>NC_053141.1:27943580-28543580 GCF_016808335.1 Panicum virgatum | reverse complement strand
GCGGGGCGGCGTGTGGTGTGTTCCGTTCGAGTTCGACTGCTTGGCTCGGCTTGCACAGCACGGGGGGGGGGGGGGGGGGGGGGGGGGGGGGGGGGGGGGGGGGGGGGGGCTCCGCTGGACGTGGCTGGCCTCCAGCTGTCTGTGCCGCTGGGGCCCACGGGAGCCGGGCCGCGAAATGGAAGGCCCCCGGCGCGGAGTGTGCGTCCCTTGCTCTCTCCAGCTGCACGAGTACCCTGGCGCGTCTCTCCCCCGCGCCCTGCAAGTGGAAGCCGTGGCCTCCCCAACTGCTGTCTTGTGCATCATCCTGTGTGTCTGAAACTAAACTGCTAGTTCTGTCATGAGCAACACTAATAACAGTAAACAGATATTTCTTCCATTTCATGTTTAGGTTCCAAGTTGGTCAGTTGGAAGTCATGTCATTAATTGGAGGGAGCAATCAACCAACACTGTAAATGCGTCTGAAGAGGATAGTGTTGAAAGAATTTACATTTCATTCTTCGTTTGTAATCTATTATAGAGTATGTAAGTTGTAAGCACTGAAGAAAATATCTTGATTATAAGCTGTCAACAATAGTACTCGTCCGTGGTGCTTGGTAAAGATCCTGGGTGGCTCAAACGGGGTGATGGGTGGCGGTCAAGGTGTGGGCGCGAGGAATCAGGCGGAGGAAGCTTGGAGGTCGCGGATTTCGCCGGCGATTGAGCTCGGCCAAGAGGAAGAAATGGCGGAAGTCGAGGAAGAAGAAGATGGCCGGCGCAATATTTTTTTGAATCCTTATCGCCTGCTTGGGCAATCTCCCGCTTACTTGGTTGCTGGTGTCCTCGTCGCATGCCGGCACGTGGCAAGGTTAGAAACTTCTACTGAAGTTGCGCGGTGGGGCGTCAGCGCTGGCACATCACTGCTCTTCACTTTTCTCTTCTTTTCTTGCCTGAACCCTCGACTTGGAATCCATCTTTCTCTCAATTTCATATTGAATCATTGGAATCGTCATTAACCAAAGTTTTAGCTGGTTCTGAATCCAATCTCAATCCCAGATCCTAAAATTGGAAGTTCAATCCCTCTACTTGAATAGCCTGAGCACGTATTTTATAAGAGGAAAAAGTTTGTTACAAGGCCTATGATGATCTCGGAGACGCGAAACCAGACCATACACAACGTGAACCAAAAAGATATTAAACAGGGGCATTGGCGTGAGTGCGTGAACCCTGCGTGCAGCCACATGACACCCTCGTCCTAGCTAGACTGAATTCCACATACAGCTCCTCGGTGCTTCTCGCGTGATGGTCAAAAGCTCTCTTGCTGTGTTCCTTCCAAATCAACCATGAAATGAGAATCACCAACGTGTCGAAGCACTTCCCATCTTTACGGGCACGTTCTTTCCTCGCGTAGGTCCACCAGTCTAGTGTGTGAACGGAAAACAGAGTGTACATCCTGGCCCACCAGGCAGCCGTTCGTGGTTACTAGCATCCTTATCTGATCCAACTAATACGGAACGGCCACAGCGTTTTGCATGGATCGGAGCAGCCCAACAGAATTCCGGCGGCGCCCGATCGACGCGTAGCCTGGGTTCATCTCCCTGCCCTACCTGCTGCCTATAAAAGGCCAACACCTCCCTCACGCTAGGGGGTCTTGGAGGCTCCATCGGGAGCAGTCATGCGAAGGAGCCAGGGGCGAGGCGCGCCCCCCAGGCGATCGCCGTTTGAGAGGTGCTATCAATGGTCCCTGGCGGGGACTCACTGAACTGAGCCCCTAACTAGTGCTGGGGGCAGCTCCATCAAGCCGGCACAAAGGACGCCATCATCGACCACTGCGAGTGAACATCCTTGTCGGTGAGCGCTTCCTGCAGGGCGCCAAATTGTGCCAAAGGCAAATTGAGGTGGCATGAGAGCACCGCACTCTGATGGCTGTCTCGGAGGCCCCGTCAATAGCTACAAGCTCTTGTCTGCCGACATCGTCATCCACGGCAGCGATACCCTCCAACGTGCCAACATCCCGTCGGACACCATGCATGGTGGCATCCTGTGCGCGTCCGCGATGGCTGGACACCATCACCACCATGAAGCCTGCATCCGCGACGGTTGGACGTCATCACCAGCATGAAGTCCGCGTACACCACGACTGGACTGTATCACCGCCATCGTCATGACAGCTGGACACCGTCACCGCCATGAAGGCCACGTCTGCGATGGCTGGGTGTCATCACCACCATGAAGGCCACGTCCGCAACGGCTGGATGTCATCATTGCCATGAAGCCTGTGCCAGGACGGCGACGCCATCAACAGCATGAAGCACGCGTCCACGACGCCAAGTCATCGATCAAGACACGTCACGTCCGGGATACACATGTTCCTAGCCGGGACTCACAACATCGAGCCCCTAACTAGTCACTGGGGGGAGATCCATCAAACCTCCACCGAGGTTACCTGAGGTTTCCTGGTGGTGCAGGCCAGGCATGGACCCCATGGGACGGCGACTTCGTCAACCTGATGCCGATCCAACGACACCGAGCTGATGGATGGCCATGAAGAATGGTGGTGGCATGGAGACATACGTGCTCCGGCCAGAGGGCACAGACGCGCGCACCACTGCTGCATCAAGAGAAGCTCTCCATCTCCTTCAAGACTGTGCCGACTTCATCGTCAAGCCATGAAAGTCTCTTGTGCATCAATCCGAGCTTTCGTTGACTTCATTCGCGCCCAACATCAGCAAACACGCATACGAGGCTGCCGTGAAGAAGCAAGGATGGAGAGCCGACGTAATGCAGCTGATTGCATCCACGCATGTCGCTGGCGTTCGCCCGCGGTGCCGTACGAGCTCACTGACGATGGAGAGGCCAAGGCGCCAAGCTGGTGATGAAGACAGGCGGCCGGTGGCAAGACCCATGCTGCACATCTGAGCTCGGCCGCCGCACCAACGACGTTGAAGCGCGGCACGACTAGGTCGGCGCTGCACGTCCTAAGACGGCGCTGAGGACGACGGCACTGCTATGAAGGCGCCAAGATGAGAAGCAACACCAAGACTGCAGGTAATGGCGTGAAGGAAGGCCGCCGCGAGATACCGTCACGCTGACGTCAAGGAGCCGCAGGCTGAGCTAGAGTTCCGTTCGCCCGCCAGGTGCCTGAGCATTTGCTTGCATGCAAATCTATACGTGCTTTGCCAAGTGCACGTGTGCTGTTGATGGAAGACAAGAAGCTACAGTGGCATGCACAAGGGAGTATGTACTGTGCGCCACCACAAGCAAGCTGGAGCATCTACGTGTGCAGATGCCTTGCCTGCCATCTCTTCGCCCATCTACAAATAGCTGTATCCCAGTGCCGCACCCGCACACTTGGTCGAGAAGCCAGAAGACATGCTCGCCCATCGTCGCTCCAGGCCACCGGCTCCCTTCACCACCGTCTCCGTCGAGCTCGCCACCGTCGTCACTAGGAGCCAGAGCCCGGCCATCAAGATTCCATCAACGACGATGCAGAACAAGGCAGCGGCGAGGCGCAGCGCCACCTGCTCGTCGTCAATGACCACTCGCGCCCACTTCATCGTCCAAGATCATCCACAAGCAAACCATGTCTTTGTGAGGAGTAGCTGGCCAGAAATGGCCACGCGAAGAGAGGAGAACGCTCGGATGCTCAGATCCATGGAGGCAGGCAGCCATGCGGCGCCCTTGACTAAGCCACGCACAGTGGCGATGCCTTGACGTTCAATGAGCGCCGCCGAGCCGGAGACGCACTGCGGATGTTGCCAAACCAGCCTTCCACCTTCATCCAGGCTACCTCAAGCTGTCCGACACCACCCACCCTAAGGGATGCCCTCCATGACTGCTCCGTTGGCGTCCCAAGCAGGCTGTTAGGTCCAGACTTCGCCAAGCTATCAACGGCGCTGAGGTCCACATCAAGCCGACGGCTTGGTCAGCACGCTCATCACCGGGGGCAGGACCCCACCGCCCCGGTCCCAAGATGTTGCTAGTCTATCGGCACCATCATCGACAATGACAACACCGGGGGCAAGACGACACTTTCCCAGATCGCCGACTGAAGCCGTTGGTCTTCCGGCGTCGCATTCTACATCAACACCCGGGCTGCACCATTGCACCATTGCGCCTTGATCGTCTACGACGCTGACGTTCTTCCGGCGTCACCTCTTCAACATCAATCACAACTGGGGCGACACCACAGTTCCCTGGTGTCCTACAGCGCCAACGTTCTTCTGGCATCGTCTTTTACATCGACAACAAAGGGAGAAGCACCTCACCTCCCCAGTTGTCTAAACTGCCAACGGCTTCCCGACACCTTCATCGACATCGACACCACAAGGAGCGGCACCTCACCTCCTTGGTCATCTACATCGCCGACGGCTTCTAGCGTCTTCCCCTGCATCAACAACACAAGAGAAGAGCACCATGCCTCTTCGATCATCTACACCGCTGATGGCTTTCCACGGCAGCATCCTCTACACCGACAACACAAGAAGGAGCCCCACGTTTCCTCGATCGTCTTTATAGCACCAATGACTTCCCGGCATCTTCATCGACATTAACAACACCTGGGGTAGCACCACCTCCTTGGCCACACCACCGACAACATTCCGCGTCCTCTTCATCAACAACACCTGGAGTAGTACCACCTCCTTGGCTACACCGCCGACAACATTCGGCGTCCTCTTCGTCAACAACACCTGGAGTAGCACCACCTCCTTGGCTACACCGCCGACAGCATTCGGCGTCCTCTTCATCAACAATACTAGGGGCGGCACCACCTCCTCAACTACATCGTCGGCAACATCTCAGCGTCTTCCACTATGTCAACACTAGGAGCGGAGGCACCATGCCTCCTTGGACATCTACACCGCCAATGATTATCCTGGCGTGACCTTCTGCATCAACACTAGGGGCAACTAGCGTTCCCCAATCATATGCAACGCTGATGGCGTTCCGGCGCGATATTCTACATCAACAACACTGGGGGCAGCAGCAAACTGCCTCCCTTGTCTCCATCGCCGACGGCATTTCGGCGTGGTTCTCTTCATCGACAGCACTGGGGGCAGCAGTCAACCCCCTTGCTCGTCTCTATCGCCGACGGCGTTCTGGCATGGTTCTCTTCATCGACAGCACCAGGGGCAGCAGTCAACCCCCTTGCTCGTCTTTATCGCTGATGGCGTTCCAGCATGGCCCTCTTCATCGACAACACTAGGGGCAGTAGCGAACTGCCTCCCTCGTCTCCATCGCCGACGGCGTTCTGACGTGGTTCTCTCCATCGACAACATCAGGGGCAGCAGCGAACCCCCTAGCACGTCTCCACCACCGACAGTGTTCTGGCGTGGTTTTCTACATCAATAGCACTAAGGGCAGCAGTGAACCCCCTCGCTCATCTCCATCGCCGATGGCGTTTCGGCATGGTCCTCTTCATCAACGGCACCGAGGGCAGCAGTGAACCCCCTCGCTCGTCTCCATCACCGATGGCATTCCTGGGTGATCTTCTACGTCGACAACATTGGGGGCAGCAGTGAACCGCCTCGCTCGTCACCACCGCCGACGGTGTTCCGGCATGGTCTTCTACATCAACAGCACTGGGGGCAGCAACGAACCCCCTTGCTCATCTTCTCCGCCGATGGTGTTCCGGCGTGGTCCCGTTCATCAACAGCTCTAGGGAAACAGTGCGCCCCCACGACCATATGCAGCGCTGATGGCATTCTAGTGTAGACTTCAATACTAGGGGCAACAATGTGCCTCCTTGGTCATCCAGACTGCTAGCGGTGCGTTCTAGAATGACCTTCCACACGGCAGCATCACCGGGGGGCAACATTTTGCATCCCCATTCATATGCACCACCGATGATGTTCCGCCATAACTTCAGACACTGGGGGCAGCAGCACGTCTCCTCAGTCATCCACAGTGTCGACGGTATACCAACTACACCTCCTACATTCATCCAAGTATTATGAGGTTTTTTTTTTTGCATAAAAGCTTTTGCCTCTCACGTGATCAGTGTGCATTCACTGTTGCACTACTTGGTCACCCTTTTTCTTCAAAGAAAAAATGGACCTCACGCGTCCAAAATAAAGACAAATGGCTATTCCCATGGAGTGTTCAGCTGCAGCGCAGGTTGGAACTGCCACAAGACTTTGTCTAGAAGTATTCAAGGTGGAGTTGCAGCCGACGCCCCTCCACACATTTGTGCACGGCTCATGCCAAGCGTGCTCTACCGGAGGTAGTGGGAAGACGACTTGAGTTACTCCCGAGCAGCGAGGCGACCACACCCCTCGCGCTTCTTGGTCTGGGGGCAACACACTCCAGGGAAAACTATAGGAGAAGAGCAAGAAAAGGGCTACCTGGTGCAACACAAGTTTCATTCAGTGTGCAGCCACTTGCCATCCCTGGAAAGTGAAAACAAGGGACCAAAAGAAAATAATGCCTGCGAGGATTCACATAGACACACATAGGTGAATGGCAGCTCTCTGAATTCCTTGAGATCGTGGCAAGCTTCAAGATTCAAGATCCAAGTTTCAAGAGGTCTCCAAAGAAGATGACCAAATCAAGTAAAAAAAAATCAAAATCAAGAAGATAATTCTCAAGTCCAAATGGTGAGCAGCCTCCAAAGAAGATGGTCCCAGCTCAAGCATCAAGCAAGCCCGATCTCAGTGGAAGCAGGAAGGTTGTTGTTCACCATCCTCGGCAAAAGTAATGGCAAAAAATCCTAGCCGTTATCCCATAGCCTCCCATACCAAAGCAGCCACACCTATGTCTCTATGCCAAGGGGTGCGAGCAGGCTGTGGTATTACTCAATGTGAAGGAGACTCAAGTTATAGTTCCCATCACCTCCGGGAGAGTCGTAGAAGCATGTGTCTACACTCACAAGTACTTAGGTGGCAAGGCTGATCCACCATCGCTGTGATCATACGGCGGCAGACGGCTCAGTCCTTTGGCAGTCGATCCTAAGTTGCTCTTATAGCAGACGCTTAGCGGGAAAGCCAACATTTTTTTTTCAAACCCCAATAGAAAAAATATGTTCCTCTTAATCCAACTCTTGCATTGGATACTTTCTTTTCTCCATGGCTAACGAGCATGCACAAGCAACGTGTATGCTATTTTCTTGAGCATTGCAGGGTTCCTTCGCTTTGCTTTGATGGGAGCAGTGCGGCGCACCAGTGCGGGATGGCACCAAGCTGTGAAACCCTTCGATCCGGTCGGCTGGCACCACAGCAGTAAAGTGGTCGCGATGGGATTGATAAAGACTTCTCCGCTAAACGGTATGGCTTCTTCACCGCAAGTTGGGGACAAGGCGTTTGGTTGGCCAATGCCGTAGCAGCTACACGGCTCCAACAAAAGCCTCTAAACACACCTGGAGAGCTAGCAAGAACGTTCGCTAAGTTTCCTTCCGAATCACCGCAATTTAATATTATTTCACTTTTATCAGCTCTCTCGGTCTTCCTGTCTCCTGTGTGCTAACATTTATAGGAGATTTGCGGCAATATGGCATGACCGAGGCAGGCGTGGATCTCGATGGGATCAAACTGTACCATCGCTTGTGTCAGCATGGCAGGGTTGAGCGAGTGTTCGCACCAAGGGTGTTTGCGACTGTCAAGAAACTGAGCAAGAGTACAAGCGAAGGCTCAGCTTCGGCGCGGCCACATCAACCCTACTCCAACATACACACATGTTGATCACAATCAGGCAGCCCCGATGCATGTGGCGCCAGAAACTTCACGGCAACGGCATGACGAACCCAACGCTCGCAGCCACGACTTCGGTGGTGCAAGCATGAAAGTGACGGCAGCTCGGCTACCATGGCGTGCGCCAGCAATTTTGCGGCAACCACGTGGCGACTGCTGGCGGCATAGTTCAGTGGGTGCGAAGACGACTACTACCACAGGCCACGACACAGTCCATTCCGTGCGTTCCGATGGCAAAAATGTGTACCCAAGCAAAAGAAAAAAGGAAAAGAAAGAAAGGATGACACGTGCAAGCATCCAGCAAATAAATTAAACATATGTGTAAAAGAACAAACGATGGAGCTTGTTCAAAGAGGAGCAATCATAATTTGCCCATTAAGTGCCCCGTTGCAACTAGTAAAGTTCCCACGAATTCTACTCCCTAAAGTATTTTTCTTTAAAAAAAAAGGGCTCCATACGAAAGGAGCTCATTCTTGTGGAGCCAGTGCAATAGCCTTATTCTACTCACTGCTCTTGTGTGAATTTGTCTTCAGAAAGCTTCTTAATTAATTGGAAAGGTGATCGTGAAGATCAAAGAGGTTCAATTATCACGTCCGGCTGCAGTTTGTTGATGCGCCGGGTAATACACATCATGTTTATTTCTTCACCAAGTTGAGCTCGGATCAACTTCGTATCCAATCTCAACTCGGTGGGGGGCATTTGTTTGATGAGATTTTGTACCATATGAGCTATATATCTGATATGGGTTATGTGTGCTATATCTCTAAACAAGAAGAGACAAGAAAAGGAAAGGAGAAGAAGCTAGCAACCCCGTGGGCTTCACGTACACATGACAAGCTAATTGCACAAGAGTGCATGCATGCTTTTGTGTATATTCCGATTCTCAAGATCAGGTAGCCCTGATCATTAGTCTACATGACAGCCATGGTGCATGGCGTCCTTCCTACGTGTACAAAATAAACCAAGATGCAGTGCACATTTCCTAGTGTGTGAACGGAAAACAGAGTGTACATCCTGGCCCACCAGGCAGCCGTTCGTGGTTACTTCCATCTCCCTACCCTACCTGCGGCCTATAAAAGGCCAACACCTCCCTCACGCTAGGGGGTCTTGGAGGCTCCATCGGGAGCAGCCAGGCGAAGGAGCCAGGGGCGAGGCGCGCCCCCCAGGCGATCGCCGTTTGAGATGACGACGCCATGCACCTCCTGCTCGCCTTGACGAGCGGAGGAGGGCGCGCTCACGCCGGAGTGAAGGGTCGCCTGCCATCATCAAGTTCGTCGCCCATCATCAGATCAAGGCAGTTCGTCGCCCATCATCAGATCAAGGCCGACACGCAAGGAGCGCCGGCCAGGCGCTTGCACCTTCATCTGCTCGTTGACGTCATCCGAGCCTGCAGCACGCCGGCGGCAGCTTCGCCTCCATCGTCGTCAAGCGAGGCGCCCCCGACGATCTCATCGGAGATGCCGACGCCGTGAGCCTCCTGCTCGCCTTTACGAGAAGGAGCACTTGCTTATCGTGCCGGCGCCCTTTCACCTCCGTCACCGAGCTCGCCGTTCGCGGTCACCGCTGCAAGCCTGAAGCCAGCGACTACGCCGGAGCCGGACGGACATTGCCAAGGAAACAAGAAGGCAGCCATGGCCGCCTCGATCTTAAGATGTGCAGGTTGACCTTCTATTTCCTCTCATTTCTTTTCGCAGATTGCATGCGTGGAGAGATGGGTGATAGATGGACTACGAGGCTGCCGTCCACGACTTGCCGTCGATCGGCGCCGGGCTGACGAGCCGAGAGTCAAGAGGGTAGACGCCAGAGGAGCCGACAACGACCTCGTCTGCGCCTTCGTCTTCCTCGTCAAGCCTGCAGGCTGTACCACGACGGCGATGACCCCGCCATCATCTCCGTCTTCCTCGTCGTCTGCGCCAAGCCGGCGGCGACGCTCGTTCCCCATCATCTTCAGGCCCACCGTCCACCGTCGGCAAGGAGCCAGAGTCGGCAACTGTGCCAGCGCCGAGCAGAGGCCGAGGAACAAGTCGAGTGACGAGGAGAAGGCTAGGCCATGGCGCCTCCGTCCGTCTTCAGAGGCGCGCCAGGTGCAGCCGGCGGCGAGGCTGGGGCTGCACGTTCAAGCCCGGCACCGAGCCGACAACGACGGCGACACTGCGAAGATGCCGGGGCAAGAAGGGACGTCAGGGCGGCAAGCGATGCCAGCGGCGGGCGGCCACTAGATGCCGAGCTCCGGGGAGCCGAAGAGCCGATCTGCACACATGCGAGCCCACGCGTGCATTGCAATAGGTGTGCGTGTGCTGTTGATGAGAAGCCAATAAACTACAGGGGCATGCACGGGGAACACGTGCGCCACAATGAAGAGCAAACAGAGAGCAAGTGCATGGACGTGCAGGTGTCTTTGCAACTAATTGATGTCTCTGCAAACGGGACTTTTGCCGCGGAGTTACTTCGTCTCTCGACGATCGGCTGCCACGACGCCACTGTCCGAGCCACGTCTATCAAGGAGCCATGCCCAAGCTGATGGCGCCTCCAACTACCACCACGGCCAGACTCGCGCGCGGAGAAGCAGGGAGGTGCGCTCGGCCATTGTCGCTCGAGCCACTGAAGCTAGAAGACGGCGACCACACTGGAGTCGAGGAATCCCCGGCGGAGCAACGGCACCCCTCCTCGTCGACTACTACTTTTACTCGGCCGCCAGCAGAGTGGCGGCACCCCTCATCGTCGACGACCATCTCGCCTCGGCCACCAGCAGAGCGGCGGCACCCCCTCACCGTCGACGACCCTTTCAGCTCGGCCACCGGCGGAGCGACGGCACCATCGTGGCTGGCACTGCACATCCAAGCCCAGCTCTTCAAGCCCAGTATCGACCGACGACGACCACACCGCTGTGGAGACGCCGAAGTGCAGCTCGGCGACAAGGCCGGCGCTTCACGTTCAAGCCCGGCACCGACCCGACGCCGCCATCACTGCGAAGACACCGAAGTGCAGCCCGACGACGAGGCCGGCGCTTCACGTTCAAGTCCGGCACCGACCCGCCGCCGCCGCCGTCGCAGGACGCCGCCGGGCCGACCACCCCGAAGAGCTGCGTGGAGCCGGAGAGCTGACCTGCAACTCGGCACCCGAGCACGCGCTCGCACGCATGTCCGTGCATGCATTGCCAGATAGATGCAAGTGCACACGCATTGCACGACTAGCAAGCTAGCTAGTCACAGTCGCATGCACAAGTACGTGCGCCACCAAAGGAACAAGGTGCATCCACATACAGATGCCCTACAACTACAAGATCCAAGTGTTCTGCTGACGAGAATTTTCCCGCAGAATCACTTTGCCTCCGATCTGCTGCCGCGACACTTCATCAACTCCGTCCAGCTCGCCGACCCTATATATATCGACTACCCACCTCTACTACGACTACTACGACGCCGTTCGAGACCGACGAGGCCGGACGACTCAGGCGGGCGCCGCTGATGTCCCAGCGACGTCGCACCGGTTCATGGACCGACGAGGCCATGGATGACGCCGACGCCATCTACACCACCACCACCACACATGCATGGAGATCGCGAGCGAAGACTGTTGAGGACGACCACAGCAGCTTAATCGGAGGTGCTCCGGCAAGCTAGACTTGCGGAGATAATTAACTGGGTGCTTTCCGAGGCCCCGGGAACCAGACGACCACATCGCCCAAGTCGGATCTGCCCAACAGCGGCACACTATGGAGCGCACATATTTATAGGGAGCCTGTATTTGTATTTTTAAAATATAAATGAAATATGTGTTCTCTATTTTTTGTTTGTTTTGTGTATTTTTATATACACTGGCACGCCCTCACATACTCACCGCAGCGCGGGAAATTCCCATTGCGCGCGGGAATTTTCTTCCCAAACAACGAGCAGAGTCAGACGACTGAACAGTTACGGCTGTTTTTTTTCCCCTCTATTTTTTGTGAGCTTTAGACATTCGGAACGTTGATTAGCCATGCTAGCTGGACTTGCATGGCATTGAACTTTCACCATACGTCAGGCTATCAGCCAGTTCAAGCTCTCGCTTCAGGTTCAGGTTCAGGACCCAAAACAGCAGATACAGTCATGATCAGAAAATGCACTCATGATCTTGAACCAAACGTTTCTGGCTTTCTGCAGCAAACATGTCTTGCCACTCAGGATTAAGCCATTTAGGCAGGAAAGAATAATCTACCAAGTAAGTCATTTTCTTACGCTTGTCAAAGGGTATTATCTGTCACACAATGTTGCACCATCAAAAGTTTTTTTTTCGCGACCGTGCCTGAGCGCGTATTTCATTAAGAGGGAGCATCAAAAGTTCAGAGTAAATGGCCGAAAGTGATCGCTATGCTACAACACCTTTGGGATATACTCGGAATACTTATCATTCGGTGCAAAAGCCAAGTCATTCAACCCTTGTCCAGAAGCTGCATTTGAGAGGCGCTTCACATTGGCTTCGGTCTTCCTCACTTTGCAGGGTTTAGTTTTATGGGTTGTGCTGCATGTAACGTTCTGAATCCTGACGTCTCCCATTGATCCCCCGAAATCACTACACTAATCAAATTCCATGGATTGTGGCATTGTCCATACACGTTCTCAAAGACTAGCTGCCCTGCAAGGCATGAGCTTTTCCAAGATGTTATGTTGCCACCAGAAACTTCATTTAGAATGGTATACTAAATAGAATCAAACTGAAGCAACAAGAACTTCCTCAAGCAAGTGAATCAACTCATGTCAAAAGGCTTCTTCTCTGGTTTCCTGAAGGCAGACGACGTCACAATTAGATCCAAGATATTAAGGAACTGGCAGGTTTTGCAATGCATCAACATGAAGAGAGAAACAAATATTAAGAAACGACTATGACAGAGTACTGAAGGCCTGTCAGGCGCTATAACCTAAGATCCAAGATATTGACAGAGGTTCATATTGTGAAATAAAAACACTGTAAGGAAACATAGACTATTGGTTCATCATAAGCTACACTATTTCTTTGCTTTCTTGTTGGGCTTGTCATCAACAGAAGTCCCTTTATTTATCTTGGCTTTTACAATCTTGCTTCTCCCGATCCTCTTGCACCAACCCCATTTGATCAGCTTAGAGTAAGTCACACATTTCACAAGCCGCAACCTGAAATTAAAAAGAATGTCTGTATTACAGATAGGAGTTGCTAGTCAATTATCAGCAAGATATCAATTTTAACAGAAAACAAGTAGTTGAGTATCATAAATCTTGCTTCCTAGACTATCAAGGCATGTCGAATTGCTATTTGGCTAAAAAGTTGAAAAGAAATCTTAGCTCAGATTTCACTTAAGGTTGTGAGTGGCAAGGTCTTAAAAAATCTACCTGATGCTGAAATAGATGATTGTTACATTGGAAGCAGTAGTAGGGCAACTTTTTAATGATTTCATACCAACAGATAAAGTCAGATAATGCACGAAACACTAAGAGCATCTTGTGTTTTAAATACTTTTCAGGATACACATGAAATGGTGCAAGGGGAAAGAGGAGCAACGGGAAAAACAGCTCTCATGCTATCTTAACTAACATTAATTGTTAAATACTTGACAACATCTATCAACATACATGCAGACCACTTCAGACAAATTGATGTAGAAATAGCACTTTCTGCAAGTATAAATTAGTATGGTTATATACTGAAATTCATTTGACATGCTAACATGTCACCTTGACTAGACAGAAGATAGAACATGGAACTTCAAGCCTTGGACCAAAATGCTGTGTGGCTGTCATCACCGCATGCTATGTGACTCAACAATTGATGACTACGAAGTTTTAATTAAAGACGTGCAATTACATCATGTTAACTCTATTTTGTGGCTATGCAAATTTATAAGGTGCAAGGATCTGTGAGACTGTGACCTCTCTTGCAACACAAACAGAGAATCCCGAACAGCAAGCCTGGCTTCCAAAGAAACAGGAGCACACTAGGTTCTATTTCTACCCAGTTTCACTTGTGAGATTCCATCTGGTGTAAAACTGAAAATATTGCGTCACATTTCAGTGCCATCAAGCAGCTACTTAAACACTTCCCTGATATCAATTGACACGAAAAATGGTCCAATCTTAGATACCGATGTCCCTATAGATGACAAGCATTGCGAATTTGCAATCCAAAGACAAATGAAGCATTGGGCACCAAAATTTTTAACTTCTCTTGGATTTGGACTGGGCAAAATAAATAGAAATAGGCTTGCCATATGCAACAAAACAATTCATCATTAGAAAACATGAAGACATGCAGAGAAGACCTTATACCTGGACGCTAACACGCTATGCCCTCCTCCGATCAGCGTACCTCCTTTCAGGCACAGTCTGCGACGGCGGAGGCATCCCCCCCCCCCCCCCCCCCTCCTCGCGGCCTCCACGGCCACGCAAGCAGTGAGGACGAGGCAGGTGATGCAGACGGTGATGACGAGCAGCGAGACGGACGATGACGCTTCATCCATCGGAGCACGCCCCGCAGCGGACTCCGCGACGACGGCTTGGCGCACTCTGCTCTGGCCGGGCTGCCACGGGAAACCCCGCCGCCGCACAAGCAAAACCCACAAATCAAGCGCATTAGCCAGGGAGCTCGAAGCGGAGGAAGTAGAGGAAGGAAGGGGGGCAGGTCCGGCCGCACGCCGGCGAGAATACCTCGGGGCCGGCGGCTCTCTGGATGGCGAGACCGGTGAGGAGCATCGTGCCTTGGGCCGGTAGTCGACGCGGACCCAGCCCCTACGGTTCGCGACGTCAGCGCCAGCGTAGACCACCAGCGCGGCGGCCGCCCAAGCGAGGAACGCGGCGTAGTCGGAAGGCGCCATGGGAGCGGAAACCCTAGGATCCAGAAGCTTCTACGCCGGGGCGGCGGGGTGCGGTGCGGGGCGGCGGGGTGGTGTGGTGGCGGCAGAGAGCGTGGGTGGTGGGTGACCGGGAAGGGACGGGAAGGCGAGCGGGGTGACCGGGTGGCGGGTGATAAGCTGAAAGCCGGTTACCGGATGGAAACGGTGGCGTGCACCTGCTCCGGATGGGGAATAAAATCTACCGCTTCCACCCACTAGATGTACACAGGGTTTTACTTGGGATGATATGTTTCTTGCCGGAATTTGCAGGAAATTTTCACTGCCTACCTGATTAAAAGACTTCTCTTCCCATGTTCAGTTACAACTTACAACAGTTCCATAGTAATCTTAGCTTTCCCACTAAAACATTTGTCTAGGGTACTTTTTTCATGTGTCAATTTATATCACCTATTTTTTTCATGTGTCAATTTATATCACCGAATAATAGTTCTATTCATGGAAAGTATATTTGAATTTGGGCATATACACCCATCTAGGCACCCGGTATCAATGCTAATCACGAATTGTGCATGTATTAGACCACACTACTAATTATGGAGTATGTCACATTGTGTAGCATGATGAATAAGGGTCTATTTGGATGACCTAAAGTTGATTGCTAAACTTTAGAATCTATAAGCACTCAAAGCTTAAGTTAGAGTTTTTAAGTCTTGGCTAAAGTTTAGCACACCTCATTAGCACTTCAATTTGGATGAGCTAGTGCTAAAGTTTTTTTTGCACATTAGCACTCGAATCCAAACACCTCTTGATTTTATATTGTATACTCGAAAATGGAGTCAATGGAGGTGACGAATAATGCTATATGATCTAGTCGACAGTGTAATTTGTACTCCTCAATCCTAGAATATAGTTACGTTAGGATTTTTTTCAAAGTCAAACATTTTTAGCTTTGACCAACAATAATTAGGGAAAAATCATGAAGAGAGATGCAAACAGTAAAGAAAAACCAAGACAGGGCGGTACAAAGGCCTGCAGGGATGACATAATTAACGTAAGACCCAAGATACTGATAGATGTTTGTGTTTAAAAGAGTTTACTTGCAAAACAGTCTACAGACCAGCAGTACAAGCCCTCTGTTGCTATCTAAGATTCTCACTACCTTCAAATAACAGAGATTCTGGAAATGGCTGAACCTATAGCTCACACCGGAAAACCAATCATTGCTGAGTGCTTCATGATTTGAAGAGTGCCAACTATCGCGCACTCGGCAACAACACCATTTACCGAGTGTAAATAATTAAACACTCGGCAAAATATAGACACTCGGCAAACCCAGAATATGCCGAGTGCCATATTCAAGACACTCGGCAAACCCAGAATATGCCGAGTGTCGAGCATGTGGCACTCGGTAAACAATCCGTAACGGTTAATAGCCGCCCGGGCCGTTTGGTTTTGCCGAGTGTTAAGGGTGGAGCACTCGGCAAAAAGGTTTTTTTCGTTTGGTTTTGCCGAGTGTTAAAGTGGGGCACTCGGCAAATGTTTTTTTTTCCCGTGACATACATGGACATGTGGACACTCAGTTTGTTTGTCGAGTGTCTTTTGCTGAGTGTTACACTCGGCATAACCTTCGCCGAGTGTATAAGGACCTTTGCCAAGTGTTCTTGACACTCGGCAAACCGCATGTGTCCCGTAGTCGCTACCACTAGTTGTCCAATAGACTAACACTAGAAAAATGCCGCGACGTTGGCGCCCCCGAGAGGCCCGTCACAGACATATATATCGGTGCTTATAAAGTTTTGTTGCGGGCTCGGTCAAATTTGATTTGGGTTGTTAAATGTATGTGTATGAGGTATAGAGCGTTAAAACATGTCTATGGATCATCCATGCACCCGTAGCGAGAAAGCATATATGTGGTGATCATCATAGATGTTGATGTTGAGGTATATGTAGTGTGAAAAGCAATTTAACCCGTCACCGATACTCATTAAGGGGGTTGGTTTCGCAAAAGTCTTGGAGGTTTTATGTGAAATTGATGTTGGTGGAGTGCAGATTGATTTCACCAAAGTTCAGGAGGTTTTATGTGAAAGCGACGAAGGCATAGTGCCGGTTGACTTTACGCAAATCCAGAGATTTTTCATAAAATTGTCGTCAATAGAGTGCGTGTCGATTTTGTCAAAGTTTAGGGAATCTTTTGTAAAATTGACATTCACAAAGTTCGGAGCTCTTTTGCAAAATTGTCGTTCATGAACTGTGGGTTGATTTTACCAAAGTTTGAGGGGGAGGGGTTTGCAAAATTTACATCTCGACAATTCGTGGCCGTCAAATCGGACGGCCGAGGTGATTTGGGGTGACGTGGCCACCTTCCAGTGCAAGGGAGTGCACTAGAATTAGAATTAATAGGAAAGATAAAAAAAATGAAAAATAAACTCGACAAACCTTTTTATTTTGATTTTAGTCTAGACTTCTGATGTGAAAGTTTAATGGGAACTTATCAGGTGCAAACCAATTTCTCTGTGCAAACTATAAAAAATTCAATCTGGACCATCAGATCAACATCCAAGGGGAGGAGCGCAAGAGGGTGGGAGGGGATTTGCAAAAGTGTGATTACCCAATCTAAATCTAAGGACGGGTCCAGATTGTAACATTGCCCAATCTCTCATGCCCCTTAGATGTTTATCCGATGACCCAGATTGAAGTTCTATAGTTTGCACGAAAAAGTTGGTTTGCACATGATACGTTCCCAAGTTTAATAGTATAGTTTTGCTTTAGATATGATTGCTAAAACATTTTAGCTGGCTAAGGTCTGATTTAGATGTAAAATTCAAAATTTCAAAACTATTCTATCAAATGTGTGTGCGGTACATGCATGAAGTATTAAATCTAGATGAAATAAAAAACTAATTGTATAATTTTTTTAAATTACAAGATGAATCTAATGAATTTAATTTGGTCATGATCTAGACAATAAATTACTACAGTAATGCTACAGTAAACATATGCTGATGATAGATCAATTAGTCTTAATAAATTTGTCTCATAGTTTAAAGATGAGTTCTGTAATTAATGATTAGTTTATATTTAATATTTTAAATATAAAAAATTTTGTTTCAAAAACTTTACACGAAGGAATTAAACAAAGCCTAAGGATGCGCATAAGTGCTTTTTGCCGGGAGAAAAATCTGGCGCGCGCGTCAAGATTACGCGCCTCGACCGCGTCTCGGTCTCGGCGCTCCGAGTCCGACAGCTGCTGCCGGCCATCATAAATGCAACTCTCGCCATCTCGCTCCCTTCCATCAGATCCATCCAGACACCAACTCGATCGATCTCGCGTTAGCCGGCGGCATGGCGCTCCGCCGCTCCAAGCCCTTCCAGGCGGCGTTCCCGCTCATCGACGCCGCCGTCGAGGGCGCCGGTGGCATCTCCCGCGACAAGTTCCGGAGCGCCAGGGCCCGGATCGTCGAGCTGCTCTGCGACGCCGCGGACGACGATGGCAAGGTGGAGGGCTTCTGCGAGCTGCTGGACGAGGCCCTGGCGGGGTTGCTCGCCACGCTGCGGGGCCGTGCCCGCCGAGAAGATCGAGCTGGCGTCCGGCGATCTGGTCGGCGCCGTCGGCGAGCTTATGAAGGACCACCCGTCGGAGCGGGTCCGCGGGCTCGCGCGCGACGTCGTGCGCGGGTGGAGGGCGGGCGTCAAGGCCGAACTCGCCAGGGCCAGGGCCACCATGGACATGTTGGACGGCCTCTCATCTAGTGCGCCGCCGCCGGTCAACTCCGACACGAAGACGAAGAAGGAAGGGAAGCTGCCGGAGGAGCAGCCTCGTGCAAGGAAGATACCCGCCGCCATCACCAGCAGCCATCCTAGCACGGCGGCGTCCAAGAAGAGGGCCCCGATCGTAAGCGCCAGCAAAGCCAAGCCATCAGCGAACATGGAAGCTCCAGCCGTCGTCCCAGCGCAGCCGAAGAAGACGCCACCCGTCATCGTCAGCACCGCGATTGATTTGGGGGCAGGGGTTATTTACAAAATTAGAAATTAGGATGGGATGAGTGGGGGATTGAAGTACAAAAACAACCCACCTCTGTCTCCGGCCATTGGATGGTCATTATGTGGTCTTGATTTGAGTTTCCAAAGTTTGCATAGGGTGCCTGGTTTCCATGGGATACGCTCCCTTTTCAGAGAGCTCATCATACTGTAATGCATTTATAAACAGCTGCTGAATACAAAATTGATAGGTGTTGTTATTATTGTTGCATTTTTAATCTGTGCTACCCTGCAACCGTATTCAAGTTTGCTTGCATTGTGCCCAAAAGAGTATTTATATCTTTTGCTAGTGATAGCAGAGCAACATTCCTAATATTGTTGAACTGAATGTTATCAAACATTTGAACTGAATGGTATTATTCATGGAACTATAACTCTGAAAAATGACACTACCACAAAGCAGCAGTACATGATATTGAAGGGAGACCACAGCTACTATTTGAAACCTCAATCAAAGAGAAATGGCATAGGTGCCTTTTGTGTCTGAAAAATACATCTCGTGGCCAGCAGCTAACAGATTTGAAACTCAAGAACTAAATTATGCCAACAAGGCAGCAGCAGGCGTGCACGCGAGCTGCTGCGGTGGAAACCAAGCATGAAGATTGTTTAGCATATCCTACAATTAAAACTACCGTGAGATCTAAAGTGAGAACTCGTGGAGGCTGCTAGTAACTGGCTTCTCCAGGTAGGACATGGAAAAGGAGATTCTCCATACAAGCACCATAAAACGAATTCCATAGATCCATGGACGACGGGCGGTCGCCACTTGCAGGCTCCCATCTCTCGCCATTAGAGCAACTCCAAAAGCTTCTCTAAATCTATCTAGATAGGTAAAAAAGAAAAAAAAAACAGCAGAAAACGGCATCCAACACTCTCTCCATCAGCCTCGCTAATCTATCCCATTCGCTATCCTCGGCCTCCCGTGCGCCATTCTTGCCGGGCGGATTAGTTCGCCATCCACGGTCTCCCGTGCCTAGTCCCACGGCCTGCGGCCTCTGGCGCGTGCTTCTCCTCCCGCCGCCTCGCCGCCGAACACCGTCGCCGCCGCACCGCCTCCGCCGAGCGCCTCCTTGCTGCTGTCCAACGCGCACGCCGAGCGTTGCGCTGGTTGGCCGCGGCGGGGTCACTTTTCCTCCACCTCTCTGTTTTTCGGCAGTCGCTGCCGCTCACCGAAATTCGCTAGCTCCAGTGCATCTCGGTTCAATTCCTTCCATTGCGAGCAGCTCCTCTATCCCCTAGACCGATTTCCTCCTCGGCGGGGACCTTTCCTCCTTCGGAGAGGCAGTGCTATGCAGCGTCGCTGTCTTCATTGCTGCCGGTGAGGAGCTTCGCGTTGAGACATCATCTCTAGTGATTTTCTAGTAGCACCGGTCATCGTTGAGGCCCCTAGTTGGTTCCTGAGATGGTCATCGTGTGTCTGTTCTTCATGGGAAACGCGCTGGGTAGGAGAATGTGTTTGTCGCCGTCGTTGTCCAGGGCCACCCGTCGTTGCCTCCTTCCAGTCGATCCACGGCGAGCAAGGCTCGACGACCCCTGGCGGACTCCGACGGGCGACGGGAGGCCAGGCGCAGCGGACGGCGGGAGGCCGACTGGTGGCGGCAGCGGCTCGCCTCGACAGCGACGGGCGGCAGCGTGACCTTGGTCCGGCACCACCTACAGAGTTGGAGAGATGAGAGAGAGGGGAGTTGGATACGAAGAGAGGAATTTACCTAGTCTGTTGGAGAGAACCACACTATAGAGATGGGATATTAGCTAAATGGTTAGCTAAAATAGAATCTGGCTAATGTGATTTGGAGAAACTCTTGGAGATACTCTTATTCCCTTTCGGTGAAGAACAAACAAGCGAGCAAAAAGGAATGCTTCGCGAGGAAGAAGCCACTAGGAGATGGCTACACGGGAGAGGGGAAAGAAAGGAGAGACGACAAGCTTACCGGAGGGGAGATCCGCCGGAGGGGAGGGCGAGCTGCCGAGTCGGCGCAGCTGGGAGGAGAACGGCGCGCCCGCCACCGCCTGCTTGCTCGCCTCCGTGCCGAAGCGGAGGAGCCTGGCGGCGCAAGGGTTGCGAGTCGCGTGGGGGAAGAGTCATGCCGAGTCGACTCTATCCACCCATCGGGTCAACAGGTTTCAGCTCTAAATGGGCTATTTCTCATTTGAGGCCGACCCGGTGGCCCATTGACCTTGCTATTATGGGTCGGGCCAGCGACCCAATGGATCGACCCGGCACATTCTCATCTTGACAAGTTAGTTATTGCCACATGCATGTTCCTTCCGATCCCTCGTCACTTCCACGGTTCCACCACAAAACGTAACGCACCCACCCTGCCATGTAACATCCATTTGCCTACGTTTGCCGCCAAAAGCTCCCCGCATCGCTCGCTCGTGTCCTTCTTGATGTACCGTGGCTTTGACACGACACGATGAACCTCGTGTCCCTTTAACATCCGGCCATACAAAAATTCTAGATGAATTTCCTCGCGTCAAAAATTCTAGATGAATTAATCTACATGGTTTGGTAAAAAAAATCTACACATGATAAGTTACATTTCTGAACTTCCAAATGCTGGATGCATCCCAACCGCACTAGTAAACGGTAAACCACATGCCAGGATGAAAGCCGTGTACATCGACCGGGTGCACCTGACGGAATCCCCCACTCCAGAGCTGGAGCTGGGTGGACACGCGACCGATTTCCTCGCACCCGATAAAGGCTCCGTCTAGTCCCACTGGTGGGTCCCCCCCCCCCCCCCCCCCCCCCCCCCCCGCTCGCCTCGCCTCCTTCCACTTTCCGCAAGAGCACCGCCACCCCCACGCCCAGACGCCCTCCGCCGCGAGAAGCAACCAACCAACTACTCCCACACGGTCACCCCGCCGCCGCGGAGAAGCCTCCAGAAGCCTAGGACCCCCAAGCGCGCTCCCTCCCATGGATCTTTCCAACTACGAGGGCGCCCTCTGGTACGCCGGCGCCACGCTAGTGGCCTACTACAGCGCCGACGTCAGATTTGTTTGTGGGGTTTTCGGCAGCGGCGCGCTGACGGTCCCACCCCCTCCCGTGGTAGGGCCGGAGCGTCGACTGGGCGTACGAGCGTACTACTGGCGGAACGCCGCCCTCGGCATCCGCACCAGCCTCGCTATCAACGCTTGGGTGCTGTGCATGAGGAGGAGGAGGAGGAAGATGGTCGGGCAACCGGTGCCACCACCGGCGCCGGAGCGTCAGCCTGGGAGTAGGGGACGCCATGCGCGGAGGAATTAGTGTGCGGTCTTCCAAGGTACAACCTCTCTGCTCTTCCGGCGTACCGTACCAGCCTGTGCGATGTCTGGATGTGTCTTCGTCCATTCTGAGCTGATCGTTGAAGGTTGATTTGAGTTTCTGTTCGATGTGTCCGAATTGAGGCAGATTTCCAATTGTGAGTTCATGTGTGGGGGGATACTCTGTAGGGCTCATTTCTGATGCGTTGCGTACCAATTTGCTTGTTAGTTCGATGTCTGGACGCTATTTTAGTTCTGTCAGATGGCGCTGCTTTGATTGCCCCACGAATTTCGCCCGAAATGGAACCTTCATAAATGAAATGCTGGTTGAACTTTGTAGGTTTCATCTCCTTAATAGCAAATCATTTTGTTTGGGCTTCTCTGTTTATGTCACAGGGTGACAAGTTTTCGATTTTTGTTTAAGTCATATCAACAGTGCATTTTGATGTTTACTTGAGAAATAATCAAGGTTTGCTTTGGCACGTAAAGTAATATTTCAATCAGTGTTATAGTTTTTATGTCATGAGTCATGACATCTTTTCCGTGTCCACATATGTTCTTATTTTGTTCCATAAGTCTTAATTTACTCTCATTTGTATCTTTTGCTCTGCTTTTAGTCTTGACAACACTCAAAAGTTATTGGCTGTTTCAGTAAACATTTGCTATTAATGGGTTACCTTAGCCAAACTGGAAATCATTTTGCTTTAGCTGTCGTCTTTATTGTCTAAGCAATGAATTTAAAAGGGGATGCTTTGCCTGCATAGCATTTGATAAGGTATATAAGATCTTTGTATGTGATCTGTTCGTTCTTAATGTTCTGCGTATGCCTAACCTAAATTTAGGTTCCTGTCATCAAAGAAAAGTTCCAACAGTCGCTACCTAGTATTCTCTCTAGTGTGTTTGGTTTGAATTAGTGTGCCTAGTGAAATAATCTTTAGTACTCTGCTGCAGGACCAATTTTCCAGTCACGGTCGATTGCTGCATGAATATGCTGCTTAGTTGCCATGTAATCCATAGATTCCTTGCTTCAAAAGTTTAAATTAGATCCTCAGCTTGACTAACCATAGCACCAATGTGGGTTGGATTTCTTGTTATTTCGTTTCTGTTGATTTTGTGAATACATTTGAGCTTCTCTTTTTTATAACCTTTGTTTCTATACATGATAGTTCAATGGCATCAGGTAGTTTGGGTTCTCTGTTTTTATAGGTAATAGACCTTATCAGTTTGCAGGGGCGGTCCCAGGGCCCGGCCACCCTGGGCACGTGCCCGGGCTCCCTGCTGAGTGGTGCTTATATGCGCAGCACAAATTGCATGGCCAGTCAACATGGAAAAGTCCATACATGATAATTCTACTGTTGTTTGCCTCTAAGCTTTATGTTCAGTATATGACCATGTGTGTAACATAAAGCTATATCACCAGAACGACCTAAGGTAGCAAAGAACAGCACCACATCAACTTATTATTAGCTATGTTTGGCCCAGGCTCTAGAAAAGTTCTGGGTCCGCCACTGTCAGTTTGCATGTATGCAATGCCACGAGCTAGTGGTTAACATAGTGTAGTTCCCTTAAAAGTTTGTGTTCTTTTGTTGTTGAAACTATTGCAACTTTGATATTAATTAGGGTAATTGGTCCGTGGGACATACTCAAATGGTGATTTTGTGCCGCGCACACTCCATACTTCGAATTTGTGCACAGCACACTGTGATTCTATATTTTTGTCTCCAACACACCGCAGCACATAAAAAGACTTCTTTGCCCTTGAAAAACCGGGCCCACCCGTCAGCTCTCTCCCTCTCCTTCCTCCTTTCCCTCCCCGTGCCTCTCTCCCTGTCCTCCCTTTGCCTGCCTCCGCCGCGCACGCACCGGCAGCCCTCCCCGTGCCGGCCTTCCTCGTCCTTGCGGGCCGGAACAGCGGCGGCGCATGTGCGGGAGGGGGGAAGAGGAGCAGGGGCGCCATCCCTCCGTCGTGGCGCGGCAGGCGGCCTCCGGCGTTGCGCCCTTGGGCAGCAGTGGCGCCTCCCTCCCCCGCCGGCGAGCTGCGCCGCCGCAAGCGGGGGCCGCGGGACGAGCCGAGCCGGCCGGCGCGCGCGCCCCTCCTCCATCTCTCCCCCTCGTCTTCCCCGACGGCCGCGCTCCCTCGTCTTCCCCGCGCGGGCGGGCAAGCGCCGCCCCACGCGTGCGGGCGAGGGCCGCCTCTGGTGCTCCTCCTCGCGGTCTTCCTCCCCGCCTCCGCCCCCTCCTCGCGGCGTCCACGACGGCGCGGCGGAGCGAGCCCCCTCCTCCATTCCCTGCAGCTGCGGCGAGAGCGCGGCGGCCTCCTCGACCCCGAGCTCCGGCGGTGTCCCAACCCCGAGCTCCGGCGGCGGCGAGCGCGCGGCGGAGGGCGGAGCACGACAGGCGCGGCGGGTGCGGCGAGCCTGCGTGGGCGAGCGAGCCGAGCTCGAGGCCGTCGAGGGGCGGAGGTCCCTCCGGCCCGGCAGTGCGTGGGAGGAAGCGACCCCCACCGGCGGCGAGGTCGAGCTCGGCGGCCCCGGCGGCGAGGTCGAGCTCCGGCCCGAGCGGGGCGCACAGAGCTCCCTAGCGCGAACGACGGCGCTCGGCCCCCCCTTTCCGCTATGGATTGGACCTGAGCGCGCGGACTCCGGCGGCGGCGGCCGGATCCGGCCCACCGTGGCGCTTCGAGCTCGCGCTAGGGAGCTCTGTGCCCGCCGGCTAATCGATCCGGCGCGTCTGCGGAGGAGCAGCGCGGAGCTGCCCGCCGGCGGATCGAGCCGGCGCGGCAGCGGAGCAGCTCCGCGGCCTCCCTCCCGGCGGCGGCTCGCCCGCCCTCTGCCTCTCCTCACCTCACCGGGCCGCGGCGCGTGGGGAGCAAGGCCGGCGCGGGCGCGGCGTCGCGGTGAGCAGGGCTGGGCGGCGGTGGTGCGGCGGAGCGCGTGGCATCGGGGCGAGCCGGGGAGAGTTGACGGGCCCGGTTTTTCAAGGGCAAAGAAGTCTTTTTATGTGCTGCGGTGTGTTGGAGACAAAAATATAGAATCACAGTGTGTTGTGCACAAATTCGAAGAATGGAGTGTGCGTGGCACAAAATCATCATTTGAGGATGTCCCACAGACCAATTACCCTATTAATTATTCTTCCAGATTAGGGAAAGTTATTGTGCCATTAGTATTATTTGTCAAATACTGAGTTCTCAATATCAAACATTAGCTGTCCTCCAAATTTACTTATTGGGCACCTTGATCTACTAGTTCTATGACAAGATGGACCATCATATACGTAGTAGTATGCATTATTCTTCCCTAAGTCCAAGTTATTGAGCGTCCATCTTGGGCCATGGAGTAAAAATGCAGTAGTGATGAGTTATTGATAATAGTATATATCTTTTCCACATAGGTTATGGGCGCCTAAAAGGCGAGTGCTATCCCTAACTTCCCTAGAATAGACCGTTGTACCATGATCACTATATGTGTTGCAATGATATTTGTTGCACCAACTTCAATTTCGGTTAGCTTCTCAGAGTGTTGTCACAATATAGTTTTCAATTTCTTTCAACCAAAGGACTGCATAAGAAAATTGTGATATTTGATTTAGCCCGAGAATGTGAGATACTGGTATAATTGAATGTGTTTCTATTCTTATGGTCTACTAATTTTTGACAGCTAATTGTGTATACATCTGATCTGACATCGTTCATTGTTGCAATTTCAGTTCTGGAACACTCTTCCTTGACGTTTCTGTTTGGGGTAGAAAATCTTCGGTTTACCTCCTCTGCAAGTTACCTGGTGATTTGCAGTGGTTGCAGTAACAAGGCTCGGTGCTACGGCACGCTACTTTTTTTTTGTTAATTCTTCCCCTGAGACCATTGTGACATACTCTGCTACGAAATCTCTCTCTTTCGTGCACGTTACACGCATAGAAATACTCAGGAACTTCAGTTTTGAGACCGAGATGGGGAAAACCCCCGTGTTAGCTTATCACTTTGCCGTCACCAGCACTCTACTGGCCGAATGAGACTTGAACTGTTATGAGCTGCATGCATTCCAGCTGATCAGGAATGAAGACACATATAGCTGCTCCCTTGAGATTCTGTTCACTCTCGTTTATATGCTTGTTGCTCAGTTATATCATGCCCTTGTTGGAATCTGTATGCATGCCGATTCGAGTTACCCTGAAAATCTGAAATGTTGGATGTGAGATTTGGTGCATACTGCGTCTGTTGCCCGGATGGTTGCTTGCTTTGCTCCCAGGATGTTTGCAACCTGAGGTCGCACGCAGCCACGCTCGCGCTCCTCGACTAGCTCTGAAACTCCTCTGCTCCCCCGCGCCGAAGCTCGTCAACAGCATTTCCACGGCGGCGGCGCCGCCGGCTTGTCTACCTGGCGGCATGGAATACAAAACCGCTCGATAATCGCGATTATCGGTGAAATTTACCGTTACCGATGTTGACTGATATCAGTTTTCAATTGATTTTTCGATGGATTTCGATCCAAATTTCAAAAATTCAAAGAAATTTATAACTAGTGTGGAAAAAAATCTATAAAAAAACTAGAGCCTCTCTATAGTCTAGAATGATGTCACATATTAAAAACAACCACCGTTTGCTTAGACAAAAAAATGTTTCCAATACTAAAGCCTGATAATTGATGCAAATCCATCGATAATCAATGCAAATCAGTTGATATTCAACAATTTTGGTTGATTTTCTATTTCCTTTCACCAACTTGACCAAATATGCATGGGGTATTTACTATATTGTTGTATATTATGCTACAAATGGATGGTTATACTGATAATTTGCAATGTAGATTAGTGTTAAATATTAGTGGTGGGAAGAAAGACTTCAATGTTGACTTGTTGTTAAATCAGTTAGGATACAATAGGCTTCAATGTTGACTATAATATATATGCTTATACTAAAAAAACTATGTCTAACTGGTTTACATAATTATTATAAAAAAGTGTCATTTATGAAAAATGGATGTTTTAAGTGCCTTTCTGTATGAATTATGGATGTGGTCATATGAGTCTGTTACCAATTTGCATAAAACTTGTGTCAATTTATGCTAATATGGACAATGTGGTTTGTATGGACTATGTATTTTTTTGTATTTATATGCAATTTCATTTGGTGTATGCCTATTTGTGTGGTTTGCATAATTATACATAACATGGATATATGTAATATGTATCTATAGTTTATTCAATTTATGTCCAAAATATATGTACATGTTTATTTCTAATGCAATTCTATCGTAAGCTACGTATGTATGTATAATTTACCTTATAAAATACCATACTTAACAAACCAAATAAAAATACTATAAAAATTTCTATTTTCCATCTGCTAAATACATTTCTCAGCCGAATTTTCGATAAATCGACCGATTTGCATCGATTATCAATGATAAATCATTGATTATCGATATTTGAATTTGACCTTCCTTATCAGTCGATTTTAGCGATATTTCACCGATTTTCAATCAATTATCGATACCGGAGGGCACTGATAAACCATGTATCAGTGATAACGTAAACCCTGCCTGGCGGTGCTTGCTGCGTTCCTGCTCGGCGCACCAAAGCTGGCGAGCGCCCTCCACACCTCCAGATCCGGAGCGCTTTGCCTCGCTGGCTCGCCGCGGAGGGCGCGGTGCCGATCAGAACGTGCCTACACGGAAGGGGTACGGTGCAGTACGTGTGCTCTTCGAGCCGCGGCCAATCGAGTCCGTCTCCGACACGGGCGGCAAGCAAATCGGAGTCATGCTCGGTCGGTCGGTACACGTATAATAGCGACGTCGTCGCGCGATCGCATGCTAATCTGATCATGGCTCAACCCGACAGCGCCCAGGAAAGCCACGCCGTCGTCGTGATCGACGTCGCCGACGACGCCGAGCCCCGGTGCTGCTGCGTGTGCACGGAGCCCCTCGAGTGGGTGGCCGTCGGCCGGTGCGGCCACCGCGACGTCTGCGCTGGCTGCGCCACCAGGATCCGCTTCTTTCGGCACGACCGGCGGTGCTGCATCTGCCGCACGGACTGCCCCACCGTCCTCGTCACCAGGGCCGACGGCAGAGCTAGTGGTAGCAGGCAACAGGGTTTCGTCCTCCCTAGTAGTAGGTTGCCGTCGACCGCCGCGCCCGGTCGCAAGGGTAGCACGGCGGGCTCCTACTGGTACCATGGTGCCACGGGGGCCTACTTCGACGACCGGCGCCCGTACAGGGCGGCGGTCAAGCTGTGCGTGAAGCATCCGCCGCCGCCACGCCCGGCGAGCCAAGGTGCTGTCGCCGTGAGTCACGGCGCGCCCTCCTCTCAACCTGCAGCTGGTGCGGACGCAAGCCCCGACGCGCCGCCCCGCGCACCTCCAGCGGAAGGATGCCTACGACTGGTGAGTAATCTGATTTTAGCTAGTTGTTGACGACATGGTCGGTACATTTCGACGACGTGGTGCGCTGACCTCATCTCCTGTGAAAATTTTCTTTTTCAGACATTCGCTTGCATTTACCTGGGCGTCATTATGCTTCTGGTCGTGATGTTTGGGCTCTTCTTCGAAGTAGCTGACCATTACTACCAGAAGGTAACGATCGTTGTAGCATTTGGCCTTCTCTCAGCAGTGGTCACAGTTAGCACAATTTCTTCATGGCGCAGATACAAAGACATCGTGATCCTTAACCGTAATGCATGATTCTATGAGACAGTAGGTATATTCAGTAGACCTTTTAGAATTTGGAGTATTCTAGGTACCGGTACCGGAAGAGTACTAGTCAATGTAAACGAGAGAGAGAGAGAGAGGGAGAGAGAGAGAGAGTATTCCTTCATGTTTGTTTTTTTTATTTTCATTGTTTGGTCATCTTTAACATTACTAATTGGAGGCAACACATTAATTCTCATGAGATGTGATAAAAGTTGTAGAATCTTTTATGAACAAAAGCATCCCACCATCAGTTCAGTACACTCTAAAATAAATAGAGATGCGGCTAATTGGGAGCATAACCATTTAAGTTATTAAAAGAGGGTCCTATTTAGTTCTTTTTTCTAACTACTTGGGTAGAGACTAGAGAGAGATTTTCTAGGAGTAAGAGGGTAGAGAGATACTCCCTCCATTTCAAATTATAGTTCGTTTGACTTTTCAACCCAAATTTGACCACTCATCTTATTCAAAAAAAAATTGTGCAATCATAGTCAAATTGAAGTTATTATCGAAGAACTTTTTTAGCAAAGCAAGTCACAGTAAAAGAAGCAATATTTTTTAAATTTTTTTGAATAATACGAGTGGTCAAACTTTGTGTCAAAAAGCCAAATGAATTATAATATGGAACGAA
This sequence comes from Panicum virgatum, assembly GCF_016808335.1. Classification (NCBI taxonomy): domain Eukaryota; kingdom Viridiplantae; phylum Streptophyta; class Magnoliopsida; order Poales; family Poaceae; genus Panicum; species Panicum virgatum. Next base: position 28,514,523 of record NC_053141.1, on the reverse strand, counting down.
GGGAGTATATATAATAATAAGACAGACATGCCTCCTCTTACTATAATCTTCGTGATTCTAGGCTCTAACATATATACTACTCACTAGACCAGAAATGGTCAATAATACAAGCTGTTAAAAAAGCTCAGATGACGTTTTCTTTGATCTACCAGCAATGATCGACAATATCGCCTCTAGATGATGACGAGATCGTTATTTGAATCGAGTCAATAACAAACGGTTATAGACACAAATACCATACAAAAAAACGCTAAGTCCACGTATGTCACCAGCTAGTAAAACACCATCAATAATGTGTAATAATAGAATTGAAACAGGGAAACATATCTAGTGCAAACCAGAACTTTGTGAAAACCCGTGCAAACTATGGCAAAAAAGTCATCTAAATTCACCAAAAAATCACACATCTAGATGATATAATGATACATAACCTTGTAAAATATCTTATCAAAACTCAACTTCGTCTGTGAGATATAAAAAGAACAAATTTCAGGCCAGGAAGTTGTCCAGATGATTTGTTAGAAATTTGTTATTTTTATATCTCACAAACGAAGTTAAGTTTGGACAAGACTGTGTATCATCATATCATCTACATGTGTGATTTTTTTGGTGAATTTAGACGACTTTTTTGCCATATTTTGCACGGGTTTTCACGAAGTTGTGGTTTGCACTAGATATGTGGTACTTGTGAAATGCGTTTTTGTGCTTAGCCAAACATAAACAACAACACGAGTGTCTCAATCTGTCCGTTGATGGCACCAGAACAAAAATGGAGTAAAACTTTTCGTTTGAGGAAACCAATGTATGTACATTGGAACAATAATACAGTATGGTATGAGATACCTGAAATATTAGGTCATCGCCCTATAGATGATTGAAAAGAGAGTGTAAACTATTGCAAAAGATGAAAAAATGAAGATATTTGAAATAGTGAAAAAAAATTGTACTTGTCAATCAGCGTGCTCCTCCTTATTTTGAGAAAACTATAGCCTCCAGCTCTGCTCTATATCAATTGAAAGCGAATTATTAAAAAAACCGAATGGTGGATCAATCAGCCACACATGCCAGCCCAGGGGCTAGGTGCAGGCTTAGATTTGGGATTTGGGTATTCAACATTTTCATAGTAAGAAAAAAATTTAGCCACCGTTGTGCGCTGCGTGATTCCTAGAGCCACAGGCCGCTCGCATGCTGTGTGATTCCTAAAGCCACAGGCCGCTCGCATCTTATCGCAAGTAGTCGTCGCCCACCGTGTCGCTAGAGTTCGTTGTCGCCAGCCAAAAACGGAAAGGATACGTCCACGTGGGGAGGAAAAAGTGGAACTGGAATGGATAGGATTTCGGACCTGGGGTCTGTGCCGTTGGGAGTCATGGCTGGGCTGCCACGACTAGGCCTAGAGGAGGGGAACTAGGCCATTTGAGCCCAAGAGACAATATAAGATTAAAAAGATTGTTTGTTTTGTGATGTTATATCATCTCCAAGATACACCCTAAAGGCTACCCTACCTCAAATACTTGCCATTTTAAAACTGGATCACGTTCCCTAATATGTCAAGGTTATAGAGAAGTAATATTTATGATGACCATTTATGTGAGAATACAGAGAGGTAGAGACTACAATTTAAGAATTCTTTTAGAGATGCTCTTGTTTTCTATTTGTTGATACATATACATGTTGTATACTATGTATATATATTTTTGGCTAAAAAAATTAGGTATTAAACAAAATATCCATGAATCAATAGCAGGCCCGCCCCTGCCAGGGGCTTATACGATGCTCCCTTAGCCACGTTGTGTGCATCAACATTTGATTCTCTTCTCATGGACAAATCTAACACCTGGAAGGAAGACCCTGTGTCCTCCTTGATCTCTCAGATGATGTGGCCACGAAGCACTCGGCAAAGCACCTAATACACTCGGCAAACGGTTTGCCGAGTGCCTTTTCTTGGGCACTCGGCAAAGCTTTGCCGTGTGCCAAATCGCACTTGGCAAAATAAAGTAACGAGGCCAGCAAAGATGCTGGTAACAGATACTTTGCCGAGTGCTAACAAAAAGACACTCAGCAAAGACCAGGGTTTGCCGAGTGTAAAATGAAAGACACTCGGCAAAGACCTAAGGCTTTGCCGAGTGCCCAGGCTATGGCACTCGGCAAACAGCTAAAAGAGCTAAAAAAATATATTTACAGACACGGATCTGCATCCATGATTACAATTTTTGAAACAGCCAAAAGAGATAAGAAAGTAATATACAGACTTCTATGTTTCTGTTACCACCTTTGAGCTATTGCAATAAAATGAACAAATAAGTATTCATGCATTGTCAATGATTCAATCCAGTAAACTACTGTCAGTAAGCAAATGAGAATACAGGTTTGCAGGCTTGCTTATGCAAACTATTCCATCCTTTCTCAGCTCTTTTCTATAACCTGCATCACAATTCCTTGTATAAGGTGAAGTTAAAACAGCAACTAAAGCAAAAAAATCTGATCATTTATTTCAGTCAGTTCAAGAATATATAAACCATCAGATTTATCAGTCAGCTCAAAAATAAACCATTAGATTTATCACACACAGACCATTCACGACTATATTAGATTATGCAAATAAATTTGCAGCATATAAAAGTCTCCACTCTACACAAGGGAAAGATAACCATCACAGTTATTGGTGATATAGGCTTCATGTTAAAAAGAACAGACTAAGTAGTCATTCTTCTCTAGCCAAACATATTGGAGCATAACAATGAAGTAATGGCATGCATTCGTGACAGAAAAGAAATGCTTTTCAATTCAAAAATTTACTAACCCAATGATTTCCTAGTGTTCTTCTTAACATTGATTTTCTCAGCATAATCAAGGACCAAGTTCATGTACTCATCGAATACCTGGATGGGTACAAAAACAAGTGCAAGAATGTCAGGTTATTACTAAGTAGAAATGCACACAAACAGTAGTAATAATTTGAGGGTTAAGTGACACAATTAGAGCTTAGGTGGTCCAATGGAATGGTATGAGAGAATTTCCCTAACTGATATACTACCTCCGTCCATAAATATATGACGTTTAGGACAAGCCATTCAGTTCAAAAATGAACTAATTTGCTTGTATGGATGGCCAGAGGGAGCACAAGAATAACATGAATTTTATCCACATCCGCATTTAGCACTTCATCGAGAAAGGTATTAGAACAACGAAAACTTTAGCCTTTTGCCGAAAATAAGCACATATTCACACTTCTTGGTTGAAGCTAATTCAGGTTATCTATCAATTTTATCCACATTACATTCATCAATTAGATTGCTGCACTACTGATTCTATACCATGGTCAAAAGAAAGAAAAATGTCCACTCCAATATGAATAACAACCTATAGCTTCAGTTTGCCATTACAGTTTGCCAATTAGTTTAGGCTATTTAGCACGTGCTCCTACACATCTGCTGCAGCGCTGCAAATCCAACACATTATGACAAGCTCAAATTGCACCTTCTTTTCTATATAGGAAAACTCCTAACTATCTGAAAACTAGTTCTTTTTCCCACCGCTGAACACCCAACAAGAATTAACTCTAGAGCTGTGCACAGAACTATTTGTTTAACTCCAGAGCTAAACATGCACTAGGAGTTGAAGCAAATAAGATGCCTAACATGAGTTCAGTGTGTGAGGATTTATTCAGCAGGAGCAAGGTTCAAATCCAAGGCATACGGGATAGCTATTAAGTATTGCAAACATCATTTATATGTACTAGTAGGGCGCACGTGCGCACGCACGTGTTTTTCAAAAACCAAGTAAAATAAAATTATTCAATAATATGTATGCATGAGAAGGACATGTATTTTCGAAAATCAAATAAGCAACTACAATTAGTATCACACGCATAAAAATTATTCAATAACAAAAACAAGTTAAGCATACATATTATTGATGTTGAATTTCTGTAAACTCAAGACTCAACTACCTTCAAAAATAAAAATATTATTGAATACGAATACTTTAATTGATATTCATTTATTAAGTGCAGCATTTTATGGTACATCTTTTATGAGATAATTTTCACAGATGCACACGCATGCACCATCCTACTCGACACTGGACGTGAACACAAGCACGAACTTCGTGCGTCAGTGGACATCCCGCGCAACCTAAATAATCAATAATGAACACACGCACTCTCGCGCAACGATGCACGCCAGGCACACACCATGGCGTGGTTTATTATAACAGATCCATCCTCCAGCCTCAGACAACAACCATAACAGCCTTTCTGTGAGAGCGCTTATACTGTTGCCTGACACATCCACCTCAATGAGCAGTGAAATTCATGTACCCTGTTCAAGTATAGTGTATTCAACAAACTATTATGATTCATAGAGTTCCATTCATCTACTCACAGATATAGTGAAATAAGCCATTCATCTGCTCACAGATATAATGAAATAAGCCATTCATCTACTCACAAATATAGTGAAATAAGCGTTCTTCTAATAGTTGTAGTTTATGGATCGTGGCATACGGGCATTGTGCACATATTCCAACTCTAGGTAGAGCTACTCCAGCTGTATGGTAATGCTAAAACTACAGAAGGTTCATGAAGATGTAGAGCATTTTGCATTTAATCCAATTCTTTTCTAGTGATACATACCCATGGGAGTACAATTAGATTTTCTGCTTAAATAATGGAAACTATTGTTAGAAACTGATAGAAGTGATATGGAAGCAAGTAGATATACATTCAAATACCTTTCAGGAATGGAGTTTGTCTCTGGATCTGTTTGCTTTGACCAGAGCCCTCCAAATCATTATTATCCTAAAAAAACACAATTCTGAAGAAACATGCAGACATTACAGATTTCAAAATCTCTGACTGATGAACAAGAACATGTGCAGAACAAAAGAAAAGGTAGAAAAATAATATTTGCTTACTTCCTAGCATGCCTCTCCACAATCTATATCAACATATATAGGCACAAACATTTTGTATTATTAGTGAGGCTCCAAACTAAAAGTTGAATGGCACAAGGCTTGTGAATTTGGTAATCTGGACATCGACGTCCCCTTTGGCAAAATCAATAGAATCTAAAACAATGTTGGGCTGTGGCTTTTAGGACCTACAGTAATAAAAGCAAAATGAGACCCCAGAGTTTGTGATGCAAGCATACCTCTTTTTAGGTAATAAATCAACATAACTCTTTCTCCCTGTTGGTCCTGAATGTCACCCACACCAGGATCAAGGTCTGCGTCAGTTTGCCCCCCCGATCATGCCGCTCCAAATACTCTGCATTGTTTTGAGCAGTCATCATCAGAGGCACGCATCATACATTAGTCACCATTCACCAAAGGCAATAAACCATTTGATATTATTTTAGTAGATATTAAAGAATTCATAAGACAATTATCTTAACTCTTAACCAATTGTAAGGATCAACGGCTGTTGAAGAAGGAGAGATGGCAAGAAGCTAGCATCGAGAGAGGAACAGGGAGCTCACCTTGCAGCTTCCTCCATTTCGCAAACATGTTGTCGTAGAATTTGGCATCCCTTATGTTGCACTCTCTCATCTTCTCCTTCAGTGTCTTGTACACAAGCTTGACATCTAAGATGAGCACAAAACATGGACAAGAGTTACTTGCACGATGTTTCTATCGGCGATGAGCTTTGCAAGACTTGATTAATTCACAGGACTTGGCGAAATTTCAGTTGGCACAGAATACTTTACCTATTATCACGATCAATTTTGAGGGCTTTCTTGATATCCAGCTCTGTCAGATCCAGGTCGACAAGTTCACTGTAGGCTTGCGCCCTTCTTTACAGGGCCTTAATACCCGTGCTCCAAAGTTCCAGAACTTGGATGCCAGAGCTCATGGTCAGTTCCAGTGCTTACAAATCAAGAGAACATTGCAAGGGACAAACCATAAACTTTTGTATGCAATACCTTTGTGCAGAGTTTCTCTGCTTCTCTTTATTCTTTTAGCTTCAGCTTGCACGCCACGCAGTTGAGCTTGCAACTGATCTTCAGTGCTTTAGATTGTTTCTCCTCGCTGAAGGAGCTATCGTGCTCGATGTACTTTGCAGCCTGTTTAATAGGAAAATGGAGTCAAGTGCCTAAAGCACGAGCCACATGAGGAGATAAGAAGAAAACGTACATATAAACCCTATACAATTGAAATTCTAATGAGCAGCATGGCTGTACCTGACTATAATGATTTTCCCTTCTTAATTCCTGAATTGACAGTTTTTTTCCCTAAAAATCTCTGCAGTACCCTTCCTACTTCTTGTGTTCTCACCCTTTTGTCCCTGAAAACTATGAGAAAAGAGATGTTTGATTCATAAGCTTTGGGTGGTGTTCAAGATAAAACATGAAAGTATGTGATGCTTCATGTCAAATCTTATGGCTGGAAGGCAGTGAAATCAACAATTATCAAATCCTATTGGCTGTGCAATGCATTAGAAATAGTGAAAGCCTCTTTGCTATTTCCTTGCTGGCCTTTGTTCTGGACCTAGATGAGTTAAACCAACAGCATGAACTTAAAAAAAACTGCTATCTAGGCACACATCTGCAGGTGGTCCCACACATTCTCTCCCTAGCATCGCCTTTGTTTTTTTGCCAATGACCGTTTCGAAAAGGAAGACACTTACTTTCAGTTGCACATCCCACCAGGTCACAGAGCCCATGTTAATATTTAGTTCATGCCAAGATCTAGGAACATGGAGGAGCCGCAAACTGCAGTAGCATCAGCAAATGTAAGCTGCTTCTTGAATCTTGACGCTTATCACAAACCTTATCCACCATCTTCTTTTTTAGCCTGGTCATATGACAAAATAAAATTAAGTCTCAATACGAACAGAACTTACATCTGCCGTTGTGCAGCCTTTTTCCAAATGGAACAGTACTTCAGTTGTAGTGAATTCTTGAATCTAGTATACCCTAGATCATAATGATAAACATATATTGAATAACTTGGTCCTTCTAAAGAGATTGCAATGGATGCTGATTTTGACACAAAACACAAACACCTAGTATTCAAAAGAGAAGGGGCCAGCTATTGCATAAGAAACAAACAATCTGAAGCCAGTCATTTACCATAAGAAGAAAACATCTGATCACCATGTAAAATTGGCTACATCTTAATTAAAGAAAGCTTGCTCATATCTATCCAGAACCAGAACTTTTCTATTCTTAGGGCTTTATAAGTCATGTCCATCAAAGAGTAAAATACCTAATTGAGCGTTCAATCTGAGAAAAAGAAAGAAAGAAAGAAAAAAGGTAGCCCATAACTACCTATGGTATACACATATTCAAACATAGGACCCAATGCATACGGTGGCTTATCATACACTTTTTGTGTAATATCAGGTAATAATCCATCAGTCTGAGCACAACTCTGCAAAATCCCATCACATTCACCAAATAAATCTAAATGCAGTGAGTTCAATGGTAAGTTCTCATGCAGTGAGTGAGTTCAATGGTAAGTTCTTTCTAGCAACAGGCCAACGACAGCTCGAGAAATACTGCATTAGTAGTATGAATTCAAGCATCAAGATTCGGCACCTGATGGCTGATGAGCTTCTTAGATGTGATATTGGGCGCCTTGATGGCGGCCCCAATGAGGCTGCTCCTCGACTCCTCGTGATGAAGATGCCCCTGGAGATGTAGAGCAAAAGCAAACAGCAAGCGCAGAATGGTCAGGGCTGGCACAATGCAAATAAAATTCCTGCCATTGGACGATGGGTGATGACATCAACTACTCAGATCTAGAGCACGAACCAATGGCCAGGTCACCAGCAAATTTCCGCTCCACAATCATCAACAAGAAAACCAAATCGAAATATCCAGCCATTCAAATCATGGCGAGGGTGCGGACAGAAGGTGGATCAGGTGCTGGACGTGGATGGCGACGCCGGGGGCGGAGCGGCGGCGCTGACATCGCGGATGGCGAAGCTGGGGGCGGCGCACTGGCGACGGTGATGACGGCCGGGGGCGGCGCGGTCGGCGGCCGGGGACGGCGCAGATCGGCCAGGACGGCGAGGAGTGGCGGCCCGTGACGGAGAGGCGGCCGGGGACGGCGCAGATCGGCCAGGACGGCAAGGATTGGCGGCCCGTGATGGAGAGGCGGCCGGGGACAGAGCGGCGGCCGCGGCGTGGGGACGGAGGGGAGGGCGCGAGGCGAGCGTGGGCGAGGTAGGAGGCGGCGTCGGGGGGAGGCGCGTCGCGAGGGGGTCAGGGGGAGGCGGCGTGATTGACGGGAAGGGCAGGTGCCGCGTGATGGCTGGAAATCACGCTGAAGGACCAATGGGCAGGCGGGTATGGAGGGAGGGTAAACAACGGCGCGGTGAAAAAAAAATTTGGCCATCGGGAGCACAGCGCCTCATTGAACGGGCGGCGGCGACGAAAATCAGAGTGCCATCCTCCTGTCAAACATTTGGTGCTTTCAGGGGCCCAAAAGTAAGATTTGTGAGGTAAGTATAGGTGCTCACTTTGGTGAGAAGTGTTTTAATTTTCATGAATTATAGATTGACACACACGTAATATAGTGATTTAGCGGTCCTAAATCCTAATTAATTGAAGAAAAATGTGCTTCTGCTGCTAGTCATATCCTTTTTTTTTGAAATATTAGTCATATCCATTTTTGCACAAGAACATTTGCACAAACAGGTGGTGTGTGTGTGTGAATCAGACAAACCTGCACGGTCTTGAATTGGAGTGGTCATGTTCATGGCGGAGCATCGCTGCAATGGTTGTGGCGCTTGTTCCTACATGAAGCCGTCTGCTGGGAGAGAAGAGAGCAGATCTGAGAGGGAAATTGATTAACATAGATAAGGGGGGAGAGAGGGGGGGGGGGGGGGGGGGTGGAATGCTTGACCGATGAGGGAGGAGCCGAGCTAAGAAATTGTCACCGCCGCCTCACGATGTCCAGGCAGATCTGAAGGACAGCAGGAGTGCCACCTCGATCCGCTGCCGAGCCGCCGCCGCCATGGTCCACAAGCTCCTCACCGGACCACAGTTGAGATGCTGCTACCTTGGCCGCTGCGCCTGCTCCGCCGCCGCAGCCCTGCGGCCCCTCAGATGCTGCTGGACGGCAGCCATGGGCCGGCGCGGCGGCGGCCTGGAGGCGGCACGGAGACGGGTTGTGGCGGCGCGGCAGTGGCTGGTCGGCGGCGGCGTGGAGGCGGCGCACGGCAGGCTGGCGGCTATAGCCTGTGCGTGTTGTGAGGGTGTGGATGTATGCGTGTGCTTAAGAGCAACTCCACTGAAGCTGCTAAATGGCTTGCCATCTCTATATCCATATCCATCCTATAAGGCACGGAATAAACTTTGCTGTGTCCACCCAAATTTTTGCCCCCAATAGAGATGGCTGGAACATCATGTACCATAAAAAATGTACCCAGAAATCCCTCTACATGAAAATCAATGGCTGTGCACAACTCCTATCGAGCTTCAACGCGATCCCACGGCCCATGTTATATGGATCCGCGGCTTCAACGCGGCCTCCGCCATCCCACCTCCACCCCGCGCACGCAGCCCTCTCGCGGGCAGGGTTCGAAACCCAGCGGCTCCAAAAATCAAGCGCTGCCTCTTTCCCTCCCGCGCGCCTTCCGCGAACTCGGGCTGCGCTCGCGTCCCGCCGACCGAACCCGCCCCGCGCCGCCGCCCCCAGGGTTGCGCTCGCCACCCGCCGGCCGAACCCGCCCTGCGCCGCCGCCCCCAGGGCTGCGCTCGCCGCCCGCCGGCTGAACCCGCCCTGCACCGCCGCCCCGTCTTGCGGGCTCCGGCTGCCTCCGCCGGGACGCGGGGTCCGCGCGCGCCTCGCCTCCCGCGAACGCGCCCTGCGCTGCAGCCCCACCCTGCGGGCTCCGACCGCCGCCGCCGGGACCCGCGCAGGGGGGTGCGGACGCCGGCCACCGCCGCCGGGACATGCGCCGGCTGCGGGCTCGGCCTCCGCCGCCATCTTTTCGGGATTTTCGGAAGTATTTTTGGGGATTTTTCGTTCTTCACGTTGGAGGCCAAATCCCGCGAGATTTGTTTTAGGAAATTGTTGCTAGGACATTTGTGAGCAACTTTGGCTTGATCCTCTCTCAAATGTCTAACGGATTCGGCTTGGATTTGGAGTTTTCCCCAAAACCGAGTTCTTCGTAGGGTTTCGGTTGACTCCAAAATTCGTGATGGATGTTTGAGGTTTTCGTGAGATTCTTCATGGATCCGTTTGTCCTTGGGGCAGTGAATCTATGGCTCAAGTTTTGCTTCGATTCGTTGTGATTTGGGAAAGTAATTTTGATTCCAAGCTTTGCTAGCTCTCATGTTCTTCCCCGTGGACAGGGAGAGCCTCACGGAGGCCACATCGGGGGCAATCGGCGCGCTCGTCAGCACAATCGTGCTCTACCCGCTCGACACGTGCAGGACCAAGCTCCAGACGCACCAGGGCATGCACAAGTACAGGTACGGCGGACCAACCCCCTTCCCTCGCCTCTCTTCCTTCCATGGCATATTAGTTGTTCTGAAATTACAAGCATGCTGCAATGCTTGCTAGACATTACTCTTCAGGTGATAGAAGGAAAAATCTTTCTGTCAACACTAATGAGGTTGTACCATTTGGAGCAGCCATGCAGGTCAGTTCATGAATCCTTGATTTGTTCACTAAATAAGATGTTGTCAAATTGCAGGAATAAGTAGCTTAATTTACTATTTGTCGATTTTGATTTTTGTGTATCTGTACCAGTAGGTTCAGACTGCAGATTGAAATGAAGAACATCTGCAGTACTATTTTCAATTATGATCAAATTTATATTGGCGGTTTTCAGAGTTTAAGACTGGTTGCGTTGGATTCCAGAGAACCGGATTGGTCATTTTGCCCATTTTCTTACCAGCTAGGAGCTAGGTTGCTTCTGCAACATCAGCTATGAAGTCAGTGTTTTTGCAAGAGGTTCAACAGCAGGATAGGTAAGCTTTCTATTTCTATGGAACTACGTCGATTCGTTGCTGCGTATTGATTACAAATACCTTTTTTTAGTCTAGGCGAGCTTATTGTTCCCACTTGGCTGGATTATGTCCTTTGGTTTTGCTGATATATGATACCCAAACTGTACAGCATCAAAGTGGAGGGAGGCAAATGGGAATCATGTTGATTATGATCAAAGCCTCATGTCTTTAGGTTGGTTATATTCTCAACTATTCATGCTTGTGGCTTGAACCTCCATTTTCTGACCATTTTCCCATTAACTGTAAAAAAATATCTTAATATTTCTCTTGGACTCTGCCTGTTAACTTCCATTTTTATCGCCGTGGCATTGCTTATAAATCATCAGGGCCAACTATTATATAGTTTTGGGTGATATATTCTCACTATTGCAGAAACTCCTTACAGTCAGCAATCATGCAAGGTTAGTGAATCATTCCCTTACAAGTGGATCAATAAAAAGTGGAAAGAAGGTTTTCATGTAACATCTATGGCCACCGCTGGATATCGCTGGGGCGTGGTCATGTCAAGGAACTCACGATATTCTAATCAGGTTATATCGATTGCTTGGCCATATGGATTTTTTGTTCCATATGCTTGCCTATTTATATTCCTCTGAGCTTTCCATTAATTGCTTTGTGAATATTTACGAAGTATTTTCTTACTGGAACTGTTAGGTTGTAGAGTTGGATTTCTTGTACCCAAGCAAAGGCATCCAACAGGACATGTTACTAATTATGCAATTTAAGTTCGCAGGTAATTGACCGCATATATATGTTTGACATTTTTATTTAGAAAAATAATGGTTCATATCGTGTGTTCTATTTTTATTTTGTATACTGATCATCTGATGATCTATTTCAGACATACGTGATCTATTTTAATTTGTGTTCAAAACTGCTGCTAGGTCATGTCGTGTACTGCTGCTGCATCATCGAGCCGGCCGCCGTGCTGCAACATAGGAGCCGCTTCGTCCATGGTGACTTCTGTAATCAGGTAAAATCACAAATTATCCACTAATACCATGGCTCCTAGGTTTAATTTTGGTGGGCAATCACATGTATTGCATAGGCCTGTAGGGTTGTGATCTGTTGTTCAAAGAACACACAGGAATAGCTTGTGTGAAAGATGTTCCTATGACAAGTCTGAAAGAATTTAGTTAGTAGCTATGGTTTGGTGTGACTGCAGACTGAGCAATCTCATATTGAAATTTTTCTTTCCTTGTCAAGGCTGGCAATAACTACAAGTTGTTTCTTTGTTCTTGATTACAATTTGTGTTGGAGAAGTAAATTAGATATCACTGACAGCATTTTAAAACCATTAGCATGGCTATGCCATCAATATATTTGATGCTTCAATATCAATCAAATTATATAGCTTTTTTCTTATTTGATTTAACAACCATCAATATATGTGTCCTTTTCTTAATGGATCTTAAATATACCCTACTTGATCCTTCGATATCACTCAAATTATATAGTTTGTGTTATTTGAACTATGAATCATGCGTTGTTTGGTCGTCTGAAATTAACCCGTGGCGTTAGCGCGGGCACCTTACTAGTTTAAGTAGTAGGTGAAAAAATTGATCTCCAACCGATCTTTTAAATAGACTATCATTTGAGGCTTTTCAAATTTCTTCTCCCACCTCCAATTTGATAGCTTTTTATTTGGGCTGCCAACTGTACTCCACTGAATTTTTTTTTTCATTTGCTTCGTCCCGATCCGGCGATCCCCTTCGGCCCCCGCCCCCGCCCCCGCCACGGGCCTCGCCCACCTCGACGCGCTTCTCACCGCGCTCGCCCACGACGGCGGCGACCTCGACTTCCTCCTCCCGCCGCGCGTCGTCGTGGGGCCCGACGAGAACGGCCTCAAGAGGGTCATCGAGTACCGCTTCGACGACGACGGCAACAAGGTCAAGGTCACCACCACCACCCGCGTCCGCAAGCTTGCCAAGGCCCGACTCTCCCGCAGCGCCATCGAGCGCCGCCAGTGGCCCAAGTTTGGCGACGCCGTCAAGGAGGACGCAGGCTCCAGGCTCACCATGGTCTCCACCGAGGAGATCCTCCTCGAGCGCCCCCAGGCCCCAGGTCTGGATCCCTCTCCTCGATCCGCTGTCCCCATTACTGATCTGTTCCATCGTATTTTGCTAGCAGCTAGGCGCGATCAGTCTATCTCAGATGTAGAGAGCCGGCTTGGAGGAAGAGGAACAAACCAATGGCGAGTGTGACTAGGAGTGAAGAATGACACGTGGGGTCCAGTTGTCAATTGAAAAAAATGAAAGTCCAATTTACTCAGCATGCTGGAGTGAAGATTCATATTTGAGTGAGTAAAATTTAGAAGTTGACTTTTAAATAGATATTTGCTCACCCAAATTTAGCAGTCCTACTGAGTTGCTCTAAGGGGCTGTTTGGTTTGAGCCTGTCATTTGCTGCCTGTGCCAGGCAGCACCTCCAGGCCGTTGATTTCATTAGCATAGATTGCTGCCTGAGAGAAGCTGTCTGGCTCAGGCCTCCGACCAAACAAAAGTGTGAGAAGGACCTTCTTTGCCCCGAGTGTTGTGATCTGGTACTCAGCAAAGCTACTGTTTGCCGAGTGCCAGATGAGAGGCACTCGGCAAAAAATGGATTTTTTTTAATTTTTCACTCTATCTTACCTTTTCATAATTTCTTTTGCCATATTTGTTTGAATGCATATTGAGATATTTGGTTAAATTTACTCAACAATGCATATTTGATGATTGTACGAATATTACTCTATTATTTTATACAGTTATATCTCAAATTCAATTTATATGAATTAAACTTCTATAATTGCCGTTAAAAAGTAAAAATTATCAAAATTTCACATGAAACAATCTATTTCGTCTATTGGCTATACAAAAAATTTGAAGTCAAAACCCAATTCAAACTGTCATTTTGACTCAAAATCTTACATAATCCTTCTCAACCGAATGATTCTTCTTCAGAGATGCTACAGATTGTAAGAAACATATGTGACAAATTATGCTATACCTTCTCAATTTTTTATCAGAACCTTCAGATATGATATCATGATATCTTGACAAATCTCATAATTTTTCAGAGTTCGTTTGCTTTTTATAGAATTTTAAAACAATTCCGCCACATGTTCGTGGTCATGATTCGTGAACAAGATGTTTGAAATTTCCTTTCATTTGGCGAATATGACCTAACATTGGAGTCCATAATATGAATATAATTTCTCCATTCATTTTATTCCACTATTCGAATCACTTGTAGAAAAAAATTTGACTTATAGCTAGAAATTTCTTTTAATAAAATAAATTAACTAAATGTAGCAAATAAGACGGAGAAGATACCAAATTTTAACATAGAGTTCCACTTAAGGTAGAAAGAAAAAAAAGTTTGAAGGATAGAAGAGACCATTTTCTTTTTGGTTTGCCGAGTGCCACCTCAACACACTCGGCAAAGTTAGTGGTTTGCTGAGTGTAAAAGAATACACTCGGCAAACCGTAAACTTTGCTGAGTGTAAAAAAAACACTCGACAAATCATGAACTTTGCCGAGTGTTTTTATTTTGCCAAGCGTATTATATTTTATACTCGGCAAATATATTATTTACCGAGTGCTCGATGAAATGCACTCAACATACCCGTGGGCACTCGACAAACGTGGGGTTCCCGTAGTGGTTTGAGCCCATCACCATGCCTCTGTAATACTCTTGACTGTGTTGGCGCAGTCGCTCGCCAGTCTGATGCTGCCAAGCAGGAGGTCCGATGCCAAAGCCAGACATTTCCTACAAGCATTGACCTCCATTGTCTCCAATTCTGTGATGCGCTGGGTCATCGCAGAAGCACCCAAAAAGACACCCGTCCGATCGCAGGCAACATCAGCGACAGCAGCAAAATTTAAGTGCATGGAGATCGCAGCATCCACATTGACTTTCATGAGCCCCAAGAGGGGGCTGGATCCAGCGCGGCGCTCTGACAACCTCCTTCTTCATCCGTTCTGGTTTGGGATCGCTGATCTTTAATTCAAAGATGTAACTGTGCATAAAACAGTGTGTCGACCACTTCCGGAAACGGCCTATATGCCGAGTGCAAGATAGTTTGCCGAGTGCGAAATGTCATGCACTTGGCAAACATGCCCTTTACCGAGTGCCCTGCAGAAAGCACTCGGCGGAAATACAACACTCAGCAAACCAATCCTTTGCCGAGTGTGCACTCGGCAAAACAACGCTTTTTGCCGAGTGCCCAATAAGTACCACTCGGCGAAGAGGAGCATGTGCACGGCATATGTCACTGCCGCGCCGTGTCGGCCGGTAGTGTTTGCCGAGTGCACGTCAGTAGCACTCGGCAAATAACTGGCATTTCCGAGTGTCATCACTGTGGCACTCGCAAATAGGGGCATTTATCAAGTATCTTTAGATGCGCTCGGTAAATTAAAAAATCTTCCTTTTCTGCCCTCAAAACTTTTGACTCTATTCTTATACTATACAAAGTACTACATATTCAAATTGGTACATTTCACGTTAATTTTACTATATTTAATTAAATTATTTCATTTAATGGATATTTTGAGGATAATTCAATTTTGAACTGCAAGTGATTCGAATAATATAGTATAATTAATGGAAAAATCATATACATGTTATTGATTCCACTTGGAGGCATTGTGGAAGAATTCAAAGGAAAATTTGAAAACCTTGTTCACGAAACATGACCACGAAGGTGTGGTCGAATAGGTTTTAAATTGTATAAAAATACAAAAGAAGTCTGAAATTCATGAGATTTGTCATGATATCATGATATCATAAGTGGAGTCGGTGATAAAAAAATTCAGATGGTTTCGCAAAAGTTGTCAATGCATTGCTTGCGAAACGAGCATCTCCCAAGAAGTTCCATAGAGCTAAAGAAGGATTCCTTGAGATTTTGAGTCACAGTAACAATCGAATTGGGTTTCAGTTCAAAACTTTTTGTATAGCCAATAGACACGATGGATTGTTTCATTATAATTTTGGTTATTTTTTAATCTATTTGATAATTTTAATATTTTTTGCAACTATAGTATATCTGGAGTATCCGGACATATACCCGGAGTATCCGAGTTGTCGATCAGATGTCCCAACATATGTTCGGAGTATCCGAACATAAACCCAGAATATCTAGGTTGTCGATCGGATGTCCGAACATATGTCCAAAGTATCCGGACTTATACCCGGAGTATCCGGGTTGCCATGCTGGGTGATTTGGCAAGATATTTGTTTCCAATATTGCTGAGTAATTTGGCAAGATATTTTCAAATTACATTTGAAAAAATTTAGTAAAACATGTTTGGGAAATGAATGGAAGGAACCCAGATCGCAGCACTGGGCGACAGCAGTCATCCCCCCCACACTTAACCACAATGCACACGTACACACCCACACACTTATAACACGTACAACCTAGCAGCCGCCTCCACCCCCGCCGTGCCGCCCCACCCCGCTTCCCTCGAGCTCCTCTGCCTCCGCCTCTCGAGCTCCTCCCGACCCTAACCCTAGGTGTCGCCTCCGCACTGGCGCCATGCTTGCCAGCCGGATCCACGCTGGATCCGCCTTCTCCGACCTCGGTACTGGATGGATCTGTCCCGCCGCTACCACATCCTCCTCCCTGACCTTGGACCGGCGCTGCTCCTCTCCAACCTCGGCGCCGGCGATCTATGCTCCTCCCTGACCTCGAGCTGGTGCACTCCTCCCAGAGCTCAAGCCAGCATTGCAGCTCTCCAACCCCAAGCTTTCCCTGAGCTCGATCAAGCCAGTGTTGCAGCTCTCCAACCCTGTTATAACCGTGGGTCAACCAAGATCACAGGCGGCATCATCGAAGGCGTAAGTCCTAGAGAAAAGGGTGTCATGTGTGTGGGACTGTGTGGTCATCAGAGACTGTCTGGGGATGTAGTATAACCCCATGAGTTGTAAGGGAAGACGTGAACAATTTTCATAATGCAATAGACTTCTATCGAGGCCAGGGTTCTCCGCATAGTCCTCCCGCCGTCGAACCTCCTCTTGTGCGAATCTCACGTCGCCGGCAAGCCACCGATGGCCATGGGGCGTGAGAAGTGGTATCAGATTTGGCCTTCTCGGCATGCTGCTGATTCGTTTCCACCACGGTCCCATCTCCATCCTATTCCGCCGAGATCCCCTTTCGGTTTCGGCGTCCACGCCCCGCCGCCGAATTCCAGTTGACGGTGATGCCGTCCAAATACTTCTGTCGCGCCACTTAGGGTATAGCTCAGGAATGCAATTTGGTCGGTTCTGCATCAAGGGCGCAGCGGCAAACAATTCACTGTTGTTCGTGGGTTGTGCGTGCGATTGATGTATTCCTTCGGCTTGGATCGACACTGCTTGGGCCTTTCTGTGTGAGGCTACATCAGATCGAGCAGTGTCTCCTTGTTTGAGGTGCAGTTGCCACGGCGCCCCCTAAGCCTTTCGTGCAGACCCAGTTCTCACGGCGCCCCCTAAGCCTTTCGTGCAGACCCAGTTCTCCTGTCCAAGATGGACAACCACTTCCGGCGTGAGGATTAGTGCCAGGATCAGGTGAACGAGAATTTCGATTTGTTCTTCTCACGAGTGGAGTCGTTCGGCGTCAATCAAGACCGTTTGGAGGTGCAGATGAACTTGGGCAACAAGGTGATGGAGTAGATCATGAAGGATCAGCAGTTGCTGGCTAAGCAGATTGAGATTACAGGTCAGGCCGTGGCGCGAATTACTCTGGAGCGGGAACATTTGCCTCCGGAAGAGGAGCCGCCAAGTCCCATTCTGAGTCATGGTTCACGCGACTATCAACACTGTCACCTCGTTAGCCGACCTCAGGTATCCCTTTCCATGCTCGACCTTCAGGTCGTGCCCCACATCGACATTCAGATGGTATTGGAGGTCATCACAGTGTTGTTGCAAAGATGTCTTGTCCCACTTTTGGTGGTTCTAACCCACGTATTTAGAAGTCGAAGTGTTTGGATTATTTCCAGCTTTGCAATATTGATGAAGCATTTTGGCCTACGTCTCCCTCTCTGAACATGGACGGCAATGCAGCAAAAAGGCTCCAGGTCTATAACACTATCGGAATCCGGCTATTTGCCGTGTGCCCGGTGGTTTGCCGTGTGTTTTCTATCGGGCACACGGCAAAGAACCTCTTTACCATGTGCACGCACGGCAAAGATATAACACACGGCAAATGGATATTTTGCAATGTGTTTTTTTAGCACACGACAAAGAAATACTTTATTGTGTGCTTTTTCGTGACACAGGACAAAGCATGACTCTGCCATTTATTTTATTTTGGCACACAACGAAGTAATAAATTTGTTTTGTCTTCTCACCTTGAAACTTTTTCTATTCTTCATATACAACATACAACATGTAGTACTCCATGTTAAATTTGGTATATTATTTATTTATTTATTATATTTAAATAGTTAATTGCATTTCAAGCAATTTTTTTAATCAAGTCAAATTTAAACAGCAAGTGATCCAAATAATGGAATAAAATGAGTGGAAAATGATATTTATGTTATTTAATATAGTTTGAGGCCTTACCTATCAAATAAAAAAATCGAACATCTTGACCAGGAAATACGACCATGAACGTGTGTTCGAATGATTTTAAAATTTTAAAAAAAGCAATTAAAGTTTGAAAATTATGAGATTTGTCAATATCTCATGATATCATATGTGGAGGCTGTGGTAAAAACTTGAGTGGGTTTCGTAATTTTGTCACGTATGATGCTTACAAATGGAAACATCTGCGAGAAAGAATCAGAGAGTTGAGAAGGATGCAGTTAGGCTTGGAGTGAAAGTTACGATCAAATTTGATTTTGACTTCAAAGAATTTTCTATAGCCAATAGACAATATAAATTATTTCGTGTAAAACTTTGATAATTTTCTGGAACCATTTGATAATTTTAATGTATCAATTGCAATTATAGAATTCATATAAATTGAATTTGATCTATAATTGCGTACAAAAATTAAATACATATAGTTGAGTGAATTTCACAAACTATATTTAAAGTGCATCATAATCAATTTAGAAGAACAAAAAAGAAGAAGGAAACAACAAAAATAAAAAAAAGCTTTGCCGTGTGTCAAATCAAGGCACATGGCAAATTGCCAAGCTTAAGTGAAAATCAAATTTTGTAAATGATCTTGGATGGAAAAACTATCAAAATGAAAGTTGTGGATCTCGAAAAGTTATGAAATTTTGTAGTTGACAACTTTTTAATTTAAATTCATTTAGTGCCTCAAACAAGCAGTTTACACTCGGTTTAGTATAACGTGTGGAAAAAAATGGAGTATAAACCCAAGTGAGTGTGTGGTGCAGTGGTAGAGAAGGTTACACATGCGGGAGATGTTGTGGGTTCGAATCCCTCCGGTGGCGTACCACTACAAGAAATATGGTGATCTATGATGAAAATTTTATGATATTTAAAAAAAACATCACAATTGCACATAATCCATGATAATTTTTAGATTTTTGTCATAAATTTGAAGGTATGGGCCCTAGGCCCAAAACTTAGTGACATTTTATTGAATTCATCATAATTGAGCCCACAAAATATAATATTTTAACATTAATGTCATAGAAATTTTCATCATGTCGTAGTTATTTTAACTATATGTTTTGACATTCATCATTTTTATTCAAATTTTTTTTCTCTTATTTGATTCTTACCTGGCAGCCTAGTCAGCGAACCACGTGGACTATCGAGTAGGGCCCACTTGCACAAAAAGAACTCTTTAATCAAAAAATTGCGACTTGGTTGCGCGCTTGAGAATCGAACCCGCGACCTGCGCTAAGAGAGTGAAAGCGCTGAAAACGTCAGAGAATGAAAATAGATATCGTCATGGATTTGATATCATGCTCAAACCACAATGGTGATAAAGAAAAATATGTTACTGTTAACATTTGAATATTTTCATATGGTTTCCAGATATAATGTGTAATTGCACATATTCTTAATAAATAATAAGTAGAGGGACTTGATGTCACACTAGAGTAGGGTGATCGAATAGGCAATCCCCCAATTTATAAAACTAAATGGAAACAAAGATTGAAACAATTGATCCAATAGTTTTCACCTCTAAAAAAGTTTTCAAAAAAAAAAAACGAATGCATGCATGGAGTACTAAACGAAATTTATTTGCGAAACATTTTCACAGATAGATGCAACTTTGCAAGCTGAATCTAATGAGCCTAATTAATCCATAATTTGCAATAGTAAAGCTACAGTAACCTTACTTTAATTATTCTCTAATCGTACAGTCAAAGATTTCATTAGCTACATCAACTGCTATAGTATCATAGTTGTGGAGGTAGTTTTGTAATTAGACTTTGGCTGTGTTTAGTTGCAAAAAGTATGCGAAAAGTGTTTGCGAAAAGCACTGTAACACTTTTCGTTTGTATGTGATAAATATTGTCGTACCATAGACTAACTAGACTCAAAAGATTCGTCTCGCAACGTACATCAAAATTATGCAATTAATTTTTTTATTTACCTACATTTAGTACTTCATGCATGGGTCATTTGCTATATTTAATGTTTCGATGTGATTTGATTTCGATGTGACGGAAAGTTTGAAAAGTTTGGGGGAGTTGGGGGAACTAAATACAGCCTTTATTTAATACCTCTAATTAGTGGTAAAAAAGGGCGAAAAGTTTTTGCGCAAATTTTTTTACGAGCAACCAAACACAGCGTAACTGTAGCACAAAAGTGATAGATTACAGACCTGATAGCCGGTAGGACCTGCGCCTGTGCATGCACGGGCCCACCAGCTGCTGGAGCTGGGCTGCTTCCGCAGCGCTGCACGCCGTGCCCGCCGAATGTTGGGCCGAGCCGAGCCGCTGGACCTTGTCGCGCACACGTGCTCCTGCCCATTTTAGAAAAAACATTGGTGTTAGTGAGAAAAAATAAGCCCCACATACGCGACCTCCTGGTTGATAATCCCGACAAATGTTAGGAGTGGCTCGGGCTATTGGCAATCAAATCACAAGGCCCAATAACTACTTTGTTCCGGAACAAATTTTTTTTTATTCCCAAACAATTTTTTTGTATTGCTAAAATAATAAAAAAATTATTCCGAAACAAAATAAATTTGACTATGGACCAGTTTAGGTCCAATAACATAATATTTATAGTGGGTGACAGGTCTGCTAGGGTCATCCGCTAAGCCCATTCTTTCATAAGCCCACCCCCAACCGGGCCTAGTTGCAAATCCCCCCTGCAGCCCACGTGGCCTTGCCACTCCAGCCCATGGCTGCCAGCGTGGCAAAGTAATGGGCCAGCTCCTTGAGCCCGGCTCGAGCCCAAGTCAAACACGCGACGCGACCCGGCAGCCGATTAGTACGAAGAAGCTAGGCGGCAATAGGCACGATGATGCGAGGCGGCGAACTGCGCGACGGTGCGAGGCCGCCGGGCGGTGAGCAGCGACGAGACGGCCATGCGAGACCATCTCCCGCAGGCAAAAAAGTTCTGCTCGAATCAGGTGCGCCCTCAATCTTGGACTCTTGGTGTTTAGATATTTGACTTGGGGATTTCCTTTGAGAATTGGGGATTAGGGTTCAGAAATTTGCTAGATTTTTATGCCATTGAAATATGAATGCTACTGGGTTGCCAAATGATTTGGTGCCTCAATTTTTGATGCAATGCTGCTCTCGCACATATCCAACATGATGAACTAGTGCCTACGGCCATGAATTGTCAGGCCTATTATTACTCTTGCATAGTGGCATCTGTGAATGTGTGACATACCTACGTACAGGACAAAGGATTTGATTTTCGAATTGGACTCCTGTTGGTCCTATGAGTCTATGACCAATAACCAATAAATCTCTTATGTGGAATACCCTCATATATTCACATAATTGGAGTATATATATTAAACTGTAATTACTAGTAGTGAAAAGTTCCCTCTAGTGTAACCTGCATCAAATTTAAATGTACATAACTGTCTAACACCGTTACTTTTTTTTTTGCTGCAGGCTTAATGAAGACATATGTCACAAAGAATGATTACTGCTTATTTTCGGGCATGGCCTGAGGCGTCCATTTTTTTAGCAACATTGTTACAACTGTAGAAGAGGTCTGAGCGGTCGATTGAAAGCAAGCCAACCTCACGAGTAGCTGCTGAAGGCAACCGAAGAGCTAAAGCCTAGCAGGAGGAATGGCCAGTCTCAAGACTACGCAACTGCAGA
Organism: Panicum virgatum; assembly: GCF_016808335.1. Classification (NCBI taxonomy): domain Eukaryota; kingdom Viridiplantae; phylum Streptophyta; class Magnoliopsida; order Poales; family Poaceae; genus Panicum; species Panicum virgatum. Next base: position 28,492,376 of record NC_053141.1, on the reverse strand, counting down.
CATGCAGGCTATGTAGGTGTAGGTGTTTATTTGGTTCCGGAGATTTAATGCATTCGATAAACAATGTGATATCTATTATGCATGTTTGATCTGTACTCAACTCCAAATTAATGACAGTTTGCTCAACACCAAATTGTGGTTCAGTAGTTATTTCATTCATGTTCAGAAATGAGCATTTTTCATGGTGAGATGATAAAAAAAATACCACTAATGACAGCTTGCTTGTTGCAGCCAAAATTTAATGTTGTCAACAACTTTGCTTTTTCTAGAGATGTATTGCAACTGATGATATATTACAAGAAATGAGCCCTAACTTGTTCACATGACTACTTTTTCTTCTTATTAAACAATCTTTCCCTTGAAGCTGTGATCCGGTCAATTGTTGGGCCTCCATCAACTTGGTGGAACATACCAATTCCATACCAATTGTTCATCGATATAGGATCAGTGGGTGGCTGTGTACAGAATGGAACCTCATGCTGAGAATTGGACATCATTTGTCGCTGTTGCTGTGAGGTGGAGGTAGCATCATTTCTTGTCTTCCTTCTCTGCTTCTTTGGTGTAGTGATCAGAGTATTATGCTGAGACTGTTGCTGTGAGCTAGAAGTTGCATCATCCTTAGGCTTCCTTCCCCTCTCATCTTGTGAACCTTTTGTCTTGGTCCCCCCCCAGCAAAAGTACAAGTGTGACCTTTAATCATACAACATTGTAGATTTGTAGTAGACACACTAGTATAGGAACTAACCCTGTTTTCTACACTCTTTCTCATTTTGCACCTGGAAACATTGTGGCCGAAACCTTTGCAACGACTGCACCTAATTGCTACTCTCTTTGAAGATCTTGATGGCACATGTCGTTCACCAGGAGCCTTTCTTCTCTTTTTCTTAGGTCTCCCAGGCTGTACAGTAAATCTAGATGGATCAACATCTGGGAATGTTGTCCGCAGCCACTGTGTCTTATCTGGGACAGGCATGATTTGTCATGCATATGCTAGCAAGTATGCCTCTTTTTTGAATAGATGATCCACATATTCTTCAGGCCTATGGTTAAATGCTTGTATGGCTGACACAGCATGACAGCAAGGTATACCAGTTACATCCCACTTCCTGCAGCCACATGTCCTCTTATTCAAATCGACAATGAAGGTGAATTCAGCCATTGAAACCTGCCATATGCCTCTACCAGCACAAATTGGTCTACAAAAGCTTGCAAGGTGTTTCTCAAACTCCAACCTCTTTTGATAATTTGGAGCAATTTGCCATTTATCCCTCTGAGCACCTTCCTCTTTAGTTGCATAGCCCTCCATGATCTTAGATCTCATATGTTCTAGCATTGTAATGGCAGGTTCATCTCTAGCTTCAAGTATAGATGTGTTGTAAGTTTCACTAATGTTGTTCACTACCAAATCAGTTTTGGCTCTTGAACTGAATTTGTGCCTACACCAATGTTCGGGTGGTATTTGCTTAAGCCAAGTCCATGCCTCAAAATCCTTAGTCTTGATTTTCTCCATAGCCACATCAAAGTCATATTGTCTATAAGCGTAAGATGCTTTCTCCATCAGCTTTTGAGCTCATCCCCCCATGCCCAGCAGAAACAAAATTGGCATGCAAATGTCTTAGACAGAACCTGTGCTCAGCTCTAGGAACACTATGTAAGAAGAGGCCTATAGTGACGGGCGTCATCTCCCTAAGGTGACGGGCATCGCGCCCGTCACCTGTACATCGTCACTGATTAGAACAAAAATGTGACGGCCTCCTATGTATGTAAAAGGTGACGGGCATCAGTATGAGCCGTCACCTATGGTATTCTTAGTCCGTCACCTATGTCCACATATAGGTGACGGGCATCATTTTTTTGTGTGCTAAAATAAATATTTGTAGCGTGAATAAAAATAAAAAAAATATTTTCTTTTTCCCACCGCGCTCGCGCGATTTTTTGCGCGAATATGCGCGCGTGCGATTTTTTCCGGCGTTACTAGGATTCGAACCCACAACCTCAGCCTCGTGCATACCCTCCCCTACTACTGGGCTACACCATCACATGTGACTAATAATGAGATATTTTTCTTTTATCATCACTTTCTAATGTCTTATATAACCTATTTCATAGCTGTAAAGATCTCAAATAAAAAACTTTTCAACTACAAAGTTGTAGATCTGGTGGCGAGCTACAACTTTTATATATACTTTTTTTTTACATCTGAGGTCATTTAAAAAATTTAAAAATTTGAAATTCAAAATTTAAACCATATATTTGGGTGCCAAAACAACCTCAATTGAAAAAAATTTTGAACTACAAAGTTGTAGATTTCGTCGAGGCCTACAACTTTTGTATAGACCAATTTTTGATTTGAGACAATTTGAATTTTTTAAAAATCGCATGTTCAAATATTAATAAAAATCACAGAGGTGACGCGCCTTGATGTTGCACGTCTCCTATGTGATCACAACGTGCTTTGATGTTGCCTGTCACCTTTTACTTATCAAAGTCCGTCACCTATACTAACCTTATAGGTGACGTGCTTTAATGTTGCCCGTCACCTACATCAAACTTATAGGTGACGAGCCATAGATGTGGCCTGTCACCTATAACAAATGTGACGTGCTCTGATGTTGCATGTCACCTATGTCATAAAAAAGGTGACCGGCAACATTTTAGAGAGGCCACCAAGAGGTAAAAAGTGACGTGCATCATCTTTGCGCGTCACCCAGATAACAAAGGTGACGTACAACAATAACATGTCACCTTTGTGCATGTCACTATAGGTCATTTTTTACATAGTAGAAATACATTGGGTACAACATTTAAGATTCCCTACATTAATCATAGAACAACATTGTAAGGAAAAAGGGTCATATTATTCATGAACTATATATAAATGCCAGATGAAAGAAGGCAATGTCTACCTTTTGCCTATCACTCATGAAGACCCAACCTCCATGCTGATCACCATCTCCAATGCAATCCCTCAAGCAGTTAAGAAACCATTCCCAGGAATTATTGTCACTAGTGGAAAATGGTGCATCGGTGACAAACGATATTCGTCACTATAGGGCCAAAATCCGTCATAAAGAAAGTTTGGTGACGAATTAATCACGAAATTTGGTACGTCGTAAAAGCCGCGTCAAGTTTGTTCCACAATGACGGAATGCAAAAAACGTCACGAAACTGGTTTTTTTGGTGTACCATTTTTACTTTGGCGACGCACCGCAAGAACGTCAACGGACGTCCGGATCCACGTGTCCCCGTCAACGCCGCCAACGCCGTCAGCGCCGTTAGGTGCCATGCCGGCAGCCAGTTTCATCAACGAATAGACACGAGGCGGGCTAGCAGAACGACACGTGTCCACCTGTCAGGAGCCTCCTGATTCGGCCACGTGTCGCTTTCCTGTTTGTCCACTTTTCACTTGAGGGTTCGGCCACCTTTCCCCTCTAGATTTGTGACACGTGTCCTCTGGTTATTTGCCCACGTGGTACTAAACAGTGCAACCACGTGTCGCCACCCCGTTCTGACATGTGGCATCATCACACATGTCCACGTGTCCCTACTGAGTTTCTCCACGTGTCGCCGCCTGGCTGTGACACGTGCCGCTTCTGTACTTTTCCACGTGTCGCCATCTAGTTGTGACACGTGTCGGCACCGAGTTTGGACGCGCGGTGTCTTCGTATGCTTCCACGTGCCGCTTTGTTATTGTGCCACGTGTTGTCTTCCTATTTGTCAATGTGTCATTTTTTCATTCTGCCACATGCGCCTTTCTGGTAGGAACACGTGGCGTCGACGTGGCAAATTTCTGTTCGGCCTCGTGTCACCTCGAGGTTCCAACAGAAGCCATATTCCTATTGGACCATGTGTCCTCTCTACGTGTCGTGTCTGGTTTATACGTGTCCGTTCCCTATTGGACCACGTGTCAGTTTCTTATTGGACCACGCATCCGCTTCTCGTTCTCAAGAATGCCCGTTTCGGACCGCCACGTGTCCGAAACCATTACATGTTGACGTTCATACAGATCCATTTCATCACAGAACCAATGAACTGGCATTATTATTCCAAGAAATTAGCATTATTATTCTGAGAAAGCAAACCACAATCAATAAAGTTACAACCAAATAAGTTCATGACACAACCAAATGAGCTAGAGGTAGCCAAATCAGCTTGACACAACCAAATAAACTCATCAAATCAAGACACACAGAATCAGGGCTGACAAGCTATACCAGAGGTGATGACGTGCTCGAATTTCTAAAGCATGAGATGGCTCTCCTGTTCTTACTTCTGGAGCTCATCAAATAGGCTCGCAGTTCTTTCCAACACTTCCTCTGCTGCTGCTGTCTTCTTCTTTAGTTCTTCCAGGTGATCATGGAGAACAGCTGAACTCTATTTTTGAGCATTAAGTTCTCGACGTAGCGCCGCTTCACGAGCTTGAGAAGACTTCGAGGAAGGAGTGGATAGACCAACATTTTTCAAGAATGTGTTGTTGGAGCTGTTCTGCGACAAGACCTTAGAAACAACCTCAGCACTTGGCAATGGTGCCTGCCTATCAGCAACAACTTGTGCCCGCATAGTTTCCATTGACAACTACAAAATGAAAAAATGAACTATTTAAGGGACTCATAAGAAAAGTATATTGGATAACTACTAGTATATAGTGGTAATGTAAAGAGAGTGTAAAATATACGATTACGATGCAGCATATAAAGAGAGTGTTGGACAAAGTACAAAAGAATTGATGAACAGTTTAAGAATCATGTAAGACTTGCTCGTACTGACTAGTTGAGCATGGCAACAAACAGAAATTACATGTACAAACGTCAATCAAGTTAGATAAATCCTGGAAGAGAAAATAAGCATGTGCTGGGACTTACAACTGCTTCCCTAGCCGCGTCGCTCATACCCTTCTTGTGGCTGGTATAGCAGACCTTGAAGGCTTCCACGGCATTGATTTCTTCGTCAGCTTCACCAACTTGTTCCTGGGTTCCTCCTCATTGAATTCAGTGGCATTTATAGAGTTCTCCTTTTTCTTGTTCTGATGGATGCACCAAAATGGTGGTCAGACAAACAGCAAAACCAGGAATAGCTAATAATGAGACTTGTTTCAAGAGACATCTGAGGTGCATGTGTGTACTCATTTAAGGAAGTAGAAGAGTGGAGAGATTACATCACAAGAGTGTTGACACTTACATATGAATGAAACTGAGCAACGTAGCAGCAAGATCATGTTGCTGCAAGCCACTTGACTCTAGCACGGTTTTGCTTGTTCTGGTCTGAAACTCCCTGCAAGAGATGCAAGTGTTGGTATACATCATAAGTACATATTTGAAAGCACACTAAGAGAAAATACCTTGTTCTCTGGAGATGATCACATGTGAACAAGTTGACACCACTGTCTATCATTCATGGTGGGGAGAGGAGAGGTTGCAAGGATCTTATTAGCAGGGATGCCAACAAAGTAATCTTGCTTCAACCTATACCGGTTTTGCCGTATGGCTGACTTGAATACGCTAGCACAAACATCTGCCATTGCCTCGTCATTTGTGTCCATTGCTAACCTCCCCTGGTGACCAGAAATAAAATCCGAGTTGCACAACTACCATAGGAAAAAGAGTTGAATGTAAAAGAAGTAGTATGTAGGCACTCACAGATAGCCTTCCCATGAAGCCATCAAAATGCTCAGTCTATTCCATATATTGATTCCAATGGGTCAAGGTAGGAACTTGAGACCTAACGATAACACCAGCCTCTGATGCAAACTTGGTAGCTTGCATCAGTTCATGCGGCCTTAGGTTCCCCTCAGCAATAGAGATGGGCATCCTTCTCCCCATAGCTTTGGTCATCTTGTCAAGCAAAACTCTCCTAGTTGCCTTCCTCCAGCCACCTTTTTGCGGAGGTACTGCCGTGATTTCATTCAAATTCCCATTATTCATCAAATTAAAAATCAACAGCTAAAACACTTGAGTTAAACACAACAACCAACCTTTATAGCGGGAACCAGTCTGCCTAGAGTCGGTATTCCGTCCGGTCTCTGTTTCGCTGACGCCATTAGCACCATCTGGATTGTTCAAGTTCTCATGACAGCTGGTGTTGTCCACAACTGTTGCCAATTCTTCCTGCACAACATTTTCACCTCCACTACTATTTTTTGCACTGGGTGAAAACTGTTCAGGCAAAGGGTGTTGACGTGCTGATGATGACCGCAGTACCCATGTTGAAGCTGCATGAATGATTGACCTCATCCTCTTCGATTGCCTAACTCCTGGCGCCATGGCAGCACCTCTTGTCCTCCTTCCACGGACCTTACTATGAATCTATACACTTAAAAAATGGAGAATTCACAAGCATTCAATAAAATCGAAACAGAAATAGTGCATCTTCTAATAAGCATTGCAAACATATTAGCTGATAAGAACCAACTAATGTCAATATCATTCATTATTCATACTTGTATCAGATCCGGTGAGGAGATACTGGCCGACGAGAGTGTAGCAGATCTAGTGCTACGGGATTCTTCAAAGGGGTAGCAGATCAAGTGAGCCTGCCATCGTCGATGTTGTAGCAGAGCCGGTGCGACAAGATTCGTCGAAGGGGTGACAGATCCGGAGAGCGGGCTGTCATCGACATTGTAGCAGATCCGGTGGGATGGGATTTGTTGAAGGGGTAGCAGATCTGGTGCGCCGCCTGTCGTCGACGTTGTAGCAGATCCGGTGTGACGATCGTCGTCGAAGGGGAAGCACCTTTGATGCGCTCAGCGTCGTCGACGAGGTGCCAGCTTTGGGTCGGTGGCCTTTGGTGGAGATGAGGGGCAGATAGGAAAGGCGAGAGGTGGACTGGAGGGTAGAGAAGGGGCCATGGATATTGGGAGCTGGGGTGTAGAGATAGGGTAGCGGGTGCCGGTGGGCCTTTTGCCCGAGGGGTAGGAGGGACATTTCGCACAATTACTTTCGGCTTCGACGGCAGAATTGGCACCCGGTAAAATTCGAAACCGCGGCGCGGGTGTCGCACTGACCAATGGACCCCACACGTTGGTGTTAGTGGAATCCCTTTATGAATGCTGCGACCATTTGTTGGGAACATGATTGTTTCTCTTTATTATATCCGATTTGAAATTTGGATTAGCCTTTCTCCCTTGTAAAATGTCGAAATTACTTGATTCTTTTTGTAAATTGCATATAAAATCAATGTCTTTTACTATGGAAACACACTTTATTTTTTTTAAATTGCCATTGTTCTTCTAGTCAAGCAAAAGCTGATGCTAGGAATGTGGAAACCAACACCTAATGGTGACATTCTACTTCAACAGATAACCAACTCCCATGGGGAAGACGACATGCATCCCAGTGACGAAGCATGCCTGCGGATTGCCAATGTTGGTCAGGCGATGAAGGAGGGCCTGTAATGCAATAGTGTGCTGCCACCTATTGGAGCTGGACACCCGCCCTAAGTTGATGCGCCGGCCGACTTCGGGGTTTCTGCACATGCGGCGCATGAAGAGGCATGTCCCCCAAAGTGCGCAGAGGTCCTCCATTGGAAACCATGAGGTCGCAATGATGTTGCCCGCGATATGAACGAGCACATCGAAAGGAAGATCCCCTAGCGACGACCGGCGGCACCGCTTTGCCTCCATGTGATTGCCGGCTCGACGACGAGTCGGAACCAGAAGCGGCGCGAGACGAGTTGTGGATGGAGCTGCGGTGGGAGAGTGGATGGCGGGGAGCCAGAGTAGTGCAGAAAACCCTCATTTGGAGCTCTTGAATGTGTCGCCAGGAAGTGCTGCAGTGTGCAGCCACGTGGACGTCGGCGAGCCGGAGCCGGTGATCGGAGAGGACGCGGTGGATTTTGGTGGGGGCTGAACTACTCTTGCTCTCTCTTGCAACTAACACCCTGTCGTGGTGGAGAGTTGGGGATTTTTTTTGGGAGGAGAGGGGAGGGGAAGTCGAGTAGGCGCCGCGTCTCGGAGGATGCCAACAGTCTCGGCAAATGTGGTTGGGAGGATTAACTGGCCCCTCTTCGCCGGTCACCGATAGGTGGGACCCACATGTCAATCTTAGGTGTGGCCAGCCGCACCTCCTATCTCAGTCTCTCAGATCAAGATCGTGGAAGAAACTCTCATTTGGAGCTCTTGAATGCCACGCCAGGAGGTTCAGGCGGCGCCATGTCTCGATGGGATGGCAACCGCATGAGCAACAGTAACTGTTGGTATGGGAAAGGTCACACAGTGCAATTCTTCTCGACTGTGTTCTACCCTTTGGAGTAGAATAATCGTTCAAAAAATTGAAATATACAGTAACCGGCCCCTCTTTGCAAGTCGCCGACAGGTGGGATCCGCGTGTCAATTTCACAGAACTAAGCGGACGCGACGAAGGCGCCTAGTCAGCGCGTCGCATCCTCGTCTTTTGTTTGTGGCCCCTGGTTTCTGCACCCCATATTTCAGTGGTTGTTGGGTGGAAACAACTCGGGACACCGACAGCATTGACGCCATGTCCCCAAAATTCATGAAGCAGAAGCAATAGTACAACATATATATCTACACTACTTTAATTAACTACTAATAATTATTTCACTCTAAAATTCATGAAGCAAAAGCAGCATAAAAGCAAAAGATACACTACTACTAATTTAGTCTAAATTAAGCTGTTCTCAGGAATACTATAGCGCAGTGGATAGACGAAAGCAAAAGAAAATTGATCGTCGACCCAATCCAAATTTACAAAATGCAGTCCAAGAACAGCTTGAGCTCGGAACGAATCCAGCAGTCCTCGCCGCAAAACACTTTGCATCCAAATTGCGGCCATGGTAGAACAACAATGGAATCACACTTACCGCGGTTACATGGATCTAGATCCGCACGCATTGGTAACACCGCCTTTCTCCTCATCCAGAGCCAGAATCTCAGCATAGTGACCGTCTCGCGGATCTGGTAATACTCCTGGTTGCTCAGCATTTTTGGCACCACCCCACGACACCTTCACCGGTTCATCGCCGACGGCCTGTCTCATGTACTGCCTAGCAGTATTGTCAACGTCGGCGCCACCATTGGCCATGTACAGGAGGATGGCAGCCACATAGGCCGCCACATTGTGTCCACCGCAGGCGGCGCGCTCGATATTCTTGTCGATGACTGGCAGGGGTTTGAGTATAGTGGATAACGGAGGACGATAATCATCCCAATGACAAAGCAGGCCTCCAATTTTCCCACTTGGGCCATGCGAGGAAGGAGGGTCAGATAGCCATCGGGGACGACGTACCGATACAGCTTGTAAAACCTTTCGACGGAGATGAGCCAGCCGACTTCGAGGTCACTGCACACGTGGTGCATGAAGTGGCAGGTCACCCGAAGTGAGCGGAGGTCCTCCATTGCCCGCACCGAGGTTGCAGTAATGTGGCCTGCGATCCGAATGGCCAACTCAGTAGGGAGATCCGCCAGTGACGATGGGCGACATCGCCTCGCCGCCATGAGAGCCGGCCAGCGAGGATGGAGCTTTGCCGTGTGCACGTAGGCGAGCCGGAGTTGAGGCGTTCAGATTACTTTAGCTCGAGAGGGGCCAGGCAGAGGGGAGAGTTGTGGATTTCTTGAAAAAAGACCACCAATTTTAGACAGGGGAGACAAAGTTTAGCTGGCGCCGCTGACAGCTTTCGCGGGAAGATGCACGGGAAAAGGACCCAACCCCTCTTTTCCGGTCGCTGACAGATGGGACGCGCATGTCAATCTCACAAAAGAAAATGGATGGTCCCCTATGCTTAAGTAGTCGGGGGCCATTCCAAATAGAATGCGAGTTTGGTCTTCACATTGGGCCTTTCTTTTTCATGGGCCTGATGGAGTGGATCTTGGTGGCTCACTCAAACCTCTCTGCCAGCACCACAACAATTTCATATCGGGCCTAACTTTGAAACGGGCCCAGGCCTTATATCTGCGGGCACCACCTGGCCACGATGAACGCTAGACAGGCCAAACATGATAGCCATGGCCCATGGGTGACGGGCGATGGCCTGCTGGCCTGCACTTGTAAACGTGGACGTCGGCTCACTGCTATCCAGTGGAGCCCGCGTTGACATATGTGATCCATAACCCTAACACGTGGACCTTATGGTTTCAGTCAACACACGTGGCTGCCAGCTAGACATACTGGACCAGTTAACTAGGGCCTACAGTTGCACATGTTACCCCACGTCAGCCTGCTCTGCCCACACCGGTCAAACCTCTTGCAACAGACTCACGTTGATATAGTTGACCAGCTACCGTTCCATGACGAATCGCCCCAGTCTGGTTCTATGATGAATCGTCACACGTGGCAGCCGGTCTGGTTCAATGACGAATCACATCGATCGCAGGTAAGAGGACTAGATGGCTAACTTCTTTTGTGACGATATGAAATATTTTTTTGTGATGCGCGTTTTACTTTTGTCATAGTTCCGCATGTGCTGAGGGCTGTGCCGATGAACTATGACGGAACCAAATGTGTTCTGTGACGCGTGTTTTGCTTTTGTCACGGTTGCGTAGTGTCCGAGGGCTGACGATGAAGACCTATGACAAACCTGTCTCTTTTTGTCATAGATGTTGTCTGTTCAATGACGAAGTTAAAAACATCAAGCGGAATAACATCATGGATGCTACTATTTCTACTAGTGTGTTTTCAGATTCGACTAGTGCAAATGCAATTGGATACATGTTATTGGCATACCTTCCTGTTGCTGCAAGGATTTGAGCTCCATTAGGAAGCTTCACATGAGTTCCATCAACTCCAATAAAAGGTCTGCAGCCAGCTTTAAATCCATCAATTTGAGCTTTGAATGATTTGAACATCCTCTCAAAAATAGGGTTCACTGCTGGATCCTTAGATACATCACACTTAATTACTACCATACTACTTGGATTAATGTGTAACAGTGTGTGCGCATAATCTTGGATTCTCTTGAACTGTTCTACATGGTCTCCGAGAACCGTTTTCACTGCCTGCCTCTTAGCCCTATAAGCTTTGTATTTTGAAATTCCAATTTTTGTGTCCCTTAGGACAGATGCCTTAAGACTTTTCACTTTCCAATCCCTGTCAGTCCTAAACTCTTCAACATACTCCTTAGCAATCCACTTGGCATCAATTTGTTGTACATCATGAGACCTCCCACATGTATGTTGATTCATAAACTTTCTCAACTTAAATGTCTTCTCTCTAGGGATCGCTCTAGCATATATATACCATTCACAACCTGTCCCCAAACACTTGCAGACACCTTTTCTCGGTCATTCTTCTTTCTTTGAACTTTCCTCCCTTCTCTGATTATCAAGTTCTTCATTCCCTCTCTAAATTGGCCAACATCAGTAAACAACATTCCCTCTTCCATGATTGGGTGACTCATTGTAACCTCATCAAAGCATTTATCCTCAAGTCCCCTTGACCTATGCACAAACCTTGGAGTCTCATCATCAACTTCATCTGGAGTGCGGTTTCCATCATTTGGGTCATCAGATATATATGGCTCCTCATAATTTTTCTTTGTCGAACTTGAAGCATCTACCTTCTTTGCCCTGCTAATGCCTTACCACTGACCTTGCCTTTTCCTTTATCCTGATTTGTACCATCTTTTTTCATGTACTTTGGGTACCTTGCCTTTTCCTTTATCCTGATTTGTACCATCTTTTTTCATGTACTTTGGGTAGTACATTGTTGCTTCTTCAAAATGTACAATTCATCATCTCCAACATCAGCTTCAAACATATAACCACCTGCATCTACAGCCTTGTTTTCAACCTCATGTTCTGGTACAAGCTCTACATCAGACGAGTCATCATTAGTTTCATCCAAATCAGTATTCCTATATGTCTCATCTTCAGCAATCTCATCGTCATCTGCAGATAATTGTGCCATAACTTCTCCTATACCATCATCATTTTCTTTTCCACCAACCTCCTCCGGTCTGAATACATCAACCAAAGATCTTGCAACTGTCTGAGTTGGATTAGTTCTTGGGTCTGGTTCAGTGATAACTAACCTCTTAGGATTAGGGACAATGTAAAAACTGCAACAGCTTTGTCCTGCATGATCTACCAATAACTGATTGCATTGGTTGTCATAAAAAATAAGCACAAGACCATTTGGTGGACAGTAAACCGGCTTCAAGTAATATAAACTGTCTCCATCCTTCAACCCAAATTCCTTTAGACAATCACACAGCTCAAAATAGCTCATATAATCTCTGTCAAAGTCAGGGATACTCCTATACTCTCCACCTCGATCAGTGCTACTACCATATTTCTTGGAGCTATCACTAAAAGCACCACCTCTAAAAACCTTGAGCAAAATGGCATCCTGATTCGCCATCTACAAATATGTAAACACCCTAGTTAGATATACAACGTCAAAGCTAAAATCTTTGTGGCAGAATAAGCACAGATATAGCTTCAGCTAGTCAATTGAACAAAACCGTCAATCTACACCAAAAAACAACATATGTTACTAAACCCTAGCTCCTGCCATTACATCCATGACATGTGCAACCCATTTTCCACCATGATTTCATATGCAACCATCCCACAAAAACCTTGCATCGATCGGCAAATCTACAGAACACGCACAAAAGAACGTACCATGCAACAATGCGTCGTGAGATCTAGAGGCTGTCTCTCCCACCAGAATGGAAGATTGAATAAGCCACGATCTTCTATAATTGGTGCAGTAGATGGCTACCGGCGACATGCGCCTCTGTCCTCCCGAGCTTCTCGGCTCAGTGCTTTCACGTCTCGCACCTAGCTCGGATGGGCAGTTGCATCTTAATGAAACAGGTTGTGTGTGAGCCGGGCTCGAGGAGCTGGCCCATTACTTTGCCACGCTGGCAGGCTTGGGCTGAAGTGGCAAGGCCACGTGGGCTGCAGGTGGGGATTTGCAACCAGGCCGGTTTGTGTGTGTGTGTGGGGGGGGGGGGCTTCCGCAACGAATGGGCTTATGGGGGGGGGGGGGATTATCAACCAGGAGCTCGCTTATGGGGGATTGTCAACCACAAATTTGACAAAATAAATACGTGGATTACTTTAAAGAAAATAAGATTCATTACTTCATTTTCTTAAAAAACGTGGGTGTTGTGCAAGGTAAGAAATAAGAAAAAATAAGTTGCCTTCATTTGCATGTGATGTAACTTGGAAGAAAAAAAATCCTCCCACAGAATTGGTGATAAGAAAACCAAAAAGCTGCTCACCCAAAAAAATAACGATAAAAAATGGGGGAAAAAGAAGAGGGAATGGAGCATTCGAACCTTTGAACACCAAAGACCAGGCTGCCGCACCATACCACTGTTCTACACCTACATTTGCCAAAATGTTTGGTATTATTCTTTATATACTAATATTCGTGCTTTAATTTGGAAAAATAAAAAGTAACGTAAAGTAACGTGCACATATTGGGCATAGAACCTTGATCTTCAGGATTAGAAGCTCACGCCCACCAACTGCTCCACAACTTCAGTTGTGGTGATGCCTAGTATTACTATATTTATAGCTAGAATCTCATGTTTTAATAATTTTGATAAAAAAGAGGTGCAGAGAGTAATGGGGGATTCGGACCCGGGGCATGGCGATGAGGCCCGAGTGCCCTACCCATGCGCCGCGCCTATGTTTGTGATTATGTTGGACAATAGTATTTTTATATTAGTCTTGTGACGTGACCCTATAATGAAGAAAAGATGTGTGATTCATCTTTTTCTTTTTGATCCGGAATTAAATTATGTAATTGGTATTTCTTCCTCGTATGAACTCCAAATTTGATGTTTTTTCTGAATTTTTCTAAAATCAGGATTTGTTATTTTGTGGCTTTTATTTATATGTTAATTGCTATATCTTGATTGTTTTTGTATGACATGTTTTATTCCAACTACATAGAGAATTGAAAAAGCATGTTTTAGCATAACAATTGCTAATATAATTTGATATGTTTCAATGTTATGGTCAACATAAGGTAGTGTCCAAATTTGAGGTGCATACGTGTTCAAACATGTTACGAGGTATTCAAATCTCAATGTTTTGACTTGAATTACAAGAAACTATGTGAGAGATATATCCATTATGAACAATGTATACTTCAAATATCATAAAATCTAATGAAATTTTTACTTCAGGATTATACATTCATAAAAAGATTCTATGGTGATTTCTAGAATTTTCGGATAAGTTTTAGATATTATTATCATTATTTTATATTACGGTTTGCAAGTAGAAGTTTGAATTATCCCTAGCAAACATTTGAACCTTTTATCTATTTTTAGGATATGAGCTATAATGGATCAAACGTCCTTGAATTATATTTTTGGAAGTTTTTAAATACTATTTGAGACCCATGTAATTCAAATTGTGATCATTTTCAATAAACACATAGATATTCATTTAAAGTACTAGAAATAGTAAACCAGATCAAAATTTTTGAAACTTTTACAAGATATCTTATATGTAGTCTATTACATATGAAAAATGTATGGGTACATATAAAATAACTATTTTTATACGTTACTTTACAATGGTGCAATAAAATAAAAAAGAAAAAGAAAAAAGTTAAACGGAGAAGGAATGAAAGAAGGCCCATCTTAGTCCAAATGGCCCAACTATTTCAGTCTGTTCATCGCCGATACGATGGCTCTAACAAGACTCCATGGATATAAAATCGCGCTCAACACAAACCCTAGCTCCTCCACCCCCCACATCCCCGCCTGCCCGTCTCCTTTCTCCCACATCCCCACCTGCTCGCCTCCTTTCTCCTGCGTGGCTACAGTCCACACCCCCCTCTCTCTCTCGTCCCTTCCCATCCCCTCAGATCCTCCGGTGGCCTCCTCGTCCCTGGCCTCCTCATGCCGGCACCGGTGTTGGCGCCTGCGCCCGCGCATGAGCCGGCGTCCTCCCGCACCGCCGGAGCCGCTGGTCGTCCACGGCCTCTCTCTCTCTGTCTGTCTGTGTGTCTCTCTCTCTCTCCCCCACCCCTCAGATCCCCCAATGCCTCCCGCGCAGCTCGCGTCGCCGCTCGTCCCCAGCCTCCTCACGCCAGCACTAGCGTCGACGCCCGCATGTGAACCGGCATCGACGCCGCCGCCCATGCCCGACGACGGCCTGTGGAGGCAGCCACACGTGGAGGATAGATCCGGCGATGGCCTCCTCGCCCTCAAGTAAGGGCCATATAACAGTTTTGGCCTTGAAGACAGCAACATCACAGCACACACGAAAAAGTACTTGAACCTATGTGGAGAATATGCTCTAGCAGCTGTCCACATGTTCTTTCCATAGACTTCTCCACTATAGTACTTCTTCATGTTGTCCATGAGATGCCTAAAGCACTCTCTCTGCTCTGCTGTTGACGCTCACTAATGATCAATTCCAGGCATCAACTTGATCAGAAAATCATGAGAGTTTGCATATCTTACACGCATCTTTATCCAAATAAGTCCCTAAACCACACTTCACCTTTTAGAAAATACAATATGTGTTTTTGAGCTAATATGCAGGTTGCAAGCACACTTTAGCCCGACATAAAATCACAAAAAATATCAGAACACCGATTCAGGCTCAAATGGACCAAGTGTAGCCTAAGAATCGAAGCAAAGCCACTCAAGACAGGCTCTACCCCAGTGTTCAGACAAGAGGATGCCCAGACAAGCCTAGCAAAGGAAGGTTGGGGGTGGTTGGCGCCACTAGGTGGCCGGCTGGTCGGCCGACGGCCCAGTTGGCCCCACCACCTCAACTCTTCGACGTGGCAGTCTCCCATTGGCTCCTTATGGCAGTTCTAGGAGGTAGAGGCTGTGGCCCCCTCCTATAAATACAAGGAGATTAGAACACACGCACACACACACACACACACCACACTCACCTCTCTTCTCAAGTTCATCTTGTGTAGTCTATAGGTCTAGTGGAGTTTAGGAGACGTCTAGTACTCATCGAGTCGCCGGAGTTGCTCGGGAGTTTTGGTATGGGTTCATCTCTAGTTCTCTCTTGTAATATTTGGTCGTTTGTAATAGAATTAGACTATGGTTACCTATATCTGCTCGAAGTATGTTCTGAGTTATTGGATATATGCTTCTTGATCTGGTTGCATTATCATACGATACTTGCATTACATGATCGCCCTGTGCTTGCAATGGTTAACATATTGGCTTTAGAACTCTATCAACTGCTCCAATATTCGTATGTTTACTCTAGTATGATGTCTGTCCATCCGGAGGGTGGGGGCTCCGCGCGAGATACTAGAGTATCGCTTACTAGTGTGGACATGGTGTCTAGATTAGCTAAGTGTTGCTGGATGTCAACTTTTCCCACGGTTTGTAGAGGTACCCGGCAGGTGGTGACAGCCCTGTTCAAGCCATAGTAATCCTACACGTTCGGATTGGGGGTAGGAGGTACATAAAGCCGCTGGGATGTATAGGCTCCTCTCGTTACTTTGATAGCGGTCTTCCGGTTGCGTGGTTTAATCTCGAACAATCTAACCATAAGATAGCATAGATATAGTTAGCCTAGCACAGTTGACTCGAGCTCTAACTTCTGCCTTGCTCCCGACCTATAGCATCTTCTTTTATTGTATTTATCCTGAGGGTAGTTGTGTGTGTGTCACATTACCTCCTACCATGTTATTTATCTTACCCCTATTTATGCAACTGAATATCCAATCTAGATAAAGTTCATCAACTAGTTTATATCTCTTCATTCACTGCCTTCCCTACAGAAATTTAAATGACACCCAGTTATACTTCTGGGTAAAATGCTATAGCGGTATTCCGTGCGCTTTCGGATTTATTCTTGGTTCATGAAATGCCTGCCACCCCAATTGGCGTCTGTGGGCGTCATCATCTGCCCAGGGAAACACTCTCTTCACTGCTCCTTCAAGCCCCTTGCATGCATCAGTGCAAATAGCCAACCTTGAACCTTGGGTAACTGTTCCATGAACCATATCCAGATTTCTTTGGTTTCTGATCCAAACAAACCAAAAGCTATGGGGAACATCCAATTGTGGCCATCTATTGACACAACACCAGGCATCTGTCCACTCCACTCCCCATTCAAATGAGTGGAATCAATACTAATATATGGCCTACATCCAAATAAGAATCCATCTATGCAAGCCTTGAAAGCACAAAAGAATCTAGTGAAATGAACTTTGTTATCAACAGTCTTTGTACCTATTTCTACAACACTGCTAGGTGCCCTCAACTCCACCTCAACACCCATATCTAGCTTCGTCTTCAGTAGTGGTATAGCTCTCTCTGCCACCCAAGTAGTAGAAGCCATTTTTCTCAGAACCCTGCTTCTTGATGCACACCTGTGGGTACCTGTGTTGATTTGAATCTGTACACATAACCAACAATTAGAAACATGTTCATGATATTATACACAAGGTACACAAAACAGCAAAACATGACACAAACTGTAATAGTTAGTGAAAAAATGTACCCTGACACTCTTATCATGTTGAGTTCTAGCTCTAATTTTCCATGGGCATCCTACTAACTTGCAGAATCCCCTGAACCTCTCCCTGTCTGATTTCTCTGTTCCCAGCTCAAACTCATTGACAATAGCATGGTGCCTAACTGCCAACCTGAAGTCATACATACAAGGATAATGTGTGCCTACTGACATATATGGATTGTCCCTATCCCAGTCATACACAGTCTCAGTTGGATCTCCATCATCCACTGGAATAGCAGCTTCCTCCATAGCTTCATGAAGGTCTCTGGGCATAGCAAGAATTGGGATTTCCTCTGTACCATCTTCTATTCCCATTGCCTCATACACTAGTTCCTCATCAGCTATTGTATTTGGCTCACCATCCTTAGCATCCTCTATCTCAGTTATTATGGTTAGCAAACCCCACTCTACTAGAACTATCTCCTCCAAAGGCTGTGCTCCAGGCTGTGGTGGAGAGGTACAAGTATCCCCCATGCCTTCTGCATTTGGCCCAGAAGAAGAAGCATTGACATTGGTGACACCAGACCTAGGGATATTATTTGTATTGTCTGCCACCGAAGATACATTTGTCTAATACCCTTGTTTGCTAATAACCTCCACACAAATATGTGCCACCGTTTCATCCCTTTTCTCGTTCATCATTTGCTGCCAATGCTCATCCCTCCTAATTCTCCATTCAGACCCAGTATCAGTGTCCAAAACCCATATGGACAATGTCTGCCCACGACCCCAGATGATTTTTGTAGCAACATCATCATAAAACTGTGATAAATTGTACCCACTGCTGCTATCAAGCCACAACTCGTGCTCCTGAGCAACCATCTCTACCAAACCGTACTCAACATCAGTGGTATACTTACTAACCTTAAGAACTAGTCTAAACGCATTGCCAGGATCAATTCTGGCAAAAATGTAAACATTGCAGAGTTAGAGTAAACATTGGTAGCAATTACTCTACTACCAATTGCTAGGACACCTACCAAGGTGGGCAACCGTTGGGATCCATGGTCACACATTCAGATCTAGCGCGTTCTACATCAACCGCCTTCATTGGGGATACCACACACACGAAATCAGGCCAACAACGCTGAAATCCCCTACAATGCTGCACAGAACCCTAGCCTACATTGCCAAATCGCCATGCTTCAACCAAAGGAAGGGGGAAAGCCTCATTAACCTTGCTTCGTTCCATGGGGGCAGCTACGGATCCGTCGTGGGGGGTGGGGGGGGGCTACCGTCGTCTCACAGGGGGAGTCTCCGGCGCCGGGAGGGACGAGTTGAGAGCTGGAAGGAGGCGGGATTGGGGAGAGACAGCTGGCAACCGGGGGCCGTCCGCGCGCGTGAGTAAAGAAGACCAGGGGCACCGGGGTCTTTTCCCATGCCTAGGCCACGCTGGACGGTCGACGTGGAGTGCCATGAAGGCAAAATTGGCAAAAATGTGTCATTTGGCACTGTAGCGATGGCAATTCTGTTACCTCCAGAATAAGAAGGGCATCCGGGCGACGACCACTAGTAAGGGTGGTAAATTTTTAAATTTCCCACGCCCCTTGCACCCAGACCCTGTGTGGGCCGCCGGCCATCGCCCGGCCCTGCCTCTGCCCAACGGCGTGCGCTGGGTGTGCCGGCCCTGCCTCACGGGTGCACTGGATGCGCCGCCCCTGCCTCTCGGCTGCGTGTGTGCTATGTGCGCCGGCGGCCAGCGGTAGGCCCTGCCCAGCGCCCCTGCTGATTGCCGATGCGTGCGCCCGCACCGCCACCTGCCCTGCGCCCTAGGTGCGCCTCCACAGAGTGCCCCTGCTTTGCTGATGGTGAAAAGGGCGGCGGCCGGCGGCGCATCTGCTTCCCGTGAGGCCCTGCCCCTGCTTGTTCTTCGTCAGGTTAGGTCAGAGGCGTTGTTCCCCCTTATCCCCTGCTCATTCTTCGCCTGCATGAGGTGCCGCCTTGGATTTGGTGCATGAGGTCCCCTGCTAAGCTTTCACACAGAAATCGTGAAGCCGACCTGGTACATGAGGTGCCGCCTTGGATTTGGCCTCACTCTGACAGTTAGATGTGATTTAGTGTACACATGCACATGGTTCAGTTGCATCTTGCGTTCGTTGTTTAGTTTCAGTTAAGTATAGCTGTACAATAATGCTATTATGTTTGGAGTTGAAGCTGTGAATGTCCATTTTCTCCCAGAGTTGGGTGAGTGGCCCATGCCTGCATGTTTGAAGCTGCCATGGTTACTGAATTCAGTACTCTTAAACATTCAGCCAGAATTTGGTTACTTTGACTAATCATTCTTCTCTTGCAGGAGCATTCACGGCTGTTGCCACCGCCGGACTTAGACGACGAGATCATTCAGGAGAATTCAACTATGCGGAAGTCTGCCGGAGGAGCTCATCTCCAGGGGCGCCACTTCCAGCAATCCGTCGTCATTGTCGATAAATAAGAACCGCTGCTAATTTGTGCAGTAGCTTTTGTGGTTGTGTAGCAGTAGGCCGGTAGCTTTTGTGGCTGTCGTGTAGCAGGATGGCTGCTAATTTGTGCAGTAACTAAGTGAAATGCATGTATGTACTGGTTAATTGTGTAAACTATAATTCAGTGAAATATTGAGGTAGCTCTTGTGACCCATGTAATCTTGCAAATTTTTCTGGATAAACATAACATGTAGCATGTTCTTGTGATCTTCAGATGTACCAAATTCTGAGATGATCATGTATGTATTAGCTGACACGGCTTCTACATTATATGATTCTAACAACACCGAATTACTGAGATAGAAGAAACAGATACTTAGGTAAACAAGGTGAGACCAACATTCAATACATTTCCAGGCTTAAGTTAAAAATAGAAGTAGACAATTACAAAGCTGATCAAAAAAGACAAGCATGGTCTACCAAACCAAGAAAAATTTATGCAGATGACAATCTTATACTCACTAACTGCTGGTCACTATCACTATCCTCCTCTACCTCAACATCATCATTATGAGGGGTTGTTGGACCTTCATCCAGTTTCATCTTCATCATCACTTTGGTGATTTTCTTCCATTTCCTCTTGCCTTTGACTATGAAGTTTATCAACTACAGCTGCATCAACATGAAGACAATCTTCATCATCCTGTTGTTTACTCACCAAATTTCCTTCATCGCCCAGATGTTCATTGTCCAAATTTCTTTGCACCTGAAAACCTTCACATGAGTCATCTAGGTATGATAGGGTGGGCCTTTCACCATCATTGTTGTTTTCAGCCACATTCCACAAGTGCCTGTGTGAAAATTCTTGGACAATTCTCCAGCTTTCAGTAATCTTGGAGTCATCAGCATGCTTGGCATCTTTCAAGTAAAATACCTTTGTTGCCTGTGCTGCTAGAATAAAAGGATCAGACTTGTACCAACAACTTCCATGGTTGATGCTTCAGAAATATCCATCATCCTTCATTCTAGACTTCTTGCTATTAGTATCAAACCAGTCACACCGAAAGAGAACCACTGTTCGGCAATTGCTCAAATCTGAGTTATACTGCAACTCAATTATTTCCTTCAGCTACCCATAAAAATTAATATAATCTTCATCATGTGAACCCTCAGCCATTACTCCACTGTTTTGTGTTCTTCTATTTTTTTTTTGCGGTTAGCAGTGTGGTATCGAACACCATCAACAAGACATCCTGAAAATATTTGAACTCGCAGCTCACATGACAATGCACATAGGCCATCAGGTACATCTTTTCCCTCCAAAAAACGCAGTTTTGCAATCTGTACAACCAAATATCCAAAATTAGGAGGTGCAAAGAAACCTGCTTCTTAAACCAAATACCAAGTATCGACTGAGTTAATAATGCTTAATTGAAACTCACATACTTCTTAAACCAAGAGGAAAACTGCTTCTCAATGATTTTTTTCAACATCAAGAATTCCTTGGTTCTCTAACTCTTTCCTGTGTATCCTGCAAACCATAGTTAATTCAAATATTAGCGCTAATAAATAATATTAATAGGCTATATAAAAAAGAAAAAGTATAGAAGGGATGACATACTCCATAAAAGGCTCCACCTCATGACAATTATTTAGCACATACCAAACCATTTTGTCATAGTCATGTTCGAGATATGTGATAGTACAGGCTCCAAGTAAATCAACTCCATATTGGAAAACAGATAGATCACCCTGATGCAAATCAGCACGCTCTCTATTCCTGCCCTCCCGATTGTGTCGTGTGTCAACATCATCAAAGTACCTCGAGCAAGCAGTCAAGCACTCTTTAGCTACATATGCTTCCGCAATGGATCCTTTAGGTCTTGCCATGTTTCTTACAAAACGCTTCAAGGTGTACAACCTTCTTTCTATTGGGTACATCCACCCATATTGTACAGGACCTCTAAGGAATGTTTCATCAGGTAAATGAACAGCCAAGTGCAACATGACATCAAAGAAAGGAGGAGGAAGTATTTTCTCAAGCTTGCAGAGAATGATCGGGATTTTGGCTTTTAATCTATGCAAAACATCTACCTTTAGCATTTTTGCACATAATTGCTGAAAGAAGTTACCTAATTATGCAAGTGCTTCATATATGTCCTTAGGCATGATTCCTCTTATAGCAATAGGAAAATCCTTTGGAGAAGGATATGGCAATCGTGTGTTTTTACTTTTTAGTCCTTGGAGGTTGCATCCATCAGCAGTAATGTGTGTAGCTAAGTTAGAAGCATATCCATCAGGGAATTTGACACTTATAAAATCACAAAAAGTAAGCTTCCGGTCTTTCTTCATCGTGTAAGGAGCATGCGGAACACTGTACTCTTCTCCATCATGCTTCAAGTGTAGATTTTTTCTTATGCCCATGTCCTCCAAATCAAGCATAGCATTGATAGAATCCTTTGACTTCCCAACAATGCCGAGAAATGTACCTAGAATATACCCACAATTGTTCTTTTCAATGTGCATTATATCGAGATTATGTTGCAACTTTAAACTTGTCCAATACGGCAAATCAAACAAAATTGACCTTCGCTTCCAACATTGACCATCCTCTACCCGCTTTCTCTTTTTGTTCTGAGGATGCTCTCCTGGTCTAACATCCTTGACTCTCTCCAATTGCTGCATTAACTTCAATTGCTTGTCGCGTTATTCGATCTGACCATCAAAATATGCTTTCCTCCTCCATGGATGGTCCATTGGAAGGAAACGTCGATGGCCAATATAACATATTTTACTCCTTAATCTTTTAGAGCAAGGATTTTTGTCACAACGCACACAAGCATAGTAACCTCCTGTGACTCTACCAGACAAAGTGCTCAATGCTGGATAATCATGAATGCAACATATAACCGCAACATGTAAATCAAACTTTTTTCCATTAGATGCATCGAAAGTGCTAACACCTTTCCAAAGTACTAGCAACTCTTCAAGTAGTGGCTCCAGAAAGACATCAGTATCCTTTCCTGGACATTCAGGACCAGATGATGAGTAGGGCCATCATGAAGTTGGATTGCTCCATACATACGCATGCGGGAAAGTCGTAAGGCACAAGAAATACTGGCCACATGCTGTACGTGAAGTTCATTTTCCCAAATGGATTGAAACCATCTGTAGCAAGGCCAAGTCTGATGTTCCTAGCATCTCGAGCAAACCACTCATATTTTCTATCAAAGTCTTTCCAAGCCTCGCCATCAGCTGGATGGCTAAGCTCATTCTCCACCGGTTTCCTCTTCACCTTGTGCCACTTTACCTCCTCTGCTATCTTTTTGGAAGCATCCTCTTGAGACTTGCAATCAGTGAGAAATGATGCAATACCTTCTGAGGAATCTTGGTTTTCCCATCTTTATCTTTCCATCTTGATTCACCACATACCAGGCATTTGTCTTTTTTAGCATGTTCCTTACGGAACAAAACACAATTTTTTGGGCACACATGGATTGAATCATATCCGGGACCCATTGCACGAAGAAGGTTCTTTGCTTCACAATATGAAACTGGAAGAGAGCAATCCGGAAATGCTGACGATGACATCTTCAGTATAGTAGTGAATGCAACATTGCTTATTCGGTAAAATTACTTGATACGAAGTAACATCACCACAAATGAAAATCTTGAATAAGCTGCACCAGGGTAAAGTTCCTTCTTCATCTCTTCTAATATTTTTTGCAAACATGGATTCACTGCCACCACCTCCATCTTGTTGTTCAGCTGTATACAACTCCTCCACCATGTCATGAATCCAATGATCATCATCATCGAGGCCTTCCTCACATTCATGCCAACATCCTCATTGAAACCAATAGGTTCATCCAAATTCCCTACATTATCATTTATTTCAGCATCTGATGGTTCACCATGATGTATCCACTTATCATCTGTGCTACACATTCCATGAATATATAGGAGGTCTTGGACAAGTCCTCTATGCCCAAAAACTTGGTTCAAACATTGACGACATGTACAAATTATTTCTTCGTCATCACCAAACCTCTCTGAAACAAATTTCATGAACTCACTAACCCCATCCTGATGTGCCTTGCTAAATAGCCTACTATTGATCCAACCTTTGTCCATCTTCGCAACATTGAAATAACAAAATTATTGCAGTGGACCAACATAAACCAAAATCAGTAAAATGATCAATTTCATCCATCTACTGTCACCCATTTCGATTAATTCAGTTTTGGCAAGCAAACATCATAACTGACAACCATAAATTATTCCCCTTTGCATTGCTCAATCTGCTAGCTACTGCTAATTGCATAATAAAGCACTCGCCATTCAATAAAATATTCTAGTGGAACAAACTGAGCTGGGCAGTGGGCACACTTTTCAGATTGAATGATGTTCAATTGAGATGAAACTAGAGTGGAACACAAACACTGATAGCTATTGCTTCAAATCAACTCAGGTGTAACTTCAGCTTAAAATACAACTAAATTGGGCATCCTTGCAAGCATCATTCTCAAAACAAGAAATTCTGTATCTAAAGATCAAAAGTAAGACTAGCTCTGCATGACTTCACCTACATGGCTATGTTGACGGCCATTATTTCACATTTTGACCGTCAACTACTCGGGAATAAAATGAGCTTTACACTATGTTCCATTCATATTTTGCTTAATTCTAATAAGTTCCACAAGTTTTGGATGAGTTTTGATTTCAGGTGATCATGTACCAAAAATAGGCGAAGTTGGGCACAAACCCAGGCTGACCGGCCTATCCTAGGCCGGCCGGCCTAGCACCCCTGAGGAGTGTGCCACGTCTTCAATCCAGAGGCAAAGTAACACACCCACAATGCCTCCGAGTCGTGGATTGGATGTCAGTTTGATCGAATGGACCGAAAAGCATTGACATGGATCAAAGGACCCACAAGACAGTGTCAAATCAAGCATAAGTCGGTGAAGCACCTCCTTGGAACAATCACAAGCGTCCACGTACGACGTCGGTGCAACGGAGGGCCGAGGGGCGCCGGAGGGAGGCCGGCCGTCCTACCTCAGGCCGGTCGTCCCAGTAACTGCCTGCGTCAAGACCAAGCAACTGTCACCGACCCCAGGAATGAATCAGGAGCGTCCAGGAGAAGGTGATGGCCAAACCGCCATGTTCCTAGGCCGGCCGGCTCCACTTGGCAGCCGCTCATATCCAGGCTTCTCGTGGAAGTTAAGCCTACCGACCTCAGCTGCTTACAACTGACGCCAACCATTTTACCGACCCTGGAAGGCTATAAATAGGACACCATCCATCACTTGTACACACACCAAGGAGTTCTCTTCTCACTTTTACTTTCTAGAGTAGGTTAGGTAGTTGGGATTTAGAGCCGAGTCGAGCTTGTCTCGGGATTCTGGAGTCGTCATCGGAAGTCGGGTATAAGCTCTTGTATCTTTTTCTTTGACATTTATCAATATAGTTATCTTCTTTATCCTTTCGAGTCAGCTTTACCTTCCGCATTACTTATCTTCTCAAGTTATCTTACTTGTGTGCGGAAGTAAGTTCCTTTAGCTTAGGCTTTGTATCTCTCTTGTTTATCGGGATCTTACTTTATGGGTTTTCTCGCCCGGACTAGGGAACTCAAGTTAGGTCCTTAGGTTGAGGGGGATTTCTCTTGTTCGCGACAAGAGAAATCCTAACACCGAGTACGGACGTGGTGTCCGAGCTTAGTGTTAGCTAGAAAGTGTGTTCCACTTCACGGTACCGTTGTGGTAGGCGGCAGGTGGTGATAGCCCTGTCTGTCCCATGTAGTCCACCATGTTCGGGTGCTTTCATAGCAGTAGTGCCGACTGCCGTTGGACTCCCTTCTCACCCCAGTCTGAGTCCTTCCCTGAGGCCGCCGAAGGAAGCTCTAGGTTCCCGATAACTAGTTAGAAGCAAGGTTTAATCTAGAGTGGCTAGCTCGATAGGTTAGAAGTGTTTTAGGAGTCTTACTCGCTCGTTGTCCTCTCAGCTACTTACCTTTCTAAGGATTAGAGTCTCCTGTGTCAGACGGTCTTCGTTGGCCATTATCTTATCTTATCTATGAGGCTTACCCCCACTAAGTTAGTCGGTCGATATCTCTAGTAAAGTTTGTCATTCGATTCTTCGATACTATTTACCATAGTGCTTCCCTGTGGAAAATTACGATACCCTGGAATACTCCAAGGTGAAGTGCTACAGCGGTGATTCTGTGCGCTTGCGGAATCCATATCCTATTGAGCATAAGAAACACCAACAAGCATTTCTAGCGCCGTTGCCGGGGAAGCAATTGGCTAAAGATATCGTCGAATAGTTTAACAAAATTTACTAATTTATCACCACTAATTTTAGCGGGATTACCATTGCTCTCGGTATCTTTGTGATTTCTGCAGAGCAGTGCAGGACCAGATTCGATCTACCATATCACTTCAACTCAGATCCAGAAGAATTGGGTGAATTGTTTGACGCATAGTCGTCCTACCAGAAGAAACTTTCTAGGATCAAGGTTTGACAACACCAGCTTCAATACCCATGGCTCAGAAGACACTCCGTCAACTCTCAGCCCCGTCCAATAGCCATACCCCTACTGGACTGACCAATGACCAAGGCATTGATGGCTTTGAGATAAAGACTGGTCTTGTCAACATGATCCAAGCAAGTCCCTTCTGCAGAAAGGCATCAGAGGATGCCAACGCTCACCTTTAGAATTTTCTAGAAGTGAGTAGCGTAATCAACCCAAGAGGCACAACGATGGATAATGTTCGTCTTTGACTGTTCCCCTTCTCTTTGCTTGGGAGAGCAAAGACGTAGTTTTACACCTTCAAGGAAGAATTCGACACTTCGGATGCGTGCGCCAATGCTTTTCTGATCAAGTACTTTCCGGTGGACAAAACCAATGCCCTTCGAAACAGGATTACCAGTTTTCAACAACTCCAGGATGAAATAGTCCTGGAAGCTTGGGAACGTCTTAATAAATACATTGCAGCATGCCCACATCATGGCATGGAAGAATGGCTCATCATTCAGAACTTCTTCCATGGCTTAAACCAGCGATCGCAAGATCACATGGACACAGCAGTGGGAGGAGCATTCCTCTCCCTCGATGTTGCAAGAGCTAGAGTGCTCATCGACAAGGTTGCTTCCAACCAGAGTTGGAAGGAAGATAGGCAGCCAGCCCATGCAAAAGGGATACATGGAATCGACAGTGTCGATAGGCAGGTAGCCAAGATGGATCTTCTCATGAAAGAGCTAGAATCTCGACACCAGGAGGTTAACCAGACTGAGTTTCGGATGACATGTGAGAAATGTGGCAATACTGGACACTCAGGCAAATTTTGCCCATTCACTCAAGAGGACCAGAAATCCATTGGGAACGACACTCCCGATGACACAGACTGCCATCCTCAGCAAGGTTGGAATTCTAAGCCCGACCTCCCCTTCGGCCGACAGCAAGGGCAGCTATCCGGGAAACCGGAAGTGAACCCGAAAGAAAGCGTGAATGCGGTAGTTGTACGGGCAAGACAATCCGCATAG
Organism: Panicum virgatum; assembly: GCF_016808335.1. NCBI lineage: Eukaryota > Viridiplantae > Streptophyta > Magnoliopsida > Poales > Poaceae > Panicum > Panicum virgatum. Next base: position 28,465,019 of record NC_053141.1, on the reverse strand, counting down.
ACACCACATTTTCTGCAGGATGTAGGAACACAGCGGAAGACCGTAATCGCTAGGAATACCGATGCTGAAGATGGGGTGCTGGAGGTGGCCGAAGAATCCAACACCATTGCTACCCAGGAAGACCCCGTGGAACCCCCTAGAACTTCACGGGACTGTCACGATACAACCGCCTTACCATTTCTAGAGCGGAAAAGGAGGCCGGTGGCCGACGAGCAATTCGGCAAGTTCGTCGAGGTAATTAAGAAGCTTTATGGCAACATACCACTTCTTGATACTTTGCAGGTTCCCATGTATGCCAAGTATCTCAAGGATATCCTTGGCAACAAGAGGGTCCTGCCAACCACCAAGGTGGTGCAGCATACAGATGAGTGTAGCACAGCTATACTCAACCCTCTCCTGGAGAAGAAGAAAAAACTAGGATGCCCCACCATCACATGTTCCATCGGAGCTCAACACTTTAAGCACGCTCTTTGCGATTTGCGAGCAAGCATCAGCGTCATGCTAAAGGTAATATATGATAAACTTAACCATCATGCGCTTGCTCCTACTGTCATGTGTTTGCAGCTAGCAGACCAATCGGTTCGTCATCTCGCGGGGATCGCCAAAGATATTTCGGTGAAAATACGGAATTTCTTTGTCCCCATTGACTTCGTCATTCTTGATATGGAAGTCGACACCAAGATTCCTCTCATATTGGGGAGGCCATTCTTGAGTATGACAACCGCACACATTGATGCGGGAGCTGGAGTAATCCAACTCAACATCAATGGGCATAAGGAGAGATTCGGCTTCAGACCGAAGGATGAACAATGCTCACAGATCAAAAGTTTCAACCGGAAGGAATCTGTGAAAGAGCTGGAGAAGCCATATACCCCATCCAACTATACCCTCATCGAATTCGTGGAGAATCTTCAAACTCGAGAGGAGATCAAGGTGTATAACCAACGAAATGCGAAGCGAAATGTCCAACGTAAGAAATTTCTGGAATTTGAGAAGAAAGAGATCGAAGTAACTCTGCCTACAGTGGAAGAAAGTGTCGCCACCGTCTCCATTAGGTGACGACAACCGAACCCAAGGTATGGATAGTCTCTCTCAGGACGAGAAACTCGAGCCCTTGCCATGAGGTACGTGGTAGTTATCCATTCCTGCATTGGCATATAGGATAGTTTATCTTTTTGCATAAGTTTTCCCTTTAACATTATGGCATGTTTAAATTATCGCAAATACATTCTTTCAACTCTACATTGCCTACAAAAAAAAATCGGCCAAGATGGCAGACCTACTGAGCTTCATTCAAGCTTGGGGGGATGCCAATGTATCCAGGTAAGTCATCCATCCTATCCTTTCATCTTGTGTCCTTAAAAAAATAGTTCGAGTCTTTCAAAAATTCAAAAAAAAAGTAAAATAAAATAAAAACAAAAACAAAATAAATTAAAGAAAAAAATGTGTTTCATGCTTTGAGTAAAACTTCCAACACATATGTGTGGAAATCCGTGTAAGCTCTTATTATGGAGATGATGAATAGTTGCTCTATCCATGCTTTGTAAGTATCTCGTGTACAACCTTTTTACTCTCCTAGTACTTGAAATGTTGGCTCATGAAAATATCACTAAAATTCTAGTTTGAGTGGGAGCATGAGCTTGATTTCCAAGTCTAAGTTGTTGTGAGATTTGAGATAGCCCGAACCGGAATAAAATTGCATGCTCTAGTAGGGAACCTCTCGGAATTTCTTTAAAAATCAAACATGGTAAAGATTTCTCTTTTGGTTTACATGTCCTACCCAGAGCCATAATGTTCTATCATATGAACCGATTTAAGCCATCTTGAGTTATCTTGAGCTTTGCCGAATGGTGAGTCCATTTGAGGAAGGTACTTGTCATCTACCGATCTTTCTCCTTTGCGTACCTATTGTTTGCTAGCCTCAAATGTGAGGCATGTCGATTACCTACTCCGGGTATTGATATCCACCTTCGCCAGACAATTTCCCTCACAACAAAACCCAAAATCTCCACTCTGAGTCTATCCATCTCGAATTGTCTATCCAAGCAATGCTCCCTTCCAATAACTCTATCCTCATGGAGTATGGGTCATCTTCCTTAAAAAAACTGAAGCAAAAAAAAGAAACAAGACCCATGCCTCCACTCAAGAGTGTTGAAAAAAGGAGCTCAAATAAAAAGACCAGAGATGTTCCAAGTGTGAGTCCATTTCCCCCCTCTCCCCTGAAAATTTTACCTTCCATAAGATCGGGATTTGATTAAGTACCAACCTCTTGCGAACCACTCTTCGGCTTGGCAACACAGGTAACCAAGGTATGCTACACTCTTCCTACCCAAAACTCCACATATCAGCATTAGAGTAGGAGGAAGATGGTCAAATTTGCCGACCATGGTGAGGATCATACACCTTGAGCGATTTGAGAGCACCATTGGGGAATCTTAAACCATTTTTGAAAACTTGCAAAACTCCAAGATAGGAACCTGAACAAGAAGTAGGAAACATTCCGGTGGTGGTTGTTCAGTCTCTCAACCGCTCAAGACGAGGGATGAAATGCAAGTAAGCCCCATCTCCAGAAATTAAGGTATGAGCCAACTTATCCAAAGTACATATGGGTTAGAGTAAATTGTTGTGCATAAGGTATCTGCAGGTATGAACATCGATGCAACTCCTAATCCACCGAGCCTCAGTTTGAGCTTTGCTCGAGGACGAGCAAAAGGTTAAGCTTGGGGGATGTTGACGGCCATTATTTCACATTTTGACCGTCATCTACTCGGGAATAAAATGAGCTTTACACTATATTCCATTCATATTTTGCTTAATTCTAATAAGTTCCACAAGTTTTGGATGAGTTTTAATTTTAGGTGATCATGTACCAAAAACAGGCGAAGTTGTTCACCCGACCGGCCTATCCTAGGCCGGCCGGCCTGGCACCCCTGAGGAGTGTGCCACAGCTTCAATCCAGAGGCAAAGTAACACACCCACAATGCCTCTAAGTCGTGGATTGGATGTTGATTTGATCGAATGGACCGAAAGCCATTGACATGGATCAAAGGACCCACAAGACAGTGTCAAATCAAGCATAAGTTGGGGAAGCACCTCCTTGGAACAATCACAAGCGTCCACATACGACATTGGTGCAACAGAGGGCCGAGGGGCGCTGGAGGGAGGCCGGCCGGCCTACCCCAGGCCGGCCGGCCCAGTAACTGCCTACGTCAAGACCAAGCAACTATCACCGACCCCAGGAATGAATCAGGAGCGTCCAGGAGAAGGCGGTGGCCAAACCGCCACAATCCTAGGCCGGCCAGCCCCACTTGGCAGCCGCTCATCTCCAGGTTTCGTGTGGAAGTTAAGCCTACCGACCTCAGCTACTTACAACTGACGCCAACCATTTTACCGACCCTGGAAGGCTATAAATAGGACCCCATCCATCACTTGTACATACACCAAGGAGTTCTCTTCTCACTTTTACTTTCTAGAGTAGGTTAGGTAGTTGGGAGTTAGAGTCAAGTCGAGCTTGTCTCGGGATTCCGGAGTCGTCATCGGAAGTCGGGTATAAGCTCTTGTATCTTTTCCTTTGACATTTATCAATATAGTTATCTTCTTTACCTTTTTGAGTCAGCTTTACCTTCCGCATTACTTATCTTCTCAAGTTATCTTACTTGTGTGCGGAAGTAAGTTCCTTTAGCTTAGGCTTTGTATCTCTCTTGTTTATCGGGATCTTACTTTATGGGTTTTCTCGCCCGGACTAGGGAACTCAAGTTAGGCCCTTAGGTTGAGGGGGATTTCTCTTGTTCGCGACAAGAGAAATCCTAACACCGAGTACGGACGTGGTGTTCGAGCTTAGTGTTAGCTAGAAAGTGTGTTCCACTTCACGGTACCGTTGTGGTAGGCGGCAGGTGGTGATAGCCCTGTCTGTCCCTTGTAGTCCACCATGTTCGGGTGTTTTCATAGCAGTAGTGCCGACTGCCGTTGGACTCCCTTCTCACCCCAGTCTGAGTCCTTCCCTGAGGCTGGCGAAGGAAGCTCTAGGTTCCCGATAACTAGTTAGAAGCAAGGTTTAATCTAGAGTGGCTAGCTTGATAGGTTAGAAGTGTTTTAGGAGTCTTACTCGCTCGTTGTCCTCCCAGCTACTTACCTCTCTAAGGATTAGAGTCTCCTGTGTCAGACGGTCTTCGTTGGCCATTATCTTATCTTATCTATGAGGCTTACCCCCACTAAGTTAGTCGGTCGATATCTCTAGTATAGTTTGTCATTCGATTCTTCGATACTCTTTACCGTAGTGTTTCCCTGAGGAAAATTACGATACCCTGGAATACTCCAAGGTGAAGTGCTACAACGGTGATTCTGTGCGCTTGCGGAATCCATATCCTATTGAGCATAAGAAACACCAACAGGCTACACCTACAGTGAACCACTTCAAGCATATAGAAAATCAACATGAGCTTGCAGATGGTTAACTCTGTGCAATAATTTGCATACAAAAAATCAACATAAGCACAACCTCTGTGCTCTGCAAATGGTTAACTCTATGTCATAATTTGCATTGTTAGAACCTGAAAGAACAACAAGCTGCAAATGATTTCTATTCGACTTCAGCTTGCTACTCCTGCAGCCAAATGATCTTGTATGCACTGCATCTTTTACACAATAAAAGGGAAAAAGTTAGAGAATGAGAACAGGCAACAAGGCACTATAGACTTCAATATAACTCATAAACAAAAGCACAAGGATACGGAGATTCAGATCAGTGCACGTAGAAATCATAGGACCAACCTATAGGGAGGATTACCAGGATGCCAAATCAAGGGTGCTCGATGAAAATTATTTTCCCCATGCCACACAGCAGCAGCGCGCACTCATGGGCAACAACAACAGCATCAACGAACAACCAACAGACTGGGCAAGCAAATCAACTGAGAGCGAGCGCTTGAGGCAGATCAGAAGTGCAGCGCCTAGCTGCTCTGCACAGGCAGCGGTGTGTAGGAGGCGCTGCAAGGATGGCGGTGCAGCACACGAGCAGCGGCGCGGCAGGAAGTGCTGTACGGGCGGCGGCGTGGCCGGAGGAGCTGCAAGGGTAGCGGCACAGCATGGGCGGGCGGCGCGGCAGGAGGCCCTGCACAGGCGGCGGCTGTTGGTATTTTGCAACGTCACGAATAAAATCCGCAAGCGCACGGATACCGCTGTAGCTTTCACCCAAGAGTATTCCAGGGTATCGTATCTACTGAGGAACGTGAGTACGCTATCTATGGGTTCAGGCTCATCCAAGGACACACACACCAGTGTGGGGAAGACAGAAGAGAGGACTTTCTATATCTAGAATCTATGCTTAGAAGAAAAGATCATGTCGCCGTTATACTTCGAGCTAAAGGTATCGACCGGCTTATACTAGCCGATAGCTCCAATATGATGCTCTATCCAATATCCGAACGGGGAAGATTACTAGGGCTCGAATAGGGCTATCACCACCTGCCGGCTACCTCTACAAACCGTGGGACTATCAGACAACTAAGTGGTATAGTCCAGCCTAGACACCACGTCTACGCCTTTCCCTACTAACCTTAGCCCTGGCCAAGACTACCCTTTTCTATCCGGGGTCTTAAGCTAAGATCAAATGCTACTCACTAGCATACACATCAACTAATATAAGGCAGAGATGATAACTTACGATCTAAACTCTAATTCCAAATAAACAAACAAAGAAAGTCTCGAACACTTACAACCGAATAAGCAACCGAATAAGCATTCCTCTACCCCCCCCCCTTTGTATTTATAGGAGAGAGCCACGGGGTGAGCTGCAGGCGAGCCACATCAAACCGCCATCAGCAGCCAATGGGAGACCTTCACGTGGAACCTGAAGGAGGTGGGGCCCACGGGTAGGTCGGTCGGCCTGCTTGGTCGGCCGAAACCCCAGTGGGCCCACCGACCTTGCACTTTGGCCTGTGGGTCACTTCCTGGGCTCACTTGTCAATGGCACGGGGATTGGCTTCTGTTGCGCTAGTTTCTTGCTCTAGTGGGCCCTCTACTCCATATTCTGACATGTGTCGCGTCCTGATTCGTCGAAACATCGTGTCTTGGATCAAACCTCACCATTAGGCTGCAAAATTAGCTGAAAATCACCTGCACACATTCTAGAACATCATCTATGGAATTTGTTAGTAAATAAATCTATCCTAGCACTTATTCCACATTTTGGTTCCTTTTTGTGCAGGAGTTGACGGTCAAAATTGGTCGTTAGTGACCGTCAACAAGATCCCCCACACTTGGCCCTTTGCTCGTCCCGAGTAAAGGTCACAACTGAGGTGAAGCGGTAGCTTCCTGATAGAATATCCTGCACAAAAGTTATTTCATACCTTGCTCTTGTTTGTGAACTTGAATGTGTCTATCGTGATTTCTTGAGTTGTTGAAGAACGAAATGATCTTGGCTTCAAGTGTCATCCTGTCATGTTGCCAGACTTGGGGATTTTTGAAAGAATTTTCACAGAAAAAGATGTTTATGGTCTTACTCTTTTCCATGGGTCTCTCAGAGTCGCTCATAGCTTCTTACCAGCATTTATCCTTATTTTACCTCACCGGCTCTGATGGTATATGTGGAGTTTCGATGGATGAGGTAGAATGTCATCTGCTTGGCTCAAATCTGTTGCAAGATCAAAGATTGGATCCATAGGTTTATACTCATATTTACGATTGATCAGGTTAGTGTATAGATAAATACATGCTCCTTTTCATATCTGATTTTATTTGCTGGGTCATGCTTCTTTGGCATGCCATCTTTTCTCTCTTTTTTTTGGGTCATGCTTCTTTGGCATGCCATCTTTTCATCTCTCTCTCTCTCTCTCTTGAATACTATTGTTAGACAGTATTTAAGGAGCACGAGGTTTATCTGAACATAAAACCTTAAATCAAGTGCGTAAATAGAGTAGAACCATGACGGGTCACAAAATTTGATTAAGCTCAACATGTAGCCAAGAGACATAGCATGGGATTTTTTTTTTCAAGTGGATAGTATCATATGGCTCTGGTAGGATCGTAGATAAAGAGATAAGACCAAGAACTCAGTTTTGTTTTTATAAATAAAAATTCCCAAACTGGTCAACATGAGAGAGACGAACAACTTTAAACCAGACATATCATGTTAGTCAACAACTAAGCATCATGAGGTCCTACAAGATATGGTTCACAAACTCAAGCACAACATGAAGAACATTTATGCAAGACAACTATCAAGAGCTCTCATTAGCATATTTCTTAAACAGGTTCAAGAGTTTGAAAAGATATACTCATGTTTAGAAATGCTAAAGGGAGGAAACAAGTGAGGTAGTGCAAACTCATGAGTCGGTGCGGGAGGTGCACGTGACGTGTGAATGTGATCGTGGATGTGTAGCGTCATGGGATCTCCCCCCCCCCCACACTTATTTTCGACCTGCTCTTCGATCATAGACAAAACAAACCAAATATGAAATATAATGGGGCTCTGCCGGCATTAACACCGGGGAACCAAAGTTCACAATCCTGAAGTAAAACTGGGGCGCAACTAAACTGGCCTAAACCTAAACGACCCGACTAAGACTAGTGCCCAACTAAACCTATGATAACGAGAGGGGTCTTATCTAAGATCCCTACTTAAAGTCTTGGATCCCTAGTGCCTCTACTAGATGATTCATCCTTTCATCAAGAAACTTGAAGTAAAGGTCGAGGTCCTCTTGCATCTCTCTGACCTCCTCTCTCAACCTCTGCTGAGATGTGTCCAATCTGACATTGGCTATATGAGCTTTTGTAAGCTCATTGGAAAGTTTCCTTATCTCAAACTTGTCTTGATAATCTTCTACTCTAGCCAGTGGCCTCACTCCAAAGATTGTGAGGCATGGTTGGAGTGGAGGCTCATCAGGAGATATCTTGTTGCGCCGGTAGTCATGGCTAATTATCCGGCCCTCCTTTGTTACCCATGAATGCACATATTCCTCATCGGGCTTAAGCCTCAGCCCAGGTGCATTCTCGTCTTGGAATAATTTGACTACGAAGACCTCTAATTTCTTCTTTGAGGACCAGTTCCTTGGTTTACTTCGCCATACCTCAGCTGGAAGTACTCCACCAGGAGATGGAGAACCACCAGAGAAGCCGGGAGCCGAACGGGCTCGTGGGGAAGTCGGCCGACCAGGGTGATCGTCCGACCTACCCCTAGCGCCTCTCGGGTCCTTCCTTCTGGGGGTGCTTCGATGCGTGGCTGGCGAGGTCGCGGTCACCAAAAAGGCTTCTTCTTGGAGAGCCTCCGCGAAGTACTACTCCATAGGGCTAAGTGGATTGCCCTGGCGGGATTCTGGAGCAACGTAAGGGACTATCTCCTTGTCGGCCATGGATTGATGGTGATGGGATGCTGGCAGACAGCAATGGAGGTTTCGGGGAATAGATGGAAACAAGGTGTGGAGTTTAGGGTTTCTGAAGAGAAGAAGAAGGGTATGAGACTCCTTTTCTCGTCGCGAAACGCCGTCGCCCCTCACAGAATTGGACTCTAGGTGGGTCAAGGAGGCCGTGCACTAAAGCTAGGCCGCACTGGAGCTGGCCCAGGTTCGGCCGACCCAGGCTGGGCCCCAGTGGGCCCCAACTTGCCCGGGTCAGCAGGTGGGGTCAGGTGTTTTAGATGTAGGATGGGCCCACCTGCCCTTTTGGCCTATATGGCTCTTTTTAGATATGAGTACAGGATCAACTAAGTCAATCACGTCTATCTCCTCATCAAGAGATTTATTATGGTCTAGGAAAAGCTTGAGTCGTTGACTGTTTACCTTATAGGCATTACCATCGTCATCTTGTATCGTGATGGCTCCATGTGGTGATGTGTCGATGATGTGGTACGGTCCTTGCCATTTACTACGTAGCTTCCCATGACCAAATAACTTGACCTTGGAATTAAAGAGCAATACCTTGTCTCCGGGATTGAAGTTCTTGGGCTTCAATCACTTATCATGCCATCTCTTGGTTCTTTCTTTGTAAATCGAGTCACTATGATAAGCTTTATCTCTCCATTCCTCTAGTTCTGAGATCTGGCACTACCGGTACTCTCCGGCTATTTTAAGATCCATGTTCCACTTCCGGATAGTCCAGCGCGCTCTGTGCTCCAGCTCTACGGGTAAGTGGCAAGTTTTCCCGTAGACAAGCTGATAGGGTGACATTCCAATGGGTGTCTTGTATGCTGTACAATATGCCCACAGTGTATCCAGTAATTTCAGCTTCCATCCCCTTCCCATCTCATTCACAGTCTTCTGCAGAATATTCTTGATTTGCTTGTTAGATGTTTCTGCTTGACCGCTGGTCTGAGGGTGATACGGAGTCGCGATGTTGTGCCTTGGCCCTAGTTCCTTGAGAAAGTTCCGAAAGGCTGAGTCAATATAGTGTGACCCTCCGTCACTGATTACCATCCGTGGTGTGCCAAACCTTGGAAAGATAATCTCATGGAACATCTTACGGGCATGATTCGCATCTGCGGCTCTGCATGGCATGGCTTCGACCCATTTGGAGACATAGTCTACAGCGACCAGGATATACTCGCATCCTTGGGATCTTACAAAAGGTCCCATGTAAGCAATACCCCAGACATCAAAAAGTTCGACTTGAAGATTGTAGTTCAGGGGCATTGAATCGCGAGCTGTGATCCCTCCATGCCTCTGGCAGTTTGGACATCTGTGTATGAAGTTCTTTGTATCTTCATACATAGACGGCCAATAGAAACCGCTCTGCCAGATTTTTGCTTGAGTGCGAAATACACCATAGTGACCTCCATATGGTGCTGCATGGTATTTCTCTATGATCTTTTGTCCTTCTGCAGTAGGTACACAATGTCTGAGTAACCCATCTGCACAGACTCAGCACAGATATGGTGCATCCCATAGGTGGCATCGGCTCTCTTGCGCTAACTTCTTTTTGCTCTCCCCTGGGGGTATATACCCCGAAACCATGAAGTTCACGATATTCGCATACCAGGGGTGCGAAGCTGTTACTTTGAGAAGCATGTCATCCCATAGGAAGTCATTTATCGGCGGGTCTTGGGTATTTGTATTGGTCATGCGCGATAAATGATCCGCCACTGAATTCTCTACTCCTTTCTTATCTTTAATTTCCAAATCAAACTTTTGGAGTAGAAGAATCCATCTGACCAACCTCAGTTTAGCGTCCTTCTTAGTGAAGAGGTACTTGAGTGTGGCATGGTCTGTATAGGCGATGACCTTGGTACCCACTAAATAGGACCTAAACTTGTCGATAGCAAAGACAACTACTAGGAGCTCTTTTTCTATTGTGGCATAATTGAGCTGAGCTCCAGTGAGTGTCTTGCTTGCATACACGATTGTGTGATGCTTCTTATCCTTGGTTTGACCAAGTACGGCCCCCACCGCATAGTCACTAGCATCACACATGATCTCAAACGGGAGCTTCCAATCTGGGGGTCGAATAATTGGAGCTGAGATGAGTGCCTTTTTGAGAGTGCCAAAGGCTTTATGGCACTCATCTGTGAATTGGAAAGGAACATCCTTGGCTAGGAGACTTGTGAGGGGTCTAGCGATCTGGGAGAAGTTCGCGAGGAACCTTTGATAGAACCCGGCATGGCCAAGGAAGCTTCTGATTCCTTTCACATTGATGGGAGGCAGAAGTTGTTCAATGACTTCAATCTTCGCCTTATCCACATCTATCCCTCTTTCGGACACTAAGTGTCCTAAAACGATGCCTTCACGGACCATGAACTGACATTTCTCCCAGTTGAGGATCAGGTCCTTCTCTTGGCATCTCTGCAAGACTCTATCCAAATTTTCTAGACAATGATCGAAAGTTGATCCATAGACCGAGAAGTCATCCATGAAAACTTCCATAATTTCTTCAATCATGTCGGAGAAAATGGACATCATGCACCTTTGGAATGACGCGGGTGCGTTACATAGCCCAAACGACATTTGTCGGTAGGCATATGTTCCATAAGGGCATGTGAACGTAGTCTTGCTTTGATCTTAGGGATGGATGTGTATTTGATGGCAACCAGAATAACCATCAAGGAAACAGAAGTAGGAATGCTTTGCCAACCGCTCTAACATCTCATCGATGAAAGGTAGTGAGAAGTCATCCTTCTTAGTGGCCTTGTTGAGTTTTCTGTAATCTATACACATCCTCCATCTCGTGACGGTTCGTTGGGGAATTAGCTCGTTCTTGCTATTTTCCACCACTGTCATGCCTCCTTTCTTGGGCACAACTTGAACTGGGCTTACCCACTCACTATGCGGAACAAGATAGATAATTCCGGCATCTAGGAGTTTGAGAACCTCTTTCTTTACCACCTCCCTCATAGCATTGTTCAACGTTCTTTGGGGCTCCCTAGAAGGTGCTATTGCGGGATCTAATGGGATTCAGTGGGTGCAAAGGGCAGGACTGATTTCCTTGAGGTCTTGTAGGGATGATCAATGCTTTTCTAAAACAGCGATGAGCTTATTCGTCTCCTCTTCTGAGAGTTTGTCGCTAATGATTACGGGAGACTCTACATCGCTATTCAGAAAGGCGTATCTAAGCCCGGAAGGTAAAGACATTAGCTCAATCGGAGGTCGTGACGTCTTCTCAGTCGCGAGCAGTTCAGAAGTTTCACCGGAGTCTTCTTCTGCATCACTGACTTCTTCTGGCATTTCCTCGATATCCCCCTCGAGGTCCGAGTCAAAAGACTCGAAGGTGGAAGTGGCCATTATTTCCTCGATTGGCTCTGGAATAGGGAGATCTTCCACTTAGCATGTCAATGCTCGATCCACAGGGATGTGGAATGTGTCCTTCCCTAACTTGATGTTTAAACATGCGTCTTTAGGAACATCCTTAAAAAGAGCCTTAAGGGGATGTCCTATCAAGAAATCGAAGTTGAGATCTTCGAAGATATGGAAGTTCAAACAGATTTTAACATCATTGTGCCAAAATGGCACATCGGTGATTATCCCGTAGCTGCTTGTAAGAGAACCTGAAGGTCTCTTGAGCTGTCTATCTGTCGGAGTGAGTTTGTAATTGCCTAGAAAGGCTAAGACAAACTCATCTGACATGAGGTTAGCTCCAACAGCAGGACTATAGAGAGCGTCCACATTTTGATCTTGGAGACGGCAACGGAATGATGAGGAGGGAGAGTTTAGATAGATTGGAGATAAGGATGATTCTCCTTCCTGCAGCCATTCGTTGCTAATCAATGTTGTCAACTCTTGAATCGTCTTTCGAAGAAAATTCTCCTCTAAGGGATCCGTAGGAGTGACAGGACTTGGTGGTCGCTTTTGGCAGAAGTATCTTGAGGTGTTGCCGCAATCTTCAAAGACATCCGGCTCGATACTTCGGAGAAACTCTGGAGATAGAGGGTCTTCCTCCTCCGATGTTTCGGATTTATGTTCAGGGGCTGTCTCATAGATCGAATCTACTGATTGGCTCTCAGAGGGTTCTGATTCAATTTCGGAAGGCTCCGCTTGATGCATCTCGGGCTCTGTGTGTAACATCCTGGATTTTTCCGGAATGTTAAATAGTCGAAAAAGGTGAATTTCAAAAATTTTTGTGTTGGTGCTGTAAATAATTCATTTAAGTAGGAATTCTACCTCTCTAAATTTCCTAGTAATTAAAAATCTTGTTTGAATTAAGGAAATATTTTTGCTAGTGTGAAAATATTTGGAGTTAATTGGATTTACTTGGCTCTACCTTGTTTAATTCGAATCCGATTTGGATTTATTTTATCGTGTGAAATCGAGTGGAAATTAAATTGAGGTGTGCCCCTCAATTTAATTTCAATTGCTAACACTTGTGTGGGATGTAATTTGAGTTGAGCCACTCAAATTAAATCCAAATCTTAACCAGCTCTAACTCTAACCCTAGCTGCTAACCCATGTCCAAACCCTAACCCGTTCCGAACCCAAGCCTAATCCAGCCCGGCCTGAACCCGCATCCCAGCTTGCCAACCCAAACCGCAGCCCAAACTCCAAACCAGTCTGGCCTGCTCCACACACACACGGCCCAGGCCAACGCCGGCCCAAAAACCCTCACGCGCAGCCCTTGTCAGCCAAGGTGGGGAGGCCACCACTGCCGCCCTAGCCCCACATGTCAGGGGAAACTATTCCCCTTTCCCCAACCTCTCTCTGCGTCGCCCTTTCTGCCTCTGCGCCGACGCCGCCTCCGTGCTTTCCCCTCTCCGCCTTCGCTCCGCGACGAATCGCGGGCAACGGCCGTGCCTGCCACCGCAGGACATCAGCCACGCTCTCACACTCCCCTTTTCCACTCGCCTTGACCGCCTGCGCCCCAAAAATCGAACCACGAGCACCACGCCGTGCCCCTGGATGCCGCCACGCGTCCACAAGCTGCGCCGAGCGCTCATGGAAGTCCATCGGCGTCCGTGCCCTAGCCAGCCGCCTATAAAGCCCGCCGCGGCCGCCACTCGAAACCCTAGAGCCGGGGTCTCCTTTTCCCTGGCCGCCGCTAGAAGCAGAGCACGCAGAGAGGGGGAGCCAAGAGAGGAGAAGGGAAGAAGAAGGAGAAGGGGGAGTGGGAGCGCCGCCGGAGAAGCGCCTCCAGCAGTACAACGCCGCGGCAGCACCGGGAAGAGGAAGCCACCAAGGAGGAGGATGCCGCCGCCGCCGTGGAGCTTCACCACGCCGGCGCCCCGATCGACGGCATTGACGTCGTTGCGCTGCCTGCACTGCTCCACCTCTCCATGGCCACGCCTCGCCACGGCATCGCCCTTGTCGCCCCCAGACAACCAAGTAGGACTCATGGCCGCGTCCCGTCAACCTTCCACTTGTGCTACCGACCGTCGAGCCAAGTTTTTCCCTGTAGCGTCCCTAGGCCACTCTCGCCCCTCGTTTCCTGCAGGAGCCCTTGCTGACGCCCTTGTTTTCCCCGCTGCAGCCTGGCATCGCCGCTACCCGGTTCGCCGGCACACCGCGAGCGCCATGGCCGTGTCGCGGCCTCGGCCAATCCGAGTGCCCGCGCACATGCACGCACCCACGCGCCTGTGTCCAAGGCCGAGCCTTCATGCCTGGCCGCTCACGCATGCCTCACCACGAGCACGAAACCACAGCTACCGCCGCCATGGCACATCGCACGCACACCTGCACACTTGTGCCGGTCGCAAGGCCAAGATTTTGGCCTTGCCAAACCAAGCCGACGCCTACACGCGCGTTTTTGCCGTCGCGGCCATGCCGTGGGCGTGAACTCCGCGCCGCGCGCATCGCGTTCCCGACACGCCTCAGCCCCGTCCTAGCCGCACGCGCACCGAACCCATGCGCGCACACCACGCTGCGCGTTGTCGTCGCCACGACGTCGCGTTCGCCACGCACCCCGACCCTGCCGAGCTCACGCACGAACCCAGCGCCCTTGACCTCGCCACAGAACACGAGACCACCTCGCCACCACTCCGTGCCCGGCCTCACTGTCGCCTCGCTGCAACCGATCCCAAGCAGTCCTGTCCTCGCCGTGCCTCGCCATCGTCGCCGTGTCGCGACATCGCGGCACGAAGACCATGCGCGCGCACACCACAAGCCGCACACACGCATGTCCCTGGACCTGTTGCACCTCGACCTCGCCACGGGACTGGAAGACCAGAGCCCCCGCGCGCACACGTGCTCACCTATCCACCTCGCCGTGACCAAGCTCCGCTCGCCGTCGCCGCCGGGAGGTTTCGTCGCCGTGCCGCCAGGAAGCCGTTCGCCGCCGTCATCGCCCTGCAGCTGGACTGCACCGAGGAACCCTCGCCACACCACCGGGAAGCCTGTCGTTGCCCTGGGAGGAGGAGCCCCCTTCGCGCCGGACCCCATTGGCGCACCGCCCAAGCTGTGCTCCGCCGCCATGGAAGCTCCACCGTGCCACCGAGAAGGACCGCAGGAGCCGACGTCGCCCCCGCCACAGAAGCCGCCGTGGAAGAGGAGAGGCCAGACCATCGCCAGGAACCCTAAACGCACCGCTGAGCCGCGCCGCTGCCGCCTCGGTCCGCTCTGCCGTTCCCAAGCCAGACGCGTGCGCACACACGGGGACAACCGCACCGGATCTGGCCGCCACACCGTATCCTCGGGTGACCGACACTCGGGCCCCTCCTGTCAGACGTAAGGGCGCGCCGACAGCCCAGCCCCACTAACTAGGTGGAGAGAGAGAGAGAGAGAGAGGAGAGAGAGAGAGAGAGAGAGAGAGAGAGAGAGAGCTGAGATGAGAGGGAGAGCCCAAGAACGTGTGGGCCACTATCGGCCCAGAAGGCCAGAACCCAAGCCGAGCCGGCCTTTCCCCGAGCCGCAGGTCAAACCGGAGCCGTCGCTTTACCGATCCGTTAAGACCGAGCCGAGCCTTGTTGGGCCGTCAGTTCACTTCCGGCCCAACAACCCTAAACCCTTTTTCTTTTTCTGGTTTAACCCTTACACGCGGGTCCCACCTATAAGCGTATGATGTGAAGCTGACCGATGGGACCCACTGACTTGTGGACCCCCACTGACCTGGTTGACCAGTCAACGGTCAACGTTGACTTGGTCAACGCTGACGTTAGCAGGGCCCACTGCTGACGTCAGCAGAGCTGACATTTCGGGTGATGTCATGATGATGTCATGCTGACGTGGCACGCTCTGGTGCTGCCAAATGTCACCTCTGTGTTTTTCCTTTTTCGACAATCATTTATTAATTCCAAAAAATATTTTAATCTTAGTTAATTCTTAGTAAATTAACTGGATCTCTGAAAAATATGAAACCAGTTTCATAATTCTCCTAAAATCATGATCTACCCAATAGAATAGGTTTTTTTGTGAGTTGGATATTATTTGAGCAGATTTGTGCATTCTTGCACTTTGGTACTTATGTTTAAATGTAATTACGATTAGGTCCTGACGTGGAGGAGTTGACCGACGTCCCGGACGACCAGATGATCCAGAAGGACTATCCCAACACCCGGAGGACCCAGAAGGACGTACCGGATGACCAGAAGACGTTATAGACCAATGAAGACCACGAAGACCTATCAGGTTCACGCCCATTCGCAATTGAATACCTAGTAGGCATTGCTTGCTAGATACGCTACGCTCCCAAATTGAGTGTGACGAGATGAGCTTGCATGGCCATTTATTTACTGTATTCCTTGTTTCCCATACTTAGATGTGAATTGTTGTATGCTATTGCTTCTATGAGTGAGATTTGGGATATGGGAATAAATATATGATAGTCCTTGCTTGCTGGAAGATGCCTCCACAAATATGGGAGTTGGTGATTAGGTTACAGCGGGGGCGAGCGGACCCTTTTCTCTGATCTTCGGCTCGAGAGCCGGGGATTGTGTGTTGGGCACGATCCTGAGCAGCACCTGTAATTGGGTGAAGGGCACCTGTGGCGGGTGCTAGACCGTTCCTGTGGCCATGGGAACATAGTAGAGGTGTAGGTATGGAGGAGATACCTGTAATGGGTATCGATTGCAAACTGTGTTGACGGAATGCTAACTTTGGACGAAGACGCTCGCCTCAACTGGATGAAGGACTTGACTTTGTGGCCCTAGTGACGGAACTATGTCAAACGTGCACACCACTTATCCTTTATGAGGGGGGACCCAGCCCGAGCTAGCTACGCGCGGCACCATTACTGTAGGAGGATAGTGTTTCAGTCTCAGGGGGAGTGGGCAGGACCCTTTAGCCCCCGATCGTAGGGTCCATGGAGATTCCATTCTAGATAGCTTCACAGCCCCGGGCGACCTTCTGTGGGAGGACGCACCCCAGACCGGGAGTAGGATGGTGCCGTAGCCGTTAGTTTCATTGACTAGTGCCTCGGAGAAAGTCAGCTGATCCCTGGCTGGATTAGGGGCGAGTGGGTACAGGTGTACAACCCCAGCAGGGTGAAAACTATACGTATAGCCGCGTACTCGGTCATGTACAACTCTGGATCTGGCCTCACAAATGTAGTTAGAACCACATATACTTTTCTACCTCCCTCTAGTACCACTTTTCCTGCTTGGATAGCAGCTGAGGTGCGGGGAGAGGGAGTTCCCGCACCGAAACAGGGTTGAGACAGTTGTAGAGGAAGATAAGAGACCGGGAGTCCGGGATGCCGGAGCTGCCCGCGTTGAAAGGTGATTTGGATGACTTATATACTGCTTGCATAGGAAAACATAGCCTGTCCTTGGCATTATCTTTATATTGTTTGCATCTACCATAAAGCTTGCATACGGATGGTGACATGAACATATCCCGTCCTTGGGGATAGCCTGATAGATGCAGGATCCGAGTGAAGAAGTCGACAGGATGCCAAATAAAGATGTGAAGGATGGCCCGAGCTACACTCCGAGCTGCCTGTGGAGATGATTCGTGAAGATGAAGTTGCCCAGAAGATTAGATATCGTTTCCGCTTTCTGTTTGTTTTCTTTTAGCCCAGGGGACTTGTACTCTGAGATTCGTATTACAATCCTTTGGATTATGTAATAATTAAATCCATGCGTTGTTGTAAACGTGAGTCATGTCTGTGATATTCGATTGAAATGAGTTCTGTATGTGATATCTACTGATCCAGGGACTATCACGACGATACAGAGAGTCGGGTTTACCTTTCGGGAACCCGGTCTGTTTCACTATGGGGACTAGCTCATGGACACAAACAAAAGGGGTTCTGTCCAAGATTTTGTCGAGGACTTCCCTACTCTCGGTTGGTGTAAGATGAGCGAAAGATCCTCCAGAGGTAAGATCAAGATGGTGTGCAGACTCCTTGTCAAGACCAGCATAAAAATGCTGGAGCAATAAATGCTCGGGTAATGACAAGTCTGGGCCTGATTTTACCAATAGGGTAAATCTAGCCCATGCTACACCGATTGATTCCTTATCATTCTGACAGAAAGTTAAAATTTCCGTTCGTAAGGCACATATTCGTGAAAGCGGGAAGAATGCAGAACAGAATATGTCCCGAAGTTCAATCCAACTTCCATTCACACAGCCTACGACACGAATGTACCATTGCTTCGCTTCTCCCGAAAGGGAAAAAGGAAACAACTTCCATTTAAGAGTTTCGTGTGTCATGCCCGAAATTTTCTTGCATGAACACACTTGCTCGAACTCGCGCAAATGATAGTAGGGATTTTCACAATCCCTTCCTGAAAAAGAATTTCTCTGAACAAAGGCTATGAAGCCTGAGTCGAGTTCATAGCTAGTAGAAAGAATTGGGTCAGTAGAGGGTGCTGGCTCATACAACTCGCTCTTCGGTGAAGAGAGCTGTAAAAGGGATAGCTGCTCCATGGGTAGCGGGGGTTGAGGTAGAATCAAGGTAAAAGAAAAGAAAGAAGATACAAGGACAACTGAGTCCGTAGATAATGTAGCTACCATTCCCTGGCAATGGCGCCAGAAAGCTTGTTGGTATTTTGCAACGTCACAAATAAAAATTGCAAGCGCACGGATACCGCTGTAGCTTTCACCCAAGTGTATTCCAGGATATCGTATCCACTGAGGAACGTGAGTACGCTATCTATGGGTTCAGGCTCATCCAAGGACACACACACCGGTGTGGGGAAGACAGAAGAGAGGACTTTCTATATCTAGAATCTATGCTTAGAAGAAGAGACCACATCGCTGTTATACTTCGAGCAAAATGTATCGATCGACTTATACTAGCCGATAGCTCCAATATGATGCTCTATCCAATATCCGAACGGGGAGGATTACTAGGGCTCGAACAGGGCTGTCACCACCTGCCGGTTACCTCTACAAATCGTGGGACTATCAGACAACTGAGTGGTATAGTCTAGCCTAGACACCACGTCTACGCCTTTCCCTACTAACCTTAGCCCTGGCCAAGACTACCCTTTTCTATCCGAGGTCTTAAGCTAAGATCAAATGCTACTCGCTAGCATACACATCAACTAATATAAGGAAGAGATGATAACTTACGATCTAAACTCTAATTCCAAATAAACAAACAAAGAAAGTCTCGAACACTTACAACCAAATAAGCATTCGTCGAGGTACAAGCGGAGAAGAGTGCCGACAGACCCGGCACTTCCCCCGACTCCTCCTCACTCTCCTCCTCTTCTTCTACACCTCCTAGTCTACCTAAGCATCTAGGATGAAGGCCTCAAGCTCCAAGGGAGAAAGGTGAGTTGAGAGGGTGTGATGTGTGTGTGTGTTTCATTCCCCTACCCCCCCCCCCCATTTATTTATAGGAGGGAGCCACGGGGTGAGCTGCAGCCGAGCCTCATCAAACCGCCATCAACAGCCAATGGGAGACCTCCACGTGAAACCTGAAGGCGGTAGGGCCCACGGGTAGGTCGGCCGGCCTGCTTGGTCGGCCGAACCCCCAGTGGGCCCACCGAGCTTGCACTTTGGCCTGTGGGTCACTTCCTGGGCCCACTTGTCAATGGCACGGGGATTGGCTTCTGTTGCGCTGGTTTCTTGCTCTAGTGGGCCCTCTACTCCATATTCTGACATGTGTTGCGTTCTGATTCATCGGAACGTCGTGTCTTGGATCAAACCTCACCATTATGCTGCAAAATTAGCTCAAAATCACATGCACACATTCTAGAACATCATCTGTGGAATCCATTAGTAAATAAATCTATCCTAGCACTTATTCCATATTTTGGTTCCTTTTTGTACAAGAGTTGACGATCAAAATTGGTTGTTAGTGACCGTCAACAGCGGCGGCGTGGCAGGAGGCGCTGCACGGGCCGCGGCGCACTTCAAAACAGTGGCTCGTCAAAACGGCGGCGCTGCTTCGATCGAGATTGGGAAAGTTATTCAGTCACAGATATAATGTATAAGTAAAATAGTTGCCTCACTTTTCAGCAAGCTGTTTGATAGCCCAGCCGTAACATATCAACCTGTTGTTCAATGGGTCACGGGTTCGAGTGCTCTTGCTAGCAATGCAGTTTTTTTTCTATTTTGATGAGGTGCGGTTCAAGAGGCCCCAGCCCTGGGCTGCGCTGGGCTGGGCTGCATGCTGTCCAGCCTGTTGAGCATTTACGAGCAGCCCACTTCCAGTCCAATGTGGCATATTGGTCTAAAAAATGATATATTGGATCAAACTTTGGCTGGGCAGGGAAAAAATGTTTTTTCTATTTTGATGAGGTGCGGTTCATGAGGCCCCAGCCCTGGGCTGCAGGCTGTCCAGCCCATTAAGCCTGTTGGGCATTTACGAGCAGCCCACTTCCAGCCCAATATGGCATATTGGTCTAAAAAAATGATATATTGGATCAAACTTTGGCTAGGCAGGGAAAAAAATGTAGAGAAAAAAGACCAGGCGTGTGGGACCCAAGTCAAGACTAGGCCCACTTTAGCAAGTGGCAATGGGACCCACTCTAATTGTTTCCTTTCCTTTCCAAAAATTTGTGATGTTTAACTGTTGGCCTTAATGGGAAAATGAAATTTGTAATGATTTTGCCACTAGACTAGTTTGTGACGATTTCTAATTAGTCTTAGTGATGAATACTTCATTTCTGACACTAAGTTCTAGTGCCTCTTATAAAACGTCATAAATCTGAACAACATAACGACGAATAGGTCTAATGTCATTAGGTATTTGTCACAAAAGGTGATATTTGTTGTAGTGTAGGTTGATGGGGTTGCAGTTCAGAGTGGTGTATAGAAAAGGAAAGGATAATCTGGCAGCTGATGCATTGTCCAGAGTGGGACATCTTTTGGCACTACATGACGTTTCCTTAGTTCAGCCTCAATGGGTCCAAGATGTGGTGAATTCTTGTGTCACCAATGGTAGATCTCAAGAATTGTTGGCTAAGCTCAAAAAAAAAACAGTCCAAATGAGCAGAGATACAATCTGCAACAAGGGGTGATCAGATGCAAAGGTAAAATCTGGGTGGTTAGGAACACTACTGCTGTGCAAACCAAGGTCATTGTTGCTTTACATTCTAGTGCAGTGGGGGGCCACTCAGTCCAGCATGCTACTTACCAGAGAATCAAGAAAATGTTCTGCTAGAAGGGATTAAAGCAAGATGTTGAGAATTTCATTCAACAGTGTCAAACCTGTCAGCAGGCTAAACATATGCATACTCATCCCCAAGGGCTTCTCCACCCTTTACCAATTCCTGCTAGTGCTTGGCAAAACATATGTCTTGACTTCATTGCTGGTGCTTGGCAAAACATATCTCTTGACTTCATTGAGGGTCTTCCTAAATCTGAAGGGTATATTGTGATTTTGGTGGTAGTGGATCGTTTTACCAAGTACGCTCATTTCATTCCATTGAATCATTCTTATTCTGCTCTCACGGTGGCTCAGGTTATCTTTGATATAGTGGTTAAATTGTATGGTTTACTACAGTCAATGGTCTCTGACCGCGATAAAGTTTTCACCAGCCAGGTGTGGAAGGAGCTGTTTCAGTTATTGGGAGTTAATCTTGCTTTCAGCACGTCCTACCACCCTCAGACTGATGGGCAGACCGAGAGGGTTAATAAGTGTCTTGAAATGTACTTGCAGTGTTCGGTGGGTGATTCTCCGGCCAAATGGAAGACCTGGTTGGCACAGCCAAATTCTGGTACAATACTTCTCATCATATATCTTTGGAGTGTTCTCCTTTTCGAGCCCTGTATGGTCATGAACCGTATGTGGGTATTCCTCCATCCGTCACCTCGGATACATCTATGGTCATGATGTCACTGATAGGCAGTTGCATACTGCGCTGTTGAAGGATCACTTGCTCAAAGCTCAAGCTCAAATGAAAGTACCGGCTGATCGCAAGAGAATGGATGCAATTTTTCAAGTGGGGGACAAAGTACTTCTGAAGTTACAACCATATGCTTAGTCTTCTCTAATCAACCGTCCATTTCCCAAACTAGAGATGAAGTATTATGGCCCCT
Organism: Panicum virgatum; assembly: GCF_016808335.1. Taxonomy (NCBI): domain Eukaryota; kingdom Viridiplantae; phylum Streptophyta; class Magnoliopsida; order Poales; family Poaceae; genus Panicum; species Panicum virgatum. The sequence goes on along the minus strand of NC_053141.1, from coordinate 28,443,237 downwards.
ATACGATTTTGGAGAAGATAGGCACTGTTGCTTACAAAGATTCCATCGGCGTCTGCAACTTGGGAGGATTACTATGTGATCCAACAACATTTTCCTGATGTGCTCTCTTGGGGTCAAGTGAGTTTTCCTGGAGGGGCAGATGCTATGACCCTGGGTCAACCAAGATCACAGGCGTCATCAGCGAAGGCATAAGTCCTAGAGAAGAGGGTGTGTCATGTGTGTGGGACCGTGTGGTCAGTGAGTGTCTGGGGAAGTAGTATAACCCCGTGAGTTCTAAGGGAAGACGCGTAAAATTTTGATAATACAATAGACTTTTATTGAGGCTTGGGTCCTCCACCTGGTCCTCCCACCACCGAACCTCCTCTTGTGCGAATCTCACGTCGCCGGCGAGCCGCCGACGGCCACGTGCGGGGCGTAACAGACCCCAAGCCTTCCCCGAGCTCAGGCCGGTGCTGCAGCTCAGGCAGGATTCGATAGGGTAAGGGCGTTTTGACCAAATGTTGTGGGAAGCCTCAAATATTTCGCATTACATGCCAACTTATTTATTTTGGTAATCTGAATATACTTGTACCTTGGGCTGAAATTAGTTGTAAGCAAATGAGCCTAAGTTTGTGTACCCTCTCCTAATGGCGAACAAATGACCCAGCTACCCAGTACCCACTTTCTTGCTTTTGGACACTGTAGGATAATAAATAGATCTTGAATGTGGTACTATCTAAAAAGATCAGTGATTAGACATATCTTGAATGCAAAAATGAAATATATGTATGATCTATAAGTTGCTTACAGCTTATTAGTTTGGTTAGCCTAGCAAAAATGTAGCTCTCAGCTCAAAAGCACCATGGTGTTAGTTCTGTTCATTTTAAGTGCAATCAAATGTGGATCTTTTGTGCATTAGAGTCGTCAAGCAAATCAAGAGGTGCAAAAAAACTTGGGTTTACAACCTAATACCAAGTATTTGGTTCATCTTGCAACTTGTCTTCGTGATCATATCTGTCCCACCTTGGGCTTCTTTCATTTCATTCTTGCCATCACTTTTGCAGAAATTTGACATATGCTACACACATAATTTACTTTCAATTTTTTCATGACTTGACTTGATCATAACTAAAAACCAACATGCTTGTATTGAATTTCAGGTAGTTCTAGGAGATGCTATGCAGCATGCTTTATGGTGTCAACAACAAGCTGTTCAAAGCTGTGTTTTCTTCTGGTTTTCCTAAAGATAAACTGTCATATACATGAAGATGCATTACAAGGAGTCAAGTGTTCATCTGTTGCTCCAGGAGTCTGTTGCTCCACATAATATGCAAGCATTGTTTGCAGCCATATGTCTGCGATGTAGAACATCTCCAGATGGGAGAGAATATCTGGCCAGTCTCCACACAAAGACTAATTTTTGAAGTGAAAGTGATCGGGTGCTCTAGCCTAAGAGGGGGAGGGGGTGAATTAGGCACTAATAAAAACTTAGACCTATGGCTCCAACTAGTTTGCACAAAACTTAAACTAAAACATGCTATCTAGATGTGCAACTAGGTTGTTCAAGTGTAAAACCCCTATCCCAAAAGAGTTTAGCAACCTATAGCCTTTCCTATCAAGAAACTATTCTATGAAAGTAAAGGCACACAAATTGCTAGTAAGAAATGCGGAAGCTTAAAGAGCGGGATAGGAGATAGCAAACTCTTGATGCGGGTGTTTATCCCGTGGTTCGGTTAGCCACAAAGGCACACCTACATCCACGTTGTTGTAGCACTCACTAAGAGTATTGCTACTCGGCCACCAAGTCTCTTCCGTGAACACAATCACGGTCACCTTGGCCCCGGGTTCCACTAAGGAGCTTCTCCACAAAGGATGGGGGTCTCCACGTCCCCCGCACAAAGATGTCGTCGCCGCTCTACACCAAGTCGGAGGGTCGATGACGTTGCCGGCGAGCTTCACGCTCCAAGGTGCCGGCGCACCAAGCTCTTGTTTTGGTTCGCTAAAGAACCACAGCACAAAGGCTTAAGGCCTTGCAATCTCACTCACTAAGAGCTAATCCTTTACACAACACTCTCAAAGTGTGCTAAGGGCTAAGGATATGATCTTGATGTTTTTGTATGGCTTGGAGATGTTCTTGGGTGTGTGTGGGATGTCCAGCAACTCCAGCAATCTTCAAATGGCCGGGGTGAGGCGTATATATAGGCCACCAAGTCTTGTAGCCGTTGCTCCAACGGTTAGCTGAAAATCTGCGTATCACCGGAAGAACCGATGCCTCTTGGCGGGGTACTATCGGTTCATCCGGTCACTCATAACCCAAAGTAGCCGTTGAGCTTCTGACAGCTGACGCAGTGATCACCGGTTGAACTGATGCTTTGTACCGATGCATCACCGGTTCATCCGGTGCTCAAGAATCTTCTCCTGGGCGCTGACGTCATTGCACCGACGCAAAACTCCGATGCACCGTCGGTTCAACCGGTGCTGAGGAAACTTCTCCTGGGCACTTGACATCGTCTCTGGAACATAGGACGCCCAATGCACCGGTGCCTCCTTTTTGACCCGTCGGTTCAACCGGTGCCTATAGGCTGACTTGGCTTCGACTCCCTTCTGAACCAAAGTACCATGGCGTCGGTTCTTCCGACTACCATCGGATGCTCCGATGCCCTGGCGTCGGTTCTTCTGGTGCTCCTGATCCGAAGAGCCGTAGGGGCAGCCCTTCGGGCCTTGCTACGCCTATCTTCTCTTTCTCTTTGTCATCACTTGAACCTAAAAGCCTGAGAATGATCATCTTAATAATCATATTAGTCCAAGTGTTGTGTTGTCATTCGATCACCAAAATCACTCGAAATGGCATAAATGGTGCCATGTTCGTTATATGAAGGAACTCGGACCTGCCAGGTAGACGACATCAACGTGCTCCTCCTCCTGCCATCGCGGCCTTCGGCCGCATGCTCAACAGCGGCCACAGAACGCGGCCCATTTGGTGGGCATTGCCACTAGCCCCCATATATACTTGGGTTAGTTGGATCCATGCCACTATATACTTTAATGTCCTATTGAAATCTTTGAAATTGAATTCCATTCTAATAATCATAATTTAGACACAAATCTATTAAACTAATATAATTATATATCAAATATATTTGTATACAGTTGCTGACCTTACAAGGAAGATACTTATGTACTATACTTTTACTTAAGAGGAGAGAGGCAAAGAGTGTGCTATAAATTACGAAATAGAAATATATAACTCGATGATGTATAGAATCAATTTCCATCTCATGCCCTACGAATTTATGATGAGTTAATTCCCTTGGTGCAACAGATATTTTGACTACTTCTCTCAGTGCCACAAAAATTTTCGGATTGTCCTCGGTGCCACGAGAGTTCTAACTTTTGCCCTCGGTGCCATTTCAGTCCATGAAGTGTTAAAGGGGTGTTAAGTAGCAGCAAAAAATACCGAATTACCCCCACCTCCTCTTCCTTCCATGTGGGCCCCACATATCTGTTTCTCCTTCAATCTCCCGCTCCACGGAACAGCTTGCCGTCGCCGCCCCTGTCCACCGATGAGCAAGCCCCTCCGGCCATCCTCCACGCCGCACACCACTTCTCCACCATCCCAGCAAGCTCCGCCAGTCGCCATCGCCGTTCGCTACCACCAGTCGTCGTCGTCGTTGTCCTCGCGTCCGCCACCATCACCGAGCCAAGCCCACGGTGAGCCCTACCTCCTGGAGCTCCTCCATCGCGATGAACCCCTCGAATCCACGATTAGGAGCTTCCTATCACGCCTACAAGCCCCAGGCCGCTGCTCTTGTCGTAGGTCGTGCTCCCTGAGCGTCTGCGAGCCGCCGCTTCTGCCACAGGGCCACACTCCCCAAGCGAAAGCTCCCACGACGGCCACAGCTCCAGTGACAGGTACCCGCTCGCCCTTGCCCATGCATCGCTTGCACGACTACACTAGCCGCCGCTCGTTCCCTCGCTCTGCGCCTGCTCGCTCCCCACGCCGCGCGTGGTGCCATCTCCTACCGATCCCGGGAGCGCCGTCCTCCCAAAGCTCTCCTGTGCGGTTGGAGGTTGAAGTTGAATCAGACATGTGGGACCCACATGGAAGGGAGAGGAGGGGGTAATTCGGTCTTTTCCATTGCTACTTAACACCATTGACACTTCATAGACGGAAATGGCACCGAGGGCAAAAGTTAGAACTCTCATGGCACTTAGGGCGATCCAAAAATTTTTGTGGCACCAAGAGAAGCAGTCAAAATATCTACGGCATTGTGGGAATTAACTCATTTATGATAGGCTCGTATCTAAAGTTTAGAGACTGGTGGTATGCCAAATTTTAAGCTTATTTGGCTTAGGCTTAAAATTTGACATCCCACCACTCTCTAAACTTTAGATATGAGCCTATCTAATTTGGAGGAATTGAATTCAATGGTAGGATACAATGTGTGAAATTTGTCACTGCAACTTTACAATAGTAGGCAACGGGCCGCGGGGCCACCTCAAAACCCCCGGCCTGCCTCGCTCGCCTTCCCCTTCCCCTTCCCCTTCCGCAAGGCGCTTTTCCCCAAAAAGAGGGAGAGGGAGAGGTAGAGGGAGAAGGAGCATCACGGGCCGGCGGTGAAGTGAAAAAAAGGAAGGGATGGTGGACGGGACGGCGGCCCGGAGGAGGACGGGTCGGCGGCGCGCAAGATGATCGGCGCCGGCTTCGCCAACAAGGTCACGCTCTTGTTCAGAAAGCACACGGTGAAGGCCATCTTCACCAGGCGCCGCTGCCATGTCGACTCCGAGCATAATCCCGCCGTCGGCGCCAGGAGCGGCGTCGAGGCGGACGGTGAGCTTTCACTTCTCGACCCCCTGATCTCCTGTTCCCGAGGAAACCGATTTCTCCCCCCTTTGGCGGATTCTGAAAATTTTCTTCACAGATCGGAAGCTATCTGACATGGAAGAAGGGAAGGAGGAGACGGACAATCGGAAGGAGGAGGTGGTCGCGTCCCAGGAAGACACGATGAAGGACGAGGAGGCGCTGAAACAAACCAGCATGGAGGCTGGCGAGGAGGATCAAGCGGACGAGGAGGGGGAGGCGCTGAAGAACGAGGGGGAGGCGATGAAGAACGGCAGCAGAGAGGTGGACGGAAAGTGGAAGAACCGCATCACATTGGCTCGGGATGATGAAATCACTTCGGAACAGGATGGTACAACAAATTCAAACTCATCCTTCTAGTTTTTCTTGTTCTCACACATCAAGTCACTAACTGACCAATTAAAGCACTCTCTGTAGAGGATACTACCACTGCTACATGTGATTGTGCTGACAGAGATGCTGATATGATGAAGTTCTTGGTCCACCAAATTCTAAAAGATGCATTCATCGGTGTGGGGGACTCTGACCTCAAGGGTATCATACACGATTCCCTCATGCAAGCTGTCAAAGAGTATCATGACTCTGCATCAGTGTCCAGCGGCAACTCTATCGCCCCAGTTGACATGATGAAACTCGTCAAAGAAGCGATGACTGAACATCAGACTTTCAGCAGGGTCTTGTATGTGTTAGCTCTTGGAACACCTATAACACTGGTCATTGCCAGGTATAATCAAGTTATCTTGCTCAGTTAGTCCATTCATATGATTACTAATTCAGATGTTGGATTGCTCACTGCAGGACAGTTCGTGGTAATGATGACAAATGCCCAGACAATACTATGATAAGAAATTCTGCTTTAGAAATGGGATTCAGTTTTCTTGCTGCAACAGTTTGCCACCTCTATATCATTATATTTCACTTTGTGCGGACAGAAGCACCAAGATTGTCAATGTGTTTCACTAGGCTCATCATTGCATTATTGTGCACTGTTATGTCTTCATGGATCCTATTGTACACTTTTTATATCCCTCAAGCTTTGTTCAAGGCATTCTTTTGGTGGGTCATTGGTCCATTTTTGGCTCTGAATTGGTTTTTGAGTGTCCCTATAGGTTGCACGGTAAACTTCTTAACTTGCCTTTTGTCAATTCACTCTTGGTACATCATTATAACCTCTGTTGTTAATATTTTCAGGGATGTCTTACCGAGAAGTCCATGATAAAAGTTTAGAGCATTGCAGAAAGGACAGATGATTAGGTATGCTCATCCTAGCTGGCTGGCTCAATAAAGATTTGCCATTAGTGGTACATCATTAGTGCTGGAACTAATTTTTTTGTCATCTGATTAGAGTCAAGACCCTTGTGATCAACATATTTCATTTCTTATGAATTGATTGACTTGTATCCTTCCCATAGACCAAGGTCATACTTGATTAACACACACAACTTGGTGCTGATGTTGTTAAAAGTTAAAGCTTCTGTAGTGTATAGATTTTTTCATGAACTCGAGCAGCTAGCTTTTGCTGTCTTTGGTGTTTGTTCATTTTTTTGTAATCATTGCCTCAGCCTACTAAGATTGTCATCCTGATTCTAGACTTAACCCAAATAGGTTGATTGCGCTGGTTATGGTCTGCTGCAGTGCCTTCTGGGCAACAACAATAGCTATACGCAGGGGTTTATTTTACAGACTTTTCAGCTTCTCAAACTATACGACAACAGCATGTGCAATCTATCTACAGAACATCCTACAGCCTATACCTTTCAACACTGCCTAATTTTGGATGAATAGACCGTTGTGTTCGTGTACACCAATCTGGTTGTTGATTCAGTACCAATGATGTTTTATTTCTGCTCATTCATGCTACTTCGATGCAAGTAGCATTGCTTCTAATGGAATCATCACTTGGTTGAGCATAAGAAAAACTAGAGTCAAACTTTTTGTATATATCATTTCTCATCTCATTAGATGGCTTGCTGTTTGTACTTCTCTGTTCATAAATGTGCATTCCTGCAAGCTTGAGTTAATCTGATCTTAACTAGAAATTGTGAAGTTTCCAAAATAGGGCTCTAGTCCACCAACTCACCAACTTGATTGTTAGTTTGATATCAGGGTTATTTAAGTTCTGCTAGACTATTGTGCTACTTTAGTTCACATGCAATCATTACTTCTAATGGAGTGATTTGATCACTTGGATGTGCATATGTAACCACAATGTGGGTTCAACTTTTGGTATATCCTGTCTCATTGGATGATGTGGCTTGCTGTTTGGTATCTCTGTTCACAAGGAAGGTGCTCGCTCTTTGTGCCTTCCAAAACGTGAAGTTATGAGCTAATAAGTATTTAATTTACATGTACTTGCCTCTAAGTTAATTTCAACTTACTTTAACTGTTGGGATTTTTGTGTTAATTCTTCTTCCAGATAATGTATATTTGTGTGCAATGATGTTATTTGTTAGATACTGCAATCCTGTGGCATGATGCTGATCCATATGGTATCCAGTGTATGCATTAACTAGACACCTTGTTCTGCTCCTTATCTGATAAAATGGCCAGCATCAATCATCAAATTTAGTTTCAGTTATCTTTTACTGTGTTAATTCCATTATTGTTAATCATATGTATTGATTGGACAGATTGATCATGTGTTATGCATTATTCCTCCCTGAGTTTTTTGTTCTGAGTGTTCTTGGCTGTGGAATAAAATTTGTAAGTGAAGTTAATTATTCATAGGCACACATTAATGTCTAGCTGATAGACTCCACCTTCTATTCCTAGTCATGGCATCACACAGATTTTCCTTATGCTCACTCTATCATTAACCTATAAATTAAAGCTTTGATAAGTACTAGGAGGCAGGGGCATAAGTCCTTCCAATGTTTTGTCCATTTTTGTCTCTCTTTTTTTCCAGTTCCCTCTCTAGTCCTGAATCCTGACTGTACATTGTTTCAAGTGACTGGTTGATTCAGTCCTCGCGCTTGTGATCAACGCCCTCCCGGCCCAGACAGCCGCACGAAACACCCGCGGCCACGGGTGCACACGCGGTCCCTTCGTTTCCGCGCAACGCGCCGCACTGGCCGCTGGCCCGGCGCGTTTCCGCTCGGACCCGTTGGCGAGACCGGGCTCTGCACGGGCGTGGGCGCGTGAGTGCGTGACCGCCCGGCCGCTGCCGGGAGTTCCGGGTTTGCATTTTTTTTTGAAGAAATTTGCAGGAGCACTGTTTGTCATTTAAGAAGAGGGAAGCAAATAATGTGTTCTGCGGCGGGTGCGGGTGTGTTTCCGCGGCCAGCGCTCGTGCTCGCGTTGCCCTGTTCCTCTCATCCTTTTGTGCTGCTTCACTGCTAGTTGCGACCAAGGTAACTGCGCTTGCGTCGCACTCGCACCGGCCGGCGCGGAGAGTTGCCAAACGCAGAACGGCAGCACGTAGCGACCGGGTGCATGTTCGATCATCTGGTCAACCATGGGTGACAAACGGACAGATGAAATGAACCTTGGTGGAGAGATCGGAATCCAGCTAATTCCTTCAGCCTAGCAACTACAGGCCAAAATCTCTTAAGACTGAAGGTACAGAAAAAAAAATGCACAAGGGGCCGTTAAACTATTTCCGAATGAGAGTCCACAATTATGGGCCTTGATGTCACTTAGGATGAATGAACCTGGTAATAATCTCACATAGTATGAACTGATTAAAAATTTTAAACAAGTATATGCTCATTTTGAGTTTCTAGCTAGACTATTAAGAATCCACATAAAGTTGAAGGATTATGTATTTCACTAAAAAAATCAAACCACGGTAGTAAACCACATCTGCTTGCACTAAAAATTGTGTAGATCAGATAGGTGCGCGAGCGGATCCCCCTTCCCCAACTGCCGCTACGGGCACGCGCGATTCCACACCTGACAGCTCCACAAGCTTCCGTCACCCACCCGGCCACCTCTCAAAACCCCCCGGCTGCTCGCCTCCCTTTCCTCCGAAGTCCGAATCCTCCCCTCCACTAGACCACTACTAGCGCCCCCACACCCCAGCGGCCCACGCCCTCCACCGCCGCCGCGAGCCCACCGACCCACCAACCCCCACGCCGCGCGCCATGGCGCTGCTATCCGACGCCGCCGCGTTCTACACCTGGGCCGCCACGGCGTGGGCGTTCACCGCCAGCGCCGGCGTCGCGATCGCCCGGTGCTGGGCCCGCGGCCGCGACCTCCGCGTGGAGGACGTCTTCACCGGGTTCCGCGCGCCCCTGGTGCTCGTCGCCGCGCTGCTCTCCCAGGCCTCCCTCAGGCTCTACACCGTCCGCGTGAGCATCCCCGAGGTACCCGCGGCGGCGTGCGGGCTTGCTCGGCTCGGCTCGGCTCCCCCTTCCCCTTTCCGATCCCACTTCGATTCTCCTCTCTCGGATTTGTGGTGGGTTTTGTGTGGTGACGCTGGTTCGTTCCCCGTGGCGATCCCAGCGCCAGCGCGGAGGCCAGGAAGCCGTCGGCGTCGACGCGGCTGTCGAGCGCTTCCTGAGCGAGGAGGCGTACGTCTGGCCGGTCGGCGTTTGCATGTTCTGCTCTGCCTCGTCGCCCTGCTGATCATCCGTGCCTACGCCGCGAGGAGGAGGAGGCCGCCGCCTCGGCCGCGTGTGGTGGCTGGGCGGTGGGCTGGTGGCTGCAGCGTGAGCGTCACCGAGCTGGTGCTCTTCCTGTTCTCTGTTTGGACATGCGTCTACACCTTCCCCCTCATGGTCCGCAACTACATGGCAGCGGTGCTACGGCAGCATAGAGCACTGTGATCGTCCGAGGTATAATAAGATCTTTCCCTCTGTAAACCCGCCACATGTTCGATGGATATATCTGTCACGGTGCCATGCAAATAGGTGCAGAGTTTCTGAAAATTGGTGCCTAGTATTGTGTGCGTATGTTTGGCACTACTGCTTGTTTTCAGGGAGTAATCTGATTATTCCACCAATTTGGTTGCTGTCACAGGGAATATACTCATTACTCTTTAGTTGTTTCAAATGACTGATTAAGTAATATAAAATTGAATTAAAACGACCACCAGCCCCTGTCAATCATAGCTTGTTGCTCTTATTAGCAGTCTGATAAATGGATGACTGTATTCTCTACTTTCTGAAGATGTGGCTATGTTTAGTGCTTCCGGCCTATCTGGCTAGGTGAATGAACAATTGGCGTCAAAACCTTTGCAACTGGTGGATTACCCTATTCAAACTCAACCACAGTTTAGTTTACTTATTGGCTGTGTGTGGTGAACCAAATGTGCATTCTTGTTAGCAGTTAGCACTTACATGAAGACTGAATTGACATGTTAGCAGTTAGCATTCTTGCGATTTGGAAAGTGCTACATTCCATTTCAACAAATAATTTGATATCACATATAACTGGATGCATTGCTGGCTTATTTGATCTATATTGATTGTCAGTTCAATGTGCAAAACTAACGTTTTCCTGCTACAATTTCAGTTCGCGAAACACATGTCATTTCTTGGATCAGAAGAGCTTCAGATTACCTTCTGCAAGTGACTTGATGATGATTAGTTCAACTGCAAGTGGTTTAAGACAAGGAATAACGAGAACGCCATCTACTAAACGCATGTTACAAGTTGTTCTCTCTGTCGTCAAACTACTGCGGAAACTGATAGATTTTACTCGGTCAGGATATGACTATTTTTCATACAATTAATGCATGGAACATCTCTCAAGCTTCAATTTCGTGCCAAAGGGAAGTAAAACATGATGCAGTCGATTGATAGTTTATCACTCGAGCTGTATGTACTCTGCTCAATATAATGCTAATGACGGGACATAGTTGCTTCCTAAGATTCTGTCTCCATTAATTTGCCCGTCGTGTGGACGCCGCGTGCCGGGTTATTATTTTGATATTTTCTTGGCAAATCCTGCTGGTTTTTCAAAGTAAATTACGTTGGTGACTGATCTTGTGTGCTCCTATATGAAATTGTTATGTGGGTCTCTGTCGAGCATGTCATGGTCTCACGGATGGCGTCGTTGCTCCAGTAGATGCTAACAGCGTGGTCGCCGTCCCGCGTGGCGTGGACGCGATCACCATGGCTGGCGTTCTCCAGGTGCCGTGCCGGCTGGGCGGCCCGGACACGTTCTTGCTCGCCGTTCCGCCTGGCCCATGTGCGACCCAGCCGGTCCCGTCATTCTCTGTTCTGAGCTTTTGGCCGGCCCTGGCGCCGCTGCCGCTGCTGCTGCGAGTTGCCGAACGCCGAGGGCTCGCGGTGAGCCCCGGTCGGCGCGCGCAAACAGAAGCCTGGATGTGCGGCCGGCGCATTCCGTATCCGGCGCGGGCTCCTCCTAACACAACTACTCAGCCACTCAGGTCTCCGATCGCCTGAGACCACGAGCCCCGGTTCGCAGTCCACGAGCCACGCCCACTCCGCCACACGCCGGAGCCCGCGCAGGATCGCGCGCTCCGCCCTCGCCGAACCTTCCAGAACCCAGGGTCCGCGCTCACCATGGCGGCCTCGGCGCCGCCTGCTCCGACCCTGTCGCCGCGGGCAGCGGCGGCTCTTCGCGGGCTTATTCCGCTGGTCGCGCGCCGACGGCGTGCTCCTCTGCTTGGTCCGCGCGCGACAAACGCTGCCGCCGCCGCCGCCGCCGCGCGCCGGGCCCGGGCGTGCGGCGAGGAGTCCGGCGCCACGGCCGCCACGATCGAGGATGGGCTCCTCCGTGGCCTGCTCGCCTGGCTCGTCTTGCCGTTGATCTGGGTAGTCGCTCCATTTCCCGCCGTTCCGTCGAGCGCGCCTCCGATCGAGCGTCGGATTTGTGAACGCTGGGACTTTACGTAATTTGGGCGCGGCGAGCAGCGGCGTCGTGCTGAGCTCTCACCAGAGCACCGAGCGCGCCTCCGTCGTCCCGTAGGTGGCAATGTACCCGTGTCCGTGCCGATCGACATCTTCCTTCGCATTGGTCGTACGTGTCACTGGGTGGGCTGATTCAGGAGCCTGCTGCGCCAGCGAAGAGGGTCTTGAGAGGCGGGCTAGTTGTGCCGTTCTGCGCTTAGCGACATTGCAAGCTTCCTGGTCTCTGAGCTCTGACTCTCTGTTGTAAGCGATGGTGATGCCTCTCTCAGTAATTTTTCCATGCCGCATCGAAGAAAGCGCTGGTGGCCGCACGGCCCGCGGACCCGCCGCCGACCCAGCAGCCTGCCGGCCTCAGCACCATGAGCTGCTGAGTGCCCCTGCGGTGCCAAGCACGACCATAGGTCAACCTCCTAGGGGGCTGCAGCCTGCAGGGCAGGCAGCCACGGAGGGGCTGCCGCAGTAGGCCGGGGCAGCGGCCGCCGGCAGCGGTGAGGAATCACGAGCACAGCCCCCATCCCCGGCGCGTGAGGCCCGCCCGGAGGCCGCAACGGGTTACGGGGGCGCTGCACTAGCCATCCCCGCCCCCAACCGATCTGCAAGAGGCAAGCCCCAACGAACCGGTAGGTGCCAGATTCACGATCACCAACGTTGGATCTTCAACAGGCAGCGGATCGGAATTGCCAGCCGCCGTCCTCATGGCAGCCGAGTGGGCTTCCACCGGCGAGCTTCGGCTGTTCGGCAGTGGCGAGGCAGAGGGGAGGAAGGGGCCAGAGCTCTGGGACAGGGGGGCGGTGCCGCCCGAGTCGCCCTTGGGCGACGTGGGGGCCGGTGATGGTTCAGTCCACTTGTATGAACATTGTATTCGTACAAGCCATGAAGCTAGCGAAGCAACGACTTCTTTTACTAGTTCTAAGTTGGATTATCATATGTAGTTTCTGCAAGGCTAAGCTCCGTGTATATGTTAATACTCCTTCCATTCTAAATTATAATTCATTTGACTTTTTTATTTAAAGTTTGACCACTCGTTTTATTCAAAAAGTTATGCAAAAAATATCACTTCTTTCTTTAAGCAAAAAAGTAAGAGCATGATGCTACTAGTCAAGCTATTTAGATGAAGTGAGGCGCAAAGCTTTGGTTGGGTTGTGACACTAGTTGGCTTGGTCCCAAGGTCGTGGTGGCTAGTCATGGGCTGAATGCGACCACAGACCAGACCAGCCACCACAATCTTGGGACAAGTCAACAAGGCACAACTCAACTAAGGCTTTGGGCTTAACTGAATTTAAACAACTATTTTGATAGGTAAGAGATATCCCTCCTTATGTATTGTGTTCTGACGACATCTATTTTCAATGTGGAACTAAACTCATGTTATGTTGTAAATATGTTGCCTAATTTTTTATGGAAAAATAAACTGCGCAACTGTCCATATATGCATCCTTATTAATGAGCTTGGATCGCACCTTCTTCATTCATCATCTGATTGGTCATTATCATACATGTGGATGCTTATATAACCATGAGAATTATGACGACGTATTCTTATTCAAACAGGTATATAAAGCCACACGGTGGAGCGACAGCTTCTACTAATTAGCTCTAAGTTGGATTATTGTATTCTCTGGAAATTAAAGTGGTCAGGCGCCTTGTGTAGAGTAATCCCATCCCTTTTCGAGTACACGTGTGGATTAAGGTAGTTAGAATAGAAATTTATTAGGAACCCTATAACAATTTCACGCAAGGATATCCTCTAAATCCATATATAGGAGTAAAATGTACTCTGTCACAACTCACAATCGAATTGCATCCATTTACCATATACCTAATTCTCAAAAAAAATCCATTTACCATATACCTACAACTTCCATGCGCAGATATTTTTCAATTGAATTGAATCAAGTCGTTCCTTGCTATATATATAACGCAAAATCTTGATAAGTTATCTTTACGGTTCAAGCTATGACCCTAGTTTGGTATGCTCATTCACGCGGCATTCCAAATACACCCCAAATAATCATGACATCCGGTTCCACGCTGCTCCTTGCTGGTAAATTGCAGCTAAATTCATATTCCATAATAATAGTTTGTTTGATTTTATAATGATAGTTTATTTAATTAAACTGTTAGCACAGTTTATAAGAATTTTTTTTATTTTGACGTCGAAAGAGATTGAAAACAGAAGATACACTATCAGCGTGTTGTCTAGATTGGTTTGGTTTAGGCGCATGACATCCCATGGCGCGGCTGCTTGTTGCTTTAAAGTTACAACTAAATTCAAATTTTGTGATATTAGTTTGTTTTTTATTTTTAATCTAAGTTCATTCATTTAGAAAATAGTGAACAATTTTACATGAGATTTTTTTCATTTATATGAAGATGGACAAAGAGATTCAAAACAAAAGATATGCCATCGAGCAAGTTGTTTGGATTAGTTTGAGTTAGACGCAAGATCTTGCTTGAATTCTAGCCACCACAATCTTAGGACCAGATCAACTAGGCCATAACTCAACCAAGGCCATGGGCCTAACTTCATGTAAATCAACTTGTTTGAGGGATGTGAGTTAATATCTCCACATCAAGTTTCAATGTGGAACTAACCGCTCATAAGATACAATACCGCGCGCTCAGGGTTCCGGTATTAGTTCAGGCGATCAGCATGTCCACTGCATGTTTAAACACCGAGCTACTTGCATGTTATTCGTCTGCCAGATAAATTAAACAGCACGCACCTTGTTGTTATAAAAAAAGTATTCGTCAGTTATTGTAGCCACCAAGACCAGATCCTCCTCGCGTCAGCTAGCTTTCACCTAAAGTCGAAATTGTCATATATTCCCTAGCTTTCTTCCAAGCTGTCACTGATGCTCTCAGCCGGTGTTCACATTTTACAGCAACAGTCAGTGGTATCATTGCCTTTCTCGTACGTCGATGTTATGAATTGGCAAATCTCACCCCATCACGCAAGCTCACCCATTGGTGGCTTAAACTCAACTTGCATTTGTGCAACTGCAAATGCTCGTGCAGTAATCTTATTCTGAGCTTGATTTGAGTGGAAGCAATGCATTGTCTGATGGTGCAGCTTCATCTTTTGAAAATAGAATGAATGACAGCCAACAGTTGATCTTTTGAAAATAGAATGACAGCTCACAGTCTTTTGCAGTGCTGCGCCTATATATGCATGCACACACTTTGGTAGATTGGTAGTATGAGTCTAGATAGTATTATTATGCTAGAAGTTTATGGGTTTGGTGAGCTGCTTATTTTGCTAACCATGTACTGGTTGATGCCAACAATATTTGGACATGATGTAATGATATCTATATAATGATAAATGTGGATTTTATGTGCCATTTGATTATGAATTCTTATGAACAATGTCGCCTCGCATTAAATATATATGAATTTCGATTTTCTCTGATGATTGAATGATTAATTTCCCTGACGGATGGTATTAAATATATGCATTTCATTTCTTTGTCGGCTAAATGACGATAGGAAAATGAAGATAAACAGCCATTAGAAAATAAATAACCCTGTCGGTAAGAGAATGGGCAAGAAAAACACCAATTTTCTTGACGGCGCTATGTACACAAGGAAATTGCTTTTCCCTATGTGTTAATAATATCCTTATGGTTATTTGTCGACAGGAAATTGAAGGCCAGGTGTGGTGGCGTGACATTTTCGTGAGGAAAGCCCACCGACAGAGAAATTTCAAAAAATCCTCAGGGAAAAATTGACAGGCAAATTAATATTTCCCTATCATTTTGTTTCGGCGGTTATTGCCTGTTGGTGTACACATAGAGAAATTATTTTTTAATTTCTCTGTTAGTGTTTTGTATTTCCTTGTGGGTATGCGCACTCTCAGAAAAATTCCGGTTTCCAGTAGTGAAACAAGCCAGCTGCGAAACTACAATGAAATTCCGGTCTCCAACACGGCTGCGAAACTACAACGCCGGTCACGGCATACTCAGCTGTCCAGTTTTCTTATGGGTTGACCAGAAACTGTGAAGGGTATGGCCAAGGTTAAGCATACTTTTATAGAAAAATAGTGCAACTACAATAAAATGATTTGTTTTGATCCGAAACGAATTCGATGTGAACCGAACATGCCCAGATGAAGCTCAGGGTGCCATCCAGGAAAAAGAAAACAGAGGAACCGGCAGAGTAGGTGCTCTGTAGTTCTAGCATCATCCTGTGAACCTTGGCCGTGAAAAAGAAGCATGGCCAGCAAAATGCGGGGGCTCCTGTCTATATTCCGGAAGGTGAATTAGCTACATATCGCACGGCCTGCGGACGGCCCACGGCTCTTCTGTACGGTCCATGGCTCAATTCACGAACAGCACACAGCACACCGGTTCGAACTGCATGCACATAGGTAGGTGGTCTTTTTTTTTCTTTTAATCTGACATGTCAATTTTTTTTTTGCTAGAGATACTCCAAGATAGTGCATTCAAAATGCAAGCAGATCAACATTTTAAACTACTATAGTCTGATATTTTAAAAACTTAGTTCAACAATTTGAATAAACTAATGCAACATTTTATATGAAAATGTTGAATTAGTATATATAAATTGTTGAACATATATAATCAAATTGTTGAAACAGTTCATTGCAAATATTGATTTTTAAAAATAATATTTAGAAGATAAAATATATTCATATTATATCTTATTTTGTTGCATAAATTCTAAAGATCATTATGGTTCAAATGGATTTCAAAAATTATTTACGGTTCAAAAGAAAATTGAAAGCAAAGAATCCATCCAATTTTCGTTACCACCGTAGCCAGCCATATTTGGACATCTGTCTATCTCCACCTCACAGCAAGCTGTGCGTGCAAGTATGTCCTCCCACCTGATTAGATCCTAGCCATTTATTTTAGTCTGCATAGATCTTAAACAATAGAAGATAACTAATAAAATTTCTACCGGAAGATATATAGGTTTTCTTGCAAAAAGCAGCGCACAGCTAGCTGGGTGCCCTTAGCACTTTAGCAGCCCATCGGCCCCCTCCCTCTTTGGGCCAGACGGCCCGACCCAACATGAGTAGGCTCCACACGGCACACCGACACGCTTCCGCTCAGAAAGCCAGAAAGCCCCGTGCTCCGCAGCGCCCCGCTCCTCTCACGCGGTCACGCCCACGCCGCCACGCTCAGACCAACTCGTCTAGTCCCCAGCGCGGAAGCTCGTAGACCCTAGGGTTTCCCATGGCGGCGGCGGCGGAGGGGACTCCAAGCGGCCGGCTCGTCTCCCTGGCCGTGCTCGCCGCGTTCCTGCTCGGCGCGCTCTGGGTGGCGAGCGCCCTCCACGTCTCCAGGTCCCTGGGGCGCTTGCTCGCCGTGGAGTGCTCGGTGTGCAGCCACGAGGAGTGCTGCATCGCGATCAGGTGGGCGGGCACCGCGGGCTTCGTCGCTCTGGCGTGCGCCGTCGCGCTCTCCTACGGGGAGGCCGAGCGCCGCCGTGAACAGGTGGTTCGTCGTCCGCCGGATTGCTTCTTCTTTCTCCCCGCAGCGTTACCCCCCCCCCCCCCCCCTCCCCCCCTCCTTTTCTGTGGCTACATGTATTGATTTTGATTTTGATTGCTGGTGTTCGCTGCTTCGCTTCTCGCGGCGGCAGGCTGCGGCCGCCGGGGGAGCACAGGGTCAGCACGAAGGCCGCCCTGGTCGCGAGCCGGAACGCGATCGTGTCAGTGCTGTGACCATTCACGCCCTTGCGCTTTACCAGATCTACTTGATCCCTGCTGTGCTCATCGTTGTGGGCAAGGCGCTCAGCGTCTCGTGAAGGACCCGGCCAATCAGGATGCTGCGCATCTGTTCCATTCCGGTTCCAACATCTACAATGCCGGATACCCGGCTCTGTCTGTTGTGCACTGCTGCTCCCTCATTCCCTACATTCTGCTGAGATTGGTGTGATTTGTGAGGGATAAGTGCGTGGGATCGTCGCTGGCGGCTTGATGCCCGAATGTGAGGTAATTAATCACTTCTCTGTCTGCAATCTTAGATGCCATCATATATGACGAGTGTCAAATTGACCTTTATTTCTTCTCTCTTCGGAGGAATTTTGGTCCTTGTGGTTTAACATGATGTGGTGTGTGGCATAAATAGTCAGTAATAGTAAGTAATTAGTCCTTCCTTGGAGTTTAACTAGCATTGGAGCCATGTGGATGCTTTGTGAGTTGTGGTCTGGTGGTCGATTTTCCAACTCTTACTTTTTCTCTAATTTACTGCTGTGATAATTTTTCATTTGTGCATTAAACCTACCTCAGTATGGAGTTCACCTACTCGATAGGACATTACTAGTTCTCCTAACTTGAGGTCGCCATCACTAAGCTTTGCTATTGCATACTAGCTAGTTGTTATGTTAAGGAGTATTGCATAGCATCTGCATTAATTGGTATCCAAAGGGCCACTAAGTGATAGAATAATTGGCATTTGGCAAATAATCTGAAGAGTGAACAAGGTATCACCAAACTTTGCTAAATCTCTGCTATCCATAATTGGTAACAGCTCTGTGTCCCCATGATCCTTGTGAGTAGCTCACTGACATGATTGATGAGACTAAATATAGTGCGGTGTAAAGGACCTCTTCCTCGACATATACTGCATCTAATAGATTTTTGCTCTGTATTTGTATGGTTATTCATTTTAGACTCTGCTATTAAGCACTAGCTATTTGGTAAAACATTGCATAGCATGATAGTGTCACCACTAATTTCTCTGCAATAAATGACGATTTGATTAGATAGTCATTGGAATACAAGAGATGTCATCAACTTGCAGGTTCTTTACTGTTCATAATAAGTGAATAATAAATTGTCCCCATGATTGCTGTGAGTTGCTCGGTTTTATTGTCATCAAGTCAGATTAAATATTGTCAAGGATGAAGTTAGAGCTGAATTGACAGGGGTGCCCTGCTCATAGATTTGTTGCTAGCCCTCTCATTTATATGGTGAAAATTTGATGATTAACACTAAACTTTCATTTTGGTGTGGGTGCATGGGCATCCACTGAGCTGTATGTAGCTCAGCCCCTGAATATAGTGAGGTGTGGTATTTGGAAACCTCTTGTTGGAATGGCTATATATTCACGTAGAATAAACTCCTGCTGATCAGTGAAACTGCTCCATGGGCTATTCCCCAGCCAATTTAACTGGTCCAAAACCCCAAGCAAAATGATGCACCGATATTTTGAATCAATTTGTATCACATACTTTATTACCATCTTCCTACCCTTTTGTAAACTGTTTGGCAATTGCCAGGATCAGATTTTACTATGTTCATGTACTCATGTAGATGCTGGCAGGAACATATACAATAGACCTACAGGATACAGGAAATAGCCAAACATGTATTTCCTTCTCTGGTAACAGAAATACTGCGAGACAGTTACAAATATTTGAAATCGTTGCCTCTACAGTCTACTTTCTTAACCCAAACAAAAACCTATATAGAAACAATTCTAAAAGTTTCTGCCTACGTGATGTGCAGGTGACCTTTTGAGCTGAACTTTCCACGCTCAGAAGGAAGATGAATAGACTGATGGAAGTGCTCAGTGAACTTTTGAGCTGAATAGACTTGCCCCAGAATTACACGGCATGATTCCAGTATAGTGTGTTCCTATAATTTGACTCCCTCCGTCAGAACCGTTCTGGGCATGCCAGTATTCCTTTCTTTTTCTAGCTAGTTATGCAGGTTAAGGTGAATAGGATCTATATAGCAAGACTTAATGCATGGGTTTATCGTGTTTGAATTGGCTGTCTAGCATACTTATGTTTCATGCCGCAGAGCTGCATACGGTACCTGTATGCTAATCCTTTTTTTATCATTGCTTGATTGGTCCGCGGCTGTGCGGTGTCATGTAAAATTGTGAGTTACTCAATACACCTGATAACCCAATGTATCAGTTGCAATGCTGGGGTTGGCAGTTATTCCGTTTGTTATACCTTGCTTTGACCTGCTGTTTGACATAGAAATCGTACAAGTTGCTAGGCTTTTTTTTGTTCGAATTTGACTAACGATTGGTCATAAAATATGCAACCTTTCTTGATTAGACGACTGAGATAGGGTAGATAAAGGAGAGGATGATTATACTGATGGTGTAATGGCATTCAAATATTACTATGTGCACATGTTATTATGTTTGCCCCCTTCCGTATTTAGAACCATTCTGGGTATGTTAATCCAACACAACTGAATTCTGCTCTTGGTGCTACCTGCATTGCCAATATTGTGAAACCAGGGTTTGATGTAACATTTTGTGCTTTGGATTTGGATTGGTCAAACAGTCAATTCAAGGTAACCTACTTGCAAATTGCAATTGGTCAGGTTGCAGACTTACAGTCTGTTGTCTTTACTTCCTGTGCTTGGCCTGGCCAAGGTTAGATCGAGAAGTGCATGAGATATGACCAAGGAGACGAGATTTCCAGACTTTAGGATCAAAGCCTGTGCTAAAACTTGTTAGCGAAGTTCATCCAGATGCAAGCTAAACACACACGAGAAATGTACACTGCTTAGGTGCACGTGCTGGTTCCCGACGGTTCCTTTGCTTGCCCTGCTCAGCCGGCAGCCGACGACAGAATTCACAAAAACAGAGCAAAGCATAGTAGTGGTCTTCAACGGAGTTTCACCATCTAGCACCCATAATAAGTAGTTCTTGCCAGAAATGGTCACACCCTTAAAAGTTATGTAAAGTACTTTTATTTTCTATTTGCAGTTATGTCAATTTGTTGATACGCCACTTTAAAGTTACATGGCAAGAAATGTAAAGTTGTTACACATTTATGTTCGTACTTATGCTAATTTTCCTTTAGGAATTACCAAATTGTATTGTTGATTTTGTTTTCACTCTTAAACCTTAGATGCCTCTCTTTATGGCATAAATATTCTTTTTATTCAGTTCCTTATAGTGTTGGATTTTGGTTTTCTTATTCTTTTTGCTATCCAGCCTCGCTTCTTTGGTGTTGCTTCCCTCATCTAGCCCATGCATGTCAAATAACCTATCATGGAAAGGGAGGGGTAGTTTTTTTAGATTACACAGTACAACTTAGATATTCACAGTGCACGCATACTCACCCTATGAATATACGTACACAAACTCTACCCCTATAAGTATCTTTGAAGATTGATCCGCAAATCCTCGAGATCGAGGAAGTCACACAAGCGGCTCACTAAGAGGTTAATGACAATATGTTATTTAAATGGAGGGTGCAAACAAAAATACGATTTTGCTCTTATAATAGTTTATCATACGAAAAAAGGATGGCTAGCCACACGGTCTTAGTAGCGATCACCAATGGTAGAAAGATATCATTTTTTATGTTTAGAAACCATATCTTCTAGCTAAAGATTCATGAATGATTATCCAAAGGCAAACATATCTTGGATTTAATGAATTACCAAATGAGACCAACAGTTTTATCTTCAATATCACTAATTAATAGGAAATACTAATTAGATGATGCGAAAAGATTTGATCACAGGCTCAAAGATTTGATCATATCCTCAATTTAAGACGCCCGCCAATACCAACTACAACACATACACGTTTTAAATTTCCAAATAGAATCTTTAAAGATTGAGTAAATCAATGAGTCACATTAATTTCACATATCTTATATATAGTTGTTGGGGACAATTATTAATGACAATATCTATTATAGATATAGCTCACACACAAGGGCAATATTACAATGATTTTCTTGGTCCCTATAAATAGCTATCCAGGGTACTCATCGAAAGTATACTCTAGCATAGCTCTGTATTTTCCAATAAGCTAGTTCTCAAAAACCATGAATCCCCCTCCGGATATCAACTCAACAAACAATGAACCCATAGTTTCCCCCTTGCATGAAGCATTGGTAGGCACAATAGCGATGCCAATCGTTGATACATCATCGCAGAGCCAGCCTATTTTCCAAGCACCACAAGAACCATCCAAGATGCCAATGAATCATAATTCTACACTGCCAAACTTCACGGAGGAACGACTCCCACTGTCATCGCTCTTTCCACACACAGTTCCTACCACCGTTACCCCAGTCGGCTCCATTCCATTCCAAGAGAGGTTCACTGCAAACTCAATCAATCAACAACAATCATTCTCATCTGAGCATGATTTTTTGACACGCCCAGTAAGTGACTACCTCAATTTCTCTGATCATATGGCGATTATGTCTATGGAGGCTCCACCAATCACATCCTTGCTTCAAGGCGATCATGTTGCTGTTCTCCATGCGCACCTTAACACCATAGAAGGTTTAGATCTTGGTCCAATTTTTGAGAACCCTACAGAGGTGCCAAAGGAGCAGCAGGTGCCGGTGATGGAAACAGTTGGTGCTTCTGATAATATTGCGCAGAGTATGTCAGGCTCCATGATGAAAAATGAAAGAGGCGGGCATATATATGAGTGCAAGATTTGCCCTGCTAAATTTTCCTCAGCACAAGCGTTGGGTGGACACATGAGCTATCATAGCAAAGCTAAGAAAAAGGGGACTAACTAGACTGTTTCTACTCTGGCACCAAATAATGAGTGATGAGTATATTTCAAAGATCCAAACTGAGATCAGCTCAGTGCAATGGCATGTAAAAGATGCTAGCATCAATCTTCTTTTCTGGAGCTAATAAGCATAAATAATAGTCAATGATTATGATGTTTCATGTTTCAGCACTATATATGTTTTTGATGTACTGAACTCATAATATGTTTGGTATTGTGGTTCCGTTTTTAATAATATATGGTATATGTTTCCTTAATGGTTTTACTTTGTTATATCTTTAATTTGTAGTTTGTTTTCAAACACATGCTTTGCACACAAACTTGAAAACTTGATCTGTATCAATTAATTTTGTTCATTGGTTATTTTTGGTGTGATGGTTCCAACCTCTTTGTAATTGGCTGTGGACGAACCCCATATGTAACTGACCAAGAAATAATAATAGTTAGTTGAATCCACAATTGTCTTCTAACAATACTATTTCTTCGGTTGTAAAGCCCACTCAAGATTTATTTTGATCATGTGTTTCCATTAGTTTGTAAGTTTTGAATTCTTTCGAATAAGATGGATATCTACCATTGTGTGCAAAAGCAGGACACATGAACAAGCGAATGAAACAGAGCATAATGCATAATAATAAATATGACAATTTAATTAGTATATTTTTTCTCAATTCCACAATTAGTACAAAATGGGCTGATAGCAACCAACCATCTGGATTTCAAAAGACTCTGTACATATGAAAGTTATCTTTTTCATTAATTTCAAATTCTAACCATCAAAGAAGTAATGTCGACTTAGCTATCATTAGGCCAATTAGGACAAGACTCTACACCTCTTGGTCACATGGTCAAGACGGGTGGGGAGTGTAACACCCCAGATTTTTCCACAGTCCAGAGGCCACCAAAAAACGCATTAAAAACACAAGTATGACTATTATACAAATTTTCGACAGAGTTGCTCCTGTAAATAGGACACACTAGACACACAATTGATATAGCAAAGCAACCAAATAGCATAGGAATCCTAAATACGCATTACAGCCCATTCCAACAGCACACTGAGTTGACCCAACCGACCATGATACCGTCTCAACTATAGAAAGAATAAGTAGCCAAGTTTAACCATCTATACTCTAAGAATTGGTAAGATGAACTAAGCAGGTGTAAACAAATGTATGTGCTCTTGCAGACAGTGCTACTCCCCATTCCCATGCATGCCGCAATCATTGGGTACCTAAAAAAACCAAATAAATGCAAGGGTGAGTACGAATACTCAGCAAGCAACTAGAATTGGAAGGAACATAGCAACAACGATCCATGAATCATGAATGAATGAACACCAATGAAATAGTAGTTTCCGTCTGAAACGGACACAACCTGAAACATCCTTAACATTTACCGGTAAAGCTGAGCAAGTGGGGCCAGCACTTACTCACAGGAACACGAATAAAAGATCCAAATTGTACATCCGGATCCACCGGAACATGAATGGAATTGAAAGAAATACCTTGAAACTTGAATCATGAAACCTGAATACTCATAGACTTGAATATCATAAACAGAAGTTATTAGGCCAACTCCTTAACTATTTTGTATTTTCTTTCATTGATTTTTGATTTGAGGTAGAAGACCAGGATTCGCTGACCACAAGGTGTTCGACAATGTGATATTGATGCACAACCTATGGAGGCCCTGGTGCCGGAAGTTTGGAGCATGTATAGGCCTGAACACATTACGCTTCTTGGCAGCTTCATACTGAATCAGTTTTGCATTTACTTGACTCTGGAAGATAATGTTTTTCCCCCCTTTAACTCTTTTGTATTGTTACTGTTGAGATCAATGCATGGTTTACGTGGGTCTTCTCAAATATACTCCTATGTGCGAGGAACTGGTATAAGAAGCAAAAAACACAGATACACATATCGACAAGGAAGAAATAGATACAGGAGGATTCAGATACGTAGAAGGAAAAATAATGGAAACCTACCAATCAGATAAGCAGTTCACTTCAAAGTGTTTTATGACTGTGAGGTGCTCAGGTTGCGTTGCTAGTTACTGTGACAAATGTTGATTTGCTAGTTAGTTGGAAGAAATGATCCTTTTTGTATACCAATCTTTTATAGTTCTGCTACAGCTTTTAACACTGTCTTGTCTCTTTTTATAAGTCTGGATTTTTCTGGGTTTAGTCCAGCTTCTATTGAAGTCTGCACCACCATGGTGCCTGGATTTAATTTTCCTGGCTCCGTCTAGCTCATTTTTCTAGATTTTTCTCAATTGAATTGATTTTGCGTCAGATACCAGTGGAGCGCACGCTGGATCGGAACAAATTGATCACTTCTAAGTATGCACCACTGGCCCTCCTATAGTAGATACCAATTTTTTAATATTATATAAGTCTGCATCACATGGCTGTTAATGTTTTGTCTTTTTGATTGTCTGGAACAAACTCTGGAGCATGCACGATACATCTAGATTTTTTTCCCACTGCATGGTTGCAGGTCTTAATATTTTATGATATAAGTTTGTGAGTTGAACCCACACGGTAGGTTGGAAATCAAACGGACAAAATTTATTTTGATGACGTGGTCCAACCAAACGAGCTGGAATGCACCGGCTCTAGGGCTAGAGTTTAGAGATTACAATAGCTGGAATTAATTTCCCACCTAGTCTAATTTGGATTTATCAAGAAATTCGACTACAAGCTGCTGGCTCACTGATCTGACTGTAACTCTTGATTCGCTTAAGCAATTACAGAAAATAAATACATATTGGATATCTACAGAAAATATCCTACAACTTTTGTTTTGGTGGGCTGGGCAAAATCTATCTCTAACAAAGTCAAATTTATATAAACAGTTTCTGCACATGGATTTTATTTCTAAATGGGACAGCAACACTGTTTCGATGATATCTCTTAAACGGCTAATCCAATTTGAACGAAACCAGTGCCGTTGGAAAGATAATGACGAAACTTACATCGATGGGGCAAGGCACAGAAGAAACTGGTGGCAAGGCTACTCTCAGGAGGACTAGCAGCGATGCCTGGGAGGAGGACCACGGAGACTTACTGAGAGAGGACGACCGTGTGAGGAGAGGGGTCGCGAACCTGAGATGGCGGCGCAAGTAAAGGGGTCGGAGGAAAGTCTTGCGGCCATGTTGGAGATTTCATAATAGACCACATCCGACGGTCCATATTGATTGGTTTGTCATCAACTCACCTGTTATCCAAACTTCTCACGTGAGTAGTAAAATGGATTCGTTTCGGCGAGCTCTACGCAACCATGTCTCCGATCGTTCATACGACCAGCGATTCAAAAAGTCACTTTTGGTCAACTTCTAATCTCCAAAAAAAAAACTGAATACTTAGCATATTACATGGAGAGACTACATGTGTTTTACTAGTTGTGCTTCCATTCACCATGCAATCCTTTATTTTGCAATTGCATTTCTACAATGCAGAAGACGTGAATGTTTGTATTGTGACTACATCATATGCAAAGTAGAAGTGATATGCTTCTAGGTTTTCTCACCTCACTAAGCGTTCCTCAAAGACGCGCGGTGTCATGAGCTTTTAAGGACTCATGTACCTTGAGCTCATATACAAATGTTTTTTTTAAAAAAAAATTCTTGGTTGATATGTTGTGGCATTTGACTACATAGAAACATGATTCTTGGTACTGATTTGTAATCACAATACCACTTAATTAAAAATATTCCTCCTAAACTTCGTGCTCGATCCATAACCTCCTATTATTGCATTTGTTTATGCCTTATTCTTGTATGCCTCAATTCTTTATTTTCCACACAAAGAACAATTGAAAACTAATCAAAATTTGAAAAAAAATTGTTCCAAGATTATTTGAACAAATATGGTTCAAACCTAGCTTAGGTGCTGACTTCACCGGAAGTGAATACCACGGCTGGTGTTTACTTAAAAATGTGTCTACCACCAGTAGTGAGACTGAGTTAAATCAACATTCTCGAAGGGAAGACCATAGAGTTACCATGTTCAAGGAGATTAAACACGTACAGTTCAGGAATATGTCATCAAATCTCACGTCAAATCAATTTTTGAATGGAATCCAAAGTCAACGACACTTAGTCATCTTTGACAACAAATAACTTCCACTATATATATGGCACGTGTAGCTACAAATATAGTTGAAATGGGTTGCATACACTTGTACACATATCATGTCTGGAACTATTTTAAGGTTACGTAAAAACTAAATTCCATTGAAGAAAGATGGTAAGTGAAATGACTTTCCAACACAATTTGCGTTTACAGTAGGCAGAGCCATAGTAGTTAGCCACTTAGTAATTGAATACATGTGCATGTTGCTAAATCGAACCCCAAGTTGTAATGTAATTTTCAAGTTTGGACAAATATTGAGTTTATCTGCTAATTAAATTTCATGGAGAAAAGGAGGTAATTGCTGGCTAGCTTGGCTTTAATTTTGCCTCTTTTGTTGCTTCATCTCTCTTTTCGCATGCAAGTTGCAAGGCAAAAGAGAGTTGCTGGGCGTGTGATGGCTTGACTTAGTATCGCATCTCCATGGTCACTGCTGGCTGAGCACCGGTTGGAGCATCGGCTAAGAAGCACCGGCGTGAGATCCGATCCCTTCTCTAATTGGACAATTCAATTCAGATATCTGAAAAACAGTGTGATTCAAGATTGTAGGAAAAAATTAGGCATGGAAATCAAGAAGAGGGACGGAACAAACAATCGCAGTAGAGGAGGAAGCTGAATTCTGGAGAGGAAGCTGAGTAGCCGACCGAGACAAGGAGATCTTGCCCGACCAAGTTGCATCGCCGCCTGCGAAAGGGCCTGTAGTCTAGTGGTTACAAGAGCCTCGATAGCACCTGAGGTCCTGGGTTCGACTCTCTATGAGAGCGAATATTCTGAGATTTAACGGCGTTGTGCATTCAGTGGTAGGCGACGTTTCTGTCGACAGCGAGATGCCTATGGTGACTTCATCAATCTCGAGGATTTGACGGCTCAGTCTTCGAAGATACTCATAGAGGTATGGTTTGCGTACGTGTTCATAGAGGTGTGAGTGTCTGAGTTGTACTGTATAATCTAAAAAAAAGTTGCATCGCCGCCCCGTGCCCAGCGACGCTCGCCATCGTCGTTCACCCGCGCCCTTTTGCATCCATCCCAAACACCACGCGCGCATCCCATCTAGCTCCCCTGCATGCGCCTAGCGTGCCCACACAGCGGAGGGCACGGGATAAGGCTGTGATCTCCTCGAGCCTCGGCGGCCGGCGGGAGGACAAACGTCCACGGCGTTGATGGAGGCGTGCTTCTCCCGCGCCTTAGGAGCCTCTGCATGGTGACGTGACCCAATAAGGATTGACAAATTTCACCGATTTTAGATCGATGAGATTTTTTTTAGATAAAAGAATATGAATATCTCAGCCTCTATATGCAGCTATTATTTTAAGTTATATATATATAAATCGAAAAGAATTGAAAACTTTTTTTACCCAAAACGAGTTAGACCCATAAAAATCGCGAGCTAGAAAATGTTTCTGCCAAAAATCAAATTATTTTGACACCACCCCTAATTCTACCCGCCTGTTGTACCCGCAATGAGATCTGTCTAACTCTCCTTCCTATTCTGATCGGATCGGCTGTTAATAAAAAGCTAAGAGGGCCGGCCGGTCGGCAAAAACTGTACGACTGGAGCTCTGATCGCCTCTCGCGCTCACGCGCGGGCGGACAGCACGTGGTCACCGCCATTGGAGTGGGTGCTCCGCATGCGGCGACGTTGAACCCCTGGATCCTCACGGCCGGCGTGAACGACGGGTCAAAACTTGTTCCTGCTGCTGCTAATGCTACTGCTAATATACATCGGGTGATGGCGGTAGTTGCTGCGGCTCTGGTGGAGTGGTGGTAAAAAAATCCTGAGCTCCAACGGCGACCAGTCAGCGGGGGTGGCGCTGGTTGCGCAGGCAGTGGGGGGCGTGCACGAGCTGTTGTCCGCATGCACCGGCGGCGACCCGCCGAGCTGCGCCCGTCCTCATCGCCGGTGCTCTGCACCCCAAGATCGCACAGGGCCCATGTCCACTCCTGCATCGCCGATCTCATCATCAGTTCGCCGCCTTTCTCGCTTAGAAACAAGGTACTGGGTCAAATCCACACCAACCACTGCTTTTGTCTTGGAAAAATCCCTTCTTTTGGCTCTTCTTGTTCATGTTCTCTTACAAAGACTTGATCTTTTTTTGGCTGCCTGTTTGGTTGACGCTAGCACAACTAGCGCTACAAGAAAATTTTGCATGCATAGAGTACTAAATAAAGTATATTTGCAAAATCTTTTCATAGATGGATGCAACTTTGCGCGATGAATCTAAAAAGCCTAATTAATTCATGATTGGCTATAGTAATGCAAAAGTAACCATTCTTTAATTATATAGTCAAAGGCATTATTAGATTCGTCTCGTGAAGTAATGCATGAGTTATGGAGTTAGTTTCGTAAACTATCTTTATTTAATACATCTAATTAATAGTCAAAGTTGACTACAATAGCTTGTGCTAATGAATCAAACAGAGCAAGGAGGGCAGCAAGACCAAGGCGACGAGGATGGGCTGGGCGTGTCCGGCCGCCGCTATATTTGGAAAATATGATTTCGTAGGAGGAAAAAGGCATATAGTTTTGTTCTCAATTATGTTATAGTTTGTTGGTGTTGCATTGGATTGGATCTGTCTCAATCTAACCTACCAGATAGGAGTGTTGTTTATTATGATACATATTTTTTAAATTTATTTTTAGATATTACTAGCACTGTGCCCGTGCATTGTACGGGTAATATAAATTTTACCCACATATATATGAGATCACTAATTTTATGTTCTTTGACTCCATGTACAAATCGTACCGTGTCCGTGCGAGGTATTAATTATTCGGGATCTGATTGAGATTCAGATTGATTTGTTTAGATTCTGATTAGAACTCCAAATGATTTACTCAAATTTGGATTAGGATTCGATTGACTGACCATGAAATCATTGCTTGCTTTACAAATAATAGAAACTTAATAAATACTCAATTTAATATACTTTTAAATTAAATCTAATTAAATTAAATCTAATTAGGATTCTTAAATTACGAGCGTGTGGCACGTGCATCTTCACTAGTAAATGAAAAATAGATTACAAACACTGCCTATTACTAAATTGCCACCTATTCCTTGTGAAAATTTCCATTGCAATTGACTCCATAGAGATGAGATATGACCAAAGAGACGTGATGTCCTGATAGTTTAGGATCAAGCCTGTGCTAAAACTTGTCAGTGAAGTTCATCTGGATGCAGGCCAAACACACACGAGAAACGTACACTGCTCTCAGGTGCACGTGCTCGTTCCCGAGGGTTCCTTTGCCTGCCCTGATGCTCAGCCGGCAGTCGATGGCATAATTGGCCCTGTTTGGGGAGCTTCCTGCGGCTTCTGCTAGCCCAACTAGCTGGAAAAGCTAAAAGCTGCCATAAAGAGGCCTGATTCTCCCACCAGCGAGCAAACCCAGAAGCCCATTTTTTCCTAGCGACAAAAAGCTCGGCGAGAGGAGCTTCCCGAGTTTATGCGCTCCAGGGTTATCAAGTGCTGCTTCACCTTTTTTGTTTCAATCATGTAATAAAAGACTCAGTAGCTTCTTGGCTGACCTCGATGTAGCTAACTTTTTCCTTTTCTTTCTTTCCCCTACTATAAGTATTTCGCCTAACTTTTCTAACCCATTTAATGAAAATTAAAGCACTGTGGGGATTTCCCCTACAGTTTCCCCTTCAAAGAAAATACACTTTTGTATGAATTATTTTCCTATCCATCATTTGTTCATAGTTGCCTCTAATAGTGACATACTAGTAGCAATTAGGCATCACTAGTAGTGTCTTCGTATCCAACTGTTAGAATGGAAGCTGTTACTAGGTTATAGGGCGCCATTATGTATTTCATAGGTCTTGGATTGCTACCAGTGGTTTGAGGCTAACCATACACTGTAAATAGTAATTGACTGTCATCAACATTATATAGGACCATATACCAACACATGATGCTCACAATATATACCACACGTTCTCTAACTAGCCGTGCACCTTCAAAAAGATGTTGATCAATGTTTGATTGGACCACCGCTATTACAATGTTTGAATGTAGTGTGACCAACCATGAAGCCACCCACTATTAGCAGCACCACTATATGTATTACTAGTGGGTTAGCTTTCTTTCATTGCATCTTTCAGTACACTCTAAAGATAGACATACTATAAACCTTGATAGTTATTTTAGAAAAGGACCTCGGGACTTTGTCCAATTCAAAATTCTTGAGTTCCAAATTCATTTTTTTCAACATTTCAGCTTTAAATGTGCTATCTAATAGCAGGATCACTATTGTGCACGAGAAACACATCTAGAGTCTCTAGAGGAATCAAGTTGCTTTCCATAATCCTTCTTCAAAGTATGATGAAAATAAATATCATATGTCACCTAACTTTCATTATTCCTTCAAAATACATGCTAATCATGATGTTTCTAATCACCAAATTTCAATTAGAGTCTATAATATTTCAATCTTTCCTGTTTGATGGTTTATGATAGAATAGCCTCTGGTATAATGAGATTTCAAGCACACATCTTGTTATAAATTCATATATAAGCACTATGAAGCAATAACAAATAAACATATGTCCAGCTAGTGATCACAAGTTCATATAATAAAAGACAAATGAAGTATACAAGCACAAACACAATATCATGTCATGGGGATATAAAGACAATCATCCATGATATACAACTATATGACATGACCACATAATAACAAAACAATACTCATGAAAGTTCCAACGGAGGTTGAGGAAAAAAATAAACCACTAACACTAGGACAATACTTATTATTTATAAAATGAATGTCTGTGTATTTCAAAAGTTGCGACGCGTAAAGTTTCATGTGAACTTTTTAGTCTGTAAAGTATCATACTTTTCAATTGTTAAATTTGTCGGAACTTGCTTGCTTTCACTTTAAACGCCATGAAAGTTTTTTATTAGGAATCTAACTGCATCATTTTTCCGTTACAAAAGTTATACTTCCTCCGTCCCAAATTATTAGTCGTTTGGGTACGTTTTCTAATACGTAGATTTTGCTATGCACTAGATATAATATATATCTAGATCCATAATAAAAACTATGTATATAAAAAAGTCAAAATGATAAATAATTTTGGACGGAGAAAGTATATGGCAAAAGCTTGTCCAAACGGACACTACTACAAATTTTTTTTTCCGAGGCAGAAGTTTTTCATTTTCTGAGGCGGGCAAAGGCAACCACCTCCGAGCTAACGTCTCGGTTAATTAGTGAATAACGGAGGCGGTTTTCAGCCCGTCTCGGTAAATCAAATTAAAAAAAACAAAAAAAGCCCAACAGGCCCGTGATAGGCCCGCCGAGCCCATCACAAGCCCGCCGAGCCCATTGTCATGCCTGGCGCCGCCCCGCCGCCACCAGGCATCCTCCGCATTGCTGTCGCCGCTCGGCCGCCGTCTTTCGCGCCGCTGTCACCGCTCCGGGCCGCGATTGCCCTTGGTCGCCGGTCCCCGACACGGCAAGGGCCGCCGCCGCTGCTCCGGGCCACGGCCGGCCTCTACCCCCTGGATCTGGCCCCTGGTCGCCGGAGGGGCCGCACCGCGCGCCGTCCCAGGTCGCCGCCGGGGGGGCCGCGCCCCCGACGAACCGCCGTCGAAGAGGCCGCGCCGCGCCAAGAGGGAGCACGCCCCCACGTGCCAGGCCGCGCGGATCCAGCCCCGGGCAGCCGGATCCGGCCTCGGGCTGCGCCATCGCCGGACTTGGCTCCCCGGCCGCGCGGATCCGGCCTCGGGCAGCCTGGATCCGGCCGCGCCGCCCCAGGAGTTGGCCGCCGGCGCCGCGTCCCGTCCTTACCGCCGGCGCCGCGAGGAGAGGGAGGGTGTGGCCGCCTGGGCACCTCCGCCCCGCCGCCCGGCCTGGCCACCACCGCTTCCGCCTCCGAAGGTCGTCGGGGCGAGGGGGGAGGAGGGGGCCGGCGGCTGGCTCCGGGCTCCGGGCACGCGCGCGCAAGAGAGAGAGAGAGAGAGAGAGAGAGAGAGAGAGAGAGAGAGAGGAGGTGAGGGGTGCAAGGGATGGGAACCGGGGCAGCGCGGGATGGGGTGGGGGTGGCGTGGGTTAGGGTTAAGTTTTCATTTTATAGCCGAGTACCGCAGTGGGCTGCAAACTGGGCCTGAGTTGGGCCGGATTTTTTGAGGTGGTTGTGTTACAGATGTCCGAGTCTGTAAATAATTAACCGAGATGGTTATTTAAACCGCCTCGGTAAATAAAATGCCCGCCTCGGTTAATCTATTTTGCAAGGCGGTTTTTTGTAATCGCTTCGGTTAATATAAAATAACCGCCTCGGTTAATGCTGGGCATTAACCGATGCGGTTAAAAATTGTGCCCGCCTCGGAGCTGATTTTTAAGTGTCTCGCAAAATAGAATTTTGTAGTAGTGGGAAATAATGAGATGCGAGGAGTAATAAGATACTTTCCGCGTATCGATCGAGACCCATGCATATGCACGAGTTAGTCGATATGATGAGCCCAAATGGCCACCACCCACCCACACGCGTTACAATATTCATTCATTTAACTTGCTACTATAGTAGCTAGCTTAGCTTAATTAGGCTAATTAATATAATGGCCTGCTCCTACGTGAACGGCGTGGGACAGCATGCATGCATGCAAACCCGCCTGCTTGTACGTTGGAGACGTGCCACGTGTGCCTATGCGAGAGGTCGGGGACGTTTCAGGGCCCGCTGATCGGTAACCAGGCGAGGTGGGGGCAACTTGGTCCACATGCGTGCAGGACGGAGTACGTACGTCGAGCAACTGCATGCATGCATGTGTCAAGGGTGTTGCAGTTAATTAGGCCTGGACACGTTGGAGCGGATCATGATTCATGAGTGGCTAGCAATTGCTTGTTGGCTTCCTGTTCCTGGACTGTGAGTGACTACGGATCTAAGTAGCGTGAAACTAATGGGGTGGACTTATCCCTACATAACTATATATATGGACTTCCTCACTGACGGGTGGGCCCGACGGCTGTGGAACCTGCACATCAGCAGTCCCTTTGCAGTTACGGATTCAATGCAAACAGATTGTGGGCATGCATGTGCATGCAACAGTACTAACGGCCGGGCCGGGGACACATATGGCGGCTGTCAGGTGGGTGCACCGTGCGATGATGGTTAATGGACATCCATTTTTTAAAGCTCGATCGCTCGCCCGCCGTTAGCTCCTTGATCACTCAGCTCGCTAGATATACATCAGTTTTTTCTTGGGGTTGAGGTACATTATTTATTTATTTACCATCAGCCCTAGATAGCTATTGCCCATCGAGAGAGGTATGTACATACTCGCCGTTTTGGCTCACCGTCTTCCACACGACAGAGGTACCATGGCTAGAAAACTGACCTTTAGTACCGGGCCAGAACCCCCGGTTTGTACCGGTTCCGCGCCCGGTACCGGCCTATCGGTACTAAATGCGCTAGCCATGTTGTAGCCCGGTACTAAACTGCCTGCCATGTTGCAGGCCGTGGCGCGGCAGTTTTGTACCGGTTTATGTTACCAACCGGTACTAACTGTTTTTGTTTTGTCCCTTTCAATCTAGTTTCTCCTCTTTTTATTTTAGTTTCAATTAATTAGTTTTTGTATTCGTAGCCATTTGTGTATTTGTATTCGTATCTAGCATTCATATATATTTGTATCGTGCAAAGCACGCAAAAACAATTATAGTCTAACTTTATATTTATATACACTTGAAATATTACAATTACTTACAAAAATATTTATAAGTATCCATGGTCATTAGTTTTTTCCGACAATTATCCAAAAAGGAGAATGAAACTAGTTTTCCTAGTTGTCGTCGTCGTTGTTGTCGCCTCGGCGCTTCTGCTTATCAAGGCAAGCAACGCTTATCCTTTGATCCTAATGAAATTCTCCTTTTGGATTTATGACCTCATCTAGTAGGAATCCACACAAAGATTCTTGAATTGCCCTGATTCTTGCCGGTTCAATGAGGTCCTGCTTCATACACCAAATCTATCAAGTGCAAACACCAAAATTTTCAATTAGTACCTTCATGGAATTAAATGCAAGAAATAGTTGTTAATGTTACACGCACATACATCGAATCTTTGTTGCGTCATCCTCATGCTGGAGCAGCAAAAGTAATGCATGAACTCGCATACATAGTAGCCACATAGGTTGTTTCCTTCCTTCTGTCTCAAATACTATATATAGATGGGTTATAAAATATTCATGGCATTTAAAGAAATCACAGTAGATGTGCGATATGTATTCGTACCGGTTTGTCAAGTTTGATAAAAAGATCAGAAGGCGTTGTCGTGACTCCTATGTGTTTTTTGATGAACCGAGCCCAATGCCTTTTGAAGGATGTCTATGAGATTTTGATACTTGTCAATTGGCTTCCGCAAGGATTCGAAGACCACAACTCGGGACCGATCGATCTCGATACAGAGCAAGATCCAGTGGAAGCTGTTGAAATTGAAGTGATTAAAAGAAGTTAAAGGACAAGTCACTCAAAGTTTTACAGTAAATTGAAGTGATGAAATCAGTTAAAGGACTCACTCGAAGTTGTATGGCAATAGAATGAATGTACAAGCGTGCTTCCCATTCATGGCCATGAATATATTATTCTCGGTGCGATTTGGGTAGTTTCATACCGCCTACTCATGTATAACATTTGGATCCATGAAGCCGATGTTGTAGATCCCATTTTTTCTGCATTCTTGCATCTTCATCCTACACTATTAGAAATACAAGGACGGGATGAGAAAGCACAGACTAAAGTAGAGCTAGAGTATAGAAATGAGAGAGGAAGCACTTACGTGCACCATGCACTGAGGAGGGACTTGTCTAGGGCGTCTTGATGGTATAGATCCCACAGATTTTCAAGCTCGATCCATACATCGTCCATCCCTCGATGGAAATGGCTATCTTTAATGCGCGTAGCGAACATTACATGTCCCTTAGAACATTTCATGTACCATTGATGCAACTCACGCATTCTTGTTGGTAGCATGTCAATAAGCTCTGGCCACATAAGAGGTTCCCTCAGTTTAAATGGTTTTCTGCTCGACCCTTCGTTAACTCGGACTTTTCTTTCCCTAGCAGCTGATCTTTTGAGAGCCCGGTTTCAACCACAAACTCTGGAATTGCTTCATCCTCTTTTGAAAGAACCTTGAGAGGGGGTTTCATTTGTTTGAGTTGTTGTCCGAGCTGGGGGACTTAGTTGTACCGACGATTACTCTTTTTCTCCCATGATTTTGTAATCGAGCGGTCGTAGTCCGATAGTTGTTCTTTCTGCTTTGGTTGGCACATAATTCCAAGAAAGAACTTCTTGCCTGCTGGATCCACTGGCACATTGGGCTCAGGCTTCTTTGGCTTGAAGTGATCATCAACCTGTTTTTGCACATACTCTATCAATTCGTCAGGAGTCATGTCACATCCTAACTTCTTCGGTTCAGGCTTCTCTTTCTTTTTTCGTGCCGTCCTCTTCGGCCTAGGTGGCGGCGGTGGCGAGACCCAAGCAGATGATGAAGATTTCTTCTGCTTCTTTGCCAGAGGAGAAGGTGGAGGTGGAGGTGGAGCTGGAGCTAGCGAAGGGGATGGACTAGGGTCTCGGGAAGCGGCCGGCGACAGTGGATCCGTGCTGGGTCCTCGGGCAGCGGCCGGTGACGGCGGATCCACATTTGGGCATGGAGCTGGAGCTGGTGGAGCTGATGAAGGCGCTTGAGCCAGTTCTGCACTGGGTTATCGGGGAGCGGCCGGTGACGGCGGATGCACGCTGGGGTTTGTTTCTTCGGCCGGTGACCTCGGAGCCGATGATGCAGACTCTGTGGTCATCCCTCGTGCCAATCTTATGTACTGCTTGTTCCATAATATCCAAGTATGGAGGGCCTGTCCTAGTTCCTCTTCTCCATCGCCTCCAGGGATCTCCAGGTCAAGATCTTCCCATCCTCTCTCGACTCAATCAACCATGACCCTAGCATATCCTTCGGGAATCTGCATGCCAGGAATAGTCCCGCCTTGGGTGGGTACTTCAGCAATCTCGTGTGCGACCACTTTAATCTTTTTCCTCTGCTGATAAAGAAGCTCATAGGGGGTCCTCACGGTGAGGTCGTCTATGAGGTGATGATGTGGCTCGTCCGCAACCACTTTGGTTGGACCCCCGGGTGGATGCTCTGTGGAAGCGACGCTGCTACGGAGTTGGGAGCCGGGACTAGCATCCAAGTGAGCAGCTGATCTGACATCTTGTTGCTGCTGGCTAGCGGACAATGCACCTTCCACTGTTGCTACCCGTTCTTCTAGGGCACGCATCTTCTCTTCTTTTTGGCTTGGCTTCAATAAGTGTCCAAGTCAGCTCTGAAGCCATACTTCCATGGAACTACGCCCATGCCTCGGACACGTCCTGTGTGTTCGGGTGTCCCGAGAGCGTACGTCAGCTCGTCTTTCTCTCTGTCAGGCTTGAAGCTGCCTTCTGACACAGCCTTGAGTGCCTCATCGAGCTTGTCGGCCGCTTCTCTTATGGCGTTGCTACTGACAAACGAGCCATCTTCCATATTCAATGTGCCTCTGTGGGCATAATAGAAAAACTTTGCTCGCATCGGCTAGTTGAAGGTTGTCGGTACGATTGCTCTTGACATGAGATCTTCTTCCATCTTCTGCCACTTTGAAATCACTGTCTTGTAACCTCCTTTGGCCAAGACGATGGAAGTGTATTTTCTTGCTTGCATTCTCTTTGGCTTTTACTGTTCGTTGTTCGCTGTCCTCATACGATTTGTATTGCACAAATGCATCCCAATAAGGACGTTGTTTCTTAAAGTCCTTCTCAAAGTCTAGGGTGAGGCCCTTCTTTACATAGTCTTTGTTCAAGTTTTTCTTGAACATCTGAAAAGCAATAGCAATCTTCTTCATGACCCAATCCTTAAATAGTAGTTCGTGCTCCACTTGAAAACTGAAGTGTTGTTTGACATCTGCCCATAACATTTCCTTTTCCGTGTCTGGGATGATGTCAGCATCACTGTCGGTTACTTTGTTTCTCTTCCATAGCTTGAAGCTGATGGGAATATTCTCCCTGACATAGTAGCCGCATTGGTTGACGACTGTCGTCTTCGCACCCTTGGGAGACTTTGGTTCATCTTCTGGGTACTGTGAGGTGATGGTGGTATGACCCTCCATCCTTTTCGTGAGGTCTCGTTTCCGTTTTGGCTTCCTCGATCCGGATGCCTGGACAAATATCCATTTAATACATGTTGAACATATGTACACACAGAATTCAAGAAGTTGTACATATATGTGAGCACTATTTCAATACTAGCCTCGGCTGTATCATCTTGCGCAGCCATTTGCTCTGGCTGGCCAGCATTGCCTGTATCGTCTTGCGCAGCCATTTGCTCTGGCTGGCCAGCATCGCCTTCACCAGTCTCGTTCAAATACTGGCTGCCATCATACTCGGCATCTTGTCCTTCACAAATTATATCGTGAAGGAAGTCATCGTCTTCCGCACGACAGAAGGGTTCCATTTCGATCCCTACGTGAAATAACATTTGTTCGGAACACAATTTTATACAAATTAACATTGTAAATAACAAATTACAAGTTAAATAAATGAAATTGTACAACACATAATTTACATCATATATATAAATGTAATACAACATTTATTACAATAATTATGAAGATATAAAGACATGAAGTTACAATATCCAATGAGCCATGAAATTTTATACAATCTGCCATGGAATTCTCTACAATTTCATAGACAAATATTCAAACATTCCATAGAATTTCTACAATTTCCAATGTACCATGAACTTCTCTACAATGTGCCATGGAATTCTCTATAATTTCATAGAAAATAATTCATAGAAAAATATAATTCCTACCAATTGATAGAATTTCCTAGCAATTTATAGTATTTCCTACCAATTTATACAATGTCCTAAAAAATGTTCACCAATTTTAAAAAAGTTCACCAAATTTATAGAATTTGATACCAATTTATAGTATTTCCTGCCAATTTATACAATTTCCTCCAAAATGTTCACCAATTTTAAAAAAGTTCACCAAATTTATAGAATTTGATACTAATTTATAGTATTTCATACCAATTTATACAATTTCCTACAAAATGTTCACCAATTTTAAAAATATTCTTCAATTTATAGAATTTTCTAATAATTTATAGTATTTCCTAAGAATTTAAACAATTTCCCACAAAAAAATCATCAATTTATAGAATTTTCTACCAATTTATAGTATTTCCTACCAATTTACTACAATTACCTATTATTTTCATCAATTTCTACAAATGTTCACAAACTACACTAAATGTTCACTAATTTCCACCAATTTCTACAAATGTTAACAAAGTTTCATCAATTTGGAAAAATATCTACATATTTTTACCAACCTTATAGAAAAATACATCAACATGTAAACAAGAAACTTTTTCAATTAAACAATAGCAAAATATGCTTATCTTAATAGTATATAGCATATTTACTTGGTATTACTTTGTACTTGTTTATGAACACCTTTAAGAAACTAGATCAGCAAAAATTTTGAGATGAACTAACGAAGCCACCACAAGCGTTTTGTTGTTTACAAACATGTAGCTTACCACTGAAAATAACTAGTTGTAATTGCGAACACACCCATATAACAACCATATTAAGGAGCACGATCGACCCCCTCCTCTAGCAGTAGAAACCAAGTAGTTAAGCATTGGGGACCATTCCTGGTGTGATTTAATTTGGCAATGGTGAAATTATTGTTTTTTCTACTAAGTATGATTTATTTCAAGATGAAATATTTTTCTGGTCTCTCTACAACTGGCTTTCAGCACATATGCGACTGGAAATCATCACATCGAACACCCTCAGAACATGTTGTTTCTATTTTTAGATATTTTTCTCGTTGTAAAATATTTTCTTGCTAATGCTTGAGCATTATTTTTCCCCGAAGCAGTGGATGAAAAATGTTTAAATTGAAAAGAAAAATGTTTGATTTAGAATAAGAACAAAAAGTTAATCGTTCATCGCAGCCCCCAAAAGGATCAACAGTACTTGAAAGTTGGAACCAATACCACTCAAGCTGTCAAGCATGGATAAGGAAAATAGGTGTGGAAAAATTTGGAGGGGCAGAATGTGCCGGGCATACATCAGTTTTGGAGTTTTGATAATTGGAACTGATCAGGCAAGTAAATAAAGGGTGCGCCGTGCGCCACTAAAAACATTATGTAATAAGTAAATAAATAGCAGAATGTTTTTTTTTCCGACCGAGGGAGCACTTGGGCCTTGTTTAGTTCCTTCTCGTAAAAATTTTGAAATAGAATCTTTTTACTTTTGAAGTATTAAATATAGACTAATCACAAAACTAATTACTGAACTCATCTGTAAACTACAAGATGAATCTAATAAGCATAATTAATCCATCATTAGTGTATGTTTACTGTAGCACTTTAGTGTCTAATCACGCCCTAATTAGATTGGCCTCGCAATTTACAAGCAAACTGTGCAATTAGGTTTTTATTTCATTTAAATTTAATACTCCATGCATGTGATAGTTTTCAAATTTGGAATTTTGAATTATGGAACTAAACAAGGCCTTGGTGTGCAAAATCCTCCCGTTGAAACGAGAAAAAAGCTTGGGCCACGGCCGCACGGATAGGTACGTGACATATCGCGAGATACCGACGACTCAAAGCGGCAAAATCCTGGCCTCCCTGCCACCTTCCTCCCCAGTCCCCCAACAACCCTGTCCCTCCTCTCTGCTTTAAGGGCGTTCGCTACCCCAGTGCCCCCTCCCACTACCACCTCGCTGGCTGGCTGGGTGCCGAGATCTCCAAACCCTGCCCGGATCGCAGTCGCAAACCCTAGCCGCCGACCCTTCTCTTCCCCGCGTCCTCCCCAAAGATGGCCGCAAGAGGCCTTCCTTTCTCCGTCGGGAAGGCTCAGGCGGCCGCCGCAGCTGTCCTGCCGCCACGCGTGACGCCCATCGCACCGGCGATGGAGCGTCGCGGCCCCCTCGCGCCTGTGCTGGACGGGCCGCACGCAGAGCACCAGATTGCTCCGCTCCCGGCGCGCCTCCTCGCCTCGTACTCCGCTACGGGGAAAGGTCCCGCCTTCAACGCCGTTGGGGCGACCAAGCCCGGCGCCGAGGACACCACCTGCATCAGCATTGGTGACGTCGACATCAACAACCATC
Organism: Panicum virgatum; assembly: GCF_016808335.1. Taxonomy (NCBI): domain Eukaryota; kingdom Viridiplantae; phylum Streptophyta; class Magnoliopsida; order Poales; family Poaceae; genus Panicum; species Panicum virgatum. Next base: position 28,402,806 of record NC_053141.1, on the reverse strand, counting down.
TCGCCGAGATCCTCGATAGCAAGAAAACCCTCGGCAAGGCCGCCACCGCCGTGCCGGGATGGCCACGCGGGGCGCCGATTGCGCAGGCGGTGGAGCGCCGCGGCCCCCTCGTGCCTGTTATAAACAACGGCAAAGAAACGACGAAGAACAACAAGATCAAAACCACAGGAGACACGAGGATTTAACGTGGAAAACCCTTCCAATGTGAAAGGGAAAAATCACGGGCGCCAGCCAGCAAATCTTCACTATATCGGGTGTGTGTTTACAATGTCTAGCGGCAGCTTACAAGAGGAATAATCGGATTGATATTCTCTGGTGCAGCCTATGGGTTGGATATATAGGAGAGTCACATGGTCTCCTCAACTTCCACTAGCAATGTGGGATTAAAAGTTTGCACCACATGGGCTGAAATACTTAATGGGCCAAGCCCAAATTTCAACAATCTCCCACCAGATCTCAAATACCCATTTAAAGAGCCTTTTTCTTGTGTAATGAATTTGGATCACAATATAACATACTCCACCTTGAGACAAATTCTCTCTTGTAGCACAAATCAAACCATCACCTGAACACAACAAAGAACAAAACTTCTGGCGCCAAATAGCCTCTTGGGATAAGCTGTCAAACCAACTAAGTTTGAGCAAAACAGGAACTGGCTTTGTCATCATATCAGCAGGATTATCATGAGTACTGATCTTGCATACCTTTAATTTACCTTTGTGAGATAACATCACGAATATAATGGTACCTGACATCAATATGCTTTGTTCTCTCATGGAACATCTGATCTTTGGTGAGACAAATAGCACTCTGACTGTCACAGAACAGGTCAATGCAAGAATCAACTCCACAAAGCTCAGCAAACAAACCTTTCAGCCAAACTGACTCCTTGCACGCTTCAGCAATAGCCATATATTCTACTTCTGTGGTAGACATAGCAACAACAGGCTGCAAAGTAGCCTTCCAACTCACAGCACAACTGCCAACAGTGAACACATATCCTGTGAGTGATCTGCGCCTATCCAACTCAGCAGCATAATCTAAATCCACATAACCAATAAGTCCCTGATCAGTTCTCCCAAACTTCAAACAAGAATCTGCTGTTCCTCTGAGGTACCTGAAAATCCACTAAATTGTCTTCCAGTGTTCTTTACCAGAATTAGACATGTATTTACTAACCAAACTCATAGCATATGATAAATCTGGGCGAGAGCAAACCATGGCATACATCAGAGAACCAACAGCACTAGAATATGGGACTTTTGACATGTATTCAATATCCTCATCAGAACTAGGACACTGAGTAGCTGACAATTTAAAATGAGGTGCAATAGGAGTACTAACTGGCTTTGAATCATGCATATTGAAACGATGAAGAACCTTCTTAATGTAATTATGCTGACTAAGAAACAATAAACTAGATTTTCTATCTCTAGTAATCTCCATGTCTAAATTTTTTTTAGCAGCACCAAGATCCTTCATATCAAACTCAATACTCAACAATTTCTTCAATGTAGTGATTTCTACTCTGCTCTTGGCAGCAATAAGCATGTCATCAACATATAACAGCAAGTATATAGGTGATCCATCAACAATCTTAATGTATACATAGCTATCATATTCAAATCTTTTAAATCCATGTGACAACACAAATGAATCAAACCTTTTATACCATTAACGAGGGGACTGTTTCAAACCATACAAGGACTTTTCAATTTGCAAACAAAGTTCTCATTGCCTGGCACTATGAATCCTTCTGGCTGATCCATGTATATTTCCTCCTCAAGCTCTCTATGTAAAAATGCAGTCTTCACATCTAACTGCTCAAGCTCAAGATCATGCATAGCAACAATACTAAAGAAAGTACGAATTGAACTATGCTTCACAACGGGAGAGAACATATCATTATAATCAACACCAGGAATCTGACTGAACTCTTTTGCAACTAACCTTGCCTTAAATCTTGGAGGCTCACTAGGAAATAAACTCTCCTTTCTTTTGAAGACCCATTTGCAGCGGACAGGCTTCTTTTATTTAGACAAGTGCACAATCTCCCATGTGCCATTCTTCTCAAGGGACTGCATCTCTTCCTGCATAGTTGAGATCCATTTGTCCTTATCAACAGAATCAATGGCTTCAGTATATGTTGCTGGCTCACTAGCATCCTCCACCTGTTTAGCAAAACTCAAAGTATAATAAGTCAAATTACACTCCTCAATTAAACGAGTTGGAGGTCCACAACTCCTCTTTGATTTGCGAAGTGCAATAGGTGCATCTAGATCCTCATCTTGCTGCAAAACAGACTGTAAAACTGGAGGTGATTGCTGAATAGTATCAGGGACATTATCTGGAATATTATTACCAACAACATCATTTTCCTGGTCATCCGTTAGCTCCATCTGCATACTGACTTGTGGCAGCAATTTTTCAACTAAAGCATCATCTGTGGTCAAGCTGTCAGTAAACATCACCGACTCATTGAAAACAACACTTCTGCTTATAAAAGTCTTTCTAGTTTCAGGATTCCACAATTTATATCCTTTGACTCCCGAACCATAACCAAGAAACAAACATTTAATAGCTCTAGGCTCTAATTTTCCATTATCAACATGAGCATAAACAGTGCAGCCAAAAACTCTCAACTGTGAGTAATCTATAGGTGTACCAGACCATACCTCAATAGGAGTCTTCTTGTTGAGTATAGAAGGCGACCTGTTAATCAAATAGCATGATGTGTTAGCAGCCTCCGCCCAAAAACGCTTGCTCATGCGGGCGTTGGACAGCATGCAACGAGCTTTCGAGATGATAGTTCTATTCATGCGCTTGGCCACACCATTCTGTTGCGGAGTGTATGGGATGGTGTGATGCCTAACAATGCCTTCCTTCCTGCAATAATTATTGTGGACACCGTTTTTTGACACGTGTCAAGGAAGGTGGTTTCGGTGAAGGAAAGGTGGCCGATTCAAAAGAACCAAAAGATGCACAGAGTTGGAATCGGCCGATAGGAGTCCGTCCGATGGACCAGGAGAATATTCTGCGAAGATGCTGATTAAATCCGCTCTGGTGCTCGGCCGATGGAGAGATGCCGCTGAAGTCAAGGAAGGAGAAGAGGATCCGAACTCTACGAGAATCTTGATGATTCGGTTGTAATATTTTAAGTAGTTCATCTTTTAGATAGTCTTTTCTTTAGGGTCAAGTAATGTTTGCCGTAATCGGCTAGGACTTGATAGCGCTAGGCTATATATATCAGTTGTAAGGGACCGAAAAAACTTGATACACATACAATACAACAAAATTTACAATTCTTTCGCACTTTTTCGGCGACTTCGCCTTTTCTTTTCTTTTTCGACGAGTTCTTTCAAGTTGATCAAGGACGCCTCACATTCGAGCGACTTGATTTGCTGGTGAGTTTTCGTTTTATCGAGTATATTTGAGCTTTAGCTACCGGGCACATCGCTGTGGCTTCGTTTAAATCTATTCGAAAGTTGTCGAGTTTATCTAGGCTTTGGCTTCCAGGCGCATCGCTGTCGTCTCGTCTAGATTTATTCATCAATTATCGATATCGGCTAGATTTGTATGTTTTCCTATGCTTTTTGGCCATTATCATCTAAAAACATACTAGATCGGCTTTAGGGTTTGGAGTAATACTTTTGTTATCTCAAGAGCTGGTTTAGATCTGTTTTAAGCTTCACATCATCTAAGTTACACATTCGTAGCTTAGATCTTGTCATACATACACGATCGGCTATTCAAAGCTGGTTTTGTTGTTTAGTGTATCGGCTGATCCTGCCGATATGCTCGTTTATTACGCGCTTGCATTTAATATCTTTTTGTCGTCCATAGTATCGGCAAAGCTTGCCGATACGCCAATCTGAGAGATATTCGGAATCCCAGCCGATACACTCTCGAATTTGACTTTGTTTTCTCCCTTGTCAAATTCAGGTCAAATTGACTGGCACGCTTGGTTGACTTTCCGTGACTCGGCGAACACTTGCCCTCGGATTTCAGTGTGTTGATTTTTGTGTCAACACATTTTTTGGCACGCCCAGTGGGACCGAAAGCTTCAACATGGTGGAACTCACAGATAAATCTACAGTTAGTGAAGAAAACTAGATTCTTGTTCCTGAAGACAAGCTCAAAGAAGAACAAAAGAAGGAATATGAAGAGCTGGTGGAGAAATTCAAACGTGAATGCCTCAAGTCGTACAGCGTCAACAGATCTGATGAGGTGATCAAGAAGTTTAATCTTTCATCTTTCCAGCCATTGACAGAGGCTCAATGTGAAAGCAAGATGATAGACGCAGTTGGCCAAGCTATGGCACAAGCCTTCATCAAGAGTGCAACAGCCATGGGCAACACGGTGCACAATGCAGTGGTCAAGACTTTTGTTGAAGGCACATTACCAGGGTGCATGGATCCTTGCTATATACAACCAGATCAGATGCAATATACTCCCTTGGAGGTGTCTATGGCAGTAGCCCTGTCGGCTCAAGACGGCCAGGCAGGAACAAGCAACAGTCAAACTCCACCCCAGATGACTACTGCAGCATTGGCGGGTTCAGCAGATCCTATCTACTCAACCATGCCGCCGATTGCTACGACTGTGCAAGATGGATCTGCGTCTATATTTCCTAAAGGGTGGAATCCTGCTACTGTGTATGGTATGCATCCGGATTTCTTTTCTACGCCACCCAAGATGCAGTTTAGTGCGTCGGCTTCTCAGCCGATAGTCTCTCAGCCTGATCCATCGGCCGTTCAGCCGATGGGTGCACAGCAGGATGCATTGGCAATACAGCTGAATGCACAAGGCGCATGGAGTCCACAACAGATGGCACAAGCTAATGCATCGGCGCCACCGCCGATGACCCCACAGCAGCGTCTTGCTATCCCGCTCCAACCCCAGTCTCCTTCAGAAGTATTATTGTCGCAATCTCCGCATCAGAAGGGAATCAACTGGGTATTCCACAATTAAGCAATTGGACAGATACGGTATGTCAATGTGCCGTACATGGATATTACTGGTCAACAATCGGCTAACCCATCAGCTACACAGCCGACGATAACTCAGCAAACACCTAATCGGATAGCCCAGCAAGCACAACAGATGCAATCGGCTGGACAACCGATGAACCATGTAGCTCAACAACTTGCAATGATGACCAGTGCAGCAAGCACGGTTTCCCCTCAGCAAATGCCAATAGTTGAGCCGCAAGTTGATTGGAGCACAAAGATAGCTGAAGTGATGAGGGAGCAGTAAGGTTTGAGGCCAAAGCAACAATCCGTTATGTACAAGACTCCCTATCCTCCGGCTTACAATTAGATTCCTCTCCCCCACAAGTACAAGATGCCTGACTTCACAAAGTTCTCAGGGCAGGGAGAAGTTTCTATGATAGAACATGTTAATAGGTTCCTTCTACAGTTGGGAGAAGCGGGCACCCATGATGCACTCAGAGTCCGTTTGTTCTCCTTGTCTTTGTCTGGATCGGTCTTTGCTTGGTTCACCACTTTGCCAGCAAACTCCATATTATATTGGGCCGATCTAGAGAGACAATTTCATCAGTTCTTTTTCTCTGGGATTACTAAGTTGAAGTTGACCGATTTGATCGGCTTAAGGCAAAGAAACGATGAATCGGTTGCTGCTTTTATCCAAAGGTTCAGAGATGTCAAGAATCGATGTTATAGTTTGGTTCTGTCCGACCAGCAATTGGCTGATGCAGCATTCAATGGGCTCTTGCCGCACATTAAAGATAAATATGCCTCGCAGGAGTTTGAAAGTATTAGCCAGATCGCAAGTCGGATGACAGGAGAGACTCGATCCTACGAGTCCAAGAAGCCTTTTCAGAAGAAGATCAACTATATAAAATATTCTACCAATGATGAATCTGAAGAGGAGCAAGAAATAGTTGCATCGGCTGAGTGGATACATAACAGCAAAAAGCCAGTGACGTGTCCGTTTGGGAGGAAAGAACATGAGTCGTATGGGTTTGACATCACCAAAGCCGACAAGATCTTTGACTTGTTATTGTCGGAAGGGTTGATTAAGTTGAAGCCATATCACAAGATTCCATTGGAGGATGAGCTCAAAAATATAAAGTACTGCAAGTGGCACAATGCCACGTCGCATGACACAAATGAGTGCAAGGTCTTCCGACAGCAGATTCAGATGGCTTTCGAACAAGGGAGATTGAAATTTGAGGCTCCCAAGAAGATGATGAAGATCGACGGACATCCTTTCGCCACAAACATGGTTGATGTGGCCAGAGATGAAGGTTCTCCTCAAGCCAAGATTCTGACATCATCATCGGCCAAGAGATCTGGGGCTGTTGATCCTAAAGCGCAGATAGGGGCAGATGAGGTCAAAGGAAAGGGTCTAATGAAGGATGCTGAATGTTTATCGGCACCACGTAAACGTGTAACATCTCAAATGCTGTTGAACAAGTTTCAGCGTGATCGTAAAAAGCGGCAGCGTAAAGAAGAAGAGGAGCGACGCGAGCAAAATCATTGGAGGTGTCGTTTCTTTGTCTACTGCTGGGAAGAAGGGTTGACATTGCCATCGGCATATGATTGTCCTGAATGCAATGGTCAAGGCAGCCGATCATATGAAAGGTCACGTCATGAGCCCTATCGGCGTGAGCGCACTCCTGTGCATGATCGGCTAGGAAAAAGGGTATCGGTGCATGATCGACTGGGGGGGCGGGACAATGCTACGTGATCCTGCTGGGAGAAGAGTGCCTGTACACGATCGGCTAGAACAGGTGGCCGATGACAGAGTGCAAGATGATCAGCCGATACGGAGAGATCCAAAACGTGAACCCGATCGCACGGATCAATCTCAATGGTGTCCAGGGGATTTGACCAGGTCTCAGAAGCGACGTGTTCAGAGGTTACACCAGCTGGAGATCATTGAAGAAGAGTGAGAACAGACTCCGTGCAAGAAAGGGATCAGGTCACAAGTTTGGCGTGCTAAACCCAGGCCCGATGGTGATCAAGATTCTGGATCATCGGCTGCGCCAATTAATATGGTTTTCATAATGCCGAAAGAGTTTATGGCGCCAGGTGATGAAGATCATGAACTAGAATTAGAAAAAGCCATGGCACAGTTAAATTTAGAACCATTGCTAGCAACATTTGAGAAGCCAGAAGATGATAAGAGGCAGCATCTTAAGGCACTGTTCCTGGAAGGATTCGTTGATGGCAAGCCTGTTACGAAGATGTTGGTTGATGGAGGTGCAGCCGTGAATATAATGCCCTATGTTATGCTACGCAAGCTTGGGAAGAATCAGGATGATCTGATGAAGACTGATATTATGCTCAAGGATTTCGAAGGAGTCGTATCTCCTGCTTTAGGGGCATTATGCGTCGATCTCATAATTTGCAGTAAGACCCTTCCCACTACTTCGTTATTAATGGCAAAGGTTGATATAGTTTGCTGTTGGGTCGGGACTGGATACATGCCAATTGTTGCTTTCCATCTACTATGCATCAATGTTTGATTCTGTGGGTTGACGATACTGTTGAAATAGTATCGGCCGATTCGTCATTCAGCGTGGCATCGGCTGAAGCCCATATAGTGAGTTATGATCGGATGAATTGTCTTTCTAGTCAAGCATGGGAGAAGGATTTCTTTTGGATGGCTGATTATGAAGTCACATCGGTGAAGTCAGGAGATTCTTCAGATGAAAGAGGGGTATGGCCAATTGTAGTATCGGCTGGATTTTGTAAATTATAGCCAATACTAGGAAGTATTGCCTTTAGTGCAAAAAATATGTGAAAGCCGATTCGCAAGTTGGATACATCGATTGTAATATGGCCGACACGATATGAGTCGCCCTTAGAGCAATAAATCACAAAGACAAAGTTTCTGAAAATGGATCAAGTGTTTGCAATTCCTAGAGATTACAATACATGGAGTGCCTTTACAGTAATCCTAGAGCTTCTCGGATTACTTTTATCGCACACAGGTGAATTTGATCAATGTTTGCGATCACTTGATTATTATCCGCCGATGAGCTAGAAATCGGTTGCAGAGTCTTATGGAGTTGATATGCTTGACGAGCGTATTTCTGCTTGTCTTCTTGGAGTTTGGTGATGGTAGGTGGAATTTGAGAAAGATTGTGATCTGCGATATCTATTGCTTTGTTTACCCGATTAAGTTCTTGCAGAAGATGATCACGTACAGCTTCCAATTTAGCTTTGTTCCTCAAGATGCTAGCCTGGGTGTCATTCAGGGACTTCATTTCACCAATGGCCGATTCTGCTAAAACTTTGAAGTTGTCCCTCTGTTTGATGATTTCTTTCTGCCGATGACGATCGGCGAGTTGTTTCTGAGCCTTGTTGAATTGTGCGCGGTGGCTCTCGATGAAGGCTGCAGGAGTTAGTGCATCTTCGATTACTTCTGGAAGTTTACCCTCTAGTTCTTCCAAGATGGCGCGGATGGGCTGTGCGTTCTTGATCAGTCGGCTGATGTCTTGATTCAGAAATTGGAGGGATTCTTGGAGTTTGGCCTTGATTTCATTTGAAAATACAGCTGAATCGGCCGATGATGTTTCTTCTCCTTCTTCCTGAGAGGTAGCTTCGATTTGGAAAGAGAATAGACTGTTGTCCAGGGACTCCTGGTCCTGAAAAAAGATAAAGTTAAGATGGCCGATGGAAACAAAAGAGTAATGGGATCGGCCGACAGAAAGAATAGTTGTTTACCTGCTTCAGGCGTATTTCTTCTAGATTGGAGTCAGCAGGGACGAGGGGTTGCGATGAAGAGCTCGGGATTGCAGTGTTTGGCTGGCCAAGTAATTCAGATAGTGCATGGTCGGCAAGCTGAAGGATGATTGTCAGAAATATACAGAATATGTTCGTAAGCGAGTTCTGAAATCGTACCTGTATCAATGGAGAGTCCGCCCTAGATTTCCTGGGAGTTGGAGGTGAATGCTGTGCCTGATGAAACCAAAAGGAAATAATACCAGATTCAGGATCATGGAAAGGTTTAAAATACTTACTGAGTAAGCAGGATTATACCTGAACGATGGGTAATGGAGGAGGAGGTGTGCGTTGAGAATCTTCTTCCCCTCCAGATTGATGTTCAGGGGTGTCTTAATTGTGAAGAAAAAAATATGATCAGCATTCAGATAAAGTGAAATTATAAGGGGTTCAGGCTTTTTACCTTCTAAAGAGGATGGGAGGTCGACCAAGACATCTATTTGAAGTGCAGTTGCAGTTGCTGAGGATTGGCCTGGAGATTTCCTTTTCTTGCAAGTTGTTACCTTGGTATGAGGTACCTTACGTTTTCTCTCAGTGGCCACATCTGTCAGAGTTGGAGCACCATAGCCGATATTTGGTTTATCGGCTGGCAGGGCGTAGTTGATCGGCTGCCCACTCCTGCTGATTGTTGGAGGATTTCGATCATCATCCTGCAAAGAGTAGAAGTTAAAGGCTGCAAGCAAGAAGTGCTAAGAGACATTGTGGGGGTTGATTTTGCTTGTACCTCATTTTCGTCTGATTGATAATTGTTTTCAAGAGCGATGCAGTATAAGTTGGCCGATTTGCAAAAAAATATGCTCTTGCCATTCAGATCACCATTGGATGAAAGGGGTGGTGGCAAAAGCTGCAGTTTGCCAATCGGCTAGAAGTATCATGTTCACATCAGGCTTCAAGTTTTTCAGTCGATCATAAGAGAGGGCGTTGTCAAGGGCTCCTCTAAACTGAACTTTGCCAGCGAAGAAGAGAAAAGGGGGCACTTGGCCAAATCCTAATTGTCTGGCTGCCATTGATGGATTATAAAACTCATATCTAGGGGTATCTTTGCCAGCTGTGAAGTTGATTGGCAGAATTCTTGGAGAGATTATCTCTTTCATTATCTTTGTGGCTTCTTCGTCAGTCTTCCAAAAATCAAGCTGGAATTTGAAGGGATTCTCATAAATGACTTTTTCATCTTGATATGCAAACCAGATAGTAGAGATTTCTGGAAACCCATTGTAGAAGGACTTGAAAAAGTCAGTAATACCAAGGGTCTTGGGATCATTGGCAATCATGATAGCTGCTTCACCGAATGATGTACATCGGCGAGTGACGGTTTCTTCTTCTTTAGAGAAGTTTTCTGATGGGAATTCTATCTCTGACAATTCGACTGTCATAGTTTTGTGCATGTACATGTGCAGCCACAACTGAATAAACCACCAGGGGCCTCCCAAGTTGGTGATCGGCTGGTTCTTTCTGAGTCTGGATGATACTTGATGAAGCAGATAGTAAACTGACCCCAGAAGATGTTTGCCGAGAGGGACAAGGTTGCCAGTAGCCAGATTTTCTGCCAACTTGTGATTATTGTTTGTTAGGCCAACGGTTTTACCATAGAAAATAAATTTCTCAAGCCACATATTGAGGAATGCAGCATGTTCTCTGGCAGATACAGATCCAGTTTTTATGTTCTTACTGATATATCCTTTCTATCCACCGATGTTCTTTGTTTCGATCTTAAAAGAAGCTTTTTCTAGCAGACGGAAAGGTCTATCAGAAACATGAATATTCAGGCAGGTAAGCATCATGACATCCATTAGAGTCGGTGTCATGGGTCCATGGTTGAACATGAATGCATTAAGTGCATCGGACCAGAAGTAAGAAGCTGATATGAGCATCGGCTCGTTCCTAATCATCTCCGATAAGGATAGATTCAGGCATTGGCTGATATCGTATTTTTCCCAGTTGGTCCTCTGGGAATTGGCTATTCTGTGGAACCAATTTCTCCATCCAGGAGTAACGCTCGGCCAAGATCTGAAGGCTGGAGTCCAATCTACGTTCATATTGGAGGACTTAAGGGGAATCCTGCTGGTTTCCAAGTTGATTATACTAGTTGGGTCTGGGATTCCCATAGGACCTAAGCAGACCATGCTGAATTGATTTTCTAGCGGAATAATCATGTTACCATTCAGATTCTGAAAATGAAGGCGGAAATGAGGAACACTACTGAAGGGATCGGAAGGGGAATGAAAAACAAATGCTACGGATGAAGAAATGAGACGTACCTCTGGAATCTCGGAGATGGACGCCATTGCTGGAGGGGATGGTCCTTAGATTTGGATCTTCGAAACCCTAGGGAGCTGCGATGGCGGCGGCAGAACAGATGTGTTCTCGAGCAAGAGAGAAGGTGGAGATGCTACAGAAAATGTGCCAGCGGAAGGGAAGACGGAGATATTTATGACCTTTGCTCGAGGGCAAAATGGGGATTCAATATACCGTCTGATTGGGAGATTTAGATAAATTTGAACATTGGCAGTAATGATTAACATTAATTTCAGAGCAACAGATCTATTACTCCGAAACTGGGGGACATGTGTTGACACCATTTTTTTGACACGTGTCAAGGAAGGTGGTTTCGGTAAAGGAAAGGTGGCCGATTCAAAAGAAACCAAAAGATGCACAGAGTTAGATGGACTAGGAGAATATTCTGCAAAGATGCTGATCAAATCCGCTTTGGTGCTCGGCCGATGGAGAGTTGCTGATGAAGTCAAGGAAGGAGAAGAGGATCCAGACTCTACGAGAATCTTGATGATTCGGTTGTAATATTTTAAGTAGTTTATCTTTTAAATAGTCTTTTCTTTAGGGTCAAGTAATGTTTGCCGTAATCGGCTAGGACTTGATAGCGCTAGGCTATATATATCAGTTGTAAGGGACCGAAAAAACTTGATACACATCCAATACAATAAAATTTACAATTCTTTCGCACTTTTTCAGCGACTTCACCTTTTCTTTTCTTTTTCGATGAGTTCTTTCAAGTTGATCAAGGACGCCTCACATTCGAGCAACTTGATTTGCTAGTGAGTTTTCGTTTTACCGAGTATATTTGAGCTTTAGCTACCGGGCGCATCGTTGTGGCTTCGTTCAAATCTATTCAAAAGTTATCGAGTTTATCTAGACTTTGACTTCCGGACGCATCGCTGTCGTCGCGTCTAGATTAATTGACCAATTATCGATATCGGCTAGATTTGTAGTTTTTCCTATGCTTTTTGGCCATTATTATCTAAAAACATACTAGATCGGCTTTAGGGTTTGGAGTAACACTTTTGTTATCTCAGGAGCCGGTTTAGATCTGTTTTTAGCTTCACATCATATAAGTTACACATTCATAGCTTAGATCTTGTCATACATACACGATCGGCTGTTCAAAGCCAGTTTTGTTGTTTAGTGTATCGGCTGATCCTGCCGATACGCTCGTTTATTACGCGCTTGCATTTAATATCTTTTTGTCGTCCATAGTATCGGCAAAGCTTGCCGATACGCCCATCTGAGAGATATTCGGAATCCCAGCCGATACGCTCTCGAATTTGACTTTGTTTTCTCCATTGTCAATTTCAGGTCAAATTGACTGGCACGCTTGGTTGACTTTCCGTGACTCGGCGAACACTTGCCCTCGAATTCCAGTGTGTTGATTTTTTGCGTCAGCAATCATCAAAAGCATCCGAACAGAACTCTCCACCATTATTAGTCTGAAGGACTTTGACCTTCTTCTCAATTTGCCTTTCTATCATGACTTTCCACTCTGTAAAAGCAGCAAAGGTATCATCTTTGTTTTCAGAAAATAAGGCCTCACTCTTCTAGAGTAATCATCAATAATGGTAAGCATATAACGAGCACCACCAAATGAAGGTTTATGAGAAGAACCCCATAAATCAACATGCACATAATCAAGTGTACTTTTTGTGGTATGAACAGAGGTATTGAATTTTATCCTCTTGTTCTTACCAAAGACACATTGCTCGCAGAACTTCTTGCCACTCAAGATGCAGCCATCCAGAAGGTTTCTCTTCATCAATTCTGCCATGCCAAGCTCACTCATATGTCCAAGACGCATATGCCAAAGGTCAGTCTTACTAGGTTCAGAATTATTAACAGCAGCGGCGGCGGCAACAGAACCATGCACAGTACTACCTTTGAGAACATATAAATTTGAAGCATTGAGATCACCCAGCAAACATACAAGAGAATCTTTTGATACCTTTACAACTCCACCTGAACCAGTGTATTTGAGCCCTTCTTTGTCAAGTGTGCTCAATGAGATTAGATTTTTTTTCATCCCTGATATATGTCTCACATTCTTCAGTGTGCGAATCATACCATCATGGGTCTTGATCTGAACAGAACTGATGCCCACAATCTCACACGGGTTATCATCTCCTATACGCACAAAACCTTCATTCTAAAAAGGCTCATATAAACTGAACCAATCTCTGTTAGTGCACATATGAAATGAACATGCGGAATCAAGTATCCATTCATCATGACCAGCAACACAACCAGCAAAGACAACCAGGCAATCTGATTGAGAATTATCAACAGCAGAAGCAACACTAGTCTTACCATCAGAATTATTTTTTCTCTTCTCCTTATTCTGCAATTTCCAACATTCTTCAATGTTGTGAGATTTCATCTTGCAGTACTTACAGAATTTCTTCTTGGGACCTTTGGACTGGGAGCGGTCTGTACCATCATTGCTCTTGAAACGATTGTTATTGTCGCTCGATGATCTATGCTCAGATCTGCCTCTAACATGCAAAGCGTCGCCCCTTGAGGACGATCCATCAACCTGCACCATGCTTTTCATCTTTTCTCTTGACTGGAGTTCCTCACAAACTTCAGCAAGGGTTAGTTCATCACGGTTTTATAATATGGTGTCACAGAAACTTGCATACGAGCTGGCAAAGTGCATAACCTAAGTCTTCATCATCATATTTGACCTCCATCGACACTAGATCGGCAACGATCTCTTTAAAGACAGATAGGTGACTCAGCACCGAGTCACCCTTCTGCATCTTAAGCATGAACTGCTTCAACTTCATATGCATCTTACTGGTTGGATCCTTGAACATGCAGATCGATTCTAGTTTGAGCCAGAGTTCTGCAGCATGGTTTTTCTGTAGCACTTCTTGCAAAATATTATTAGACAAATGAAGCTGAATCAGGGATAGGGCCTTACGATCTCTCCGCTTTTTCTTAGCGGTCCACTCATCCTTCTTCCCGAAGCCTTCCAGCGCCTCATCAAGATCCTGAGATTACGCTAGAACCGCACGCATCTTGACTTGCCACAGCGGGAATCTCGTCTTGTAATCCAGCGGCGGTAGATCATACTTCGTCGATGCCATCGTGGAACCGTAACCAAAGCTTTGATACCACTTGTTATAAACGATGGCAAAGAAACAACAAAAAACAACAAGATCAAAATCACAGGAGACACGGGGATTTAACATAAAAAAACCCTTCCAATGCGAAAGGAAAAAACCACGGGCATCAGCCAGCAAATCTTCACTATATCAGGTGTGTGTTTACAACGCCTAACGGCGGCTCACAAGAAGAATAATCGGATTGATATTCTCTGGTGCAGCCTATAAATTAGATATATAGGAGAGTCACATGGTCTCCTTAACTTCCACTAATAATGTGGGATTAAAAGTTTGCACCACATGGGCTAAATTTCAACAATCTTCATCAAATCTCAAATACCCATTTAAAGAGTCTTTTCTTGTGTAATGAATTTAGATCACAATATAACAGTGCCTGCGCTGGCCAGGCCACATGCGGGGCGCCACCTTGCTCCGCTCCCGGCGCGCATCTATAGGTGGCCAACTGGGCCGAGCCCGCTGGGCCGGCACGAGCACGACCCGAGAAAGCACGGCCCGAACACGGCCCGGCCCGTGGCCTCGCGGGCCCGTGCCAGGCGCCGGGCCGTGCCTGGGCCGCAATCCCAGCCCATGGCACTAGCACGGGCCCGGCCCGGCTAAGGCATCAGCACGGGGCGGCACGGCCTCGGCATGTGAGCCCCCGCATCGCACCCCCTCCCATCCTTCTCCTCGCGACAGCCGATAGGCGACTCGCCGCTCGCGTCGCCTCTTCCCCCCAGCCGCCGCCGCGCCGCTCCCCCTCCGGCCGCAGCCACAGCGTGCTACCGCCCCACCCCCGGCCGCCGCCCGCCGCAGCGCCGCTCCCCCCTCCGGCCGGATCCGCCGCGCCGCTCCCTTCCTCCCGTCCGCGAGCTCGGACCTTGCCTCCGGCGTGCTCGGATCTCGCCTCCGTCCGTAAGCTCGGACCTCGCCCCCAGACGCCGCCGTCGCCCCCTCCGCAGCCTCGCCTTCGCGCTGCTGCTCTGCTCGGCCTCCTCGCCTTGGCCGCGGCGGCCGCCACGAGGGCCGGGGTGCAGCCGGGGTGCGACCTCGGCGGCGGCGTCCCCTGCCTCTGCCGCGTCGCGTCGCCGGCCAGCCGCAGCTCGTCCTCGCCCACCTCGCCGCCGCCGCCAAGGGCCGCCGTCGCCCCCGCCGGTCTCATGCGCGGCTGCGCCGGTCTTCCCTGCCATGGTCCGCCTCGGCCGCCGCCGCTCGGGCCTGCCGTACTACCGTGCCCAGGGGCACGGCCCGACACGCCGGTGCCCTCGTAGGGCCGTGCCCGGGCCGGGATGTCGGCACGGCGGCACTACGCGGCACGGCACGGCGGCACCGGCGTGCCCCGGTGTGCCGTGCCTCCCCGTGCCTGTGCCGGCCGTGCTCGGGCCGTGCCCATGCCGTGCGGCCCGGTTGGCCACCTATATGCGCATCCTCGCCTCCTACTCTGCTGCGGGGAAAAGTCCCGCCTTTTTCACCTCCGTCGGCGCCACTTCCGCCTTCCGCCCTCCGCCGTATTCCGCCGCCGCGGCGCTCGACTGGACAAGAAGAGGCGAGCCTACCGGATCGGGCAGCGCCGGGCTCGTGGCGGCGCTTGCTGGCGCCGCGCCGGTCCGCACCACATGGGGCCCCGTCTACTGCAACAAGCTCTACGCTGCTGCGGGTTTTCCTCCGTTCGCCGCCGCTGGGCTCGGCAATGGCCCGGCGAGGCTATGCGGCCGGACCCGGCGCCGATGTTAACAGAGACAGCAACAACGTCGCGGATGCAGGAGCGGGCGCAGGCACGGGAGGTGGCGCCTCCGGCGACCACAGCCAGGAAGGCGCGGGTGGTGGCGGCCCAGGCGACCACGCCACCGGAGAGTCCAAACCTGGGCAGAGCCCGACGAACGGCGGGAAGCAGACCGTTCCGGGGCATGGCTCGGCGAACGGCGGCAAGGCCATCACCACGGGGGCGCAAGAGGAAGCCCTTGCTGTGACTAACCCCTGCAGGCTCGACAAGCAGACCATTTCGCACCTCAAGGAGTTCATCAGGGGCGAAACGCAGCGTCAATCCCTCTTCATCACCAAAATGTTCAACCAGAACCGGTATCTACCATGCTGCACACGCGCTGAATCCTGTAAATTTGACTTTTTGCACCGGCCGTGTCACTCAATCCGGCTAGGATTTAATCCTGCAAATCCACTCAAACCGAACAGCACAGATGGAATCAATCCAGCTCAAGATAGCTCAATCTCATGCATATGCAGAGCACGTACAGAATAGCTCAATCTCAAGATACAGATGGAACCACTGAGCACAAGATATGTTGAACCGTTCCTGAATCTTATAACATGTTCCCACCTAGTCCATGAAGCAATTAAAGCCATACAAATACAAGAACATCAATTAGTAACATGCTATAGAAATGACTATCACAGCTACGGCAAGCCGCCTCAAGCATCTTTTTTCAAACTGCATGAGCAACAAAATCCTCTTCCTAGAGTTTAATTTAACACAATAGATTGTTAGCAATCGAGATCAACCATTACAGCACAACATCCTAATGTAATTTTCCTTGTGCCTGGACAATGCAAGAGAACTGGGACGACACCTTCTCGCCAATGCCCAGCTGCTCCACCGCCTGCACGAACCGCCAGTGCAACTCTGACATCCAATCCACCTGTAACGTGTACATATATAGATTAATAAACATGCACTTACCAATTAAAATAGACTACAGCTGTACTAACACAATGGAGTGGGATTGTTTTTGTTGTAATCAGGTGTAAAATCCAACATTCAGATTTTTTCCTCAAAGCAAAGAGGTCCAACAAACTGAAAGAGAGATACTGAAAGCAAAATATTTAGCAATAAGGCAAAGCAGCTAGCAATGGTTAGAAATGCTTGTGACAGTAAGGTAACTTGCTATGCAGTAACAAGGATATGGCAATATATGAATCAACACTAAACAGACAGAATCACTTAGAAGGCCCGAATTAGAGCAATTTACACCCTACAACTTCCTCAACATCTACAACTTAAATTCTAAAACTGGAAGTATCTACCAGCTGTGCTGTATGAATTGCTTGCCCTGCTGAAATCGACCAGGAAATTAAAAGGTGCATGTGCACATCAAACCTAACAGGTCACCACCTAATCAAAGCACAACTAGGTGTATATGGCTGTGAAATGGTTAACAGTGCTGTACTACCAAATCACGAGCAGATCCAGCACAAAAGAGCGCTTGAGCAAATATGTCAGACAGAGACATGCCACAAGATCACTAACTCATAGGAGCTAAACACTTGACAGAACTACAACACCAAAAGAGATGATTTTTGGATGGACTTGATTAGGGTTGGGAGGTTTGAGGAATTCGCAAGCAAGACCAAGGAGAACATTCTTGAAGAAGTGGTTTATGTGGCGGTGAAATGTATCATTACTATGGTGAAATTTGATCTGGAGATCCTGATAGGAAGAGTTGTGGCTGAGCATGTAAAGAAAGAATCCAAGTTTCTCCTCGACCTTGATTCTTGTATCAAGGACAAATTTGTTCCTAGGAAGGTAATCAGCCAAATAACTGAAGATCCAAGGTTCCATCCTTAAGCTACCAAACAGTTCTTCACATGTCCTTGGAGCAACCGATGGACCTCCTCCTCGCCCGATTCCTCAGGGCTATGACGTTGTTTCTTTCCCCGCCTCAATTAGACTCCAAAAGAGAAAGGGCAGGGAGAATAAACAGCATCATGTCATCGTCATCTTCCTCCCTCCTCTTTCTAATATGGTCTCTCAAAGTAATATTCATTGGATTACTATATAAAAAAATTACAGGGCAGCCATATATTTATAAAGAACATGACATTCATACAAGAGAACAGGGTAAGAACAGGGTAGTCATATAGAACTAATGGAGTACCTTCCGGAGTCAAAATCGGGTCCCAAGGTGGTGGTGGCTCGTCTTCACCAATTCTAGAAACTGCTGGTACAATCTGAAGGCAAAAAAGGTGTTGGAACAGCACACATGTTAGGCACAGGCAAAATTAGAGTCAGAAGAATGAATTCAATTGTTCGCCTTTGGTCCCAGGTACTCAAAAGTTTGATCCAATATACTTTCTGAAATTAATCCAATGTCAAATAAATTTCTGTAATTAGTCGTAGTTAGATCCAATATACTTTTCCTGTAACAATCACTATGTGCCTCTATGATGATTTTCTTCAGTGACATGGGAAGCTAAATGCATTGTCGACAAATTAGTTAGTGCCTTGATTTTCTACAATATATGATTTCATAGGAGATGCACAATTATGACAGTGACATGTAATCTATGTAGCCAGTCATAGATCTTCTCTGAACAACAAAAATACAATTTTGCAAGTATAAATGATTTTTTCAGTAAAATTAGCTTTCACAAATGAGGTGTTCGATCATTTAAATCTTGCATCAATCATAGCCTGGTAGGACAACAAATGCATGACAATAAGTTCTGCTTGGCTGTGATCATGTTCATTTGTACCCACTCAAAGATAATTAAAATGAAAGCACTTGGTCCCACGGTAAATAGCAAAGTTGTAGAACATGTTGACGAGAAAAACTGGGGAACAGATGAATCAAGGCCTAATCTAGCTTATTTTCAGAACTGCAATGCATGTCTGAAGTCAAAACCTCAAGATTTATTTTGGTTAGGAATTAGCTACATCCACAAACACATATGAATGTAACTTCCAACAGATTAATCAAAGGTCTACATCCACAAACACACATGAATTTTATATGCTTTTAAACTTGTAGGTATCCTTCACCACGTTATAAAAAATCCTTTGGCAAAAAGAAAGCATGCCAAATTCTAAAAATAGCAGTGAGGCAATGACCAATGAGCCAACAGGTCAACCTAGCTCCTAGATTCGAATCTCTGAGCTCACCACGCAGTCAGCAATAAAGCTATCAAACATGCCTTCAGAAGCAACAGCAACAAGTTACATTGAACTGCTAAGTGTTGTCATGTCCAATATCACAATTTGTTCCAAAAAGTAAATCTACAGGCTTACTCCGACGAGAAAGCACCAATTTTGCCTCAGATTACGCAAGCAGGAGAAAGCAATTAGCTACAACAACGACCACATGCAAATTGAGGAACTTTTACAAAGCAAATTGAGGAACGGCCACCGTCTGCCGCTGCTGATCTCGCCAGGCAGCGAGAAGGAACGGCCGGTTGCCTGCCGCCGATGGGGAAAAGCGCCCGGACAGCCCCGCACGGGCGGTGCGGCGGCGAATCCACCAGCGCATGAGAGCAGAGGCACAGGGTGGGAAACAAAGATGACTGCCGTCTCGGCACGTTTCCGGAGCTGCAGTGTGTGGAGTCGTCGCCGGCGGGCAACGTGCGTGTAATCACTTCGCAGCTCGGGGGCCTGGCGCTGGGATTGGATCAGCCGCAGCCAGTGGCATCCTCAACGCCTCCGCCGCCGCCGGTGCCGCCCGAGGAGGCAAGATCCAAGAAACGCGGAGAGGGGAAGGAGGAGAGAGGCGGCGGCTTACCGGTGAGAAGGTGGAGGATGAGAAGGTCGCCGCCGGACGCCGGTGCGCCGTCGCCCTTGCCTTTGCCCGCCGTCGCCGCGCACGCCGCCAGGACGCCTCGCCGCGCCTCGAGCCCTCGAGCCACAGTTGCGCCGCCTCTCCTGGATCGATTCCTGGACCCTTGAGGTCCGGATCGATTCCGGCGTGGAGAGGCTGGCCCGTCTTCATGCGCTTTTTTTATTTTTTTATTTTTTATTTTCGTTTTTTACAAAAGTATATTTTGCCGCCCCGAGGAGGGCGGTAGGGACTTATTTGTAAAAAAAAAATTTATTTGCGCGGACGCCCCTGGCGGGAGCCTGCCGCCCCCCTGCCGGGCGGCAGGCCCCCTGCCGCCACTCCACTGGGCGGCAGGGGGCCTGCCGCCCGGCAGGGGGGCGGCAGGCTCCCCCCTCCTGTATAAAAGGTTTCCCCTCCCCCCTCATTTGCTTCCCACGACATCCAGAGAGCGGGAGGGAGAGAAGAGGGGTGAGGGAGGGAGTTGTAACGGCGAAGCCCTGCCGGATTTTGGATCCTAACCGCAGGTAATAAATATTTCTCAACTTTCTCGATCTAAATTTATTGTATGTTTAATTCTATAATTAGTGTAAGCAGCAGTAATGATATTTTAGCGATTTAGGTAATGTTTTTAATATAATTTAGGTAGAATTAAGATTAGTTTTTAGAAAAACCAATTAGGTTTACCAACAAATTTTGTGGTATTGAGTAGTTGTTTAATACGAGAAAATATTAGAAAAATATATTTATAAAATTATATTGTACAAAAATTGTAGGAAATGCAAAAAAATGTTAGAAAAGTTTATGAAAATTTAAGATAAATTGTAGAAAAATTGTAGAAAATGCAGAAAAATTTAGATAAATTGTAGAAAATGTTAGAAAAGTATATGAAACATTCAGACTCGTCGCACCGGTCCTTTCTTGCTGTGGTTCAGCGCGTGAAACTTAACGTGCTGCGTCCACGTCCACCAGCGGAGTTTATTCCTGTTGAGCCACGATGGGTGCCCAGGTGATATGTCGTCGGATTATGTTTTTAAAAATTCGTTTGTTTCGTATATGTTTCGTACACGTTTCGTACATAATGTACTTACATTTGATCGTTCTATTTTTCAAGTTGAGTGAGGCTGGTCTTCTTACTATAGGTCGTCTTGCTGAGAGTGGTTTAGTACAGCTGGACAGGTCCCTACTGACGGCTCTAGTTGATAAATGGAGGCCTGAGACAAACACCTTCCACCTCCCTTGTGGGGAGATGACACCGACCCTACAGGACATTGCGATGCTGCTGGGTCTTCCTATCAGTGGGGATGTCGTAGGGCCTCGTGTCGTCCCGCCTACGTGGTTGGACGATCTAGAAGAGCGTTTTGCAAATATTGACATCGCGATTGATGTAGAAGAGCACCCAAAAGCAATAGGCCCTGCCAAGGCATGGATCCTCCAGTTCCAGGTACATACCTTGTTTTGTTACGATTAATGTTAGAGTTATGCTTTTGACTAGTGCAAATATGGTTTTATTTTATAATTGATCTCGTACTCATAAATGTTCATCTTTTCTATGCAGCCCGACAATTTGGCACATGATGCTGATGATGATAGCGTCACTCGATCCCTTGAGGCATACCTATTGTGGTTGTTTGGATACATAATGTTCAACAACTCACACGGGGCCTATGTGGATAGGGTGCTTGTGCCTTACGCACTGGAGATCGCAGAGGCAGCTGTGGAGGAAATGCCTCAATACAGTTGGGGTGCAGCGGTACTTGCAGCCACGTATCGTGGCCTCTGCAAGGCATCGGTGCAAAATAAGCACAATGCAATTCTTACAGGATGTCCAATTCTGCTACAGCTTTAGTCGTACGAGAGGATAGCAATTGGTCGCCCGCTTGTCGACCACTCACCGTATGAGCTGGATATGTACGGTGACACCGAGGACGATAGGCCCACCATGGGGACTGTCTGGTACGCTCGTCAGGTACGGAAATGACTGCTACTCGTACTATTCTGTTGGCAATTCTGTTGCTTTGTTTTACCCTCTTTGTATTTCTTATTTGTACATATTATTATTAATTTTGTGCAGAAGAGGTGGGCCCACGTACAGTCTCGTCGGGCCTATCCTGATTTTGTGGCTGAGTTTGATCGGTTGACACCTGAAGACGTCGTGTGGGAGCCCTACTCCGAGTTGGCTATAAACACTCGTGCACTGATCGGGATATCTTCGGTTTGCTTTCAGGACCAGGCCTTATGGATGACAACTACAGCGTTGGTGTACGATGTTTACATTGAGGCTCACTGCCCGGATAGAGTCAGGAGACAGTTCGGTCAAAGGCAGTTGTATCCTGTGCCGTCAGCATTGGATCGGGTCGAACGCCATGACCACAGGTAACAATTCATATACTATTTCAGTGACTATGCATTGTATGGTTAACTAATCATATTTGACTAAATTGTTTTCAATATTTAGTTTATCGAGGACTGGGCAACCCTTCTCCAACATGTGGGTGACAAGGGTGCAGCCTTGGGTCGATGCCTGGGACCAGGCAGAGGAGAACGTGGCGCTTGCGACCCCTGCACACACGGAGGCTTCGTACAGGGCGTACCTGAGCTGGTACCAACCTCAGACTCGTTGCCGCTTGATATATGCTGACATGCAACCACAGCCGCATGTTGCGACAGCACAGGATGGGTACGCACGACATAGGAATGAAGCATTAGCTGGGGCGGTGAGTCAAAGTTATCATCGCTTTTCAAATACTTTGGATTACAGTGTTAATGTCTTTTTTTTCTTGCTTGCAGTTTGAAATGTGCAGGTTGATGGACTTAGATGCCAGGGCGAATTTGATGAGGATTCGAGGGGGATCTATGATGGATAGGAATGAGCAAGAGTCGGCCTGGACCCGAGTTTCACAAAGAGCTCATTCCATGCTTGAAGCCTTTGGTAGCCGGACTTCGTACGATGACTCGTACGGTTCGTCTCAAGCCTCGACCTCGTCTCCTTGTGGTCCCACACAGCAGCAGTCTTCCCAAGCACCTTATTGCTCTCAGCAGCATTATCCAGGTACGTGAGGATACTTACTAACTTCCTACTTCGAAGCCAACAATTAATTCTCAGTGCATACAGGTGATGCACACCCACCTTACCAACCTCACGGAGGGACTCAGTTTAGTACCATGGCACCAGCTGCAGGGATGTCATTTCAACCAACGGCGACAGCAGAAGGAACGCAAGGTAAATACCTAATCTGTAGCCCGAATTTATAATGTGCTTCTTATCTGTACGAATATTTTAAATAATTTGAACGGTTTACGGGATCGCACCACCAGCTTCCTGATATGGGTCATTCATCGTATCCACCACCACCAGGTACGTATGATGAATATATACCAAAATATATGACTTATAAGACGATGATTAAGATATCTTAATTGCTACTGTATAGGGCCCACACAGGATACCTTTGAGGCGAACTTCGAAGATTGGAGTCGGTTATTTTCTACACCTAACCCGCAGGCCGATACTATCTTCCAGACACCTGTGCCCACCGGACGTCCAGGTAGAGACGTAGGGCTTCCAGAGCGACACACCTACTCTACAGACCACGTCCACGCTCAGCGTAAAAGAGGTCGACATGGCCGGGGTGGCCGGGGTGGTTAGGATGTGCTTCTAGCTGTTTCTGTATTTTTGTTATGGACATGTCATCATGTTATACTTATTTCGTTCTCATACATCACCTATTTCGTTCTCATTTGCGTATGTGTGTGAATTGCTAGCTTATACTTTTCATATTCATATTCTTTACTAATGGTTTTTTATTTGTATCCATATCTAAAACACATTTAATGGGCACAGCGGGCAGGGCAATATGTCGGGGAGCCTGCCGCCCCCCTGCCGGGCGGCAGGCCCCCTGCCGCCCAGTGGAGTGGCGGCAGGGGGCCTGCCGCCCGGCAGGGGGGCGGCAGGCTCCCGCCAGGGGCGTCCGCGCAAATAAATTTTTTTTTACAAATAAGTCCCTACCGCCCTCCTGGGGGCCCCCTGCCGCCCCCAGGAGGGCGGTAGGGGTACAAAACTGTAAATTATAATATTGAAAATATATTTTTGTAAAAAACGAAAATAAAAAATATAAAAATAAAAAAAGCGCCCGTCTTCATTCCGGACTGGGCCTAAACGAACGACGATTCCGGACCGGATCCTATTTCAAACCGGGCTACTTTGTTCCGGCCGGTTTGGAGACCATTCCGGCCCGGTTTGGGTCTAACCGAACGAGGCCCTTTTCGACTGTGGTACTATCTGAAGGAGTGGTTTCAGTTTTGACAAATATAACCTATTATAACTTGAAAAGATGAAGGCGGTCTTGATTGTTGATTATATTAGTAACTCTGCTGAATATACCATACTTTGCACTCTGTTAGTCTTTCAAAACTTTCTTCTTCTTGGGCATTGTATCACTTGCAGATTCTTAATATTTTTCTTATTTTTTAGGATAATTCTGCACGCTGCTGGATCTGTAACGGAAACCACCTTGAAGAAATTCCCGTGCATACAAATTTTCCAGAGTCAAAAGAATTAACAGATGTAAAAATAAATAATTAACTGTTTTCTTCTTTGATGTCCAAGTGTTTTTTCCCTTATAATTGGCTCCTGAATGTGCATGCAGCTATCAGAAGTCTCTAATCAATGCTTTGGTCTTACACTAGCACCTGGAGGACAAATGATTGCTGTGGCATGTTTTAGGCTTCTATATCTGGCACCTTTTTTGCTCAAGTGAACTGTAGTTGTAGGTAAAATTGTATGCATAAGCTGTAAGAATTGATAAACTGTCTTTTTCAGGTCCGTGGTTTGGATCTGAACGTCTTAGGCCAGATGTATCAAGCCAGGTAATACATTTATAGTTCATTATGAAATGTACTAGGATCCTTGTATAAATCTTTTTTGATTTGATATAACATTTAGAAAATGCATTCACATGGTCATAATTGGGTTAATTAAAATAATAGGACACAAAAGCCGGTGGTTGAGTTCATTTGGATTGGTGGTCAATTTGTTGGTATTCCACTAGACAGGAGCATTGTCGCATTGATGTTTGCAAATTGCATTCCACAGTCTACCATCTTATCCTCGAGTAACTTTTTGTGGTGGGGATCTAACATTTTGTGGTCGTTGAAGAAATACGAAAATGTTGAAAAGGGGCTTGCCTTATGGGATGTTGTAGCTGCGCTGCAAGGGTTCAAGAAATATGCACCCACCTTTCTGGAGACTTTGATGGATATGTGGATCTCAGCTTTATTTTCAGGTGATCCACAGTGTGTTTCAATCAATGCTCCATCGTGTTCAAGGCATGACATGCTGCCCAGTGTCAGTTTGCGGAAGCTACACTTACTGAACATAATTTGTAGAAAAGTAATGCTCAGCAATCATGCGCAGCTTGGTCCTGATGCTGAAAATGGTAATGACTCGAAAACTGAGCTCTGGAGCACTCTTTTGACAAGGAGTGAAAGAGAGCTTCGTGAGAGACTGGTGGGTTTCACCTTTGCTGCAGTCCTGAAAAGGACAGCATATTCGTTCAATGGTACCTCTACTGAAAACAGCTGGTTTCCTGTTGGAGTTGCCCAAATGGATTCTTGGGTATCTATGAATGAAGGAGAAGTGCATAACCAGCTCAAGTATCTCAGATCTAGGATCAAAGATCTCGGAAACAGGTATATTTTACTAACTCCATTGATCATCTCTCAACCGTTTTCGTATCGACAAATGTCAACAGACTTGCTAGTTTGCCCACAACATTGAAATGCCATCACGAAATAGTTTTACAGAACTGATTTCCTCCTTCAGGATCAACTCTGCATGTGGATACTCTGTTGAAGAAACCTGCCCCTACTGCTCTGCACCGGTCCACTTCGAGTCGACCGATGTAGCCATCTGCAGAGAAAGTCACACGTTGACGCGGTTCAGGGCGTCCATAATCTTGTGCTCCGTGCCTCCGTCCTGCAGCCGGTGTGGCACTGCGTATGCTGCGGAGGCATGGTCGACAAGCTGCTGCCGCAGTCATTCTTCACCACTAGAACAAAAGGCGCGCTTTGCGCGCCCTATCAGGAGTTCATTGACCATCTAAGTAGAAAGAAACAAGGTAAAATGAAAATATGAAAAGTTAATGAAAAGACAAATCCATTACAAAATCTGCAGCAGCAAAATTTTTATTCCACAAAGTTTGTTCCGCATGTTTGTACCCAGGTAGAATTACAATATATTACAATATCAGGGACATGTCTTGTATAGAGCAAAACACACATGGTATATAGATAGTAGGCAAACAAACAAAAGAAAAGGTGAACACGCATCAAGAAAATATAAGAAAATATTGTAATATAACTCTATGGGATGCCGTAAATTCAAGATCTGACAACAATGTCTCATCAATAGAGAGCTTTAAAGCCGTCAGATTCTTCGTTCAAAAGCTCGCTACAGTAATATTACAAAACTAATCATCACAGTCTAGAAACCAAGTAGAAAAAATTCTACCTTTTCATTCAACTTTTACTGAAAGCCTTAGGTGATTTGATAACGCCAGCAACAGACAAGCTAAAAACCTGATACCTTCCAAAGCAAGATACCCAATTGCCATAGTTTATTAGATTTGCAGTTTCTAAACCGTAACAGCTCAGGGACACAAAGCAACATAAAGCACGAAAGAACTTATAAAATAAATTATCATGAAAGTCTGCATTCTTTGATGCAAAGCTTATAGGAAAATTTTATCATGACTTCATGAATATACTAAGATATGAGTTTGTAGCTCCTAAAATATTAAATTATGGTTTTCAGGGGATTAATGGTACTCTATAAAAGTGAGGGAAATACAACGGGTGATGATGGATGAACACAAGCACAGGTAAACAGTAAAATGACGTAGCTCAAATATAAGTAGAAATAGGAGCCTTGTAAACACAATCTGAACTAAAAGTGGTATAATGACCACACTCCTGCAAGTCTGAAGAGGGGAAGAAAATGAAGATGCATGATCTCTTTAGGAGCCAACCCAAAGTAGTTCATTATTTAAAGTTCACTGAGAAATGGATACATGTGTAGCTTCTTTTCACTATCCACTGCTACATCATCGATTTCAGGATCCAAGGCAACTTGCAGTGAATCATGCAAACCAAATGACCATTGAAATTAAGACATTCAAAAGAGAAGTAAACAAAAAACACTGCATAAGAGTATAACCTGTACATATTCTTGTAGCCAAATGAATCGACCTGCAGGTTGGACCCTATAAAATGATATAATTTGCATTTTCAGACTGTAGTTAAAACTATCTTTCCAATGCACTCATCTGTGCAAATCAAAATTCTAACATACATAAAATAATCTAATTGGCAAACATAAATAATTATAAATGTACTTAGTGATACTAACTGCATCTACTCCTACAATTGTTATCCAATAATATAATGGATATGAGATCTAGGAATTATGCTTCAGTTAAACCTGGAAATACTTTTTTATGTTCCTGCCATGATTACGGCAATATATGCAGGGAAAAATAAAATCAAGCATAGATCAATGGTAAAATGAAGGGAGAAAAACCTCATCAATTAATTTATTTAATTTGTACGAAAATTGGCGAATCAGAGAGTTTGCTTGTGGTTGTATATGGTGAAATCATCACTCTTGCCTGTGCCCTCTCGGATGATGCAGCTAGACTTAAGACCTGCCTGTACTTGTGGTCACCTACCTGGTGGGGGAGGAGAATATCTTAACTCTTAAGCTCCAAAGCATGAGCACGTCCAAATCAATGGCTGGCGGCGGGAGCTGTGTCACACCCTGAAATTTTTGAATTTCAGGATGTGATTAAAATTAAAAATAAAACAACAATTTTCTCACAATTTTAAAATTTTCTCAACATTTATTTTTTCTTCACAGAGAATTTAGTGTAAAAGAAAATAAATATTGGTTGTTTTTCAAATTAAATGATGTTGTTCTTCTGGTGATGCATTCATGTCACATGCATAGTGTTGTTGAGTGTGAAAACCTTTCAAAACGTGTTCTATCATCAAAAATTCTTCCCGGGAATTTTCCGGAATTTTCTGGATTCTTTTCCCATTTTCCCTAGAGCAAACTCTAATTTTTAGAGGCTCTTCCAAATCTTCTCATGAGCTCCAAATATTTTATTTGAGTTCGTTAGGTCCCAATATATTTCTAGGATTTTTCCTAGAATTTTCGGGCCATTTGGAATATTTTTCGGACTTTAAATATGAATTCTAGATTTTTTTAGAATTATTTTAATTTCGAAAATAATTAATTCCGAAATTTTAAATGGGCTAAGTCTATCAAAAGTGCATAAATCCCTAATGGACCTCAAGGGCCCATTCATGTGTTCCCTAATGGGCTAAAGGCACGTAAAGCCCATTAGCATGGGAGGGAGGTTTAGTACCACATTGCTAGTTGATGTGGGATGGCGAGACTTTTCTCTCTATATATTAAACCAACCTCTCATGGCAACTCCACACAAAAATATAGACTACCCGTAGGGAGGCTCCTTGTTTGGGAATCCCTAAAATAATCTTTTCCCCAGAATCCCACCATCCTCCGCATCCGTGCATCTCCGGTGAAATCCGACGCCACCCCAGTGCTCAGCTCGTTGTCCTCTTCGTCGTGGTGTCTTCCTTCTCGTGAGTCGTCGCCATTTCGCCGTCGACCCCATGCCTTCTTCCTCGACTCCGACGATTTTCTTCTTCTCCGGTGAGCAACTTCCTCCGTCTTTTCTTCCCTCTCTCTCGCTCTGCTCCGCTCGGTCTTGTTCGCCGTCGCCGCCATCCGCCATGCGCCGCCGCGAGCTCCGCTCCGCCCGCTCTAGCTCTGCGCCGCCGCCAGCCCACCCCAATCCACTCCCGCCGTCCGATTTAGATCCAGCGGCCCAGATCTAATATGACCCGAGTCAACTAAACCAAATACCGTTCAACCGTGGTCATTTTTGCAAATAAACCCCTCCGTTTTTCCAAAATCAACCCTCCGTCCATCGCAGTTCAAAACTATTTCTGTTTTAGTCCAAATCTTTACGGAAAACACCCTGAGTTTTTCCAAAATAGAACCCGCCATCCTTAGTGCGTAGTTTTGCAAGCTAGCCCCTGAAGTTTTAGGTTTAATTATGTTTAGGTCCCTGGTTTCTTCAGATCTAGCCCCTGGAAGCCCTGTTTCTTCACAAATAAGCCCCTAGAACCTTGTTTTAGCCATATCTTTCACGTTTCAACTCCGTTTTCAGCGATTCTTGCGCTCACGTGATCCTTGCAACGTGTGCGATAGCTTTATAACCTTTTTATCCTCTGTGAGCACATTTTGTTGTGTCTTACAAATCTTTTCTGTTAGTCCTTAACCTTTTTAGTTAATCACAACTAGATCTCTGAAGCACCGTTTAGTCTATAGAATCGCCGTTTTAGCTCTGTTTTCCGCATTTCTTGCGCTTTCGTAACCGTAACAGCGAGCCTTGTCTTTTAGTATGTTCTTTTTAAGTTTTTTTTCTTTGTATTGGTGTATTGTTCTTAGTTGTACTTGTTGTTTTGCTTTGTATGGTTGCTCGTTGTTTGCTCCGAGTAGAAGGATCGCTGTCTGAAGATTGAAGATCAAGAGTTTCAAGTGAGCAAAAGCTGAAGAGCAGTAAGAGTAGCTTTTCGTTGGAGAAAGGCAAGTGACCCTAACCATACTTCTATCTATGCTTTATTTACAAGAGTACTATGATTTAATTGGAACATGGAGAACCACCCAAGAAAACCGTACAACCACAATACTAATGGGCTCTGGTCTTGGCTGAGTAATTAGATGAACTATATGTTGTGTTGGGGTTGTTCTGCTTGGTGGTTATGAGTTTGTGTTGTGGAGCGGGTGAAGGAAGCTGCGTCTTCTGAGGGACCGCACGGCAGGGACCAACACATACATATAGGGATTCTTTGTAAATGCCTCGTAGCGTCCCTATGCAATCACACCTCGGAAGTGTGGTATTGTGCCTAGCTAGCACATTGCGTGGTTGGGTTTAAAGTTCTTCGGAACTTTTACGCGAATTGTGGTGAAAGTGTACAACCTCTGCAGAGTTAAAACTAACCGGTTAGCCGTGCTCACGGTCAAGAGCGGCTTGGACCCTCACATGATTAATAAACTTAAAGATGGATTTAAATCATTTTCTGGTTTTTTTCTTGTGGCCTTGCTGAGTACCAACCATAAGTGTACTCACCCTTGCTTACTGCTGCTC
This sequence comes from Panicum virgatum, assembly GCF_016808335.1. NCBI lineage: Eukaryota > Viridiplantae > Streptophyta > Magnoliopsida > Poales > Poaceae > Panicum > Panicum virgatum. Next base: position 28,372,891 of record NC_053141.1, on the reverse strand, counting down.
AGAAGGAGAAAGTTATGGTGGAGTCTATTGAAGTTGTTGCTGAGTTCTAGGCGTACGCAACCCCCAGTCGATTGCCTGTGAAGTTTGGAGTCTCCGTTTCCAGGATAAGCTGTAAACTCTAATAGTCTTTTAATTGTTTTAGTTTTTCTTTTTCGTGATACTGTACTGATTATTCACTTATGATGTCTCTATATGTATGAAACTTGATCCTGGCATACATATAGTTATGCATTCGGTTTTGTCCTTAAAACCGGGTGTGACAGAAGTGGTATCAGAGCTGTATCGACTGTAGGACGCAAGCCTAGATAGCAATGGTCGCTTCCTAAGGCCTTTTATGTCACCAAAACAATTCCTACCTTATCCTTGACCTCTTTGGTGAATATTCTCACTCCTTAACTATTTTTCTTTCCTCAGTCAACCTTGACTCTCTCTTTATTTGCACTTCATTGTTTTGCAAATGTTAGATCCTCAACACTGTCTATTTATTTATTTTCCTAGATCACTCCTTGATTTTGATCATACCTCCCCTTTGATGTATGATTTTCCAATTTCATCCAGCTCACCTCCTTTTGATATGCTGGTGAAATTGCTCCTCAAAATTCTTTTAACTCATTTTTTTGGATCTATCTTTCCTTTGCTTTATTCACAATCTGCTTAGTGCCTCTCCGTTCTTTCTAAATAAATGCCGCTTTGGATTCATCCCTTGATTCTTGATTCCAAAGTATCTCTTCTGATTCAAAAAAAATAGATGATCCGCAACATTTATCCTAATGTTTGTCTATCCAAATCATCTGAAGAATGTGACCGCTAGTTCATCATGTGGAGCCAAGTCGAAGCAATTGGATACTATACCACCTGCTCATATTTCTGTTCATGTTGGTTGAAGAATTCAGAGCACTACCATAGAATCAAGCCTGAGCAAAGTTATGACACTCTCACTGCCACTACAATCATGAAGGTGATGTCAACGCTGAACAAGTTGAAGGAGGCATGTGTCATCAACAACGAAGCTAGAAGATATAACCATGCTTAGGAGTACCCTTTGAAGCCCTATTAATAACGTTTAGCATCGTCTTTGACTATGTTGACTGGTGGAATTCAGTGTTTGCATGATGATGCTTGACTTTATGACCATGTCTGATTCGTTTCTTTGTAATGATTGTTGGTGTATTGTGGGTCTTCTACCTACAATGACATCAGTTGTCTAGCTGGGTTCTTGTGTACCTCCCACCTCCTTGTTATCCTCTGTCATTCTACCCAATCTTTTAGAGGATGTCCAGAAAGGAGTTCATGGCAACACTCGTCTACAATAATCAACAAATGAAAGAAACTGAAGACAAGAATGTTCTCTTCTCCTTGCAGTTACCCCATGTCTTTCTCCCGTCCATCTTTATTTATTTAAGTTGTGACCACCAAGAGCTGTTGAAAAGGATATCATGGACTTTGCCTTGTTAATTCGATCTTTTTTTTTTCATTCTCTCTACTGACCTCATCCTTACCACGCAACTAGATGGTGAGTCCCAACAGAAAGGAGAAAGAAGACCTCAACATCCCAGCACAAACTCAGGGAGTACAAACAATGGTTCCAACCAGGGTCAATATCCAACAACATGTTACAGAGCAAGCCTCATTTCCTAGGAGCCACAACCCTGTTAGCAGGGATAATCAAGTCCCAACCGGCCTGCCAGCGTTTGAAAAAGAGAAGCTATTAGCTATGCAAGCTCGTGTCCTACAAGGAAGGTTGCAGTCTACAACAACATCCTCGAATAACATGGAGATGACCAAGACAGAAGTCCCCACTGGACCAGTGAAGAGGCAAGTAGCTGAAGCATGGAACAATGAAAAGCGTAAGAGAAACTATGAAGCACCAAAGCCACAGATAAAGGAACAACATGAGATTAGTAAGACTTCAGAAAAGTGCCAATGTTGTGAGCATTATGGCCGTCGATGTCTACAAGAAGATAGCTTAATGACAGCAGAAGCAAGGCAACGTTATCATTCAGATATCAATAGAAAGTTATCTATGCATGTTCCAAACCTAGAAGGAGTTACTCAAGCTGAAGATAGAAATCCGACTATAAACCTCGAGGATTGGACTATCACTTTCAAAGAGTTTCAGCCTAAAAGAAGCAAGCAGTCCAAGAAACAAATTGGTAAAGCAAGCCAAGAGAAGATGGAGTTACCACAACCATTGGCAGATAGAGGTGTTCAATCCAGTTCCAACCAATTACAACCTGAAGTGGTTCAACCTCCATATGACAACTCTATCAAGTAGAATCCAGCCACACAAGTCATTCCACCAAGAGTTGAGGTAGAGCAGAAAAGTAGTCGGGATGGACGTATTAAAAGAGTAATGTGCTATAAATGTGGTGAAAAGGGCCATTATGCCAATAGATGTCCCACAAAACGAGAAAGTCGAAATGGGTATGCTAGATGGGCCAACAGAGCTAAGGAAAGAATGGATAGCTAAAGAATGAGTATCCATGAAGTGTTTGGTGTGAGTTGCAAAAAAAAAAATGCATGTTTGAGGACATATTGTAAGAAGGAATGATCAGGAAGACAGTTAATGTGTCGGATGCTACCCACCTAAACCTTTGTCTCTTGTTAACCTTGTGAATCTCGGGACAAGATTCTTTTTAAGGGGGTAGTTCTGTCACACCCTGAAATTTTTGAATTTCAGGATGTGATTAAAATTAAAAATAAAACAACAATTTTATCACAATTTTAAAATTTTCTCAACATTTATTTTTTCTTCACAGAGAATTTAGTGTAAAAGAAAATAAATATTGGTTGTTTTTCAAATTAAATGATGTTGTTCTTCTGGTGATGCATTCATGTCACATGCATAGTGTTGTTGAGTGTGAAAACCTTTCAAAACGTGTTCTATCATCAAAAATTCTTCCCGGGAATTTTCCGGATTTTTCTGGATTCTTTTCCCATTTTCCCTAGAGCAAACTCTAATTTTTAGAGGCTTTTCCAAATCTTCTCATGAGCTCCAAATATTTTATTTGAGTTCGTTAGGTCCCAATATATTTCTAGGATTTTACCTAGAATTTTCGGGCCATTTGGAATATTTTTCGGACTTTAAATATGAATTCTAGATTTTTCTAGAATTATTTTAATTTCGAAAATAATTAATTCCGAAATTTTAAATGGGCTAAGTCTATCAAAAGTGCATAAATCCCTAATGGACCTCAAGGGCCCATTCATGTGTTCCCTAATGGGCTAAAGGCACGTAAAGCCCATTAGCATGGGAGGGAGGTTTAGTACCACATTGCTAGTTGATGTGGGATGGCGAGACTTTTCTCTCTATATATTAAACCAACCTCTCATGGCAACTCCACACAAGAATATAGACTACCCGTAGGGAGGCTCCTTGTTTGGGAATCCCTAAAATAATCTTTTCCCCAGAATCCCACCATCCTCCGCATCCGTGCATCTCCGGTGAAATCCGACGCCACCCCAGTGCTCAGCTCGTTGTCCTCTTCGTCGTGGTGTCTTCCTTCTCGTGAGTCGTCGCCATTTCGCCGTCGACCCCATGCCTTTTTCCTCGACTCCGACGATTTTCTTCTTCTCCGGTGAGCAACTTCCTCCGTCTTTTCTTCCCTCTCTCTCGCTCTGCTCCGCTCGGTCTTGTTCGCCGTCGCCGCCATCCGCCATACGCCGTCGCGAGCTCCGCTCCGCCCGCTCTAGCTCTGCGCCGCCGCCAGCCCACCCCAATCCACTCCCGCCGTCCGATTTAGATCCAGCGGCCCAGATCTAATATGACCCGAGTCAACTAAACCAAATACCGTTCAACCGTGGTCATTTTTGCAAATAAACCCCTCCGTTTTTCCAAAATCAACCCTCCGTCCATCGCAGTTCAAAACTATTTCTGTTTTAGTCCAAATCTTTACGGAAAACACCCTGAGTTTTTCCAAAATAGAACCCGCCATCCTTAGTGCGTAGTTTTGCAAGCTAGCCCCTGAAGTTTTAGGTTTAATTATGTTTAGGTCCCTGGTTTCTTCAGATCTAGCCCCTGGAAGCCCTGTTTCTTCACAAATAAGCCCCTAGAACCTTGTTTTAGCCATATCTTTCACGTTTCAACTCCGTTTTCAGCGATTCTTGCGCTCACGTGATCCTTGCAACGTGTGCGATAGCTTTATAACCTTTTTATCCTCTGTGAGCACATTTTGTTGTGTCTTACAAATCTTTTCTGTTAGTCCTTAACCTTTTTAGTTAATCACAACTAGATCTCTGAAGCACCGTTTAGTCTATAGAATCGCCGTTTTAGCTCTGTTTTCCGCATTTCTTGCGCTTTCGTAACCGTAACAGCGAGCCTTGTCTTTTAGTATGTTCTTTTTGAGTTTTTTTCTTTGTATTGGTGTATTGTTCTTAGTTGTACTTGTTGTTTTGCTTTGTATGGTTGCTCGTTGTTTGCTCCGAGTAGAAGGATCGCTGTCTGAAGATTGAAGATCAAGAGTTTCAAGTGAGCAAAAGCTGAAGAGCAGTAAGAGTAGATTTTTGTTGGAGAAAGGCAAGTGACCCTAACCATACTTCTATCTATGCTTTATTTACAAGAGTACTATGATTTAATTGGAACATGGAGAACCACCCAAGAAAACCGTACAACCACAATACTAATGGGCTCTGGTCTTGGCTGAGTAATTAGATGAACTATATGTTGTGTTGGGGTTGTTCTGCTTGGTGGTTATGAGTTTGTGTTGTGGAGCGGGTGAAGGAAGCTGCGTCTTCTGAGGGACCGCACGGCAGGGACCAACACATACATATAGGGATTCTTTGTAAATGCCTCGTAGCGTCCCTATGCAATCACACCTCGGAAGTGTGGTATTGTGCCTAGCTAGCACATTGCGTGGTTGGGTTTAAAGTTCTTCAGAACTTTTACGCGAATTGTAGTGAAAGTGTACAACCTCTGCAGAGTTAAAACTAACCGGTTAGCCGTGCTCACGGTCAAGAGCGGCTTGGACCCTCACATGATTAATAAACTTAAAGATGGATTTAAATCATTTTCTGGTTTTTTTCTTGTGGCCTTGCTGAGTACCAACCATAAGTGTACTCACCCTTGCTTACTGCTGCTCAGAAGGAGAAAGTTATGGTGGAGTCTATTGAAGTTGTTGCTGAGTTCTAGGCGTACGCAACCCCCAGTCGATTGCCTGTGAAGTTTGGAGTCTCCGTTTCCAGGATAAGCTGTAAACTCTGATAGTCTTTTAATTGTTTTAGTTTTTCTTTTTCGTGATACTGTACTGATTATTCACTTATGATGTCTCTATATGTATGAAACTTGATCCTGGCATACATATAGTTATGCATTCGGTTTTGTCCTTAAAACCGGGTGTGACAGAAGTGGTATCAGAGCTGTATCGACTGTAGGACGCAAGCCTAGATAGCAATGGTCGCTTCCTAAGGCCTTTTATGTCACCAAAACAATTCCTACCTTATCCTTGACCTCTTTGGTGAATATTCTCACTCCTTAACTATTTTTCTTTCCTCAGTCAACCTTGACTCTCTCTTTATTTGCACTTCATTGTTTTGCAAATGTTAGATCCTCAACACTGTCTATTTATTTATTTTCCTAGATCACTCCTTGATTTTGATCATACCTCCCCTTTGATGTATGATTTTCCAATTTCATCCAGCTCACCTCCTTTTGATATGCTGGTGAAATTGCTCCTCAAAATTCTTTTAACTCATTTTTTTGGATCTATCTTTCCTTTGCTTTATTCACAATCTGCTTAGTGCCTCTCCGTTCTTTCTAAATAAATGCCGCTTTGGATTCATCCCTTGATTCTTGATTCCAAAGTATCTCTTCTGATTCAAAAAAAATAGATGATCCGCAACATTTATCCTAATGTTTGTCTATCCAAATCATCTGAAGAATGTGACCGCTAGTTCATCATGTGGAGCCAAGTCGAAGCAATTGGATACTATACCACCTGCTCATATTTCTGTTCATGTTGGATGAAGAATTCAGAGCACTACCATAGAATCAAGCCTGAGCAAAGTTATGACACTCTCACTGCCACTACAATCATGAAGGTGATGTCAACGCTGAACAAGTTGAAGGAGGCATGTGTCATCAACAACGAAGCTAGAAGATATAACCATGCTTAGGAGTACCCTTTGAAGCCCTATTAACAACGTTTAGCATCGTCTTTGACTATGTTGACTGGTGGAATTCAGTGTTTGCATGATGATGCTTGACTTTATGACCATGTCTGATTCGTTTCTTTGTAATGATTGTTGGTGTATTGTGGGTCTTCTACCTACAATGACATCAGTTGTCTAGCTGGGTTCTTGTGTACCTCCCACCTCCTTGTTATCCTCTGTCATTCTACCCAATCTTTTAGAGGATGTCCAGAAAGGAGTTCATGGCAACACTCGTCTACAATAATCAACAAATGAAAGAAACTGAAGACAAGAATGTTCTCTTCTCCTTGCAGTTACCCCATGTCTTTCTCCCGTCCATCTTTATTTATTTAAGTTGTGACCACCAAGAGCTGTTGAAAAGGATATCATGGACTTTGCCTTGTTAATTCGATCTTTTTTTTTCATTCTCTCTACTGACCTCATCCTTACCACGCAACTAGATGGTGAGTCCCAACAGAAAGGAGAAAGAAGACCTCAACATCCCAGCACAAACTCAGGGAGTACAAACAATGGTTCCAACCAGGGTCAATATCCAACAACATGTTACAGAGCAAGCCTCATTTCCTAGGAGCCACAACCCTGTTAGCAGGGATAATCAAGTCCCAACCGGTCTGCCAGCATTTGAAAAAGAGAAGCTATTAGCTATGCAAGCTCGTGTCCTACAAGGAAGGTTGCAGTCTACAACAACATCCTCGAATAACATGGAGATGACCAAGACAGAAGTCCCCACTGGACCAGTGAAGAGGCAAGTAGCTGAAGCATGGAACAATGAAAAGCGTAAGAGAAACTATGAAGCACCAAAGCCACAGATAAAGGAACAACATGAGATTAGTAAGACTTCAGAAAAGTGCCAATGTTGTGAGCATTATGGCCGTCGATGTCTACAAGAAGATAGCTTAATGACAGCAGAAGCAAGGCAATGTTATCATTCAGATATCAATAGAAAGTTATCTATGCATGTTCCAAACCTAGAAGGAGTTACTCAAGCTGAAGATAGAAATCCGACTATAAACCTCGAGGATTGGACTATCACTTTCAAAGAGTTTCAGCCTAAAAGAAGCAAGCAGTCCAAGAAACAAATTGGTAAAGCAAGCCAAGAGAAGATGGAGTTACCACAACCATTGGCAGATAGAGGTGTTCAATCCAGTTCCAACCAATTACAACCTGAAGTGGTTCAACCTCCATATGACAACTCTATCAAGAAGAATCCAGCCACACAAGTCATTCCACCAAGAGTTGAGGTAGAGCAGAAAAGTAGTCGGGATGGACGTATTAAAAGAGTAATGTGCTATAAATGTGGTGAAAAGGGCCATTATGCCAATAGATGTCCCACAAAACGAGAAAGTCGAAATGGGTATGCTAGATGGGCCAACAGAGCTAAGGAAAGAATGGATAGCTAAAGAATGAGTATCCATGAAGTGTTTGGTGTGAGTTGCAAAAAAAAAATGCATGTTTGAGGACATATTGTAAGAAGGAATGATCAGGAAGACAGTTAATGTGTCGGATGCTACCCACCTAAACCTTTGTCTCTTTCTAACCTTGTGAATCTCGGGACGAGATTCTTTTTAAGGGGGTAGTTCTGTCACACCCTGAAATTTTTGAATTTCAGGATGTGATTAAAATTAAAAATAAAACAACAATTTTCTCACAATTTTAAAATTTTCTCAACATTTATTTTTTCTTCACAGAGAATTTAGTGTAAAAGAAAATAAATATTGGTTGTTTTTCAAATTAAATGATGTTGTTCTTCTGGTGATGCATTCATGTCACATGCATAGTGTTGTTGAGTGTGAAAACCTTTCAAAACGTGTTCTATCATCAAAAATTCTTCCCGGGAATTTTCCGGAATTTTCTGGATTCTTTTCCCATTTTCCCTAGAGCAAACTCTAATTTTTAGAGGCTCTTCCAAATCTTCTCATGAGCTCCAAATATTTTATTTGAGTTCGTTAGGTCCCAATATATTTCTAGGATTTTTCCTAGAATTTTCGGGCCATTTGGAATATTTTTCAGACTTTAAATATGAATTCTAGATTTTTCTAGAATTATTTTAATTTCGAAAATAATTAATTCCGAAATTTTAAATGGGCTAAGTCTATCAAAAGTGCATAAATCCCTAATGGACCTCAAGGGCCCATTCATGTGTTCCCTAATGGGCTAAAGGCACGTAAAGCCCATTAGCATGGGAGGGAGGTTTAGTACCACATTGCTAGTTGATGTGGGATGGTGAGACTTTTCTCTCTATATATTAAACCAACCTCTCATGGCAACTCCACACAAAAATATAGACTACCCGTAGGGAGGCTCCTTGTTTGGGAATCCCTAAAATAATCTTTTCCCCAGAATCCCACCATCCTCCGCATCCGTGCATCTCCGGTGAAATCCGACGCCACCCCAGTGCTCAGCTCGTTGTCCTCTTCGTCGTGGTGTCTTCCTTCTCGTGAGTCGTCGCCATTTCGCCGTCGACCCCATGCCTTCTTCCTCGACTCCGACGATTTTCTTCTTCTCCGGTGAGCAACTTCCTCCGTCTTTTCTTCCCTCTCTCTCGCTCTGCTCCGCTCGGTCTTGTTCGCCGTCGCCGCCATCCGCCATGCGCCGCCGCGAGCTCCGCTCCGCCCGCTCTAGCTCTGCGCCGCCGCCAGCCCACCCCAATCCACTCCCGCCGTCCGATTTAGATCCAGCGGCCCAGATCTAATATGACCCGAGTCAACTAAACCAAATACCGTTCAACCGTGGTCATTTTTGCAAATAAACCCCTCCGTTTTTCCAAAATCAACCCTCCGTCCATCGCAGTTCAAAACTATTTCTGTTTTAGTCCAAATCTTTACGGAAAACACCCTGAGTTTTTCCAAAATAGAACCCGCCATCCTTAGTGCGTAGTTTTGCAAGCTAGCCCCTGAAGTTTTAGGTTTAATTATGTTTAGGTCCCTGGTTTCTTCAGATCTAGCCCCTGGAAGCCCTGTTTCTTCACAAATAAGCCCCTAGAACCTTGTTTTAGCCATATCTTTCACGTTTCAACTCCGTTTTCAGCGATTCTTGCGCTCACGTGATCCTTGCAACGTGTGCGATAGCTTTATAACCTTTTTATCCTCTGTGAGCACATTTTGTTGTGTCTTACAAATCTTTTCTGTTAGTCCTTAACCTTTTTAGTTAATCACAACTAGATCTCTGAAGCACCGTTTAGTCTATAGAATCGCCGTTTTAGCTCTGTTTTCCGCATTTCTTGCGCTTTCGTAACCGTAACAGCGAGCCTTGTCTTTTAGTATGTTCTTTTTGAGTTTTTTTTCTTTGTATTGGTGTATTGTTCTTAGTTGTACTTGTTGTTTTGCTTTGTATGGTTGCTCGTTGTTTGCTCCGAGTAGAAGGATCGCTGTCTGAAGATTGAAGATCAAGAGTTTCAAGTGAGCAAAAGCTGAAGAGCAGTAAGAGTAGCTTTTCGTTGGAGAAAGGCAAGTGACCCTAACCATACTTCTATCTATGCTTTATTTACAAGAGTACTATGATTTAATTGGAACATGGAGAACCACCCAAGAAAACCGTACAACCACAATACTAATGGGCTCTGGTCTTGGCTGAGTAATTAGATGAACTATATGTTGTGTTGGGGTTGTTCTGCTTGGTGGTTATGAGTTTGTGTTGTGGAGCGGGTGAAGGAAGCTGCGTCTTCTGAGGGACCGCACGGCAGGGACCAACACATACATATAGGGATTCTTTGTAAATGCCTCGTAGCGTCCCTATGCAATCACACCTCGGAAGTGTGGTATTGTGCCTAGCTAGCACATTGCGTGGTTGGGTTTAAAGTTCTTCGGAACTTTTACGCGAATTGTGGTGAAAGTGTACAACCTCTGCAGAGTTAAAACTAACCGGTTAGCCGTGCTCACGGTCAAGAGCGGCTTGGACCCTCACATGATTAATAAACTTAAAGATGGATTTAAATCATTTTCTGGATTTTTTCTTGTGGCCTTGCTGAGTACCAACCATAAGTGTACTCACCCTTGCTTACTGCTGCTCAGAAGGAGAAAGTTATGGTGGAGTCTATTGAAGTTGTTGCTGAGTTCTAGGCGTACGCAACCCCCAGTCGATTGCCTGTGAAGTTTGGAGTCTCCGTTTCCAGGATAAGCTGTAAACTCTGATAGTCTTTTAATTGTTTTAGTTTTTCTTTTTTGTGATACTGTACTGATTATTCACTTATGATGTCTCTATATGTATGAAATTTGATCCTGGCATACATATAGTTATGCATTCGGTTTTGTCCTTAAAACCGGGTGTGACAAGCTGGGGCGATTGCAGCTCTAAAAACTAAAGCATTTCCTCTGCGCTACGTGGAGCTTCAAAGGGCCACCCCTGTTTCCATGGCCAGCAGCAGATCTAGAGGGAAGCGGTGGCCGGTGGGCGGATATGAGTTGTTACAAAGAGGGGTGAAGTAAATTAAAGGGCTGAGAGAGGACAAAGGAATACGACACCACCGAGTCGCTCCATCCCGCTGGAGGCACGCCGTCGCAGAGGTAGGCCACGAGCAGCGACGGGGGCTGCTGCAAGCAACGGCGGGGGTGGGGGAAGATAGATAAAAGAAGAGTTGTTGCATTATCCAATGTCTAGCGATACTTCAGGAGCGGGCAGCGGGTGCGCACCATCGGAGGCAGGGAGTAGATAGAGGGAGGAGACTTTGGGGAATCCCTTGTGGATGAGGCTGCGCCGCCGCCGCTTTCCATCTCCAGACTCCGTGCTGCCTGGACCAGGGAAAGAGAGGGGCTAAGAAAACTGATGAGAACAGGGGAGAGATAAACGGGGGAGGGGACAGCTTATGTGGGCTCGTCGGCGAGGCCGCGCCTTCCGCCGCCGCCGCCCTCTGTTTCTGAGAATAAATTCGAGAGGGGCTCTGCAGCATTCAACAAATGAGAAAAGAGAGGGGAGGGGGTCGTGTGGGGCCTACGGATGAGGAGGGGAGATGATAGCAAGTGGCTGTAACACTCAGGTGTTAATCCACTACTTAATTAAATTAATTACGGTCATTAGTTTCAAACCGTGCGACAAAGCACCAAAAATTGTTTCTGTCAGCCTGGGCCAGTTCAGCCCGGACCGGTCTGACCGGTATGGACGACCGGTCTAGCCCGAGTTGGTCGGGTTGGGCTCCACAGCATTTAAATCACACTCTCTCTCTCTTCTCCCCACCATCTCCCTCACCCTCCCCGTGCTCAGCCCGAGCTCAGGCTCTCCCCCTCCCATGTTCTCCTCCAAACCCTAGAACCCAAAACCTCCCCTCCATTTGATTCCAAGGCCTAGAATGGATCAAATCGGCGTGGGAAAGCTTCATCTCCTTGATTCCTTCCCTTGGGTGCTATGGATTCAAGCTCTCCACGGGGGAAAGCTTCTCTAAGGTATTTTGCTTGATATGGATCGATCTCTTGTTCTAGCTAGTTTTAGGTGATTTCCCTCTGGTCAAAAGCATCCACATGAACCCCTGAACTAGATCCTAGAAGGTATTTGGCGTTGGTGGGCGATTTTCACCGCACCAAGGTTCCTAGGTTCTGGTCTGGCTAAGACCGGTTGGACCGGTCGGAGGGACCGGTTTGACCGGTGTCACGGTAGGTTCGGTAGGACCGGTCTGACCGGTCTGATGGACCGGTCTGACCGGTGGAGTGTTGGCTGAGAAGGTGAAAGTCGGGGTAGTTGGTACAATTGGTTAGAAATTATTTTGGGTATTAGTTACTTATAATTTTTATAACTCATGCATGCATTCTCATGTCATATGCATATGCACATGTGTAGCAGCCGCGGCAGAGGAGGTCGTGTACGAGGTGGTTGCGGAGCCGCAGGAGCCGCAGGGGCCAGCCCCGCAGGAGGAGGTTCACGGGGAGTCGGCCCAAGGCCCAACTCATCCTAGTGTTGAGCAGCAGACGCAAAGCAAGCCCCGGTGCAACTCCTATTATTTCAAATTATAACACCTATATATGTCTTTACTACTTGTGCATTAGGTGTAGGAATTTCTTGGAACCCTAGCTGCATGATCCCTATGTTTCCTCGAGTTTATACTAGTATATATAGGACGATAGAAGTGCTATGCTAAATAGTTCTCGGTAGAAGACGAGTGACCTCTTACCACTCGCGAGATATAGGATGTTTAGAAGTCGAGTAATTCCCGGTTACTCGCGAGATACAAGGTATAGTCTTATTCCAGTACATGAGTTGTGAAATTGATACGCAATGAATGGAGAATTGAGACCGGACGGGGAATGATGATGTATAGGTATGACAGCAGGACAGGGTTCCTGGGTGTCTTAGTCCCGTCTGTGTCGGTTAAGGACCGAGCTGTTGTTGGCCCTGCTGATCATGTTTGAACTGTACTAACCGTATACCGAGAGTAGGAGGTAGTCGAAACCGGTAAGCCGAGTACTGCCTTGTTTCGAAAGTATAGGAACCCGCACCCAACTCCTGGGGCGAGTCGAGTAGTCGCGGAGAATTGAGATGCATATGTTTACTTTTGGTGGTCTCACGTTGAGCTCGGCTGACCATATGTCGTTGGGCTGGTTCCTGTAGTTCGAGGCGGGGAGGAGAATGGTTGGCATGTATAGTCCGACGGGGCAAATACGTGCCGTGTTGGTTAGGTCCACCTTGCAAGGTTAAATCGGATCGATTCGCCGTCAGTCGCTCTCGGATATGAGCACCTTGATCACCGAGTCGCAGCGTAGTGCGAGTAGGGATGATAAGTGATTAATATAAGGTTTCTCTATATTGATTTTATACCTGTTGCTCCACCATGTTTGCTATAGATAGTTTATGCTAATGATAGATCATGGTTAGATTATATATACAATCTGGGCTAAAATCATGAAAGTAAGGACTTACTTTAGCCGCGGTTTCTGCAAAATGACCACCAGCCAAAAGCATTGCATGTCTAGTTATGTGGGCTAAGTTATACCCACCGGTCGGGTAAGCCTTGCTGAGTATTAGAATACTCAGTGTTTGTTGCCACATTTATTATTACAGGACACCCGGACGTCGACTTCTGCCCCTGTTGTGTCAAGTTCATCTGCCGAGATGCAGATGGGTGGCAGGTTGAGGAGCGGGACCATTAGGTTAGGGCGCTGTCGAGTTGTACACTTGTGGGCTGAGTGTGCAGCCCTTCTGTTTTGCGTAGACCGGTTTGACCGGTCCGTGGGACCGGTCTGACTGGTGGAGTTGGCAGCGTGGTGCCGACCGGTTCGACCGGTTGGGTGGACCGGTCCGACCGGTCGGGGTGGATCAGAACTGATGTAAGCTAGAGTAGTTGTAGGATCTTTGTTTTCGACTTCAGTCATGTCTATGTAAGTGTTAATCTTGTAAATTATTTATGTATTTGAACTCGGTTTGTAAAACTAAATGTTTCATGTCGTGATCACTCTTGTATTTTCAAGTAATGAGTTGCGCTTGTACCATCTGTGCCTACCTTCGCGTGAGACTACCGGTGTTGTTTCGATCGGGCCGTGGGTTGAGAAAGGATCGCCAAATTAAGCCATTAAGATAATACGCCCGATGTGTTTCAAATGACAGCCATTATGCTTAATTAGAGATTTAATTTGACGGTTCCGTCACAGTGGCCAGCCTCACTGCTGTGTGCCACGCGGCCCACGAAGTGCGGAGAGAGCTCCGAGGAGCAGCAGGTTTTAAGAAACCCGATGCAGGCGTCCCCTTTGGACGCCAACCAAGACGAGCTCGACCTGTCTGGACCCGCTGTCCCTCTTTGCCCCTTCTGCGGTGTTCTGCTGCAGAGGTCGGTGCCGGTGTTCCTGCTGTCCACCTCGCCGGCAGCCTCTGTAACCTTAGTAGCTTAGTAAGTAGTACTAGTTTTTCCCTAGTTTGAGGCTGCTTGTGTTAGCTATGAAAATGTAACCCTTTGCCGAAATAAGCACGCCATTCGTGGCACCTGGCACGAATGCTCGTGCTTGGCTTGGTCCGTCATGTAACTTTTTGTAACAATTCTTTTGACCGCTGGTGTAACCCTAAATAAGAGAAGATCGGTGTGCCGCTAAGCATAGCCATGAGCAATAATTGACAAACAAATTGTAATTCTTAAGGCCCTAATAATCATGTACGCCGCCACCGGCCCACCGGCTAGCTTGGCTTCGCTGCAGTCTGGAAGCCTTTTGGCAGTTGCTAGGGAGTCATATAGGTGATATTTTGCTCCACTATATAATTTGAAGTCTTTTATGATATATTTTTTAATACTTAGTAGAATAAGATTTTTTAGCTGAGACGGTTTGTTATAATCCTAGCACGTGTGTTACTACGGCTGATAGTGTGAAGCATTTATTAATTTTATTGGTTTCATATTATCATGATATAATTAAATTTCACATGACAACATCTTGATCAAAATCTTTTGAATAAAATTTTGGCATCTAGCCCTACTTAATACTTTCATACATATCACACATTCCCATCCTAAAAAATTCTCCTATCATGATGCTGGCTGTTGCGACCTTGACTTTAGCAATGACAAGGGTGCCCACCATATTAGCATGCTGCTCGTCCCAACACTATAATTTGATGACCTGCTGATTTACACATACTGGCCTGCTGAGCATTCACGAATGAGCTATTTATATTTAACGTGCTAAAAACTCAATTCAAGCTAAGCAATACCGAGAAGGCAACGTATGGGGTGGAAACCAGGCTGGTGTGCAAACTATGCAAACCAGCGATCAGGACTCTAGAATTCTAATCCAATGGCTACACATAAAGGTGGGTTAGTTTAGCACTTAAACCCTCCCACCAATCCTCTCCTAATTTTACTTTGTGCAAAAACCCCCGTAGGTTTGGTTCTGATCCGCCCTAAACCGGGCACCTCCTGACGCCGCCGCCGCCTGACCCTCCGCCTGCACCTGACCCGCCGCTGCCGCCCCTCCGCCTGCCGCCGCCTGCCGCCCTACGTTGTTTCTGCAAGATTGGCAGTGATTCCTTTGGTTCAGGTGTCGCATCAATCCTGCTTCCTTGTGATGCTTGTCCTAATAAATACAAGTTTAATTACAGTTGATTGTTTAATCTGTGTCTTCAGCTGGTTCTGGTAGGTTCCATGCTTTTGGTGATAAAGCTTGCTCAAAAACTTTATCTTGTTACCATTGCACACACCCTAACACCGGTGCTGCCACTGCCGCCATGGAGGCCGCGACTGCCGGTAGGTTCCAGGCGCAGCGCAGGGCGGCAGGGGGCGGTGTGCGCACGAGCAGGTGGCAGGTCAGGCACATGGTGGCAGCGGCTCAAGCGCAGGGCAGGAGGCGGTGGCGCGGTGCCCGGTTTAGGGCGGATCAGAACCGAACCGACGGGGGGTTTGCACAAAGTAAAATTAGGAGGGGATTGGTGGGAGGGTTTAAGTGCTAAACTAACTCACCTTTATGTGTTGCTATTGGATTAGAATCCTAGAGTCTTGATTGCTAGTTTGCATAGTTTGCACAGCAGCCTGGTTTTCACCCCATATGTTGCCTACTTAGAATCAAGCCAAGCTTCGACCTTATCTGGAACTCGCGAACTCCAAGATCCGAAATTGAGGTATTCCATGAAGCTCTAGTATTTTAGTTTTGCCTTGCATGTGCATGCACTCTGCTACCTCTATTAATTAAGTTTTCAGCCATCAAAAGTTAAAATAATATAGCTGGAGGCGAGTCTTGCATTAGCTAGTGAGCTACTGTGTTGCACAAGCTAAAATAGGTACAAAATAATATTTCCTCTATTATATTTTGATAGTTCTATTTCATCTTGGTACGAAGATCAAGGAGAAGAACTTCACTTATTATCTCATTAATTATGACTCCTCATTTTCGATGTTATCATATTCGTACATTGATATTTTTCCAAGAGAAGTCATTTTGCATGGGAATCGAATGACCATCCGTACTGTTCCAAGATGTCAACTTGTATGCCACTATCGAAATATAATAATTGAATTTTGGAGATAGGGCTATCAAAAGAAAATAGAGGAAATAAAACTAAATATTCAAATATGCTTATCTTTCTATTTATTTATCAAATTAAATTTATCTTTTATTCAATCTCTATGCATAGTTTCATTGCACTATTACAAAGACTATGAACTTGGTAACCGAGTATAACAAGGATGAAACCTATCTCACATCCATGAAACTGTCCCTTATCTCTCCTTGTAGTGATCCTGCCATGTCAACAAATTTGTTGATGTGGCATAACTTTTAATGCCATAAAATTTGTACTAAAACTAGCCTTATATGTGCGTCTCCTTATCTATAATCAATTGCTGTCGTAAAGTCGTTCTGTTGTGGTCTTCATAAAAGTTAAGGGTCTGTTTGGAAAGTTGAAATGCAAAATATAGGAACAGGAAAAAATGCAGGAATCGTGTGGAGTAAAACGTGAAAAACTACAAAATTTTGAAACACAGAAATGAAAAGTTTAGGTCCTTTGGATTTTTAAGAAAGATATGAAAAAATCACAAATGCTAATTAAACAAGATTCCGGCAGTTCGCTCTAATTAAACTAGGTTTACATGCTAATACATGAGAATAAGTTCTTATACATTCCTTTCTCAAATCTCCTCCTTGTTTCTTCCTTTCTTTCTCCCATAATAATCACACCCCTCCTCATCCTCCCCTAATTATTCTTGTTTCTAAAGCCCCACATGTTACTATTTAAATTGACGAGACTTCTCAACGTACGGATTCATCGGCAATAAATCATGAAGCACAGTAACATAGCTAGACCTACTCTTCAGTAGGGCCATCTTGATGAAATACCATAGGAATTTTTCTTTTGGATTCTGTTGGATACTTTTTCCCAATGTTTTGTGAAGGAAAGAAGCCGTTCCGGGATGGAAATTAGTTTTCCTTCGTTCCAAACACCTAAACCAGAAAACTTTCCAAAAAAATCTATTTATTTAATTTTGTTATAAAAACACTCCATTCCAAACTGACCCTAAGAGGCTTAGGCTATCCATACCGAGGGTTTGTATCCGCCCCTAGATTACGCATTAGCGTAGATAAATGAGCTGCACCAGGGTCCGACATCCCTCACGTTATCGCTCCGTATCGGCCTCTAGACGCCAAATCTAGCGGAGGTAGAGGATGATAGCTACGCACCAACATGGTATGGGGCCCATCATCTGGCTGGAGCTGGAGGCCGCCGCCCGTCCGCTCGCCTGCCACACCGAGCAGATCCTCCGCCCGCCGTTAGCACTGTCGTGCCTTCTCGGTCATTGAACCCCCTCCTCTGCCCCTCCTCAACCTAAGCCAGGCCCACAAACAGCTCACCCACCTCCTCCAGAACCTCTCCGGCCTAGCTCCGCTCCTCCTGCCTCGCTAGAGCACCGCCGCTCGCTGCCACCAGCACCACCGCCATGGCACTGCTCCTGTCGAAGGCTCACTTCGGCCATCCACGCGTCCAACCGAGGCCACCACCAGGCTCCTCTCATCGCTCTAGTGCTCTCCCACCTCTTCTCCACTGCCGTCGGTGAGCCCCTTGCCGGAATTTTGAGCTGCAGCACCACCAGCCATGGCCGAGGGCCACATATATTGCTTCGATTTTGATCTTTCTAGGGTCCTGCGTGCAAAACTCATGGGCCCATCTGCAAAATCATGTTTCAAGTTTTGGTTTCAATCCTGCAAACTTGTAAAATCTGTATAAAATTGTAGAAAAACTCTAAAAATGCAAAGTGAAACTTGTGGCAATCCTTATGAAAAGATCTACAACTTTTGTACAGGACCATGACCAGTTTCAATATAAATTTTGGTCTAGAATAAATGTTACTTTTATTAGCTTTTAATTGTAACGCATGTTCTAGGATAGTTCTAGGCTTGATTTTTGGGCCATAGGCTAGTTTGTAGATCTTAGAACTTGTGTAAAATTTTCAAGACAATCCAAAGTCTTTAGATATAGTTTTTTATTTAATCTTGTTTCAAGCTCTAGATTGTAATGTAGATATGCATGTGAAACTTTTACAGTAGATTATACTTGTTGCAAGAATTCTAGTATAAAATTTTGAGGACTCGAAACCAAAGGGGAAAGAGAAAAAGAAGAGAAAAAAGGGAGAAAGATTGTTATGTACAACAATGTGTATCAGAGGCGTCGTCGTGACTAGTACAGGGCACGTGCCCATGACGCTCAACCTGCTAGAGCAGTTGTATCTTTTAGTTTGAATTTGTAATCTCGAGTCAGTTATGTAAATTGGCCATAAAGGCCTGAACTTGAGACTAATGTAGTTATGCTTGGAGATCATTTGGATCTCAGGGCGTCTAGTCCTCTTGCTCAACCGTTCCCTCCTCACGCACACGCTCCTCTGCTCGACGCCGGCCGTCAGGACGGCGTCGCGCCCTCGCCGCCGTCGGGAGCCAAGCCCGCGGCCTCCAACCTCCCACTCCTACTCCCTGCATAACAGCAGTCCTGACAATCTGGTATTAGAGCCAGGTTATGTACAGCAATGTGTATCAGAGGCGTCGTCGTGACTAGTACAGGGCACGTGCCCATGTCGCTCAACCTGCTAGAGCAGTTGTATCTTTTAGTTTGAATTTGTAATCTCGAGTCAGTTATGTAAATTGGCCATAAAGGCCTGAACCTGAGACTAATGCAGTTATGCTTGGAGATCATTTGGATCTCAGGGCGTCTAGTCCTCTTGCTCAACCGTTCCCTCACGCACACGCTCCTCTGCTCGACGCCGGCCGTCAGGACGGCGTCGCGCCCTCGCCGCCGTCGGGAGCCAAGCCCGCGGCCTCTGACCTCCCACTCCTACTCCCTGCACAACAGCAGTCCTGACAAAGATTAAAGTAAGAAAAAAGAAAAAAGAGAAAAAAATAAAAACCATTATTTTTTAGTTAAAAATTGTATTACTAAACTATTGTAAAAGGGAAGAAGGATAAAAAAGAAAAGAGAAAAAAGAGGAGAGGAGAAGAAAAGGAGAAGAAAGGAGATGGGAGTTGGAGATGATTGAATAAAATATATGGTAGTTGGTATAGATGATAAAATATAGAGTATGGATGGGTATGGGAGAACTGGGTATAGAGGAAAGAATATCGATTACTAGGACAGAACATTCATTTTAGAGGATGAAAATAGATGAAAACGAGTGTGGATAGCCTCACCTACCTACTGGTGTTGGTGCCTATCTCACCATAAAAAGTCACTGATGACGCTCTGGCTATTGCAGCAGCCGAAATATCTAGCACAGTAGCGCTCCCCTACGTTGTCTACCTATGGCTAGTCCTCCCTCAATGCGTAGAGCAGGCCGGGCGATTAGCTGCAGGTGCAAACTCCAGATCAGATGACCACGCATGGAATACATTCTCGACGATCCGAGTGTTGGACTGGAGGCAGAATTTTAGGGTTCTGATCAAATTGGAAATGCAAAAGACAGTTTCCTCTGCGTCGGAAACGAAATGTCCTTGTCGTCAAGGCGGATTCTTTTGTTCATTTTGCGAGATCAGCAAAGATAGCATTGACTCCGAATTAAAATAAAAACACAACCAGAGCTAGATTGTTCCATTCATAGATGTGTATTTGTTTTGGGACAAATTTTGAACTCTAGAAGTGCATTTATTTTGGGATGGAGGGAGTGAGCAAACGATTGAGAACCTCGACAAACTAGGAGCATCCATAGTTTTAGGTGCAAACTCGTTTTGTTTTACTTACAAAAAATTATTATGAGTGCATGTTCACTATATGAGGAAAATTTTCATCTATGTATTTATGTTCACCTGAATTCTTGTCATTTTTGTTTGAATAAAACTTGATAGACTTGGAACCTCAACTTTGTAACTAAATACATCATGGCATGACCTGTGGATGTGTGTTTCTTTGTTTTCTTTAACTTCGAAATACACTTTCCCCATGACTTTTTTATGGAGGTGTTTCTTATTGCAGCTTGGGAATTATGGAAACTGCGGAATTCGGTTATCTTTGATAATGTACAACCTTCTCTACATCTCTGGTCCGTGAGGTTCAGGGATCAAGTGCTGCTTCACCTTTTTTGTTTTAATCATGTAATCAAAGACTCAGTAGCTTCTTGGCTGCTAACTTTTTCCTTTTCTTTCTTTCCCCTATAAGTATTTCGCCTAACTTTTCTAACCCATTTAATGAAAATTGAAGCACTGTGAGGATTTCCCCCACAGTTTCCCCTTCAAAGAAAATACACTTTTGTATGAATCATTTTCCTATCCATCATTTGTTCATCAGTGGCGGAGCTACGTTGGGGCCATAGAGGGCCATGCCCCCGGCTAAATTAACAAAGGCTGGCCCCTCCTAATTATGTGGTCAGGCTCCGCCAGTGGACATTATAATCAAGAATTATGATGAATGAAACTAGGCTGCACTAAAATGGGAGGCTGTCACAATGGCCATCCTTACCTTACATATTCCACTATCTTTCTCATGATTCATGTCACCTAGGACTTCAGTACAAGTTCCTGCCTTCAGCTCTTTTTCTTTTTCTTCGAGGAACTGCAGGTTTATTGCATAGTAAGAAAGTAATTGATTGTTTGTACCAATCACATAATATAATGAAAAGCATTAAAAATTGCAGTAACACAATACAAAAGAATACAGCATAGATGGTAGGAAAATGGCACAAACACTTCCACTAAATTAATTTTCATAAATTAGATAACATAAGAAGGTCTGTGTATGAATCTTTGTATGCAAGGACCTGATATGCAAACCGAAGATGATGGCATTAAGCTTATACAAGTATTCAGTGCTGCAAATAGTAAAATAAAATGGAATTGCGAAAGCAAAATCATTTCTGATGTTCACATCCATATGAACACAAATTCCTGAGCTAACAAAGTATACAACAGATCGATCTCAACACAATAAGATTCAGATCTAAAAAATAAACGAGCTTAGATTGGGCCTAGATTTTGTCTTGCCGTGCCCCGTTTCCATCCCACCAAAACTCCCTTGCCACAAGAACAAGTCAGAAAATTATATTATGTGTCAACATCTCCAATATTTGTACAACCATAACAACATCCTAGCCCTGCTCAATCCAGCAAGGATAAATCTGCCTCCTTTTTTTCATTTTTCTGTCATCTCATCGGTGCCTTGAATACCCTTGAATTGGACTTGGGTCATTCTCACCTAAGCCGATGGTCTAGAATTAAACCCTTTTTTTTGTGAGTCTAGAATTAAACCCTAACTACAAACAATCCCTAACCATGTTCACCGAAGAAGACAATTGCGTCGAGCGGAAAGAAATCAGAAACCGGATCCGAAAAAAAGCATGTGAACGAAAGACAGAAATTGGGGAACCTTACAATTGCGTCTAGCCAAAAGAAAGCAGAAACCGGATCCGAAAAAAAGCATGTGTACGAAACACAGAAATTGGGGAACCTTTCACTACCTTGATAAGCAATTCAATCCTTTGCTTCAGCGGTAAACTGGCGTTAGCTTCAAACAACTCTGAGGCTTCGGCATAGCAAGAATCAGGAAGAAAGCGCGTAAAGGGCATGTCCATGGATGCGAGGAGGCGGTGAGGGGTGGGGGTGGTGCGATGTCGATGGTTGCGGGGAGGCGGCGTGGGGTTGGGTGTGGGGTGATGGGCGTTAGGGTTGCGAGGCCCTACTATTTAAAGGCCAGAAATACTGGCGGGCCACAAGATCGAGACCTACGGCCCTGTTTGGTTGTGGGAGGGGAAAAATTTCCCGGTAATCCAACCCATATCTT
Organism: Panicum virgatum; assembly: GCF_016808335.1. NCBI lineage: Eukaryota > Viridiplantae > Streptophyta > Magnoliopsida > Poales > Poaceae > Panicum > Panicum virgatum. The sequence goes on along the minus strand of NC_053141.1, from coordinate 28,351,093 downwards.
TGGTTGCAACAGTGTAAAAATTTGGGCCCACGTGATGGGGCCATAGGCGGGCCGCACGGCCGAACGCGTTAGGCGCCCCCCGTGCGCATCCCCCCGGCCAACGATGTGCCCCCCAAACCAACGCAACGCCTGTCCACCCGCAGCCCCCAGCGCCGTCGATCCGCCGCCGCTTTCCGCCGCCGGCGGACTGTGGAGTCTCCGCCATTTCACGGATCCGTGGCCCGCCGCCGATGACACACCGGATTTGAGGGAGGCTACAGGCTTCGCGGTGTCAAAGTCGCCCGGGCGGCACGTCAAGGTCGGGGCCAGACCGGCCCGTGTTCGCCCCCCTCCCTCCGCCGCGCCGGCCTTCGAATCCGCCGCCGTCCACCCCCAATCGGTGTCTTCCACGGTCCCGGCCTCATCCCCTCCCTTGCAAGGCATCCGCTGCCCCGGGTCAGTGGCACCATTTTTCTCTGCCGCCTGCCTTGCTCCGTTGCGCCGGCCGGCCTCCTTGCTTCACCCACAGCACGGCGCGTGCCTACCTTGTGCGGGATCCGGCATCCCACCGCCAAACCATCCCCCATTCCCCGCTCCACCCCGGCTCTGTGGCCATCCTTGTGCTCCCCACAGCAAGCTCCCCCCCCACGGCCTTCAACCTCATCCATTCCACACCCTCCATTGCTCCTCCCGTCCCGCTGGTCTGCACCCTTGGCAGCGGTGTGCCATGGCCGGCCAAGGGGACAACGGGTTCGGCAACTACCCACAGCCGGACCCCTGGTTCTCGACCGGCTTCAACCCCTACTTCGGCTCGTCGTCGAGCCAAGCGCCGGGCACCGGAGGCATGCTACCGCCGCCGCATGGGTTGTCCGGTTTCAGTAGCGCACCGCCGGGCAGCGGAGGCCCCAATGTGCCGCCATTTCCTTACTCTGGGTACGAGCATCACTCCCTGTACTTCGGCGCTCCTCCCACAGTAATGCCCCCCACGGAGCCATGTCTGCACTGGCGCATCCGTACTACTAATGAGCACCTCCTACCAGCGGACACTCCCTTGCAGAACCTGCAAGGCATTCCACCGCATCCATGGTGCCATGGGATGGTGGACCCTCTGCATCCGTCCCGTCGATTCCAATGCCTCAAGTTCATTGCGTATACGGTGAGTGCCGACCTCAAGTTCCTTCTGATATTTTTATTTGAGGTTCATGTCCTGCTTAAAATAACACATTTGCTGTGGCGATTTCTCAGATCTTGATGACAAATTAGCACACATATTAGTGTATGAGAACATTTATATATATGTATTAGAGTAAAATGCACTGGGGGTCCTTAAACTAGTTGACATGTTCTGTTTAGGTCCATGAACTTTGAAAGTGCATTTTTAGGTCCACAATCTATTCAAGTGTGTCACTTGAGGTCCAAAACACCTCTTACCGCGTTGACCGCCTACGTGGACCGTCACGTAGATCCAACGTGGACCATATATTTGCAAATCACCCCTCTCCCCAATCTCTCTCCTCACTCCCAGCCTCCTCTCTCTCTCTCTCCCACCCGCCCCCTCCCCTGTTCCGGCCTGCGGCCGTCCTCCAGCGGCGCCGCCCCTGCCCCCCGGCGGCTCCGCTCCCCTCCCGGCGCCGGGCAGCGAGGCCCCGCGGTGACAGGCGAGCGGGCGGCCGGCACGGACGGCGGACCCTCCTTGCGACTCGGCGGGTTGCGCGCGCACCATGGCGGCCGGCTACCCTCCTCCCTCCCCATCGCCTCCCTCCCTCTTCTCCATGCCGGCAAGCTCGCCACGACGGTGGAGACCATGGCCGCAGCGGTGGAGGCCGCACGAGATCCGGCCTCCCTACCACGCCGGCCGTGCGGAGAGGAGCGGCCGCGGCTGGCCGATTGTGGTGCGGCGCGGCGGAGAGGAGCGGCCTCGGCGGGCCAAGCGCGATGACGGGCAGAGCACGCGGTGGCCAAGCGCAACGGCAGGCGGAGCGCGCGGCAGGCCAAGCGGCGGTGAGGCAGGCCGCAGAGGTGCGCGCACGGGCGGCCGGCTGGAGTGCCGCAGGCGGTGCGGAGGCGACGGCGGCTCGCCCTTCCCCTGCTCCAGCAGTGTCAACGTCGGGCGCGCGGAGCTCGTGCTCACGCGCGCGGCGGCGCCGTGAGCGCGGTGTGCGTCGGCGGCGGCGGCCGCGGCCGCTCCTGACGTGGACGCCATGGACGCAGCTCTACGCTGGGCACGGAGCTCGCGCGCGCGGATGAGGACGGCGGGGCGGCCGTTCAGCGGCATCCGGGCGTGGGAGGAGGCAGGGAGGAACTGTCGTAGGCGGGCCCCTCCTCCCTCGCCGCGGCGGCCTCATCCCTCGTCGAGCTCCGCCGGCCTCGTCCCTCTTCCTCCCTCGGGCTCCGGTGGGGCCTCCTCCCTCGCGCGCTGCGGAGGCCATGGTTGAAGCTCAGGCTCGGATCTCCGCGCCCCGCCCCGCGCCCCTAGGGGAACAAAGTGTAGGAAAGGGGTGATTTGCAAATATACGGTCCACGTTGGATCTACGTGGCGGTCCACGTAGGCGGTCAACGCGGTAAGAGGTGTTTTGGACCTCAAGTGACACACTTGAATAGATTGTGGACCTAAAAATGCACTTTCAAAGTTCATAGACCTAAACAGAACATGTCAACTAGTTTAAGGACCCCCAGTGCATTTTACTCTACGTATTATTTTGTCACTTCAACTATCAGATGCATATGGACAATTTAGGTTTCCCTCAGTAGCTGCATTTCATTTTTATCACCAGAAATCCACCTCGAAAAACTAACCTTGGAAGGATACAAGACTAGCTAGTTTAATTCCCTATTACACTGATCATGATTGGACTGATGCTCCCTAGATCAGAGCTACGAACCCCTATTATTTCTGGAAATAACAGCTACATTGCAACCACATGAAAGGGCAATGCAATAATGGGTAACCTTTGCCATGGGCTCCGGTTGCTATGGGCGACGATATCTCTGCTTCCTCAGCTCCCGGACGTCGGATCACCCCAAGCCAAACACGCCGGGAGGCGCCGTCCCCCGTTCCTATTCCGTCAAGCAACGATGAGTCAAATGCATCCGAGGATGATGACGCTGGATTGTCGTCGGTAAGAAACGCATTTTGTAGTTTCTGATTTCAGATATTAGCATCTACGAGACCTGTAGTGATTTCAGATATTAGTGAGATGCATCTTGATTTCATACAGTGCTGTAACTGTGGATGAAAAATGAAGCCTTATTTGTGTGATTCAGGTAGACGAAAGAAAACAAAACTTGGCGAAATGATTCTGATGTTTGATAAGTGTCTCACATCAACTCTGGATCAGTTAAGTTAGCCATGTAGGCCATGACAAATATGTAAGCCTTGAGTGAAAAATAATCAATACTAGATAGATGGGCATGGGCTTCATGTAAAACTTTTCTACAGTTTTAAATTCCCACATTTCACTGGCACATGTACAACTGGTGGGCACATCTTTAACAGACTTCGGTGTTCAGTACAGGCAGTCTAGTCAATATAGCACAATACATCCTGAGCTTGTTATTTCAGAACCAATTATCAATTTAAGTATAATAACTGTTTTATATCATTCCTGCCAAATAAGAAAAATCTGATGTGGCAAAGACATATCGAACTGTAAAGGCCTTACCTTGGTAGTCACAAGTAACAAAACCTTGTAAGCACCCCAATAAAACTAAACCAAAAGCTAATAGCTTCATACTTTCTGAAAGTATCCTCTGTTTTGTTGTCTGAGACAGAAGTACTGTCTGTGCACGCTGAATCTATTTGCTTGATTGAAAACAGAGGAGCTTGAATCCATCAGCAAACGATAGGTAGCTTGAAGTAACTGCATCTTAGCTCTCTTTGCTGGTCAGCCAGGATCAACCCGTTCTCCTAGAAAAAATAATGGCCCTTAACAGGTCATCTAACAACATGATGAGCACTGTTGCTCTAATGGCTGCAGGCCTACTTCTTGCCTCTCAAATCACGCCATCCCATGGCACTCCTATATTTTAAGCTGAGGAGATGCATATCAATCAGCCTGGATCTGAGAAATCTAACTGATGCCTAAACTTTGCCAAATTGTATCATCTTTTAACTGAATAGTACTTGTTGAGCAGATTTGACATGGTCAATCATGTTTTTCCTTGGTGCACGTAGTGTGTGAGATAAAGTTTCCACTTGCAGAATAATGTTCACCAACTGATGTCTGATTAATATTTGTTTGCCATTAGCTTTAGCTTTTGTTCTCCCGCGCTTTGCTGTATGCCTGATTACTTGTCACTTCTTGAATCATTTGTGGACGTAGAACAAGACCCGTAGAGCCAACTGGAATGATTCTCGAACGGAAGCGTTTTGTGAACTATGGCTGGAACAAATGCAGCAAGGAAACTGTCAAGAGGGTAAAATGTCTCGTTTAGGGTGGAGGAACCTGGTTAAGGCTTTCAAAGAAAGAGCAGGGTGGAACCATGATAAGAATCAGTTGCTTGCTAGGTACCGGTAGCTAAAAATCTTCCATGCTTGTTTGACTGTATTGAAAAGCAGCACAGGGGGTGGCCGAGCAGGGGGCGGCTACAAGGCCTGCAAAGATGTTTGGGATCACTACACTAAAGTAAGCATTCTTGCACAGTACCTCCATTTTCTATGCTTGAAGTCTTTGGTACTACATGTCATGCCATTGAAGCTAATTGGTGTCTATATTACTTTGACAGAAGCTGAAGGAGGTGGAGCGCTTGAAGTTCGAGGAGCCAAGTTGGGCTTCTTTGCTGCCCGCCATGTTCAAGGATGTTGCCATTAAGTGGGGCTCCATGCTTGGAACAGCGGCCGCACGGAGCACAGAAGAGCGGGATTCCGCGGACACCCCTGCCCAGGATAGCACCTCTCTACCAACATCAGGTAGCCGCAAGAGGGGAAGCAGTGACGCAACCAAATCGACTGCTGACAGCCCTTCCAAGAAGGAGCAACCAGCAATGTCCCCAACAAGCAGCAGTCGGTCCAAAAAATAAAAAACGGTGCTACAAAAACTTTTAGGCAAGCTGAAAGCAAATGATGGCGAAACTGCAAAGGCGATCACCCAGCTTAATGACAAGCAGCATCAGCGGATCCAAGAGCAACGTGAGGCATATATGCATTGCTTGCAGTTGGCAGTTGATTGTGGGATCGATGAGGCGAGCGAGGAGTACTTTTTTCTTCATGACCATTTCAAGGACGAGCGAGAATGAGACGCGTACTTGTCCCTGAAAACACGTGAAGCTAGGTGGATTTGGATCTAGAGAGCGTTCGAGAGGCGGCGTTGATTGAGTGGTTACCAGTACCGTGAACATTCAGTTAGGTCGTACTGCAGTAGTGATGTGTTGTCGTGCCGTAGTGCGTATGTTGTCCTAGGAACTATTTAATTAAGGGTCTGTAATTTGCTAGAACCACTGTACCGTGTTGTTTAATTGTATTCGTACAATGTATCGGGGTGTGCATGCATGAGTAATTTCTATACTATGTTCTGGTAGTACGTATGGCCTGTTATGTCATTATTAAGTCGGAATTCCTTTACACATGATGTCCTGTTTAGTTTCTTATCCCATACTACATTTACTAACTAAGTTGTATGTCTTTGCAATGCAGGGTTCTAGTCGAGGTGACAACACAGAAATTTTTGGAATGGGTCCTTCCGTGGCAGCAGAGGAGGGCATCAACGGGGACACCTCAGGATCCGATTTGGAGGGCATTGATTTTGAAGGAGACTCGAGTTTGGTGAGTGAAGATAACTCAAGTGATGAGGCAGATGAGGAGCAGTACAAGGAGCTAGAGGAGTTTATGGCAAAGAAAATCCGGTTTTCCAGGGCATTAAGATTGCCTTGGACAGTGCAAGGAGGAGGCGGAAACTGATGAAGAAGGCCATACTTGTAGGTATGTACCATGACACTTACTTGTGCAAACAACCATATAGAGTGCCAGTGGAGTCAGGAATTCAGTGGGTAGAGAGGACATTAAGAAATGCAAATAGTTGCTACAACATGTTTAGGATGCAGCCGCATGTGTGGGAGATGCTACATCAATAGTTGGTTGGCAGATATGGTTTGAAGTCTACTAAGAAGATGTCATCTAGAGAGGCTTTAGAATTGTTTCTTTACATGGTTGGACCCCCACAACCTGTTAGGCAGGCTGAAAATAGATTTGAGAGGTCCATGGAGACTGTTAGCCGCAAATTCCACCATGTCTTATCTTGTGTCCTGAAACTAGCCATAGATATAATTCGCCCCAAGGACTCCACTTTCAGTTGTGTCCACAACAAGGTAGCGAAGCATAGGTCTGCTCCTGCCTTCAACAATGCAATAGGGGCAATAGATGGAACACATGTCAAAGTTATCATACCTTTCAGTAAGGTTGGCCAATATATCGATAGGCGAAATGAAAAAAACTCAAAATGTACTGGCTATATGTGACTTTGATCGTCGCTTCACATTTGTTGCTGCAGGGATTCCTGGATCAACACATGATTGGACAGTGCTGCAAGAAGCCATTCACAAATATGGCACAAATTTTCCCCATCCACCCGCAGGTAAATTTTTTGCAAGTAAGCATTGTTGTATGTTGGAATGAATATGTAAACCATGTTGGTTGATTGTTGCGTTGTCAATGTAGGAAAGTTTTATCTGGTTGATGCGGGGTACCCCAACAGGCCGGGATATCTAGCACCTTACAGGGGGTGAAGTACCATCAGCGGGCATGGAGAAAGGGACCAGGACCTTCGGGTACACAAGAGGTATATAACAAAGCGCATTCTTCACTTAGGTCGGTCATAGAGCAGTAATTCGGGATCTTGAAGATGAAGTGGAGAATTCTGTATTACGGCATCCCTAAATATTCTGAGCGTACACAAGCAAAAATCATTGTAGCATGTTGTAGCCTACATAATTTCATTTTGGAAAATGATGATGACGATGTGGACTTTAATATGGCTACGGCATTAGGCGGGTTGAGAATGCTCGAAGAAGATAAGGATGAGGCGGACACGCATGAGGCCGATAAAGTTGAAGACGTTGTGAACATGAATACGGTCCGTGATGAAATTGCATATGCATATTTTATGGCACAAAGGCGCCGGTGAGAATCATGTAAATTATGCCATATGTAACATATGTTGGGGGCCAAAATATGTTTGTATCGTCGTTAGTATTTGTTTGTGGGACTTTGTTTTGCTATGTAAACTTTGAGATAGTGTGTGAATTGTGCTGGCATAGTTGGTTGCCCAATATTTGTATTTATGGACCATATTTGTGTTGCAAAGGAAATGAATTCTATATATTATGTTGGGCTGTTTATGTATCTATGTGTGTGCACTTAGCAATTTCAGAATTTTGGGGACACATAGCTGTGTGCATTTAGCAATTGCATCAGATTACATATGTTTGGTTATGATTGATTTTGCCAAACATATGGAAAACTTTTCAAGAAATTTTTTGTGCCTCGAAACCAAACATGGCCAGTACTAGTACTACTAGTATACTAGTACTCGCAAAAATCCATCCATCCATCCTCCCCATCCTATAAGGGACCGATTGAATTAGACTACATCCACCCCAAAAATCGTCCCCCCATGAGAGACTCTCCAAGATGTGCACCAAACATATTGCACCCACAATCTCACCTCTGTAAAAATCGACGGCTCAAAATACTACTCGCAGGACTCAATGCGATCTGACGGCTCACGTTTTAAGGATCATCCGCTTCAACGTGCGTTGAAGTGGACACCCCATCGCCCGCGCCCCCCGCGCGCCCGCCCCTCTGACGCGCCCCGCGTTCGAATCGCCCCCGCCCCCGCCCCGCACTCATTTTCTTCCCAAAATTGGCGTCGCGATCCCGAGAGCCTTCCTCCCTACCCAGTGCCAAGCCCTCCGCACTCAAACCCTAGCAAGCGAGAGGCCCTGCCCCCCACCCCGCCCCCATGGAGCGCCCCCTCCGCCACCTCGCGCTGCTGCTCGGCCTCTTCGCCTTGGCCACGGCAGCCGCCACGAGGGCCAAGGCGCAGCCGGCGTGTGAGCCCCCAACCTCCTCCTCTGGTCCGCCGTCGCCTCCGCTGCCGGCCGGGCACGCCGCCGTCCGGGGCGGTTGAAGGGGCTCCTCCGCCGGCCGAGCACGCTGCCATCCGGGGCATCCTCCGCCGCCCGGAAATGCCGCCGTCCGGGGCAGAGGAAGGACTCCTCCGCCGGCCGCTCATGCCCGCCGCCGTTCGGGCCGGAGGAAGGGGCTCCTCTATCGGCCAGTCGTTCCCACCGCCGTCCGGGGCGGTTCAAGGGGCTCTTCCATTCGGCCGTGCAGCACGCGCCCGGCGCGTGCGTGCCCTGTGCCGTGGGCTGCCGCCCTGCACGGACGGCCGTGCGTACCCCGCGGTGTGGGGCGCTGCCCTGCGCGTGCGTGCCCCGCGTCCGGTGTGCACGGCGCGCGGGCGGCGGGCAGCGTGCGGACGCCGTGCGGACCGCGGCCGCCGTGCCCCCGCCCGATCCGCTCCGCCCCTTGCGGAGTGGATCCACTCCGCCCGACCGCCGATGCGTGCGTCCTCCTCAGCCCGGCCATCGACTCATGCGTTGACCTTGCTGACCAGGGACGCCCTCGTGGTGGTGGCGCTGGACATGGAGGAAGGATCCGGCGGGAGGAAAGGGAGCACACCATGCCGGGGGCGGAGCGGCGGCTACTGCTGCTGCTGCTACTGCCGCGGCTCCATGGGATGAGCAGTCGGGGGCCCGCCGGCGATGAGCATGCACGAGCTGCTGGAGTGCCCTGCCTGCGACTCCATGTTCCCGCAAAGGTGAGGATTTCCTCAATCTTAGGGTTAGGGTTTGGGAGATTTGGGGATTTTCATTATGCAATTCGGTTCTGCATTCCTCTATCGTTCTACATTGTTTAGCATTGCCTGCTAACATTCAAGTAACATTTTGATTAGGGTAACATGGATTTATTGTTCGTGGCATTATTCTTTTTTTTATGATCAATTATCAGGACATATATCGGTTCTGTAGTTGTTAGAGTTCATGGAGGATGGAGTGTGCTTGCTTGGCGTGGGTTGAAATGCTTGGAGGGAAGGGATGGTGCTCAGCTAGAGGAGTTGGAGTCCGTGAGTTGCTCTGGAAGTTGCTCGGTGTCTAGGGGTACAATACAGCTTGATGTCATCTGCACTTGCTCTACGTTTCAGTCTGTTTCCATCGCATATCAGTTTGTTGGTTGTCCTTGATAGAGCAAGAGATAGTCCTCTTTGGTGCTCTTATGGAAGAAGATGGTCCTCTGTCAATCTTTTTTGTGGTCCTAGATAGATCCATAGAGGTCCTTTTTTTGTGCAAGTTCAGCCAGCGTCAATTTCCCTACCATTGTTTATACTTTATACTGTCAATTGGTTGTGTAGTATCCATATTGGTACCTTCCCATGGCAGACATATCTTGTCTAGGAGGATGGGGATTTTCTTTGCCTGAAAATGACTGCAAAATATTTTGAATACAATTATTGACAGGTAAAAATATTTTGATGCAGCATGCCTGAAGAAGACACCGGGTTTCAAGTAATGAGACTGGTTGCATGCAATTTGCATTGCAATTTGCCGGAATGTGCGAAAAGGGTTAATAAAGGGAATTGCAGGTACCTACTTGAACCTAGCACTTTATTTTTGTGTCTTTTCGAAATATTTGATGAGCTTCTTCCAAGATTGATGAAAGAAGGAAGTGATGGTAACCATGGATCCAGTGCTCTTAAAGTGTTGATTAGTCACTACCTTTCATCATTTGTATGCATGTTGATTAGTCACTACCTTTCTTAAAGTGTTTCTGTTTCATGTGTCCCCTTCAAAAGTCAAAATGGACTGCCACTAAATCCTATTTGTTGCAACTGGGAATAGTTTCTTTTGATTTGGCTACCTGTTGAGTCTCTGTAGTTAGGGAGAGGCTTGTAGAGTATATTAGTGCAAGGCCTGCATCTTTGTTTCCAAGAATATACTAAATCTTTAGTATTGCAGCTGATTCTACTTTGAGAAATCATGTTTGTGTCATACTAAGTCATTCATCCTCATGAACTTGTCTTCATGGCTTTGCACCAAACTTGCACCATACTAAATCTTTTGCAGCTGATACCTTCATGGCTTTGCACCAAACTTGCTAAGACTGGTTCGTAGAATTCTTGATCCAAATCCAGATATAGTAAGTTGAGCTTGAAAATTATTTAGATGGAAGAAACTTGCTAAGACTGCAGTGCTTTAATATATCCCTTCAGACATACTAACACAGAGAGAATAAAATATAACAATTCTATGTAATTTTTGACATGTTAGCACCATGGCATAAGGTTTGCTCAAGTAAATGTGCAACTACAATTTAGTATGTCATATGTTGCCAATTTTATTCAAAACAGACATTTATAGGTGTGTTCAATATCAGATTAGGCAACACAAAGTTGGGTATATGATGTCAATTTTTATTTCTGCCAGGATCTCATATGCATGACATGAAAGCTCTGTTTCTTCAATGTTCAAGTTTTAGTTTCAAGCAAAATTCTACTTTGTTATTATACTGCGTTATACTACTTTGTGAGAAATAAGATGCTTCTATTCCTGTATATATATATAATTTAGATTTTGATCTCATGAGATTTTATTATTAATTCTGGTTTGTAGTGGATTTGGCCGACTAAGTATATATTAGTTGACTGGTTTGCACATTTTGTTGTTACTTGACAAATAATATCCAATCGTCGACTAATTAGGCTTAAAAGATTCATCCCGTGCTAATAAGTTAGACTGTGTAATTAGTTATTTTTTCAACTACATTTACTGCTTCATGCATGTGTTCAAAGATTAAATGTGACGGGTACTGTAGGAATTTATTTGGGAATTAAACAGGGCCTAAAGAGCTTAACCTGAACACATTGCATTCTCCATTTACATTTTTCCTGCCCAGTCTTGAAAAAATATTAACTAATCAGGAAAAATAGGATTCCCTAGGCATTTGCAACATACCAAATTCAAGGCCCTCAACCAAATAGGAATCTTTACATATTAATAACTTTGTAATGTGTTCATGCTGCAGTGAACAATTGAAGTTCGTGAATCCCGACAAGTATGCCGAGGCGGAATATGAGTTAGAGAGGCAAGTTCTTGCAACTTTTCATAAAGCAATTCTTACTTTAGTCTGATGGATGAAATTTACAGTTATTGCTAGGGCTGAGGCTGGTATTACTGGGACTCATGAGTCTGCAGTAGAATTGTGAAATGTTAAGTGCAGTTTGCTCAGCTCTGAAATCTCAGTTGCCATGTGTCTGCAATCCATTGTTGAAGCTTTTCTAATATGCCATACCATAATGTCTAGGTAGCTTTAGTCTTTAGATTTAATACTGATATGCTCAACTCCTGGTGAGGTCACATGAAAGTTCTTCATTGATCAGAGAACTTGAGGAGGCTTCCTTACTAAGTAACCATTGAAATGCTTGAATGGTAAAACAGTTTTACAGACTTGTTAAATAGAAGTATAATTCCATATTCCCTGTGGTATATCACATTATTGGCCCTTGAACTCTCTTGTGTGTATGCACATCTATTGCAGTAATTGAATGAATAGATTGTGAAATCAGTGACATCTTTCCTCTCTCTTAAAGTTAGCTGCAATAACTTTCCAAATTCTTCTAAACCAATGTGTGATAGCTCATGACAATTTCTCATGCTCACTGTACTTTCCAGGAATGTTACTGATGATAACAAAATGAAGCCTCCAGTTCCAACTTCTAAATCGATAGCTAGCATGGTAGATGACCCATTTGTTCTAGACATAGCCTCTGCTTCAGGTTCTGCATATACATCCCTAGGAAGATCTACAAATCCCTTGGAAGATCTAGGGAAGCCTGCAAACTCTGAAGGCAAGGCTGCTGCTGATAGTTTATTTGAGGAACCAATTACATTTGACCAGGCCCCAAAATCAGATCCTAAATTTGCCATAAATATTACACGTGTTGTATTTTTTACCCGTAGCGTTAGCACGGGCTAACTTACTAGTCTACTTGAAACGAATGACGTCGAACTGACGCCTTTTCCTACACACGCTTTTTCACATATCGTGTCTGTAACATCGAAGTTTCCAAATTGAAGCCCCTTTGTTGGAACACAGGAATAGGGCAAAGCTAGGAATGCCAATTTTGTACGAATTGTAAAACCTAGTAGTAATATTTAGGAAGAAAATACAGGAAACAAGCTGAGATGGCATTTGGTAGCACTATAAAGTGGAGTAGTATACTAGAAAACTACTATAGGATTGAAGCTCTAGAACTCTTATTTTGGTTGTTCCTCCTTCCAATGAGACGTGTATGTGTAGATTTTGTGAACAATGTTATTGTGACATTGTGGGATGAAGAAAATATGCAAAATAAAAGCTATGTTCATGACTTCTATTGAAATCATTTGATGTTTCAAAATATTGTTTGAAGTTGTAATTTTATTTTGAAATTGAAATCATGAAATGTTCACAATAGAATATGCCATAAATAAATAATTCGATAGAGCATGGGTTTTGAAAAAAATTAGGAAAAAACCATAACATTTGGAGTTACTATGAGGGAGAAAGACTAGTTCCAAGTTGTATACAAAGATTAAAAAGTGGTTGTAAAAAAAAGGGTCGACCTTTTTCTTTTAATGACAAAGCAGTCAAGCCCATGGGCCGGCCTCACTGTTCTCGGTGTCTCTCCAATCTTCATTCTCGGCCTGCTTGTCGGAATCGAGTTCGTTGTGGTGCTTGTTTCAGGTTGGGTCATATATCCACCTATTGCAGGTTCCCGCCTCGGTTCCCGGGATTACTCGTGTCAGATGATTTGCCTTCCTTTCGTGCCTTCCTTTCGTGCTCCAGTGGATAAAGATTTCCCGTCAGTCAATATTTGGTTTCCAAAACATACAACTCTGAAGTGTGGGTCACCAATATTACCTCCCCAATTTCAGTCATTTTGTCAAGCTCTTCTTGGTCTTTGCACCTCGAGCGTTCCTCCTTCCTCACACTCGCCATTGCCAGACGCTTCGTCGGCACCACATTCGGTGCCTGTCCCAATACTGCCTTTGTAGGATTTGGCCGGTTTGGAAGATCAAGTTGCTCTTGGGACTGGTGGGGTACAGACAGATTGCGCTGCTGTTCCATCAACTGTTGGAGCAAGAAAACCCTCATCTACTCAAGAAGCTTTAGTACCCTTCACCAATCTTCAAGGATCACAGTATCAGGGTGAGGATATGGCTTATTACTTCGTTGATCCTACTCCGTTCATGCCTAGAGGGTGCAATAGGGTTATAGTCCCTGGTAGAAGAGCCGTGTCTCGCGCGGTGATTGAGGAGTTGTGTGGCCGCAATAGTGATGTTGCGACTGCAACCATTGAGCCACTGCCTGCTGAGCAAGTTTCTTTTGGATCCATCAGAGCGCTCTTGGATGATTTTTTGAGAAATCACAGATGCATTGGGATTTGAACGATCCAGCCTTGCCCTTATGGACAAGCATTTGTTAAGTTTGAACTTTTTCATGAGAGAGACTTTCTGATTCAGAACAGTCCACATAATTATGGCAATTACAATATTACTTTTAGGCCCCATAATAAAGGTTGGAACAATAGAACCACTTCTATGAACTATGAAGTGTGGCTTATGCTGCTTGGGTTCAATCTGGATTTCTGGGAACAACATGATATTGAGAAGGCTATTGCAGAATTCGGTAAACTCATAGCCTGGCAAGAGGATCCAAATCATTTAGCAAGAATTATCATTAAAGCAAGAGTGGTTGATCTTGCAGAAATTCCTTGGTTCATTGTATGCTCGGAAGGGGAAGGTTTTGTGGGTGAATCTTGGACCTGACAGTGTGAAATCTTACAAGCCAACCATTTGGGAGGTGGTCCGCCTGATGAATCTCCACCTCCAGGTGGGCCGGATGACATCCAGCCAAATTTCTTTGAGTTTTTTGGTTTTGGTCAGCCTATTGGACATAATGATGGGCCTGCAAATAATGGGCAGGATCAAGATAACCAAGCTTAGGCTCAGGAAAACCCTCTAGTTAATGCTGATAATTGGGATCATTGGCCCAATCAGATTGACTAGGAGCAAGCTGTTGCTGCTGGGAACAATAATGCTAATTTAGTTGATGTCCCAGTGGTGGTTGCATTGTTAGCACTGGTGGATCCTCAGCCAGGGGAACCCTTTCTAGAGCTGAATGATCTTCAGGGTAACAACTTGGATTTGGATCTGAATCAGGCACTGGAAGAAGACTTAGGAGGCATTGTACAACTGGTGGAAGGAGAAGTAAATATGGAGGCTGATCTTTTACCAGCTAATGGTGATGAGGATAATAATCCTATCAATGTCATTGATGAGGGACCTTTTATGGAAGAAGTTCACATTGACCAGAATCCTGCCTTTGTTCAAGAGGTGAATGTGGAGGTTTTCATTCGAGAAGTTCAAGTCATGCCAGATGAGATACATGAAGAGGATTTAATGGATGATCATGACATGGAAGATGTTCAGATGGAAAATGTTCCCCTAGTTGTAGATGAGAATATACAGCTTAGTTTTTGTGGAGATGCATGAACCAGCTCAGGACCCTGTCTTTGCATCATTTCAAGGGTCTTCAAAAAATAATGCTGAAGCAGTTAGACTTTGGGCTCAGTTTTTGGCCCCAGGACATTCCAACTCAGTTACTGCAGTGCCAAAGGCTTGGTCAGATTTCTTCACAACTTTACTCATGCATCCTGCAAGTTTTCCTTGGGCCAAGAAAATGCTTTCCTCCTCTGCTTGGAGTATAATTGCTGAACATGGGGTTGATCCTGTTCCTTTTGCACTACCAGAGAAATGTCCTAATGCCCCTCTTCCTTGCCTCCAAGATTTACCTGATCCCCATAATCTGATACAAGTAGATGACACAGATGACTTTAAAACTGAATCACCACAAGTTTCTGACAAAAAAAGGCAAAGGGTTGGCAATAGCAGAGAATAGTTCTCCTGGAACTCCTTTAGAACAACTCTACAACAAGGTGTTTTCTACTTCTGGCCCTTGGTCCAAGACACTCATAGATAAGGCTCAACAGAACATGTTGGATGATTTGCTTGAGGACCCAGCAGTCTGAAGAAGTAAAAGAATGGAAGTACAGAAAAATGGCTTTAAAGATAGTTCCTGTAATAGAAAGAATTGTCTTGGGTGCACTGTTAAGCCTCCTTCTCTTTCTCCCTCAGTGATTCGAAACTTGGGGACTACTTTCTGTAATATGGATGAAGAGACAGTTACTGAGGCTGCACTCTTGAAGAAAAAGTTGGTTGCCACCCCTTGGGGGAAAAGGCAAACCAAAAAGAAAACAGGTAACATGGTTGATGCTGTTAACAAGGATGGTGCTGGTGACAAACAGGTCCAGAAGAAGGCATCAAAGAAAGAAGATGCCAACACCAAGAATGTTGCTGATGACAAACATGCAAAGAAGAGATCCAAGAAATGAAGGATGGCAACAAAGTTGATTTTGCTCTGTGTTATTTCAGTCATTTTCATTCATGATTCTCTTTCTTTTGAGACTGTTTATTCATGGATCTGTAATAATTTTATTGCCTGGAACCTTCATGGGATGTGCTTTTGTGCCCTTCCTTTATTGAAACATCTTAGCTTTTGGTTTATAATTGGATAATACATCAGGCTTAAAATTCTGGAGGGTTCTTTGTTGGAATGTTAGGGGCTTAAATTCAGACAAGAAATGGGATTCCATTCGGGATAAAATTGCAGAGAGAAGATGTGATATTATTTGTCTTCAGGAAACTAAGAGCGAACATATTGACCTTCAGTTTATCAAACACTTTTGTCAAAATGGTTTTGACAGTTTTGAATTTCTTCCTTCTGTGGGGGCTTCTGGAGGAATTCTCACAGTTTGGAAATCACATCTTTTTAGTGGCACCTTAGCTTTTAGTAATGACTTTAGCATTACAGTGGAATTAGCATCCAAACATCATGAGGCAGTCTGGGATATGACTAACATCTATGCTCCCTGTACCTCAACTGTAAACAACTTTTCTTAAGTTGGCTTACAAATATCCAAATGCCTCAAGAGGTGAATTGGTTACTTGCTGGTGACTTTAATCTAATTCGGAAGCCAGAGGATAGAAATAAGCCAGGAGGAGATATCTCAGAAATGTTTACTTTTAATGAGGCACTTAGCACTTTAGGAGTGTTTGAGTTACCTTTGTATGGTAAAAGGTTCACTTGGACTAATAAGCAGTTCTCTCCACTTCTGGAAAGACTAGATTGGTTTTTTACCTCACAATCATGGACAAATAGTTTCCCTAATACTTCAGTTTGCACTTTGGCAATGGAAACCTCAGATCATGTGCCTTGTGTGATTTCTATTGGAATAGTCATACCAAAAGGCAGGGTTTTTCGATTTGAGAACTATTTAATGGTGCATGAGAGTTTCTTAAACATTGTTCAACATGCTTGGTCCCTTCCAAGTTTTCAGATGGATGCAGCTAAAGTGATCACAGCAAAATTTAAAAATCTTAGGAGAGTTATTAAGTTTTGGCAATCTCAGCTTTCAAATTTAAAAGAAACTATTGCCAATGTCAAACTTATTCTCTCTTTTCTGGGCCTGTTGGAAGAATTCTGAGATTTGACTTTAATGGAATGGAATTTCAAAGCTTTGTTGGAGAAAAAGCTTATCTTTCTTCTCAGGCAACAGAAAATTAATTGGAAGCAAAGAGGCACCATTAGATGGGTAACTCAAGGGGATGCAGGCACCAAATTTTTTCATGCCAATGCTACTATTCGGCATAGGAAAAATCTTATTACCTCTTTAGAGGACCATTTGGGTGTTCGGCACATGGCACAAGCAGTTAAAGCAAATATTCTCTTAGAGGCATATAAAGAAAGATTGGGACGGTCTGAATTTGGAACAATGTTATTGGATTTAGAAAGTTATCTCACTCCAGTAGTGGATCTTTCAGTTCTTGAGGACCCATTCACAACCGAAGAAGTTGATCAAGTCATTGCCTCTCTTCTTGCTGACAAGTCACCAGGTCCAGATGGTTTTAACACTGATTTCATTAAAAGGTGCTGGCCAATTATAAAGCATGATTTTTATAATCTTTGTCATGCTTTTCATGAAGGAAATATTTGTCTGCAAAGTTTGAATGGTTCTTACGTCTCACTTATACCCAAAATTGAGGGACCAATCAAAGTAAATGATTTCAGGCCTATATCATTACTTAACATTTCCATGAAAATTATTACCAAACTGCTTGCAAACATATTATAGCTTGTGATTAAACAGTTGATACACAAGAATCAATATGGTTTTATTCAGTCCAGAACAATACAAGATTGCTTAGCTTGGGCTCTGAAATATCTTCATATGTGCCACCAGTCTAGAAAGGAAATCATAATTCTAAAACTAGACTTTGAAAAAGCTTTTGATAAAGTGGAACATCAAGCAATGAGAAGTATCATGCAGCATAAGGGTTTTGGCACAAAATGGCTTTCATGGATGGATCTTATTTTCTCCTCTGGTACCTCCTCAATTCTCTTGAATGGTGTCCCTGGAAAAGTGTTCCACTGCAAACGAGGGGTCAGACAGGGTGACCCCCTTTCTCCACTACTTTATGTTTTGGCATCAGATCTGCTTCAAAGTATGATTAATGTAGCAAGAGTGCAGGGTCATCTAAACCTACCAATTCCTCTGCAACATAGTCAAGACTTTCCGGTCCTTCAATATGCTGATGACACTTTGGTAATCATGAAGCCTGTCCACAACAAATTTCAGCTCTGAAGACCATCCTACAGGAATTCTCTAGCTCCACTGGATTAAAAGTAAATTATTCAAAGTGAATGTTAATACCAATAAATCTTGAGAGTGACAGGACTGCTTCCACTGCTAGAAAATCTCTCATTAGTACCGGTTGGGAACCCCCGGTTTGTACCGGTTTCCCGACCGGTACCGCTCCTCCGGTACTAAGTGCACGTGCACTTAGCACCGGTCAGCTGGCCCGGTACTAAACGGCCCATTTAGTACCGGTTGGTACTGGCCAGCAGTTTAGTACCGGTTGGTGTTAACAACCGGTACTAAACAATTTTTTTTCTTTTTGATGCTTTATATTTGTTCTCTTTTCCTTTCAATTTCAATTAATTAGTATTAGTAGTCGTACTCACAGCAGTTTGTGTATTCGTACTCGTACTCGTACTCGTATCTAGAATTCATATTTGTATATGGAGCAAAGCAAATAAAAAAAATTATATACATACATGGATAAAAGAAATGTTAGAAATTATATACATACATGGATAAAAGACAATAATATTTACAAGTATGAATTCTCATAAGTTTTTTCCGACAAATTCTTCAATAATTCTAATCATCTGCATCGTCATCGGCACCGGCATCCTTCTTGCGGCGTTTGTTGAGTTTATCAGCTCGAGCCACACTTATCCTTGGATCAGAATGAAATTCACCTTTTGGATTTATCACCTCATCCAATAGGAATCCACAGAGTGCTTCTTGAATTGCCCTGATTCTTTCCGGTTCGATGAGATTCTCTTTCAGTCTCTAAATCTGTCAACAACAAATAAACACCAATAGTTTAATTTAGTACCTGCATGGAATTAGATACAAGAAATTGTTACTAATGTTATACGTACTTCGAAGTTTTCTTGTGTCACCCTCTTGGTATCTCTGCAAAAAAGTGCATGTGCTCACATATGTAGTATCCGCAGAGGTTGGTTCCTTGTTTCTGTCTCAAACACTATATACATATATACATATATACATGTTATGAAATATTCATGTTATTTGAATAAATGAAAGTAGATGTGCGATATTCATACCGGCTTGTTATAGTTGAATTCAAGCTCAGTCGGTGTTGACGCGACTCCTAATTGTGTTTTGAGGAACCGAGACCATGCCCTTTGCATGATGTCTACAAGATTTTGATATAATTCTGGTGGCTTATTCAAGGAGTCTCACACAGTAACTCGGGACCGATCGATTTCGATCACAAGTAGAATCCAGTGGAAACTGTTGATACATACATATGGATACAAGAAATGTTAGATATATACACTTATTGGCTAGTTGAAGTGACTCAAAAAGTGAAAGGACTCACTTGAAGTTGTACGGCAACAGAATGAATGTGCGATCGTGCTGCCCTTCCAAGGACATGACTAAATTATTTTCGGTCCGATTAGGATATTGGCGTACACACTCCTCATGTATAATATTCGGATCTATGAAGCCAACATTGTAAATCCCACCCTTCCGGCATTCTTGCATTTTCATCCTGCACGATTACAAATAAAATGAGGGAATGAGAAATCTAAATGACTTAGTAGAGCTAGAGTATACAATTGACAGAAAACACATACATAGACCGTACACTGACGAGGGACTTGTCTAGGGCGTCTTGATGGAATAGAAACAAAAAATGATCAAAATCAATCCAAATGTCATCCATTCCTCGATAGAAATGGGTATGTTTAATTCGAGCAGCTAGCATTATATACCCCTCTGCTCATGCTTTCAAGTACCACTGATGTAACTCATGCATTCTTGTTGGTAGGGTGTCAATCAACTATGGCCACATCAGAGGTTCCCCCAGTACAAATGGCTTTCTTCCTGCCCCTTGGTGAATCGGGATTTTTTCCTGACCTAGGAGCTGAGCTTTTGTGAGGTTCGTTTCCTTGACAAACTCAGCAGTAGCTTCATCCTCTTTTGAAAGCACTACTAGAGGGGGTACGCTTTGTTTGGGTTGTTCGCCGAGCTGGAGGACTTGGTTGTACCTCCGATTACTCTTCTTCTCCCATGATTTTGTAATCGAGCGGTCGTAGTCTGACATCAGTGGAGGCGTTGGTTGGCACATCATGGATAGATAGAATTTCTTCCCTTCCGGATCCACTGGTTCCTTTGGCGGAGGCTTCTTTGGCTTCAACTGCTTGCGCACGTCTTCTTGCACCCAAGCATCCAATTCCTCTGGAGTCATTTCGTAACCTGACTTCTCTAGCGCGGGCTTCTCTTTCTTCTTTTGTTCTTGGGTCTTCTTATATCTTGGAGGTGGCGGTGGCGGCACCCAAGTAGATTTCTTCTTCTTTGCGGGGCGAGGAGATGGCGGTGGCGGACTAACACTAGGCTCCCCGGAAGCGGCCGGTGACGGCGATGGACTAACGCTGGGGTCCTGGGCTGCGGGCGGTGACGGTGGATCCACACTGGGCCTCGGAGACCCTTGAGCAGCTGGCGGTGACCTCGGAGACGGGCTAGGATCCCTTCCTGCAATTTTTATGTATTGTTTTTCCAACAGATCCAAGTGTGGAGGGCCTGTCCTAGTTCCTCTTCTCCATCGCCTCCAGGGATCTTGAGGTCGAGGTCTTCCCATCCTTTCTCGACACGGTCAACCATGACTCTAGCATATCCTTCTGGAATCGTCATGCCATGGATTGTCCCGCCTTGAACAGGGACTTCAGCAACCCCGTGAGCGACTACTTTCAGTTTTTTCGTTAGCGGAAATAGAAGCTCACAGGGGGTCCTCACGGCGATGTCGTCCACAGGGTAATGCTCCGCAACTGTTTCCTCTCGATCTACGGCTGGGTGTTCCGTTGAAGCGATGCTGCTACGACACTGCGAGCCGACGAGGCTAGTCTCCAGCTAAGCCGTTGATCTGGCTTCTGGTGGCTGCTGTTGGCTAGCTGTAAGTGCACCTTCGATCGAAGCAACCCGTTCTTCTAGGGCACGCAACTTCTCTGCTACTTCAGCTTTTATTCCCTATCGGCTTCGATACGTCTCTATGTCGCCACTGAAGCAATGCTTCCATGGAACTACGCCCATGCCTCGCACACGTCCTGTGTGTTCCGGTGTGCCAAGAACACACGTCAGCTTGTCTTTCTCTCTGTCTAACTTGAAGCTGCCTTCAGACACGGCCTTTAGTGCCACATCGAGCCTGTCGGCCGCTTCCCTTATGGCATCGCTAGTGACGAATGACCCATCTTCCATATTCAATGAGCCTCCATGAGCGTAGAAGTAATGTTTTGCTCGCAACGGCCAGTTGAAAGTCGCCGGTACGATTCCTCTGGCAACGAGATCATCTTCCATCTTCTGCCATTTCGGAATCGCCGACACATATCCTCCTTGCCCAAGATGATGGAAGTGCTTCTTTCTGCTCGCATTCTCCTTGGCTTGGGCTGTCTTCTTCTCGCTATCCTCGGATGACTTGTACTGCACGAATGCCTCCCAATAAGGACGTTGATTCTTGAAGTTTTCTCGAAGTCCGACGTGAGTTACTTTTTAACATAATCTTTGTTCAAATTTTTATTGAACGTCTGAAAAGCAATAGCCATCTTCTTCATGACCCAATCCTTAAACAGCTGTTATTTGTCCTCCGGAAAGGTGAAGTGCTGTTTGACATCTGCCCATAACATTTCTTTCTCAGTCTCGGGAACGACGTCAGCATCGATATCTGTGGCTTTACTTTTCTTCCATAGCTTGAAGCTAATGGGAATGTGGTCCCTGACATAACATCCACATTGATTCACCACCGTCGTCTTCACACCCTTCGAAGACTTTGGTTCACCGTCAGGATTCAATGAAGTGATAATAGTGTGCCCCTCCATGATTTTCTTCGACCCTTGTTTCCGTTTTGGTTTCCTAGTCGATCTGGATGCCTAAAAAATATGTATTTAGTACGCATTGTACTTACATACAGAATTAATACGTATGTTTATATATAAGCACAAATTGTATATACCTCTGCGCTATCATCTTGCACAGTCGTTTGTTCTGTCTGGTTATCATCGCCATCGCCAGTATCGTTAAGGTATTGGCTGCCATCGTCCTCGGCAGCATCCTCTTTGTTGTGGTGCGTGCCCGTACCAATTATGTCCGCAAGAAAGGCCTCGTCGTCATCACGGCGAAAGGGTTCCATTTCGTTTCCTATGTGAATCAACATATGTTTGATACGCAATTTTGTACCTATGTGCACCTTCGATAAAGCCGCACAACGCATACATGGACAAAACTTCTAAAATTTACATCATATACATCTTATATACAATGTACCCTAGAATTTTATAAAATGTGCCATGAATTTTCAAAGATTTTCTACTAATTACACCTGTTTATAGTATAGCAAACTAAAATTTACAAAGAATTATAAGTTCAATAGATCAAGCTGTACAAGACAAAATTTACATCATATACATTTCATAACATACACAGTTCAATAATGTGAAGCTCGTAAAGACATTGAAGTTTTCTACAATATATAATATTTTTGTACAATATCCATAATTACTCAAGATATAAAGACCATACTTCTGCTACAGTATACCTAATCAATAACTTTCCATACATGTTCCTTAATTTCTCATAATTTCTATACATTTTCCAAAATTTTCCATTAAGTTTACATACATTTCCCAAAAAATTTCCATAATTTCTCTACATTTTCCATTCATTTTTCATAATTCCTCTACATTTTCCATAATTTTCCATACATTTTTCTACAAATTTCAACAAATTTACTAATTTTGAACAAATATCTATAATTTTCTACAAATTTCAACAAATTTCTACAATTTTCACTAGTGTGTTATCGATTCCTAACATTTTCCTACTATTTTCATTATTTCTACGTATATATCTACCAATTTCTTACAAATTTTCAACAAATTTACTATCATTTGAAAAAATATCTATAATTTCTACAAATTTTCTAAAATTTCTACAACTTTTCTTCAATTTTTTACAAAATAGAATACTGCTTTAAACTAATTAAAAAAATGGCTGATGTCAGCACATAGTCGTGCTGACATCAGCCTGAGGCCTCACGTTTGGGTGGCGCGAGGCGGCGGCGCAGGTTCGGTGCGGCGGCGGGGACGAGGCAGGACGGAGGGAAGCGAAGGCGGAGGAGGCTGCTCGGCGCCGGAGGAGGCACGGGCGGCGGTGCAGTGGAGGCACGGGTGGCGGCGCAGCGCGGAGGAGGCCGGCGCCGGAGGGGACGACGCGACGACGGGCGGCGGCGATGCGCGCGTGAGGGCACCGGAGGGGGCGGCGCGGGGCCGACGCGAGCAGTGTAGTGCGGTGCGGAGGACCTCAGGCGCCACGCGGGGGGCCGGACGGCGGTGGCGGCGACTGCGACGGGCGGCGGCTGTTCGGTCTCTCGCGTCGGGGGCGGGGGGGGGGGGGGGGGGGAGGGAGGGGATGGCGACGAACGCCAAGTCCCCCGGTTATATAGAAGAGGCAGTTTAGTACCGGGCCATGGCTGCGCCCGGTACTAAACTGTCTACTGCGACGTTTAGTACCGGCTGGTGCCACGGCCCGGTACTAAACGGGGCAGCCCCGTTTAGTACCGGGCCGTGGCACCAGTCGGTACTAAACGTCCCCAACTGGCGGGAAAATTTTGGGCGGCAGTTTAGTACCGGCTACAACCATGGCCCGGTACTAAACTCCCAAAATGATTCTGTCTTTTTCACTTTTGTAATTGTTCTGTAATTATTTTTTAATTCTTCATAATATGTTTTATGTGCAATAAAATTTAATAAATAATTAAAAAATAGATATATGTACTATTTTCACCATGCAAAATTATATTATTATTGTTAAACATACATTAATCCTAATAGTATTAGTCTTTGCACTAAATTCAAAGTATTGACACTAAACATGTTGTTTATTCATAATAAATTAATTATAAATACAAATATATGTTGTTTTCAGCATGCAAAATTATATTTCTGTATTATAGGTCACTATGTTGGATATATTTAATGTGTATGCACTTAATTTATCATATTGAGTCCAAATTTTTATATCTGTTTCAATTGTGTTTTCTGTGCAAACTATTATATAAATGCATAAAAAATTAAATCTCAGCTATTTCATACATGTTAATTAAATAGTTAATTAAATAGATTTTCTGTTTTAATTATGTTTATCACATTGAGTATGCACTTAATTAATTTATCATATTGAGTCTAAATTTTTTTATATATGTTTCAATTGTGTTTTCTGTGCAAACTATTATATAAATGCATAAAAATTAAAATATAAGTTATTTCATACACCATATATTACATCAATCACTTGGTTACATGAACATGAAAGTATAACATAATGATTACACATCATTGTTTAATGGAACGTTGACAACCTTTCTTTTTACGAATGTCCCTTGATCATGATCGAGGCGTAAGTAAGGAGCGTCCTCTTTGGGCAACAGGATGCTTGGGTCAACATCGACAGAGAATGGAGGACAGTCGTAAAACTGATCAAAGTCTTCTGACTTGTCCGAAATGTCTTCAACTCCAACGATTTTTCTTTTTCCTGGAAGAACTATGTG
This sequence comes from Panicum virgatum, assembly GCF_016808335.1. Classification (NCBI taxonomy): domain Eukaryota; kingdom Viridiplantae; phylum Streptophyta; class Magnoliopsida; order Poales; family Poaceae; genus Panicum; species Panicum virgatum. The sequence continues at coordinate 28,326,766 of NC_053141.1, read as the reverse complement.
GCGTTTTGGTTCATCGTCGGACTTGGCTTGATTTTTCTTAGGTTTGCTTGCCATGTCCTTCACATAGAAAACCTGCGTCACATCCTTGGCGAGGACGAATGGTTCGTCTTTATATCCAATCTTTTTGAAGTCCACTATTGTCATTCCATACCGGTCTATCGTTACACCGCCACCTGCTCGGTTCACCCATTGGCATCGAAACAAAGGAATCTTCAAGGGGCCATAGTCAAGCTCTCATATTTCCTCTATGACACCAAAGTAGGTGTTCTTATTTCCATCATGGCCTATTGCATCAATATGCACACCACTATTTTGGTTCGTGCTCTTTTCATGTTGGGCTCTTGTGTAAAACGTATATCCATTGATCTCGTATCCTTGGTATTGCATGATTGTGGCCGATGGTCCCCTAGCAAGCCATTGTAGTTGTACATCAATCGTGCTATCACCTATGAGTTTTCTTCTCAGCCAAACCGCAAAGCTATCTATGTGATGATGTGTAATCCATGCCTCAGACTTCCCTATATTTTCATATCGAACAATATTGATGTGCTCATCCATATATGGGGCCACGAGGGATGAAGTCTGTAGAACGGTGAAATTTGCTTTGCGGATTTCACTTTCAGGGATGTGCATTAGTTTTCTTACCTAGTGTGCCCTTTCCTTCCAATCACCCATCATAGCGTGACATGGGGACCCCAATCGGACTAAGTTCATCAATGAAATCAACACAAAACTCAATGACCTCCTCTGTTCCATAGCCCTTGGCGATACATCCTTCTGGCCGAGAACGATTCCGAACGTACTTCTTTAAGACTGCCATGTATCTCTCGAAAGGGAACATATTGTGTAGGAATACAGGGCCTAAAATGTTTATCTCTTTCACAATATGAACCAGGAGGTGGGTCATAATATTAAAGAACGAAGGTGGAAAGACCATCTCAAAACTGACAAGACATTGGACCACATCATTCTGTAGCCTTGTGAGCTTATTTGGATCGATAGCCTTCTGCGAAATTTCATTAAGAAAGGCACATAGCTTCACCACTGCTAATCTTACATTTTCTGGTAGAATACCCCTCAATGCGACTGGAAGCAATTGGGTCATCAAAACGTGGCAATCATGAGACTTTAGGTTTGTGAACTTTTTCTCTTTCATATTAATTCTTCCCTGCATATTCGAGGAGTAACCGGACGGTACCTTCATACTGTTCAAGCAATCAAACATGCTTTTCTTCTCCTCTTTACTGAGAGTGTAGCTAGCAGGACGTAAGTAGTGCTGTCCATTTTCTCTCTTGTCAGGATGTAGGTCTTCTTGTTGTTTTGTTTCTTTCAAATCACGTCTTGCTTCTAGTGTATCTTTTGACTGCCCATACGTACCAAGGAATCCTAGCAGGTTCACGCAAAGATTCTTCGTCAAGTGCATCACATCGATTGCGTTGCAGGCCTCCAGGACATCCCAATATGGGAGCTCCCATAGTATGGACTTCTTCTTCCACATTGCGGCATGGCCGTTTTCATCATTCGGAACTTGTTTGCTTCCACGGCCCTTTCCAAACACGAGAAAACACGCTTCCCGTTTCGGAATATAGGCTTAGCACGAGTTTCTGGTTCCCCTTTGAATTGTTTTCCTTTTCTTCTTAAGGGGTGGTTGAGGGGAAGGAATCAACGATGACCCATGTACACGACATTCCTACAATTTTTTTGATACAAGCTATCGGTTTCTTCTAGACAATGAGTGCATGCCTGGTATCCCTTATTGGACTGTCCGGACAGATTGCTAAGTGCAGGCCAATTGTTGATGGTAACAAAAAGCAATGCTCGCAGGTCAAAATTCTCTTATTTGTACTCGTCCCAAACACGTACACATTCCTCCTTCCACAGTAGCAAAAGTTCATCAACCAACGGTCTTAGGTACACGTCAATATCATTGCCCGGTTGTTTTGGGCCTTGGATAAGCACCGGCATCATCATGTACTTCCGCTTCATGCATAGCCAAGAAGGAAGATTGAACATACAGAGGGTCACAGGCCATGTACTGTGACTGCTGCCCCAATCGCCGAATGGATTCATTCCGTCCGTACTTAAACCGAACCTTATGTTCCTTGGGTCGTTATCAAAATCTGGGAAATCTCTATCCACGTTTCTCCACTGGGACCCATCCGCAGGGTGTCTCAACATCTGATCTTGCTTACGCTCTTCTTTGTGCCACCGCATCAATTTAGCATTGGATTTATTTCTGAAAAAATGCTTCAAACGTGGTATTACTGGGAAATACCACATCACCTTAGCGGGAACTTTTTTCTTGACGGGCTCTCCGTCGACCTCACCAGGATCATTTTACCTAATCTTGTAACGTTTTGCATCACAGACAGGACAAGCATCCAGTTTCTCATATTCTTCGCCTCGATAGAGAATACAATCGTTAGGACATGCGTGAATTTTCTGTACCTCCAATCCAAGAGGGCAAACAACCTTCTTTGCTTCGTATGTTGTAGAGGGCAGTTCATTTCCCTCTGGAAGCATGTTCTTTACGATTCCAAGTAGCTCCTCAAATCCCTTATCGGTGACACCATTAGCTGCCTTCCACTGCAGCATTTCAAGTGTGGTACCCAACTTTTTAAGCCCCTACTTGCAATCTGGATACAATAATTTTTTGTGATCCTCCAACATCTTCTCAAACTTCTTTGACTCCTTTAAAGTTTCACATTCTCTTTGTGAATCCACTAGAACCTGACCTAATTCATCAGGTGGTTGGTCTTCTGCTGCATTTTCTCCTGCCTCGTCCATTTCTTCAGCATCGTCCATGGGTTCATCTTCAAAGGCTCCCGCTTCATATAGATGGGCTCAGTCTGCAATATTATGATCATCATCTTCTTCACCATCTTGCATCACAACTCCAGGTTCACCGTGCTTGGTCCAAAGAGTATAGTTATCCATGAAACCCTTTTCATAAATGTGGGCATGTAGAGTGCTCCTCTTAGAGTATTTCTTTTTATTTTGGCAAACGCGGCACGGACAACACATAAAACCTTTCGATGACTTGTGGGCCTCTGCCGCATCGAGAAAAGACTTTAGACCATTAATCCACGCCATGGTGCACCGGTCGCCGTACATCCATTGTCGGTCCATCGATCTACAATTTTGAATTAAATAACAACATTATTTTACTTGTATTCATATCATTTAAATTGGCACATAACATAATGAAATACAAAAGCCATTTTTTGCGAATTTAACATTGAAATACAAAATTAATAGAAGTCCAAATTAATAGATACATTACACTACATGCTTAAATTATAGAACATGATAAATAGAAGTCCAAATTAATATATACATTACACTACATGCTAGCTACCTAATACAAACTACTCATCATGAGATCTTTGGACCAATGCCTCGTGAACTGCCTCGCGAAGTCTTGACACGGAACGGTCATATTTTGCCAGCCCCGACTCTTCAGGTCTTGCATTATATAGAGCTATGAACTCACGATCATCATCAGTACCATGCAACTCGACATTAAATTCATGACAAAATTTACGACTTTCTTTGCCAAGGGAGAATATATAAAAAGCTTTCTTAATCAAATGACGAATACGACCCATGTACCACACAGTGCGGTACAATAGGACCCGATGAAGGATTTCATTATTGGGACCAAGACCGTACTCCTTCATCGCGTCCTCATATATACCGCACCGCATCGTGGATATCGATGCTAGCCCCAAATAGCAGAGTTTTCACCGAAGGATCAAGGTTAACGACATATTCATGATCCGAAACATACATTTTTTAAACTTCTCGATGTTTTCAATATGAGCCCCAATAAATACATCTTTAGAGTGACAAAATAATGCAACTAAATGCATAACAAATACCAAACTAATTAACCATGCCACTTGAAAAAAATTGAAAAAAATCTGAACAAATTATTAGAATTAAAATGAAAACATAAATTATAAACTATAATTATTTTGACACTCTTCAGTTCAACGCGAACACGTCGTTCCACGCCATAAGGGATGCGCAATCAATGTTCGCGGCTTTGTTTTAGGCTCACTTTCTCTAAAACCATCGAGAAGAAAAAAATATTTGTTTCGAAATATGTCTATGTCGTCAACCTTGACCCTGCAGTGATAACACTGACATTCGGGGCTACTATTGACATCCACGACACAGTGCGGTACAATAGGACCAGATGAAGGAGTACGACCTTGGTCCGGATAATTTCATTCTTAACTGGCTCAAAAGGTGTGGATTTCATAATTGAGACCAAGACCGTACTCCTTCATCGCGTCCTCATATATACCGCACCGTATCGTGGATATCGATGCTAGCCCCGAATAGCAGTGTTTTCACTGTAGGATCAAGGTTAACGACATATTAATGATCTGAAACATATATTTTTTAAACTTCTCGATGGTTTCCATATGAGCCCGAATAAATACATCATTAGAGGGCCAAAATAATGCAACTAAATACATAACAAATACCAAACTAATTAACCATGTCACTTGAAAAAAATTAAAAAATCCCTATAAATTATCCACATTGAAACTATCCAATACACCTTCTCCAAATTCAAGTAATGGATTCTATACATCTCAAATCCATGCATAAATCAAAGAAATCATGCTCATTCTATATATTTCTAAAAATCACAAATATTTCAAACTACAGAGCATGAAAAAAATAATAAATACCATCAAACAAGAGAGGATGATGACTCCTAATTATTTTGACACCCTTCAGTTCCAGGAGAACATCTTTTCAATATCCAGAAACCATCTAGAAGAAAAAAAAACTTTATTTCGGAAAATATATATGTTGGTAACCTCGACCCTGCGGTGATGACAATGCCTTTCGGGGGGGACACGGTGCGGTACAAGGATGTCACCAATCGGCTAGTCGCAGCACCAACATTTCTGGTTAATAGGAACACAGCACTAGGCATAGCCAGCGTGCTCGTTGATATGCTCTCAGTGCAACAATGGCCACGCTGACTGCGTCAAATGCTGTCTTCGTATCAATCGGAAGTGCCGGTGATGCGACCAACCGATTCGCGACGTCCATATAGCGCATAGTATTTCCCCGAAAGGTAGTGTCATCACTATTGGATGGAGATTAACGATGTATACTTGTTTCGAAATAAAGATTTTTTTAGCTTATAGATAATTTCAATGTGAGCTTGAATAAATACATCACTAGAGTGTCAAAATAATCAATTCATAATAAAAAAATCTATTATAATTCTTTCATTAGTTCATTATAAAAAAATTAACTATCCACATTATGGTTATATCTGCTACAATCACATGTTTTTTCTACACTCATTCTAAAAATTTCTACTATCCACATGCTCATCTGAATCTAAAAATAAAAAATGTGCTACGGTCATTTGTAATATATAGAAAATGATTGAAAAATATGTCTATAAATTTTTCATATTCAACCTAGCCAATAAACCTACTCCCACAATCAAGTCATCGGTTCTATATATCTCAAATCATTGCATAAATCAAAGAAATCATACTCATCCTCACTATTTCTGAAAGTCACAAATTTCTCTAACTATAGAGCATAAAACGAAGAATAAAGACTATCAATGAAGAGAGGATGAAGTTGCAAACCTTTGGCATACTTGGATAACTAGAACACTCACTAAAACCAGAACAAATGGCGGCAACTCTCTAAGGGAAGAACAACCCCGAGCTCGAGCTTCTCTGGTGAAATGGCACTGGCTCGGGCTCGAGGAGGAAGAAGGGTGCCAATTTATAGTGGACGAATTAGTACCGGCTGGTGGCTCCAGCCGGTACTAACGCGCCACATTTAGCACCGGCTGGAGCCACCAGCCTGTACTAAATTTCCTCGCGGTAGTTTAGTACTGGCTGGTGGTTCCATCCGGTACTAAACTGTCACTAGCTGTTGGTGGCGGCCTGTCGGTGGCGGACTTTAGTACCGGTTGGAGCCACCAGTGTTAGCGCTTCTTAAGTACCCATTTTATTATTCAATTAGGAGTTGTTTTGGTAAATTCTTCGGGATGATTTATGTACTAACCCGCCATTTGGCACCCGAACTTGACCGTTTTCGATTTTGTCCTGGATTTTGGAGCATGTTGCATTTTGACAGGAATTTGGACATTTTCGGAGATGTTTTGACGCATGGTTACAACTGGGCTAAGGTGAGGAAAAAAAGGAAGATTCAACACGCAAAAGATGGGACCAAAAGGGGCCAGAAAAGGCCTAGGCCGGCCGGCCTGGAGTCCTTGGGCCGGCCGGCCTAGCCCTTTTCGGAGTCCATTTGATCTCGGTTTTCTTCAGCACGAAGTATGCGTCAACCCAAATCTATGTTTTACCAAAACCACCGACCATATCTGCCTATAAATACCCCGAAGCCGCCGTCAAAGAGAAGCACCGCAGAGGGATCGCAGAGATCACAGAGAAAGAGCATCCAGAGATACATTCGAGTTAGACACAAGAGAAATGCGACACCAGAGGCCTCATCGTCCCTTGGCGCCGCTACAAGTTGGAGGACAGCAAGGGATCCATCCCTTGCCGGAGATTTCTTCATCATGATCGACTATGCTTCGCTTAGCTTCATGGGGTAAAGTCCTCGTTTGTTCATGGGGTTGTAAGGAGATCTTGAGTTGTAATTGCCGAATCCTTTATGAGATTGATTTATCATGATTCTTGTTGATGATGCTTTAATGCCTAATAGTTCGCGACTTGGCTTTGGGTTTGCTTTGCTCTTGCATGGTTTACTTAGATTACATCAACTATCGTGTTCTTGTTGATTCGTTACCGATTATCCTCGTGTAGTGACAGTATGCGGGAGGGAAATGTTTTGATCTTGGAACACACCTTTGGTAGATTAGATCCGTTCTTCGTTGCTTGGCGATTACATCTCTAGTGATCCTAGACCCTATGGACAAATGCTCTTCATATTTTGTGCACACATCTATCATTGCTCACAAGTCTAGATTAGATTAGATTGGTTAGATTAGATCTATTTCACACTCAATCACTCAATATAGATCTTTTACCAACATCATTAGTGCTTAGTTAAGCATAGTAATACACTTGTTCCGTGGATTGATAAACCTTGGGGGAATACTCTAAGGGAAAAGCTACACGATCCATGCGCTTGCGGTATGTAAATTGGCGCTTTAAGAAGCGTCAACAAGCTTTTCTGGCGCCGTTGCCGGGGAACAAGCGATTTTGCTACGTTTAACTTTGTATTAATTTTGTAGGTTACTAACACCTAACCTTTTCCCTAGAAAATTTTTGTTTTTTTGTTTTTGTTTTGATTGTCTAAATGGGCCATCTCATTCAACACATGGAGGAAGGAGAAAAATCACTAAGGGATTATGCAAGCCCGCGATCGGAGGACTTCGACATGCAAAAATCAGATTCGGTGTTGCGAGCCACCGAGTACGAGATCAAGCCTCAAATCATCAAGATGGCGGCGGCAAACCCCTTTAGAGGAGATGAGACGGACAACCCATATAGACATATCAAGTGGTTCACAATACTATGCAACACGGTACAACAAGACGGAGTTCCACTAGCTTGGTTTAGATGGAATCTTTTCCCATACTCACTTGCGGAGGAAGCGAGAAGATGGTTTGCACTTGCATCCTTCGAGGTAAAAGGAAATTGGGATGACTTGATGAAGAAATTTTGCGAGCGGTTCTTTCCGTTAAGCAAGGTTCAACATATTCGGAAGCAAGTGATCAACTTCGCGCAAGGAGAAGAAGAAGGGATAGATCAAGCATGGGATAGATTCAATGGATTGATTAAAAAGGACCGAAGCTCGGATTTTCCGGTGAAGTATTCTTGCATACCTTTTACTTTTCCCTAACCCCCGAGTGCATGCAATTTGTTCAAATGTGTGCAGGAGGAGATCTCATGGAGAAAACACTCACGGAAGCCACCGAACTCCTACAAAAAATCAGCAAGGGTGCGGCCATGCGAAGAGATTGGGAAAAACGATGTTCGGCAAGCTCCGAGGAAGAATCTCAAGTGCGGGTGCTTGCTGGAATTTTTAGAAAAGAGGCATCGGAAGTGAAGGAAGAACAACCGAAGCATGGGAAAGTCATAGAGACAAACCACGATGAAGAAGCATCGATCCAGAGTGCAACGAAAGACGACCCGGAAAAGAAAGGAAGAACCATGGGCACCGCCAAATCGCTAAGGGAATTCGAGCAAATGGATTGGATACCAATTGACTTCGGAAGATTGTTCGACAAAGCAAGACCGCATCCAAATCAGCGAGGAATGGCGAAGGTGATAGCTGAAGACTTCCCGCCGGATAATCACACAAGATATACATTTGGCAAAGAATCGGCCGGTGACATTATTCGGAAACTTTTTGAAGAAAAAGAGGAAGAGATTGACTTAGATGAAGTGCTGGAGATCAAAAGGACCCTAGGAGTGAACTCGGAATCGTCACCCTACGCGCACATAGCCCAAGTATATGCGATTGGAAGCGATCAAGGCGAAGGTAACCCATCACCCACACCTCGTGTTGATTGCATAATAGAAGGAATAAAATGTTGCAATGTTTTATGTGACGTTGGCGCCCATGTTAGTGTGATGAGTTCCAAGGTTTATGTTGAGCTTTTTAACGAAACGTCAAACCTAGATGCCACAATCATTAAATTGATCATGGGAGATGGTAGATTAATCAAACCGCTAGGAGTGCTTAGAAATCTAAATGTTGCCATAGCGGGTAAAAAAATTCCTACCGACTTTTTTGTGATTAATGCTAGTGATGATGAACATGAAGGCATTAATCCTTGGAAAACCCTTTCTCAAATTTGTAAATGTTGTTCTAGATGTTGTAAAAGGGATTGTCACTTTTGATCTAGATGGAGAGAAGCGCACATTTGAATTTCATTCAAAACCATCTTTTGCTTCACCTCTACCTCTTGATAACGAAGAGGTAGAGAGCATTCGTTCCATTGATTCTTTCAGGGACCCTCTCCAACACGCTTTGGAGAATGAAGACGCTCAAGATGATCAAGACGGAGAACTAGTGGAAACAATGGAAGAATTGAAGCCGCAGCACGGGAATTTGGAGGAAGAAAAATTTGAAGACATTGGAGAGTTAGATCAAGAAGAGGATGGTGCGCCCGATGTTGAGATGAAGCCACTCCCCAAGGGATTGAAATACGAATTTTCGGGAGAGGGCAAGACTTTTCCGGTGATTATTAGCGACGAATTGAGCCCGGAAGAGACGGAGAAGTTGCTGAATTTATTGAAGAAGCACAAAAAGGTGATCGGCTACTCGATTATCGACTTGAAAGGTATTAGCCCCGCTTTTTGCACACATCATATACAACTCGAGGAGCAATACAAGCCGGTCGTAGAGCATCAAAGAAGGTTGAGCCATGCTATGCGTGATGTGGTGAAGAAGGAGGTTATCAAATTGTTGAATGCCGGAATAATATACCTCGTGCCACATAGTGAATGGGTAAGCCCCGTGCATTGCGTTCCTAAGAAAGGAGGACTCACTGTTGTGAAAAATGAGAAGGAGCAATTGATACCGCAAAGAACCATCACGGGATGGAGGATGTGCATCGATTATAGAAAATTGAATAAGGCAACGAGGAAGGATCATTTTCCACTACCATTCATTGACGAGATGCTAGAAAGGTTGGCAAAGCATTCACACTTTTGTTACCTTGATGGATACTCGGGATTCTTCCAAATACCTATTCATCCGAATGATCAACATAAGACCACGTTTACTTGCCCATATGGAACTTTTGCATATCGGAGGATGCCTTTTGGGTTGTGCAATGCGCCCGCTTCTTTTCAAAGGTGCATGATGGCTATATTTTCAGATTTCATAGAAGAGATTATGGAGGTATTCATGGATGATTTCTCGGTGCATGGTACTAGCTTTGATAATTGCTTGGGAAATTTGGAGAAAGTTCTTAAAAGATGTGAAGAGGTTGACCTTGTGCTTAATTGGGAGAAGTGTCATTTCATGGTGAAAGAAGGAATTGTTCTCGGTCATGTTATCTCCGAGAGAGGGATAGAGGTGGACAGGGCAAAGATAGAAACTGTGGAGAAATTGCCACCACCTACGGACATCAAATCTTTGAGGAGCTTCCTCGGTCATGCCGGATTCTATAGGAGGTTCATAAAGGATTTTTCGAAAATCACCAAGCCATTGACACAACTTCTCCAAAAAGATGTGGAGTACATCTTCGATAGTGATTGTCTTCACGCATTTCGAACACTCAAGCAATCCCTCATAAGTGCTCCTATCATGCAACGTCTGGATTGGAATTTACCTTTTGAAATCATGTGTGATGCAAGCGACTACGCCGTAGGAGCCGTTCTTGGACAAAGGAAAGAGGGAAAGGTAAATGCTATCCACTACGCAAGCAAGACTCTCAATGAAGCCCAATTTAATTATGCAACAACGGAGAAAGAATTGCTAGCCATGGTATTCGCCTTCGAAAAATTCAGATCATACATAGTAAATTCACAGGTGATAGTTTATACCGACCATGCGGCAATCAAGTATCTTTTGTCCAAGAAAGATGCTAAGCCACGCTTGATTCGATGGATCCTATTGCTACAAGAATTCGATGTGGAGATAAGGGACAAGAAAGGGGCTGAAAATGTTGTGGCCGACCACCTATCAAGGATGAACCATGGAGATGATGGAAAAGAACCGATCGAGGATCAAATGAGAGATGATCACCTATATAGAATTCTCGACAAAGATAGTTGGATGAATGAAATAATAAGGGCAATAAAAGGGATGCCCTTGGATCACTTGGACAAGAATGCAAAGAAAAGAGTGATCGCGGAAAGAAGAAAATACTATTGTGATCCACCATACTTATATAGATATGGAGAAGATGGAGTCCTAAGAAGATGCATACCGAGAGAGGAACGTGAAGAAGTTCTAAGAAAGTGTCACTCGTCGGGATATGGAGGATATTATGGGCACTTTAGAACTCAAGCTAAGGTATGGGCTAGTGGATTCTATTGGCCCGAGATGCATGAAGATGCGAAAAGATTTGTTTCGACTTGTCCGGAATGCCAAAGGACGGGGAATATCTCGCAAAGGAATGCCATGCCATTGAACTACAATTTGCAAATAGATCTATTTGATGTCTGGGGAATCGATTTCATGGGACCATTTGTGAACTCACATGGATTTGAGCATATATTGGTGATGGTGGATTATGTTTCAAAGTGGGTTCAAGCTATGCCATGTCGGAAGGCATCAACGGAGGAGTCCACACACATGATTAAATCGGTAATCTTCCCTCGATATGGCATCCCGAGAATCTTGATAAGCGATGGAGGAACACACTTCACGGGCAAAGACTTTGGTAAATGCTTGAAGAAATTGGGAATTGAACATAGAGTGTCTACGGCTTATCACCCCCAAACAAACGGACAAGCGGAAACTTCGAAAAAGCAATTGAAGGACAATTTAAAGAAGACCGTGGTAAAAGGAGGAAAAGATTGGTCGAAGAGACTAGATGATGCACTATGGGCATATCATAAGGCACACAAAACCCCGATTGGTATGACTCCTTATCAATTTGTTTATGGAAAAACATGCCACTTGCCGGTTGAGCTAGAACATAAAGCGTATTGGGCGATGAAGGAGATGAACTTTGACGTGGAAGCCGCTGGAATTAAAAGGAGAATTCAAATAAGCGAATTGGAGGAGTTAAGATTGAAAGCGTACAATAGTGCATCAATTTACAAAGAAAGGATGAAGAGATGGTACGACAAATGATTACAAAACAAGGAATTCAAAGAAGGAGATAAGGTCCTACTCTACAATTCAAGATTCAAACTCTTTGGCAAAGGAAAATTACAAAGCAAATGGGATGGACCATACGTCGTACTCTCGGTTTCACCCACAGGAGCGGTGACAATCATGGATGCGAAAGGCGACCAATATGTGGTGAACGGACAGCGACTAAAGGTATTCTTGGAGCCCGACGTCGTGCCCCTTCATTACATTGACATATACACCATGGATGAGGAACCGGAACGTCAAGCCTAACGACGTTAAGCAAGGTAAGTTTGTAAATATTCTCTTTTAGATTTTATTTTCATAGTTTTATTTCTATTCTAGACGAACTTTGAGTAAAACATAGGCTTCTAATTTATTGGTGAGAACCTCGGAAAAAGTTTGAGTCCAGGGGGCTGAAAAACCCCCTGGGCCAGCCTAAGCCACCTCGTGTGCGAATCGATCTCAATTTTTGGTAGGTGCGAGATAAGAAAATTTCAAACATGTGCCTTATAGATTTCGCATGTCAAAACTGAAGAGATTTTGGACTTCTCATCCAAGTCTTTTCGGGATATAAATAGAGGGGCGGGTTAGATCTATTCTCTCAAACTTTTCAATCTACACCACCACCTTGTGAGAGACTTCGACAATGGCCGGTCCAGTGAGCACACGAGCCATGATTGCAGCAATGGAGATAGAGGAGAGGGGTTGGACGCCTGACATCCCCACGCCAAAGACACCTAGCCCCATCTCGGCAACCGGTGCGCAACCCCTCCCTATCGAAGCAAAGCAATGTGAAGCGAAGGCCCCTCCGAAGAAATTCAATACTCAAGCAAGGGTGAGCGTCAGAGGGAAGGGCCTTCAATGGTACAACGAGAAGCTAGCTCAAGCCCAAAGGGTGGTCGTTGTCATCAGCAGCTACGAAGACGAAGGCGAGAAGCGACAAGACAAAAAGCCACCCGCGCCTAGGCGTTCCTTGAGCCTCCTCAGAGTCAAAAGAAAGAACTACATCGAGCACACCCCGGAGCCGAAGGACTATGCTGGGGACAGCGATTGGGAGAGCATCATGAGCCCTGGTTCATGGGGCGCCACCGGTCGTGACTACGATGATGATTGGCCGGGGTGGGCCGAAGAGGAGAGAAAAGAGGAAGACGACCCCTCCGGAGGTGATAGCGGCAAGAAGAAGAAGGACGACGGCGAGCCCGAAGATGACAGCCCCAACTGCGGCGGCCATCACTTCGGGTGTTGTGTCAAGTGCCGCAATGAAATCGCGGACCTCCATGCCACCATTGATAGGTGCCGCGATCGAATCGTGGCAATGTATCGAAGGATGGACGACATCGAGAGCTTGGTTGAGAGAGACTACAACTTCCTTGTCCGCAACATAAGGAAGTTATTCGGGATGGTCGGAGATCTACAAAAGCAAGGAGGAAGGCGTCCAAGATGCAATTGCCCGAGGTGCCATTGAGAACACCAACGAGCGTCACACTCGTCTTTTATATCATTGCGATGAGGACGCCGCATAATCTAAGCATGGGGGGAGGTGTGACGACTCGTAGATTCAATTTTGTTAGTCTTTGTTTACTCGAAAATTCGTCGTGTAAGTGTGCTTTATTTTTCGCATGTATGAGAGTCATAGTCTAGCGTTGTGTGCTTTATTTTTCGCATGTGTGAGAGTGAGTCTTAAATTAGTGGAGTCATGAAAATAAAATAAAAAAGTCTTTGTTTTTGTTGGATCGTGCAATTTTATTTATGCATTCAGTTTTACTTTATTTTCTTTAAAAGCAATTGTTCACGAGCATTGTCATGAAATTAATTCGTATTTGTGGAGCTTAGTAAATTATTCGTCCATATTAATACCCACACTTGAGCTTTGATCTGGCACTTGGTTTTGATTACGCTTGCGAGTAAGGCATGATTTGGAGGACTTTAATTTCATAAAAATAATAAAACCCCTACAAGCATAAGGTTGATCAAGTCCTTGGCAAGTTGAGAGTAAAAATCCTATCATCCAAAAGCTTTATTCGTTCCACCATAAGTATTGGATGTACATTGAGTTGAGTTAGGATTTCTTTCTCTTGGGAGTTTTAATTTCGAGCAATGATCATGTCCGTATTTTTCATCTCTGAATTGCTAGCCACATCAATATTCGGTAATGAGAATTCCTCATTGAAACAACTCATGAAATCTACCGGATTCCAAAACCCGAACCCGAGATTATCTTGTTTATTATCGTCTTCCTTGACCACAACCCAATTGAGAGGATACGTTCTGTTTGTGCGCATGATTTGTATAAAACATAACTTTGGGATGAAGAAAGGAAGGTGTACTGGTAAGACGGACTGAATCCAACCTGGGAAAGCCCCAGGCTGGCCGGCCTACACCTCTTGAGCCGGCCGGCCTAGGCCTCTCTGGTCTCAGTTCGGGCTCTAAAAATTTAGGGAGACACTTTGGAGATTTGCCTATCTATGTTTTATATAAAGTATCCTATGAAAAGGTTCGGAGAAGAGAAAGAAAATTCGGGAGAAAGAAAGAAAGGAAAAAATGTATGAGAAGAAAAAAATAAATGAAGGGATTCTATGGTTAGAGAAGTGCAAAGAGATATCACCTTGTTGTTTGAGAATAATATCCTCAATTCCAACCATGTGCAATCCGACAACGAGGACGATGCTTGTGCCTTGAAGTCAATCTTTTTGTATGCCTTTGCACATGTCCACCATTCTAAATCTTCTTACCCTTGAACCCTTTACATTATGGAGAAACTCTCATGATCATTGGCTCGGAAGGTAAGCAATCATTAGAAGGTTTTCTTAATTTGACAATATATGTATATACTTTGCTAAGCCTCACCTATAGCCCCACTTTATACTTGAGAGATTTTTGGGAGATGAGAGTTTGCAAATAAAATAGGATAGCCACTTATATCGAGAGACATGAAAGGACTTGTGCAAGAATTTTTGGTCTAACCTTTGTTGCAGGGTATTTTGTTTCTTAAATAAAAAAAAGAGAGAAAAACCTCCAAGGATGGCAAGAAAAGCAAGTGTTGTCGATATTCGAGTTGCCGGCTAAAGGTAAGAGTTGTGGAGTAATATTGGATGAGTTTTTAAATGCCCATGATATGATTATCCTCACTGCTCCTCTGACCTTTGTTTGAAGAAATATTGTTAGACTTGTTTGTATAAGTAAATTTTGCAGTTCAAGAACTCTTAAACAACCCTTGGAAGGATTTGATGATTTGATTTGCTCGAGGATGAGCAAAAGCTAAGCATGGGGGGAATGTTGGCGCTCCTTAAGTACCCATTTTATTATACAATTAGGAGTTGTTTTGGTAAATTCTTCGGGATGATTTATGTACTAACCCGCCACTTGGCACCCGAACTTGACCGTTTTTGATTTTGTCTTGGATTTTGGAGCATGTTGCATTTTGACAGGAATTTGGACATTTTCAGAGATGTTTTGACGCATGGTTACAACTGGGCTAAGGTGAGGAATAAAAGGAAGATTCAACACGCAAAAGATGGGACCGAAAGGGGCCAGAAAAGGCCCAGGCCGGCCGGCCTGGAGTCCTTGGGCCGGCCGGCCTAGCCTTTTTCGGAGTCCATTTGATCTCGGTTTTCTTCAGCACGAAGTATGCGTCAACCCTTATCTATGTTTTACCAAAACCACCGACCATATCTGCCTATAAATACCCCGAAGCCGCCATCAAAGAGAAGCACCGCAGAGGGATCGCAGAGAAAGAGCATCCAGAGATACATTCGAGTTAGACACAAGAGAAAGGCGACACCGGAGGCCTCATCGTCCCTCGGCGCCACTGCAAGTTGGAGGACAGCAAGGGATCCATCCCTTGCCGGAGATTTCGTCATCATGATCGACTACACTTCGCTTAGCTTCATGGGGTAAAGTCCTCGTTTGTTCATGGGGTTGTAAGGAGATCTTGAGTTGTAATTGCCGAATCCTTTATGAGATTGATCTATCATGATTCTTGTTGATGATGCTTTAATGCCTAATAGTTCGCGACTTGGCTTTGGGTTTGCTTTGCTCTTGCATGGTTTACTTAGATTACATCAACTATCGTGTTCTTGTTGATTCGTTACCGATTATCCTCGTGTAGTGACAGTATGCGGGAGGGAAATGTTTTGATCTTGGAACACACCTTTGGTAGATTAGATCCGTTCTTCGTTGCTTGGCGATTACATCTCTAGTGATCCTAGACCCTATGGACAAATGCTCTTCATATTTTGTGCACACATCTATCATTGCTCACTAGTCTAGATTAGATTAGATTGGTTAGATTAGATCTATTTCACACTCAATCACTCAGTATAGATCTTTTACCAACATCATTAGTGCTTAGTTAAGCATAGTAATACACTTGTTCCGTGGATTGATAAACCTTGGGGGAATACTCTAAGGGAAAAGCTACATGCTTGCGGTACGTAAATTGGCGCTTTAAGAAGCGTCAACAACCAGCCGGTACTAATGGCTCCCAGGGTCACTGTTCCTTTGGCCCGGTACTAAATTTGCACGTTAGTACCGGGCAAAGCCGTGACCGGTACTAACGGCCGCGGACGAATGTGCGTTTTTCCAGTAGTGTTCTCTGGCTCAGCTATTTGGTTGTGTAGTGGGAACACTCCCCTTCACCTATTTAGGCTTGCCTCTTGGCCTAACAAAACCTAAAGTGATTGACTTCCTTCCCCTAGTGACAAAATATGAAAGAAGAATGGCCTATACTTCAGCCTTCCTGTCTCAAGCTGGAAGACTTGAAATTACAAACTCGATATTCACAGCTTTTCCTATGTTTTTCATGAGCACTTTTCGTCTGCATAAAACAGTCATCAAATAGGTGGATAACTATAGAAAGCATAGTCTCTGGAGAGGAGCAGATATTCATGACAGAAAACCATCAAAAGCAGCTTGGGAATTGGTATGCTTGTCTAAAGATGAAGGTGATCTAGGAGTACTTAATCTCCAAACGCAGAATGAAGCACTGCTCCTGAAAAATTTGCACAAGTTTTACAACAGAATTGATATTCCCTGGGTAAATCTAATTTGGGAAAGATATTGTTCTAGTGGCTCTCTTCCTTCATCAACAAAGTTGCAAGGCTCTTTTTGGTGGAAAGATATCCTCAGGATTCTTGATTCATTTAAAGGCATGGCTATGGCTAATATAGGAGATGGATTGTCCTGTCTTTTCTGGGATGATCTCTGGCTTAATAAAGTGCCACGCATTCATTATCCCCAACTTTTTTCATTTGCCAAATTGACAAAAATTTCAATCAATGCAGCAAGAAATGCAGAAGGGCCAGCAACTCTCTTTCATCTCCCACTGTCTCAGCTGGCTGCCCAGCAACTGGTGGAAGTAGCTCAGAATCTGAATGCATTACCAGTCTCTGAAGAGAAAGATATATGGACATATATTTGGGGGACTCCTTTTTTTTCTACGTCTAAAGCTTATAAGCATCTAACTGGTCATATGCCTACACATGCTCTTTTTCGGAAAATTTGGAAGTCTTCTTCTCAGGCAAAGCACAAAGTCTTCTTTTGGTTGTTGCTCCGAGATAGACTCAGTACAAGGGCTTTATTACGGCGGCCTTCCTATGACTGTGATTGCTGTACTTTGGATGTGGAGGAAACACTTTCACATCTCTTTCTGACATGTCCTTTTGCACAAGTCTGCTGGATTAAACTCAATGTAATCTTTGTGGAAACGGATCCTTTTATGGCTTCGGAGGAAGTTCAAAATCAACTTCAAATCCCTTTTCACATGGAAGTGATCATTCTTTATTGCTGGAGCATTTGGATGCAAAGAAATGATTATATCTTCAAAGGTGTTCCACCATCTCCTGACAGGTGTCTTCAGAACTTCAAGAAGGAATTCATTTTGGTTACACACCGAGCAAAGACTCGTTGGAAAGAAGCAATGTTAGAATGGATAGAAACATTAGTGTGTAACTGTGCTTATTTTTTTTCTTTCCTTCTTTGTTTCTTGAACCTTGTTTGTAAAAACACCACATGTTTGTTTCTTTTTATATATAACCAGTAGGGGGAAACCCCTCCTGTTTCATCAAAAAAAAAGATTAAAAAGAGAAATCACCGTTCTTGAGCCCTGAAGGCCTCTGGCGTGGCGGCACTCCGGCGTGCAAGGATCTCATCGGAGATGAGGTAACTAGCGACAGGAAGACCACCACGGTGGTCCCAGAACCACGCGTGGCTATCTATGGTATCGGATGAGCGGGTTAGGGCTCCTATCGAGCTCCACGCGGGCCATGGAGGCCACGGCGGAGCGGCGACCAATACGCCGGCCACTGAGGACAATTCGATGTTAAACGGAGGGCCTAGACAGCACCAGGACCTCACCGAGAACGCTTCTGAACAATCGGTCATGGCGAAGACGGGTCGGATAGGGGCTGCCGTCAGGAAGAACGAACGCGCGCGGCGGCGTGAACCGGCGGACACGGCAGCGTTCCAACGCGACGTCAAGGGCGAAGTCATAACCGTCAAGCCGACGAGCCTCGAGGTGCCAACGTGAGTATAAGACGAGAAAGAGAAGGGAGATAGTTCAGCCAGAGGCGGCGGCTAGCGACGCTGAGGTGGTCGCGGCGGCCATGGCTGCGTGGCCGCGCGCGGCGAGAAACATGATTTGTAACTGTGTAACTTAATCACAAACACAACACACCATCACAAACATAAATTATCAGCATCACGTACCAAAAGTAGCATATAATAAAGTTTTCTCGATCTATCTCATGCCCACCCTTCCGCAACAAGGAACCTACTACACTCCCCGCAGATCCTACAATCCTCGCTGCAATATAGGGCGTGCGGCTGCCATACTCCCTCCGCACATCCAGCCATGACGCCACAGAGATGCCATTCGCACTCATGCCCGTCTTGGCGACGCACCGGTTGGGCCAGAGGAGGAAGATGCTGCCTCGCTGCATAGGCCACCACCAAGTCGTCGTGCAACACCTGCAATGCCTGTCCGCGGAGCAGCGCACACTTCCCGCTGTGAAACGATGGTGGATGCGTCGTCGCCGACAGCCCGCCATCGATCTCATGCAACACCCGCCGGCCATAGTCGTCGTCGGCGGCGGCACCAGTGTTAGCCCTGTAGAGAGTAAGAGCGTAAACAAACTTTGCGATTTCATGCCCTGAGCCCCTGACTGGGCGGCAAGCTGCAGCATCTCGAGCGGCGGCGTGACGGTGCCGCGGCCTTCCACGAACACGGCAGACATGCCTGCTCTGAAGCACGCCTCCGGGTTGCCGACGGCAGCGAGGTTGGTGATGAGACGCTAGAGATACTCTGCCGGTAGAACAGTGGCTCCGAGTTATTGGCCCGCCGGTGCAGCACCCGGTGTAGTGAGATGCTCCGTCCAACTTCGTCGCCACAGCACGCCGCTTTCATCTCTCTGCAGCTGGCCCGTAGATTTGTGAGGTCCTCCATGGGATGCGCTGTGTTAATGGCGACGCGGGTCGCAATATATTCAAGGAGTTCCTGCGGAAGGTTCTGCAAGGCACCAGGCGCGGCGGGTTGGGTCGCAATCTTTTTCTTCATGGCACCAGGCGCGGCGGCGCGGTTTTACTGGAAGCGAGCTCTGGGTTGTGCCTCGAAGAGGTCGATGTCGCCGACTGGGGATATCAATGCGGGTGCGCTTCCGGTGCAGAGAGGTTGGATTTATGAGCGGGCCGGTGCACTCCGACGCAGCCCGGCGAAACGCGTTGTACCAAAGTGCATTTTGGCCTTTAATCTTTTAGGGCTCCTTTGGAACAAAGGATTTTCAAAACATAGGAACAGGAAAAATATAGGATTAGAGTGTCATGCCATCTTGAATCCTATGGGATGTAAAACATAGGAAAGTTGCTGGGACACTTCAGAATTGGATAATTCTGTGTCCTGGGAACCAGAAAGACAGCCTATCCTCTTTGGTAGAAGAACTAAGGAAGATTGCATCAAGACCTGGGAGGATTACTGGCTGAAGCGCGGTCTATCGGCGACGTCCCTATCCCTCTGGAAGCTCTCTGACTACAGCTGGGAGCCGAAGCTCATGCCAGAAGAATTGAAGGAACTTTGTGAAGGTGTACTGCTGATGGGCGGTGCTGAGGAAGCTTGATCTGCCATGCGGAGGCCTGAGGACCTGAAGAAATTTTGTGCAAGTGTCTGTGCTGGTGACAGTGACGAGGTTTTGTGCCACTGCCCTTCCGTTAGCCTTGTCTTACTCTAGCTTTGGTGTCGCCTGTCTTACTGTTGTTGGGTTGTAAACCTCTGTTGGCTGCCTTGGTGGTAAGCCGAACTGGTGCTGTAAACTGTCTTCGTCTTTTCATCAATTTAGACCGGGAGCTTGGCTCCTAAAACTCTAAAAAAAACATAGGAAAGTTACTAGATTGGATCCTTTGCATGAAACATAGGAATGAGAAGAGAGAGATAGACACAAAGGAGCCCTAGAAAAATTTCCTATAGGATTCAAATCCTACAAAATTCCTCCATTTTTCCTTTGATCCAAACGAGGCCTTACATTTGGTAACGCAAATTTATCTATGAAAAAGAAAAGTATATATATATACATATATATATATATATATATATATATATATATATATATATATATATATATATATATATATATATATATACCTAAAACCATACACACACGACTCATTCATGTTAATTATTTGACTGCATATTACTCATTGGTGATAATTTCTACTTTTCTACTATGCATACTTCAATGAACAGATAATTGTTTGCACAATCTTCTGTTTAGACTGAAGCTGAGAGCATGCATTTTTATATATGATGCATCTATCTTGATTTGTTTTGAGTTTTATTTTCTTCTCATTTGGTTCCTAGGTAAAAAGAAATATCAGAAACTTTAATATTGAGTGTATTTATGTGCATTTAGCCAATCTGTAGTTCAATGAGAAAATTCCCTATTTGACACTAGAAATAATGGGACTTGCCTATTTGACATTCAAACTTAAAATCTTGTCTATATATCCACAAGTTGAGTTTTTATTGGCTATTTGACACTCCCGCTATGTTCTGTTAGCGAGATGGAGGCATTTTCTCTTCTCTGCTCATCCACCACCGATAAGCATCGGCACACCTGTTTCGAGCTTCTGTTTGATGCTGTCGTTCACCACCACCGAGTGGTCGAGCTCGCCCGCTGCCAGTGCGCTCGCCATCACAGCGCATTTGTGGCCCCAGGTCGGCCTTATCCTTGCTGCTAGCCTCCCGAGCGCCTTCCTCGCCAGCTCCACACCGCTCGGCTCTGCTCTGCTTTAGCGGGCAAGCCGTGTCGCCGCCCTCCAACCAAGCCGATCATGGCACAGCACCCCGCTACTGCGATACCACCACCGCATGCCCACGCCCGCGCACCACCACCACTGCGCTCTCATTGCCCGCGCTGCGCGTGCGACCAAGGAGCGGTGCCGCCACCACCGCCACCATCGAACCCCATTGCCACCCCTCGCTCTGCTTTGCTCGAGGGCAGAGCCGCCGCCGGCTGGACTTCGCTGCGGTGGGGCCACCTCCACCGGATTCCTCCGGCCAGTAACCCCCACACGCCCCCGCCAACGTCCCCAGCCCACCGCCGCTCGGAGCCTCCTTCTTGTGGGGCCCCTGTGCGGCTACGCCGCTTGGGCCTCAATGGCTGCCGTCGACCCTGCACAGTGAGTCTCCTCCTCCGCCCTCTTTCCACCCCTACCAAAGTCGGGAATGGATTCCCATGCTCACTCTACTCCAGCGCGTTCGCTGGCCGTTCGCCACCACAGCTGCTGGCCTGCCACAGCCGCCCGCAAGGCGCTCGCTCACCGCTGACGCGTTCACAGTGCGCTACCAGCATCATGATATGCGCCTCATCTCCCTGAACTTCACCATGCCATCTTTGTTGCCAGAGACCCCGCAGGCCGGTGAGTATTCGCCGCCGCCGCCCACTGCACTCGCGCCCTTGGGTCGCCCACTATAGCAAGTCGCGTGCCAGCATGTCGGCGACCAAACTTAATGGTGCTGCTAACAGAACATAACAAGAGTGTCAAATAGGCAACAAAAACTCAACTTGAGGACATATAGATAAGATTTTAAGTTTGAGTGTTAAATAGGCAAGTTCCACTATTTCGAGTGTTAAATAGGCAATTCTCTCAATTATCATCTTTGTTTTGCTTGTTTCAGTTTATTTTTCTGGTCTCTTGATCTGATAATAAGGAATAGTAGTCGAAATAATTGAACTATCAAGCCAGGGGCGTCCCGGCCAAACCGGGGTCCAATGCAAAATATTAAGATGGGCCCTAGTGGCCCGACAACATATAATTAGATGATGAAATATGAAAAATAACACGATGCTTGGCGTCTAGGCTCCTGTGGCCGTGGCCCGTAGCGGTGCACCTGACAACTGGCGTCGGCATTGGCGTGTCGACACTGCGACTGCCAGGCACGAGGCCGCTCCACCTCCACGAGGCTGAGGCACGACTGTCAGTGCGTAATAGGAGAGGAAGCGGTGTCAGTTTTGCCTTCGGTGTCGGTGATCGAGTCGAGCGCCGCCGCGGCCGCCGAGCGGAAGGCTCTGCGATTCGGATGATCGACAATATGATGTGACTTCTGGGTGCAATTTGGACCTCGTTTTGCTACAAATTGGACTATAAATTAATGAAATTGAAGCCTCTTATATTACTATACATAAGGTATACTTCATATTTTGGGGGCCCTTCAAATTTGGCGGCCCTGTGCGGTCGCACGGCCCGCATGGGCCCAGGGACACCCCTGATCAAGCACGAGTTGAACTTTCAAAAGCCTCACAGTATTTAGGCATGGTGGTGGTGGCGTTCGCGGCGTTGCTACTGGGCGCCGCCGCCTCCTTGGTCCCCTTGCTCTGCTGGGCGCGGGGTGGCGGCGAGGTGGTGGTAGCAGGGTAGTGACTAGGTGCGGGTGACGGTGAGCTTAGGTGGCGGCCATGGTGGGTGGTGGTGACTGTTGGAATCTTCGCACCCGAAGGTTGCTAGGACGCGGAACAGGCATGGCAATACAAAAGGGACAAAATACTCAAAAACCTTCGGATAGTAACTCAAAGTGAGCTTTTTTCAACGATCAAAAAGTTGTTATAGTGTAGAAAACTGGGGGTATTTATACCCCCAACCCACGCGGTACATTTACATTTTTGCCCATACATTTGCACCTTATGTCAGCACTTTTGGAGTCCTAGACTAGTCTTTTCATCCTTCGCGGTTGAACAGTCGTTTACGCCACGCAAGTTTTCTCCGAATCGTAATCGACACGCCTCTTCTGATCCTCTGAAGGTTCCCGGAGGCCCCGGGGCATTCCGTCCTCTGGGCAGTCCCGCCTGCTTGGGACCGAAGGTCTTCAGTGTTCTCGTCCATGGCTTATACGTGGTGTGGTAACCTTCGATCGAGCAACCTCCGTGGGTCATAGGCTTCGAGCGAAGGCTTTGACCTGTGAAACAGTAAAGATATTCCAAAAGCCATCCGAAGGTTAAGGGGGTTAGTATCAGCTGCCGTTGTGCTCATAACCTTCGGGTATATAACCCCCGGAGGTAGCGATCCCCAACAGTAGCCCCTCGCTGGGGGAAGCAGCCTTTCGGCCGGCGACCAGGATTCGCATAATAACCTCTGGAGAAAACGTCTCCCAATCGCATGTCAATGCTTCACCTCAGTTTCGGCGGTTATGAGTGGGGTGGAGCATTGACGTGGCGAAGTTTGATTGGGCGTCGGTTCAACTTTTTCTTGGTTTTGACGCCGGGTTACTGTACAGTTTTACCGTGCCTATAAAAGGTGAGGGTGAGGGGGGTGAAAAGGGCGTGCCTTCCGAGCCTTTGCCAACCTTCGCTTGCTTTTCGGTCTCTGACACGTGTTGTTGCTTGATTCGTTGAGCTTTTCGTGTTCTTCTTTGCGAAGGTTCTTTGTTTGGTTGGGGGTAGAACTTGCTTCCTGCTCTCGTATCGAAGGTTCGTCTTGTTGTGAGTATGGCTCGGATAAAACAAACTGCAAGTCTTATCGAAGGTTCGGTCTATCTTACAATTTGTGCTTTGCTTGTTTCTTTCAGCCATGGTTAACATAATGAGGATTACACGAAGTGCAGATCATGGAGCTGACACTTCTGCGAGTCGGCCCAAGGGGGAAGTACCCGAGGCAGTGCAAGCTGTCTTTGGGGGCAACACATCCGAGGTCTCTGCAAGCATTTCAGACTTGGTGGCGCTAGAAAAGTGTAAGACTCTGGTCCTTGGGCCCTCGGTAGTTTCCCAGAACACTATCGAGTTTTATATTTCGAAGGGTTACTTTAAGGAGGGGGACTGCAGGCCCCCGGAAGGGGAGATCACACCTGCCTCGAAGGAAGGGGAGGTTATTGTTTTTAGAGATTTTTTTACTGCTGGCCTAAGGCTGCCTGTGGATCCCGTTGTTCCCTCACTCCTGGCGCCCTTCAATGTAAAGCTTCACCACCTCACCCCTAACGCCATGGTTCAGCTGTCAAAGTTCTTGTGGGCAGTTCGGACCTTCGGGGGAGAGGTATCGGCGGACGGTTTTTCTAGATTGTTCGAACTTCACTGCCAGGACCGTAAGATTCTTGAAGAGGGTGAGACCGAACCCAGCGAGGCACAGAATGCTTGCTGTACGTTCGTGCCTCGGAAGAATAATAAGAAAGCTAAGCTAGTTCGAATTGAGCTTTCTACTGCCCACAAGAACAAGTGAGAGGATGGCTGGGTTAAGTATTGGTTTTATGCAAAGATCGGGTTTTCGAAGCCGGAGTCTCCTTTGGAGGTTTTCTACCCATTGGCTGCAGATATCGAAGCTTTTGAACATACTTATCAGCCTGGGTTCAACAGGGTTGCCCTAGGGTTCAGCTCTTGCGTAGGGGCGTTTACCTCCGCCAGCCGGGTGTGCGGAGGTCGAGACATAGTAGAGGAGTTTGTTGCGGCCAAGATATGGCCACTGTCTCACGGCTGGGGCCCCTTAGAGCTAAAGAAGGTGAAGTTTGGTTGTTTAGCCTATGAGATAGAGTGCCCGGTGTTTGAGCTTAAGAAGCCCGAGGGCCTGAGCGATCATGCCATTGTTTCGGAGGTGGAGAGGGATGCTTGCAATCTTATTGGGCCCTGGAACCAAAAAGAGTATGATTCTTTTATGGCCGTATGCAAGCATGGGAGCCGCATCAATTGTTCCTTCGAGGAGATGAAAGTGGCCTACGAGGCTCGTTCGGTACCTCTGCCCCCTGTGCGTCGCGGGCAGGGGGTTGGAAATATTGGCTCTGAGTTGCCTGCAAAGG
Source organism: Panicum virgatum (assembly GCF_016808335.1). Lineage (NCBI taxonomy): Eukaryota > Viridiplantae > Streptophyta > Magnoliopsida > Poales > Poaceae > Panicum > Panicum virgatum. Next base: position 28,301,721 of record NC_053141.1, on the reverse strand, counting down.
AGAAGGGGAAGGGGAAAGCGAAGGGCGAGGGCTCCAAAGTTGGCCTGAAAAAGGTGCTGGAGAGCGAGGCGACTTTGAAGCCTCCGGCGTCGTCCTCCGTGAAGCCTTCGTCCACGAAGGTTGCGGTCGCCCGAGCCGAGAAGAAGAAAAGGAAGGTCGGGGACGCGCGTGCTAATGTTGCCGGCACCGATGGCTTCGGTACTGTTTCTTTCATGAAGGAGTTACGAAAGACCGAGGGAGGAGAAGGCTGGGGTGGTAGGGGTGTTGTGTGGTCGCTCGGTGATCTTTATGATGAATATGGTACTATGCGCGCAGGTTCCGGTACCGTCCTGGGCATTGCAAGCGCTACAATGAGGCTTCATGTGAAGGAAATACCCGCGGTGAAGAGGAGGCGCTTGGCAAGTATCATGGGTACTATGTCGGAGGATGAGGATGAGGATGAGGACGAGCGAGGCCCTGCCGCCAAGGCCCCGAGGGTAACTTACCCGAAGGTTGTTATCCCTGTGGGCGATGTATCAGGAGGCAAGGGTGGGGTGGAGACCGAGGCACTGAAGGATGCGCCTGTCTCTGCTGGTGACTGGAGCGTCGAGACGGTACGTACCGTCGGGTCCGGTGACACCTTGGCCGTGGGGATGTTTGAAGATGTGACACCCCGGCCTATATTTAGTACAAGAGAAGTTGAAAATCTCTCAGAAGAAACAGAAGAGTTATGCTCTAGTTCCTTTTTCCCAGATTTATGTGACATTTATCTGGAGTTATCAGCAGTAATGCCTGTGCAGTGTTGTCTAAATGGGATAGAGCCTTAAATAATGGAGTTTTCTCTCTTCCTTGACCTTACCAATATGTATCTTCCTTTTATCCCAGCTCAGATGTCGGCAGAACAAAAAGACCTTGGAGTCAGTGCAATGGGTGATGGTGAGAAAGCTTGCCCGTATTGTCAATTCTATGGCGTTCCTTGTCGTCAAGCTCGTGCGACTGAAGATGAAGCTACAATTAGGAGGAACCAGAGGTTGTTCTCCGGTACGAAGAGAAAGAGGTCTCATCAAGAGCAGCTGACAGAGGATTCCCTTTTCCTCGACGGTCCATCGGTCGATGAGCTACAGACTATCCAGAAGAGAAAGGATCATGAATGCTCTAGAGATACACAGGTCAGGAACCAAGCACTCTATGATTATGTTGATGGGTTGACTATCACTATGAATGTGATCCAGCCACGCGGTCGCAAGGAGTCCAAAGAGCAAGCAGCAGAAATAATGCAAGATGTGAAGATAAGTTCACAGGGAGGTCAACCAAGTAACACCATTCACCACCACCGCATGTGCTACAAATGCGGGCAAAAAGGTCATTATGCTAAAAGTTGTCCAGCACCTCAGGCTCCACGGCAGGCAGGACAGCAGGGGCGCCCAGCCCAACCCAGGGTGCCACGACAGGGGAAGGTGAACCACGTGACGGCCGAGTCAGCAGCCGAGGCTTCTAACGTGGTTATTGGTACATTCATGGTCAACTCTTATCCAGCTATGGTGCTTTTCGATACTGGTGCTACTCATTCTTTCATTTCCAAGTCATTTGCCGAGCAGCATCGTATACCAGTTTCGTGTATGAGGACAGCTATGGTAGTTACCTCACCTGGGGGCCAGATACACACATGCTCTATATGCTCCAGAGTTAGTATTGTCATAAGGGGGGCAGAATTCCGCACTGGTTTGATCGTCATTGATTCCTCAGAGATAGATGTGATTTTGGGCATGGAGACCCTTACCAGATGGGGAGTCCGTATTGATTGTGCTCAGCGGACAGTTCACTTGTCAGCATCCGATGACCAAGAGGTTACGGTCAGTGCTACGGAGCCTTATGGTTTTCTTCATCAGATAGAGGCTAGACCCACGGATGGTATTCGCGTGGTATCTGAAGTCTCGGATGTCTTTTCGGAGGACTTGCCAGAAGAAGGAAGAAGAGATGATGAGGATATACCCGGATCTCTTTGCTAGCCAACCCAGAATCTCGGGACGAGATTTCTTTAAGGGGGTAGGGTCTGTAACACCCTAATTTAAATTTTAGTATTTATTAATAAATTAATTGGCTTTAGTTAAATTTTCTAAGGATTATTGTGTTTAGTTGGCATTTAATCTAATTTTTGTTCCTTAAGTAATTAAAATTTATCATAGGTTTAATTTTTTTTGTTGCATTCATGCTGGTGCATAATTTTACTTGAGTGTGGTTTGAATTCAAATTCAAATTTGAATTCAAACTTTGTTTGAATTAGATTTAGAAAAGTAAGAGAAATAGAATGGCAAAACCCAAAACCCAAACCCACCAGCCTATCTCAGCAGCCCAAGTCGGCCCAAGCCTTGCCGTGGCCCACTCCCCTCCTTCCGACCCAGCTCCCAGCGGCCCAGTTTTGCTCGGCCCAAGCGCGGCCCAGCGCTCGGCTCACCGGGCCCGCTCCACCCCGGCCCGCTTCGCCTCCCGCTTGGCCCCGCTCCGCACGCCCCATCCCGCGCAGGCCAGCTCGCCAGCGCCCAAGCCGCCCCGCACCGCCTGACAGCCCGACCCCACCTGGCGGCGCAAGCCAGCCCGCTCGCCCGCTCGCCCGCTCGCAGCACGCCCCGCCGCTGACCCGTGGGCCCAGCCTGCCAGCGTCGTCTTCCCCCTCGCGCACCTACCGCCGAGCCGCCCTCGCCGTCGAGGAGCCTGCTCCCAGCCTTGCAGCTCCTCCCTAGGTACCCCAGTGGACAACCCATGCCGAGCTCGTCATTTTGCACCCAACCGCAACCCAAATGATCCACTGAAGTGCCAGAACGGCCAGCTCCGGCGAGCTCGCCGCCGCGGAGCTCTGCTCCGGCGGTTTGCGCCGCCGCCCCGCGCGCCCAAACCCCCCCAGCCGTCCGATCCGTGGCCAACGGATCAGATTAGATCCCGTTTCCATCCGCTCCAAGCCGTTAGATCCAGATCCAGCGGTCTGGATCCACGCGTACCGGTTCAGCCTTGGAATTTTGTTAAAGAGACCCTGGGGTCTTTCAGATTCAACCCGCGATCCTATATAGTGTAAAAACATTTACAGTTTGGCCCAGATTTTAGCGCATAGCCCCCTGACCTTTCTAGATTTAGTACCCGCCGTCCAGGGCAGTTGGTTTTGCACATTAGCCCTTAGATTTAATAGTTAATTATGTTTTAGTCCTCAGTTTTTGTAGAAAACCCCCTGAAACTCCAGTTTTCTTACAAATAAGCCCCTGAACCTTGTTTTTAGCCTAGATTATGCGTTTTAGCTCCGTTTTTAGCGTTCTTTATATCCACGCGATCGTTGTAACGCGTAGAACAGTATTAGAGTAGTTTAGTGTGCTGTTTTTATGTATTGATGTACTGTTTCTTAGTTTTTGTTAAGGTTTGCCTGTATGCTTATTTCGTGCATTGTTTTGGCCATGTGTTCGTGAGTAGACGCTGATCCATCTGAGGAGCCCCAGTACCAGTACCCGGAGCAGCCGTCTTCCGAGCACTTTGAGCAGCAGCCAGAGCAGTACGAGGAAGGCAAGTGTAACATGAACAACCCATCACTTTTAAATACATTTTCATACTGCATTTTAATACTGTATGCCTACGAGGACTTCTAGGTGCTTCGTCTCCCAGTCGACGTCCCTGTGGCGCCCTGCTTCAGCTTCGGAGAGCTTTATTCGTATTTTGTACTTCGCTTCCGCTGTATCAGACATTTTTGTCATTATTGTAATGAATAACATTCGTATTCGCTTTATTATGTCTTTATACGTGATATGTGCTATGATATACTGTTCATTCTGTTGTATATACGTGTGACTTGATCCTGGCACGTATATGATTGCTCGGTTTATGTTCTTTTATAAACCGGGTGTTACAGAAGAGCACCCACCGGAGGAGACCTTCGATGAGAGAGGTAAGTTCCTCTAGTGTAGACAACATCGAAGGTTTTATTTCTAATTCCCGTTGATCCTCTACAGCTATTGCAGATTCAATGTTAGAATTGGGCCGAATCGTGAGCGAGGCGGAAACGAAGAGGTTTACTGAAGCCATGGCAGCACTTGAGATTGATGACGCAAGTAAGTTGCTCTTCTTGGATTGTTATTTTACCTTCGAGTGATTGTCGGCTATTTTGGTGGCGAGGCATTGCTGAGTGAGACGCGGGGCTTATTCCTTTGTCCTCCTTTTCCAGTGATGGAGGCCTCCGTTGCCGGCTTCAGCCCCGCGGCAATAGCGGACATGGCCGCAACTCTCACTCAGAGTGCGGCGATGGTTACCCGCATCGCCGCACAGAAAACCTCTATCGTAAGCTCCGATCGGGCGATACAGGGTGGAGAATTGGCCCGTCTTAGGAAGGAGAACGAGAGGATGACGGCTCTGGTGAAGTCCCTGGAAGATTTGAGAATTTCTCTTCAGAAGGAAAACCAGGTTCTAAAGGAGGGAAATGCTGAGTGTGACATCCCGATAACGGGTCAAGCGGGCTGCAATCTGCTGGGTTTGTCCAAATTGGTCGGTTACTGCAGCAGCAAGGGGTTTCGGTACTGTAGCAACCCGGGGGGCACTGTAGATGCGTGGGATTGATCCCATACTACTTGCCGAGGGCAGAGTAGGCCAACTTAAATACCAGGTCTGGGAGAGTTAATTAGTAGGTGTGGTTCACTCAACGTGTAGAGTGGATCTTAGCCGTTCTCACGGGTCGGGTCGTTACAGTGGTATCAGAGCCGCCTCTTGCGGTTTCACACCACATACGGGCAGATGTGTGAGGGCATGAGCACGGACGCGTGGGGGCGCAGATGCCAGCGGCATGTGGACGGGCGCGTGCGTGGCACGGACGTCGCATAGGGACCGTTGGCACTAGACGCACGGACGTGGCACATGGGACCGTTAGCACTAGACGTATGAGACGTGGCCAAGAGAGAAAATCCTGGTATTTAGGTTGGTCTGGTACTCGACGGGGACGTCGAGTCCTAAACGGGGCTGTATGTGACATCCCGATAATGGGCCAAGCAGGCTGCAATCTATTGAGTTGGCCCAAACTGGTCGGTTACTGTAGCAACAAGGGGCTTCGGGCACTGTAGCAATCCGGGCACTGTAGCTGCGTGGGATTGATCCCATACTGCTTGCCGAGGGGAGAGTAGGCCAACTTAAATACCAGGTCCGAGAGAGTTAATTAGCAGGTGTGGTTCACTCAACATGTAGAGTGGATCTTAGCCGTTCTCACGGGCCGGGTCGTTACATTGAGAAAAGCAAGATTGTTGAAAAGTTGATAGAAAGTCATGAGGACGACAAGAAGGTTATCCAGAACCTTCGAGGGTTGGTGGAGGAAGATGAGAAACAGCCGTCTGAGTTGATGAAGGAAGTTAAGACGAAAGATGAGATGCTGGCGAAGGCGGCGGAGGAGGTTGAGAAAGTGGGTATCGTCTGCCAGGAGATGGTAGCCAAGAGCAAGGAGATTTTCCAAGCTTACAAGAAAGCCTTGACTGCCTTCGGAGGCGAGCCCCTGCCGCTTCTTCCTACTGCCGAGGGTCCGGAATGGGTTTTAAGGTTATACTCATGGCTACTATGCGAGTTTGATGGTTTGGAGGAGATTGCGCAGACTGACGAGGACAACGCAGCCGCAGTTGCTTCAGAGGGCCTAATGGCCATCTTGAGGCGTACGGGTTGCGATGACCTGGACAGGCTTGCGGATCGAGGCTTCAAGTTCCCTTCGTATGGCGAGCTGGCTTCTGAGATCGAAACCGTCCAAGGCGTGCAGAAGGCTTTCTTCCGAATGTTTTGGCTGGTGTCGGGACAGGAGACCGTGTGAGCCATAGCCGCGGTGCAGCTGGAAGCTATTAGTATTTTTTCTTCAAAGGCTATGCGGGTTTAAGCTTCGTGATTATTTTGGTGACATTTTCATTTTTGCAGGAAAATGATGTCGTCGACGCTATTGAAGGGCGAGTTGGCGTCAACGAACCTTCGATTGGGGCTGACGCTGCGGCTCAGGGAACCGTCGCGCAGTACGAAGCTGAGCACCAGGAGCAGGTGTAGGCTTAGGAGATTTGTGATAGCTAGGGAGGTTCTGAGAAACAGATACTGATTTGTAATATTCCTGTCCAGGGGTTGGGGTCCGTTGAACTGCCGAAAGGCTTGACATGGGAGTGATTTTGCCGGGCTCGCCCTAGGACGAGCGTCATGGAATACTTGATGATGACCGGGGCGTGAAGTATCTAAATTTGTGGTTTGGTCGATGTTTAATTAAATGGTGATGTACAGTTCTAAGAGTTTCTTTTTGTTGATTGGATTTCGGCTTTGAACGACGCAACATAGAAAACGTCCCCCCCCCCTCCTCTTGCATCGTTTGGAGATGGAATCGTTGGGGGTTTGTGGATGCTTCACGCTCGATCCTGTGTTGATACGGATGTGAACATTTTTGTAATGAGGCCTTCGAGCCATGTTTTGGTAATGGTGTGAGATCTGTAATGTAATCTGTGATGCCTTTTGCATTGAGTGTTTTTCTAGCCGAAGGTTGTTTGGCTTCGGTCCCCGACCGATAGCCCCTTGGCGTTTTCATTTGTTAGGCATTTTTAGGGGCGAAGTTTTCTTAGCTTCGGGTTTTGACTGGCCGATTGACCTTTGGGGGTTTATGTGCACTTGGGCATTTTGGGGGCCGAAGGTGATTTGGCTTCGGGTCTTGACTGACAGCCCCTTGGCGTGCGAGCGTTAAGTACTTGGTTAGCCGAAGGTTTTGTGGCTTCAAGTCTTAGCTTGACTGAGCCCCTTGGCGATTTTTTGATTAGCCGAAGGTATTTTGGCTTCAAGTCTTAACTTGACTGACAGCCCCTTGGCGTCTGAGTGTTAAGCACCTGATTGGCCGAAGGTTTTGTTGCTTCAAGTCTTAGTTTGACTGAGCCCCTTGGCGTGTGTGCATTAAGCAATTAATTAGCCGAAGGTTTTTTGGCTTCTAGTCTTAACTTGACTCAGCCCCTTGGCATATGTGCACTAGGCACTTAATTAGCCGAAGGTTTTTTGGCTTCGAGTCTTAACTTGACTGAGCCCTTGGCATATGTGCACTAGGCATTTAATTAACCAAAGGTTTTTTGGCTTCGAGTCTTGACTGAGCCCCTAGCGTATGTGCACTAGGCACTTAATTAGCTGAAGGTTTTTTGGCTTCGAGTCTTAACTTGACTGAACCCCTTGGCGTATGTGCACTAGGAACTTAATTAGCCGAATGTTTTTTTTGGCTTCGAGTCTTAACTTGACTGAGCCCCTTGGCATTTTTTGATAAGTAGGCGAAATTTGCTATGATTGCGAATTTTGCTAACTTACCAGGATGCAGGAAATGCGATGATCGATGTTTGCAACTCTGTAGTTGCTTCGAGTCAGAGCATTTGAAGGGAAAGTTTATGATTTCTTGGGGGATAATTTACATTTTGTGCGCCTCGTTAAAAACCTCACCCCCGGTGTAGGGTTCCCTTCTGTGAGGAAAAGAGTACGCCCTGCGACTCAAAAATCGAAAAGGAGAAAGACTCTACTCGACACCGAGGTTCTAGGATTGCTTATAGTTTCGCAATCTAGCCCTTTTTACATGTGGTTTACATGTAGTACTTTTTTAGGCTGTCAGCATTCCATGGATGCTGCAGCTCATTACCTTCGAGGTCTGCTAGGTGGAATGATCCTGGCTTGTTGGAGTATAGGACCAAGTATGGCCCGTCCCACTTGGACTGTAGCTTGCTGACGGTTTCTGCGTTTGGTTTTCTTTTGAGCACCCAATCTCCTACGGAGATGAATTTGTCAACGACCTTTTTGTCTCTCCACTTCCTTGTTTCCTCTTAGTACTTGGAAAGGTTCTACGAAGCTTGTAAGATGTCCAGTTCCATTAGTTCTGCTTCCATCGAAGGTTCGATGTTGTTGCACTGCGACCTGAGGCTTCGATGTTTGAGCTCTTCTGGGGTCATAGCTTCTGCTCCATAGAGGAGTCTGAATGGTGTGAACTTGGTGGCCCTACACTCGGAGGTGTTGTGTGACCATATGACCTTCGAAAGCTCGTCTGCCCACTTCCCTTTTTTCTGATCGAATAGGCACTTCTTGATGGCTATGAATATTATTCCATTTGCTCTTTCCACCGTGCCATTGGACTGTGTGTGGTAGACCGAAGCAAACAAAAGTTTGGTGTCTATTGAGTGGCAGAATTCCTTGAAATGCTGGGAGTCGAATTGTTTGTCATTGTCCACAGTTAACTCCCTTGGGACTCCAAATCTGCAGATGATGTTTTGCCAAAAGAATTTCCGAACGGACTCGGAGGTTATATTGACTAGTGGCTTTGCCTCGATCCATTTAGTGAAGTATTCGATGGCCACAACTACATACTTCATGTTGCCCTGGGCTGTTGGCAGTGGTCCAACTAGGTCCATTCCCCATCTTTGAAGTGGCCAGGCTGGTGGGATCAGCTGAGTTAAGCTCGAAGGTCTGTGATGTTTTGGGCCCATCATCTGGCAAACCTCACAGGTTTTGACAAGGTACTCTGCATCCTTTAGAGCTGACGGCCAAAAGAAGCCTTACCTGAATGCCTTGGACACCAAGAGTCTTACCCCGATGTGTGATCCGCAGAACCCGGAGTGAATCTCCTGTAGTAGCTCTTTACCCTCTTCGATGGTGATGCACTTGAGCCAAGTAGCGACCATGCCAGACTTGTACAAATGACCATCTAGTACCGTGTAATTCCTTGCCCTTTGGGACATCATTTTTTCATCCTTCTCATCCGAGGGTTCGAAGTGACCTTGGAGATAAGCTATTATGGGTGATCTCCAGTCTTTGCTGAGGATGGCATTGACTTTGCCAGGCTTATTCGAGAGATTTGTTATTTTTTCATAGAACACATCTGGTGGTAGGGGTTCTTTGTGTGCTGCGGCCTTCGCTAGCTTGTCTGCCTCTTGGTTCTCGTCTCTTGGGATGTCGATTACTGTAAACCCCTTGAAGTGTTTTTCCATGGATCTAACAGCTTCCAAGTATAACTACATTTCTGGCTTCTTGGCCTCGGACTCTTTCTCGATGTGATCTGTGATAACCTTCGAGTCTGACTTTATGATGAGTTAGGGTGCCCTAGTGCTTTCATCTTGCGAAGGCCGAGTACCAATGATTCGTAATCTGTGGTGTTGTTGGTGCTTGGGTCTGGATCGCTGAACTCGAGGCGAGCAGCGTGTTGGTATTTTGCAACGTCATGAATAAAATCCGCAAGCGCACGGATACCGCTGTAGCTTTCACCCAAGAGTATTCTAGGGTATCATATCCACTGAGGAACGTGAGTACGCTATCTACAGGTTCAGGTTCATCCAAGGACACACACGCCGGTGTGGAGAAGACAGAAGAGATGACTTTCTATATCTAGAATCTATGCCTAGAAGAAGAGATCACGTCGCCGTTATACTTCGAGCTAAAGGTGTCGACCAGCTTATACAAGCCGATAGCTCCTAAATGATGCTTTATCCAATATCCGAATGTGGAGGATTACTAGAAGGCTCGAACAGGGCTGTCACTACCTACCGGCTACCTCTACAAACTGTGGGACTATCAGACAACTGAGTGGTATAGTCCAGCCTAGACACCACGTCTACGCCTTTCCCCACTAACCTTAGCCCTGGCCAAGACTACCCTTTTCTATCCGGGGTCTTAAGCTAAGATCAAATGCTACTCGCTAGCATACACATCAACTAATATAAGGCAGATATGATAACTTGCGATCTAAACTCTAATTCCAGATAATCAAAGAAAGAAAGTCTCGAATACTTACAACCGAATAAGTATCCGTTGAGGTACAAGCGGAGAAGAGTGCCGACAAACCCGGCTCTTTCCCCGACTCCTCCTCACTCCCCTCCTCTTCTTCTACACCTCCTAGTCTACCTAAGCATCTAGGATGAAGGCCTCAAGCTCCAAGGGAGGAAGGGTGAGTTGAGAGGGTGAGATGTGTGTGTGTGTGTGTGTGTGTGTGTGTGTGTGTGTGTGTGTGTTCCTCTACCCCTCCCCTTGTATTTATAGGAGGGAGCCACCCCGAGATCGTAGCTCTTCTCTGCAGAACCGACATTGGGAGCCAGTGAGGGACCACCACGTGGCAAAGTTGAGGCGGTGGGGCCCATGGGCCTGGCCGGCCGACCGGCCGGCCTCCCAGTTGGCCCACCGACCTCCACTTTCGGTCCACGGGTTCCTTCCTCGGCCCACTTGTCAATGGCATGAGGTTTATCTTTTATCATGTCGATTCCTTGCTCTGGTGGGCCATATACTCCATATTCTGACACGTGTCGCGTCCTGATTCATCAGAACGTTGTGTCTTGGATTAAACCACACCATTATGCTGCAAAATTAGCTCAAAATCACCTGCATTCATTCTAGAACATCATCTGTGGAATCTGTTAGTAAATAAATCTATCCAAGCATTTATTCCACATTTTGATTCCTTTTTGTGTAGGAGTTGACGGTCGAAATTGGTCGTTAATGACCATCAACAAGATCCCCCACACTTGGCCCTTTGCTCGTCCCGAGTAAAGGTCAGGACTGAGGTAAAGCGGTAGCTTCCTGATAGAATATCCTACACAAAAGTTATTCCATACCTTGCTCTTGCTTGTGAACTTGAATGTGTCTATCATGATATCTTGAGTTGTTGAAGAACGGGATGATCTTGGCTTCAAGTGTCATCCCGTCGTGTTGCCAGACTTGGGGATTTTTGAAAAAAAAAATTCTAAAAATTGTTTATGGTCTTACTCTCTTCCATGGGTCTCTCAGAGTCACTCATAGCTTCTTACCAGCATTTATCCTTATTTTACCTCACCGGCTCTGATAGTATATATGGAGTTTCGATGGATGAGGTATAATGTCATCTGCTTGGCTCAAATCTATTGCAAGATCAAAGATTGGATCCATAGGTTTATACTCATATTTACGACTGATCAGGTTAGTGCACAGATAAATACATGCTCCTTTTCATGTTTGACTTTATTGCTGGGTCATGCTTCTTTGGCATGCCATCTTTTCTCTCTTTCTCTCTTCCTTTTTTTTGGGTCATGCTTCTTTGGCATGCCATCTTTTCTCTCTTTCTCTCTTTTTTTAATACTATTGTCAGACAGTATTTAAGGAGCACGAGGTTCATCTGAGCATAACACCTTAAATCAAATGCGTAAATAAAGTAAAACCATAATGGGTCACAAAATTTGATTGAGCTCAACATGTAACCAAGAGACAAAGCATGGGATTTTTTTTCAAGTGGATAGTATTATATGGCTCTGGTAGGATGGTGGATAAAGAGATAAGACCAAGAACTCAGTTTTTATAAATAAAATTCCCAAGACGGCTTTCTCTACTCGATATGGGCTTTATGAGTACACAGTTATATTATTTGGGTTAACCAATGCCCCGGCATACTTCATGTATCTCATGAACTCTATCTTCTTTGAAGAGCTTGATGTCTTTGTGGTGATCTTCATCGACGACATTCTTATCTTCTCCAAGACCGAGGAAGAGCATGCCGAACACATTCGCATTGTCCTTCAAAAGCTTCGAGATCATTGTCTTTAGCAAGTGTGAGTTTTGGCTCAAGGAAGTGGCTTTTCTTGGGCATATTCTTTCGGAAAATGGTGTAGCTGTAGATCCAAGTAAGGTGAAGAATGTGCTTGATTGGAAGCAACCCCAAAATATTAGTGAGACCCGGAGTTTTCTTGGACTTTCGGGTTATTACCGTAGGTTCATTGAAAATTTCTCCAAAATTTCCAAGCCCATGACGGAATTGACGAAGAAGGGTGTAGAATTCAAGTGGACCGATGCTTGTGAAAATGCTTTTCAACCAAACTCACCACTGCTCCGGTTCTTACTCAACCGGATATCACTAAGGGATTTGATGTGTATTTTGATGCATCTAGAATTGGACTTGGTTGCGTTTTTATGCAAGAAGGCCGAGTCATTGCATATGCTTCCCGGCAATTGAAGCGTCATGAAGAGAATTATCCTACCCATGATCTTGAACTTGCAGCAGTTGTTCATGCTCTCATGTTATGGCATCATTATCTTCTTGGGAATTCTTGCAACATCTATACCGATCATCAAAGTCTCAAATATATCTTCACTCAAGCGGAACTCAATATGAGGCAAAGAAGGTGGTTAGAATTGATCAAAGATTACAAATTAGAAGTTCATTACCATCTTGGCAAGGCCAATGTGGTAGCCGATGCTTTGAGCCGAAAGGTCCAATGCCATTGCTTGCGCACCCGATCCGGAGTTAGCACCCTTTGTGATGATTTTCGGAAGCCAAATCTCTCTATGGTGGAGCATGGGTCGCTTGTTTATTTAGTTATCACATCCAATCTTATTGATTAAATTAAATAGGCTCAACTTGAATTCCGAGTGACTCTACTAGGCGATCCATCCTTTCATCAAGAAACTTGAAGTAAAGGTCGAGGTCCCCTTACATCTCTCCGACCTCTTCCCTCAACCTCTGCTGAGATGTGTCTAATCTGACATTGGCCATATGAGCTTTTGTAAGCTCATTGGAAAGTTTCTTTATCTCAGACTTGTCTTGATAGTCTTCATCTCTGGCCGGTGGTCTTACTCCAAAGATTGTGAGGCGTGGTTGGAGTGGTGGCTCATCAGGAGATATCTTGTTGCGCCGGTAATCATGGCTGATTATTCGGCCCTCCTTCGTCACCCACGAATGCACATACTCCTCATCGGGCTTTAGCCTCGGCCTAGGTGCATGTTCGTCCTGGAACAACTTGATTGCGAAGACCTCCAATTTCTTCTTTGAGGGCCTATTCCATGGTGTGCTTCGCCGTACCTTAGCTGGAAGTGCTCCACCAGGCGATGGAGAACCACCAGAAAAGCCTGGGGCCGAGTGGGCTCGTGGGGAAGTCGGCCGACCAAGGTGATCTTCCGACCTGCCCCTGGCGTCCCTCGGGCCCTTCCTTCTGGGGTTGCTTCGAGGCATTGCTGGCGAGGTCGCGGTCACTGAGAAGGCTTCTACCTGAAGAGCCTCTGCAAAGTATTGCTCCATAGGGCTAAGTGGATCACCCTGGCGGGACTCTGGCGCAACGTAAGGGACTATCTCCTTGTCGGCCATGAGTTGATGATGGTGGGAAGCTAGTGGATAGCAATGGAGATTTTGGGGAATAGATGGAAACAAGGTATGGAGTTTAGGGTTTCTGAAGAGAAGAAGAGGGGTACAAGACTTCTTTCCTCGTCGTGAAATGCCGGCACGCCCCACAGAATTGGACTCTAGATGGGTCAAGGGGGCCGTGCCCCGAAGCTGGGCCTCACTGGGGCTGGCCCAGAGTCGGCCGACATAAAGGTCGGCCGGCCCAAGCTAGACCCCAGTGGGCCCCAGCTTGTGCGGGTCAACTGGTAGGGTCATGTGCTAGAGAGATATGATGGGCCCTACTGCCCTTTTGGCCTATTTGGCTCTTTTTGAACATAAGAACGGGATCGACTAGGTCGATCACATCTACCACTTCATCAAGAGCTTTATGATGATCTAGGAAAAGTTTGAGTCGTTGACCGTTTACCTTAAAGGCGTTACCGTTGTCATCTTGTACCGTTATGGCTCCATGTGATGATGTGTCAATGACGCGATACAGTCCTTGCCATTTGCTTCGTAATTTTCCATGACCAAATAATTTGACCCTAGAGTTAAAGAGTAATACCTTGTCTCCAGGATTGAAACTCTTAGGCTTCAATCGCTTATCATGCCATCTCTTGGTTCTTTCTTTGTAAATCGAGGCACTATGATAGGCTTTGTCTCTCCATTCTTCCAATTCCGAGATTTGATGCTTCCTGTATTCTCCGGCTATTTTAAGATCCATGTTCCACCTCCGGATAGCCCAGTGTGCTCTGTGCTCCAGCTCTACAGGTAAGTGGCAAGTTTTCCCATAGACAAGCTAATAGGGTGACATTCCAATGGGTGTCTTGTATGCTGTCCGGTATGCCCAAAGTGCATCCGGTAATTTCAGCTTCCATCCCCTTCCTATCTCATTTACGGTCTTCTGCAGAATATTCTTGATTTGCTTGTTAGATGTTTCTGCTTGACCACTGGTCTGAGGGTGGTACGGAGTCGCGATGTTGTGCCTTGTCCCTAGTTCCTTGAAAAAGCTCCAGAAGGCCGAGTCAATGAAGAGTGACCCTCCGTCACTGATTACCATCCGTGGTGTGCCAAACATTGGAAAGATAATCTTATGGAATATCTTACGGGCATGCTTTGCATCTGCGGCTCTGCATGGCATGGCTTCGACCCATTTGAAGATGTAATCTACTGTGACTAAGATATACTCGCATCCTTGGGATTTCACAAAGGGTCCCATATAGTCAATACCTCAAATGTCGAAAAGTTCAACTTGAAGATTGTAGTTTAGGGGCATTGAGTCGCAAGCTATTATCCCTCCATGCCTCTGGCATTTTGGACATCTGCAGATGAAGTTCTTTGTATCTTCGTACATAGATGGCCAATAGAAACCGCTCTGCCAGATTTTCGCTTGAGTGCGAAACACACCATAGTGACCTCCATATGGTGCTGCATGGCATTTCTCTATGATCTTTTGTCCTTCTGCCGTAGGTACACAACGTCTGAGTAACCCATCTGCACAGACTCGGTACAGATATGGTGCATCCCATAAGTGGCGTCTGCTCTCTTGAACTAACTTCTTTTTGCTCTCCCCTGGGGGTACATACCCCGAGACCATGAAGTTCACGATATTCGCATACCAGGGGTGCGAAGCTGTTACTTTGAGAAGCATATCATCCCGCAGGAAGTCATTTATCGGCGGGTCTTGGGTATTCGTATTGGTCATGCGCGATAAATGATCCGCCACTGAATTCTCTACTCCTTTCTTATCTTTAATTTCCAAATCAAACTCTTGGAGTAGAAGAATCCATCTGATCATCCTTGGTTTAGCATCCTTCTTAGTGAAGAGGTACTTGAGTGTGGCATGGTCTGTATAGACGATAACCTTGGTACCCACTAGATAGGATCTAAACTTGTCGATAGCAAAGACAACTGCTAGGAGCTCTTTCTGTGTGGTGGCGTAATTGAGCTGAGCTCCAGTGAGTGTCTTGCTTGCGTACACGATCGCGTGATGCTTCTTATCCTTGGTTTGACCAAGTACGGCCCCCACCGCGTAATCACTAGCATCACACATGATCTCGAATGGGAGCTTCCAATCTGGGGGTTGAATGATTGGAGCTGAGATGAGTGCCTTTTTGAGCGCGTCAAAGGCTATATGGCACTCATCTGTGAATTGGAAAGGAACATCCTTGGCTAGGAGACTTGTGAGGGGTCTAGCGATCTAGGAGAAGTTCGCGATGAACCTTCAATAGAATCCGGCATGGCCAAGGAAGCTTCTGATTCCTTTCACATTGATGGGAGGCGGAAGTTGTTCAATGACTTCAATCTTCGCCTTATCCACCTCTATCCCTCTTTCGGACACTAAGTGTCCTAAAACGATGCCTTCACGGACCATGAACTGACATTTCTCCCAGTTGAGGATCAGGTCCTTCTCTTGGCATCTCTGCAAGACTCTGTCCAAATTTTCTAGACAATGATCGAAGGTCGTTCCATAGACTGAGAAGTCGTCCATGAAAACTTCCATGATTTCTTCGATCATGTCGGAGAAAATGGACATCATACACCATTGGAACGATGCGGGTGTGTTACATAACCCAAACGACATTCGTCGGTAGGAATACATTCTATGGCGGCATGTGAACGTGGTCTTGCTCTGTTCTTCGGGATGGATGGGTATTTGATGGTAACCAGAATAACCATCAAGGAAACAGAAGTAGGAGTGCTTTGCCAATCGCTCTAACATCTCATCGATGAAAGGTAGTGGGAAGTGATCCTTCTTAGTGGCCTTGTTGATTTTTCTGTAATCTATACACATCCTCCATCCCGTGACGGTTCGTTGGGGAATTAGCTCGTTCTTGCTAGTTTCCACCACCGTCATGCCTCCTTTCTTGGGCACGACTTGAACTGGGCTTACGCACTCACTATGCGGAACAGGATAGATAATTCCAGCATCTAGGAGTTTAAGAACCTCTTTTTGCACCACCTCCCTCATAGCATTGTTCAACCTTCTTTGGGGTTCCCTGGAAGGTGCTATTGCGGGATCCAATGGGATTCGGTGGGTGCAAAGAGCAAGACTGATGCCCTTGAGGTCTTGTAGGGTATATCCTAGGACTGATCGATGCTTCTCTAGAACAGCGATGAGTTTATTTGTCTCCTCTTCTGAGAGTTTGTCACTAATGATCACGAGAGACTCTACATCGCTATTTAGAAAGGCGTATCTAAGCCCGGAAGGTAAAGGCTTTAGCTCAATCGGAGGTCGTGATGGCTTCTCAGTCATGAGCAGTTTAGAAGTGTCACCGGATTCTTCTTCTGCATCCCTGACTTCTTCCGGAATTTCCTCGTTATCCTCCTCGAGGTCTGAGTCAAAAGACTCGAAAGTGGAAGTGGCCATTATTTCCTCGATTGGCTCTGGAATAGGGAGATCTTCCACTGAGCATGTCAATGCTCGATCCACGGGGATGTGGAATGTGTCCCTCCCTAACTTGATGTTTAAACATCCATCTTTAGGAACATCCGTAAAGAGAGCCTTAAGGGGATGTCCTATCAAGAAATCGAAGTTGAGATCTTCGAAGATATGGAAGCTCAGACGGATTTTAACATCATTGTGCCAAAATGGCACATCGGTGATTATTCCGTAGCTGCTCATGAGAGAACCTGAAGGTCTCTTGAGCTGTCTGTCTGTCGGAGTGAGTTTGTAATTGCCCAGAAAGGCTAAGGCAAACTCATCTGACATTAGACTGGTTCCGACAGCGGGACTATAGAGAGCGTCCACATTTTGATCTTGGAGACTACAACGGAATGATGAGGAGGGAGAGTTGAGAGATATTGGAGATAAGGATAATTCTCCTTCCTGTAGCCATTCATTGCTGATTAACGCTGTCAATTCTTGAATCGTCTCCTGAAGAAAATTCTCTTCTACGGGATTCGTAGGAGTGACGGGACTTGGTGGTCGCTTCTGGCAGAAGTATCTTGAGGTGTTGCCGAAGTCTTCAAAGACATCCGGCTCGATACTTCGGAGAAACTCTGGAGGTGAAGGGTCTTCCTCCTCCGATGTTTCGAATTTATGTTCAGGTGCGGTTTCATAGATCGAATCTACTGATAGGCTTTCAGGGGGGTTCCTATTCGATTTCTAAAGGCTCTGCTTGATGCATCTCAGGCTCTGTGGGAACTGGCTCGTGGATACAAATGAAAGAGGTTCTGTCCAAGATTTTGTCGAGGACTCTCCTACTTTCGGTTGGGGTAAGATGAGCGAAAGATCCTCCAGAGGTAAGGTCGAGATGGTGTGCAGACTCTTTGTCAAGATTAGCATAAAAATGCTAGAGCAATAAGTGCTCGGGTAATGACAAATCTGGGCCAAGCTACACCGATTGATTCCTTATCATTCTGACGGAAAGTTAAAATTTCCATTCGTAAGGCACATATTCGTGAAAGCGGGAAGAATGCAGAACAGAATCTGTCCCGAAGTTTAATCCAACTTCCATTCACACAGCCTATAACACGAATGTAACATTGCTTCGCTTCTCCTGAAAGGGAAAAGGGAATCAATTTCCATTTAAGAGTTTCGTGTGTCATGCCCGAAATTTTCTTGCATGAGCACACTTGCTCGAACTCGCACAGATGATGGTAGGGATTTTCACAATCCCTTCCTGAAAAGGAATTTTCCTGAACAAAGGCTATGTAGCCTGAGTTGAGTTCATAGCTAGTAGAAAGAATTGGGTCAGTAGAGAGTGCTAGCTCGTAGAATTCGCTCTTGGGTGCAGAGAGCTATAAAAGGGATAGCTGCTCCATGGGTAGCGGGGGTTGAGGTAGAATCAAGGAAAAAGAAAAAAGAAAGTACGAGGATGACTGAGTCCGTAGATAATGTAGCCACCGTTCCCTGGCAACGGTGCCAGAAAGCTTGTTGGTATTTTGCAACGTCACGAATAAAATCCGCAAGCGCACGGATACCGCTGTAGCTTTCACCCAAGAGTATTCCAGAGTATCGTATTGTTATCGCCATAAATTAACAGGATTAATTTATGATCCGAAAGCAAGATGGCCTTGAAGCAGGAGACTGAAGGAGGCTTGTAAATCGGCTTTTGCGTGAGTGTTTGGGCCACATGGGCCATGTATCTTTAGATTCAGTTTAAGATTAGAGATAGAGTCCGATCAGGACAGGATCAGTTTAGATTGTTTCCCAAGTCTCCAGACTATAAATATGTACCCTATGTTATTCATGAAAAGAAGAACATCATGACGTCTCGCAATCAACAATCTCGGCGCATCGCCACTCCTAATCTTAGGGTTTCATCCAAGTAAGCGCCATGCTGCCCTGATTGCTCCTTGCGATCAGGGCAGCGTTGTTCTTGCTTTTACCTTGGTATTACTCGTACTGAAGCATTTTTTATGGCGAGTAGTACTAGTTATCCTGATGTTCGTAGCATGGCTTTTAGTAGATCTGTCGTGCTTTGTTGCTTATTGTCTACGAATATCATGTTGTCTTTACGCGATCATGTTGTCATCTTTTTCTAGCTCTTGTTGCATAGAGTTAGCTGCGTAAAGGCAACACTCTGCTTCCTTTATGTCTGGTAGATCTAATCTGTTATGGTTTGCTCTTATTCTTAAGAGTTGGCGTAATATCTGCTAGGTTAGGCCTTGCAAACGGGTTGGATGATCCGGTGGCGTGTTAGATGCTCTGCTTTAGTCTTAACAGGAAATTGATCCGGGAATCGGCTTTTGCTAGTTCTTAGGCCTCTGTTTTGGTTATGGTTTAGTTATCCGTTACGTTTATTAGGCCCAATCACGTGTAGGATGTTCCGATCTAGCAGTGAAGCCTTTACCGTCGTGGATTAGATCATTTAGATTTAATTGAAGCAGCTTTACAGTTATTCGCTTTAATCATCTACATCCGGATGTAAACAGATCCCATATGACACCGGGACTCGATCGGCTCTTTAAAGCCGATGCAAGAGTCGTCCCAGGGAGCCGACCACGGCTCGGACTTATGTTTCTACGTGTTTGTGTATGCAAGCAAATCATTGCAAGCACGTCCGCACCTTCCTGATCGGGTATAGGTTAGGTGGCACGGCCTGCGTCTTCACAAGCCGCGGCGTGTGCTGGAATTGCGGGCCGTCGATGAGGGAGCAGTGCCTGCCAGCGCCCCGGCACCCTCCCGGCTCTTCGTGTTGCCTGTCGCTGCTCGCCGGTGGGTTTCGACCGACAACACATTCTGGCACGCCCGGTGGGACATTCATCAACAACAACGCCCACCGCAGTGATGGCAAGAGCTTAAGATCAAGAACCCGCTCCCAAGCCCATCACGTATGAAGACCTGACTCCAGAACACAAGCTAAAATATGATGAGATCAAAGCTCAGTTCGAAGCCGATCTCATCGGCTCTTTTGAGAGGACCCGCAACCATGGCATCAGGTGGAAGGGGTTCTCACCTGAAGGCGCTCTCGAGAACGGCGATATGTCTGTGCCGTCAGAGGAGCGTAGCAGGGCCCTACGCCAAGAGATGAACTACATGGTGGCTCACATGCTCCATCGACACTCAGAAAGCCTGGTGAATGAGCTTGAGCACGTGGCACATCGCGTTGTCAAGGAGGTAATCAAGAACCAGTACTCCCCATCGGGACCAACTCTGGGGAGTCATAGGGGGGAAGCTACATTGTAGACCAAGCCGCCAGTGTCCTACTCACTTGCGGCAGCAATACAGCAGAATTCACCGATCTACGTCATCCACAAGATTGGCAGTGATCCTGAGAAGGCCAGTTCCTGACCAAGCCTCCCAAGGAGATCCCGCACGGCTACACGTGCGCCTACATCCCTGACAGCATCAATCCAACACGCTCGGTGCAGTTGATAAACCCAGGAGCTTCTGGAGCAGACGTAGAGAAACAAGCGTGGCTGGCAAAGTACGCTACTGGGCCGACTGCTGAGCCATCGGCCCCAGGAGTTCTTAGTGTGGAGCAGGTCAGTGCAATACTGAGAGACCAGTTCGGCATCCTGCCCAAGAGAAAAGCGATCGGCTATTCCAAGCCGTATCCAAATGACTACGACTTGATCCCATTGCCACCCAAGTATCGGCTCCCTGAGTTCACCAAGTTCAACGGGTCAGAAGGAGCCAGCTCCATCGAGCATGTGAGCCGATACTTAACGCTGCTTGGGATGTTCTCAGTATCGAATCCGCTGAGGGTCCGGTTCTTCGGCCAATCTCTTACAGGCCCAGCTTTTGGATGGTACGCGCCATTGGCTCCAGATTCGATTCGAACTTGGAGGCAGCTGGAAGACCAGTTCCATACTCAGTATCACTCAGAGGCTGCTGAAGCTGGGATTGCCGACCTCGCCCAAGTCAGGCAAAAGCGAGGAGAGACCGTGTCGGAATACATACAGTGCTTCAGAGAAGTCAAGAACCGATGCTACTCATCACGCATCACGAAGAAGGAGGCGGTTGATCTGGCAGTTCTAGGACTCGCTAAGCCGATCAAGGATCTGGCTTTTCAGTTGGAATTCACCTCTCTGGCACACATGGTGCAGAAGCTTACGGCATATGAACACTACCATCCTGAGCTGTACCAGGACAAGTTCAAGCACCATGTAAACATGGCCCAGGCGGATGAATCTGATGACTCTGGCGAGGAACAAGAAGTGGCCGTGGCAGAGTGGACTCGGGGGGCAAACCCTGTCCCGTGCAAATGGATCAGCAGAGCAGATATTCGATCAGCTGCTCAAAGAAAAACAGCTGAAGCTCCCAGAAAACCACAAGCTACCGACGGCACAAGAGCTGCAGGGAAGACCGTATTGCAAATGGCACCATTCGTTCACTCATGCCACGGGTGAATGCAAGGAGCTCCGTCGTCAGATTCAATCGGCTATCGAGCAAGGCCGATTAATCCTTGCCCAACACACGATGAAGGTCGACACGAAGCCCTTCCCGCAAGCCAACGTGGTAGAGTTGTCAGACTTCACTCCTACGGGCCAGCATTTTTCATTCCAGATCAACATGGCGGGGCCTGTACGTCGTCGTGACGAGCAAAGGAGGGAGGCCGTTTCTGGCAAACGGCCCCAGGATCAAAATGAGCCAGGGCGACAGCATATTACTGAAGAGCAAGTGCGTCACATCCGTAATTAGCTTCCTGCTTCCGATCGGCTTCTGGAAAAGTATGAATATCAACACAAGCTGCGTCGCCGATATCAATCGGAAGAAGAGGAGTACGAGTACCGCACAGGGAGGACGCTGGGAAGGCGTCAGGCTGTACGTGACCACTGGCATTGCCCGTTCTTCAGGTACTGCTGGAATTCCGACATGAGCCGATTGCCCACTATAGATGATTGTCTGGAGTGCAGGCCTCGGACATGCCAGTCAGGCGATACTTCGGTGTTCCGGCGCTTGGGGCCTAAAGTGCGTCACGACGATCACGCCGAGCGGTCGACCAGGGGTGATTCCGAGCCAGAAGAAGAAGACAGGTACCATTGCCCACGGTGGTGTCCTGACGGGCTTAATCGCTCGTAGAAGCGCAGAGTGCAGCGCTTGCGCAATCTAGAAGAAGCAGAAGCAAAGTACCTTGACGTGCTGAGGAAGGCGCGTCCGGATCTCGCAGAACAAGTCAAGCACCCGCGAAGGGTGGAAAGGCGCCCTCCAAGAAAAGAGTGGCACCCCAATCAAGCAAAAGCCGATGAGAAGCCATCGGCTGATGTGAACATGGTGTTCGTGCTCCCATCAGAGTTCCGGGCACCCCAACCGGAGGATTTACCTGTTGCACAGTTGGATCTTGGCCCCAGCCGATCATCTTTGAGAAGCCAAAGGAAAAAAGCTACAAACATCTGAAGGGGTTGTATCTCAAAGGCTTCATCAACAGTAAACCCATCAACAGGATGCTGGTTGACACCGGTGCTGCAGTCAACCTGATGCCATATTCAGTGCTGCGCCGGTTGGGGCGTTCTTCTGCCGACCTAATTAAGACCAATGTGATGCTCAATGACTTCTATGGACAACCATCAGAGGCAATGGGGGTTCTTAATGCGGAGCTGACAGTGGGTCGCAAGATGATCCCGACTTCATTCTTCATCGTCAACAGCAAGAGTACATACACGGTACTGCTTGGGAGGGATTGGATTCATGCCAACTGTTGTATCCCTTCCACAATGCATCAGTATCTCATCCAATGGCGATGAAGTGGAAGTGGTCCTTGCAGATGATTCCAGTGAAGTCTCGCTTGCAGATATGAATGCCTGGGACGCAGAAGGACAAGAGCCGATCTCAGGGATCGCCCTGGAAGATTGTGATCGGATCAAAGCGACAAAAAACGGACTGAGGCTGGTCTTATCCACTGGCCTCACAGAGTAAGTACATCCTGGCATGCTACGGGGTGTAATAGAGATAGAGAGGCCGGTCCCAGCGACCGGCCCCGAAAAATAGAAAAATCCTATTTGGGGTCGGAATTGTTACATCATGTATATACGATGGCCTGCTCCAGCAGTTGGCCACTCATTGATTATTTGGTTTTGAATGACAATGGAAGTATAGAAACGGCCAGCCCATGCGGTTGGCCAAACAAATTTTCTTGTCATCTCCCTGTGTTTGCCACTGATATTGTGGATAACGAAGACTCGCCTGCGTTCGCAGCTGGTTTTTCAAACGATGGCAAGCTGGGATACGGGTTCACGTCAGATGATGATTTGGAAGAGGTTGACATCGGTCCTGGGGATAAGCCACGGCCGACATTTATCATTAAAAAGTTGGATCCGATCTTACGTGAGGAGATGATTGCACAGCTGAAAGAGTACCGGGATTGTTTTGCATGGGACTACACCGAGATGCCCGGTCTAGACAGAAGCATCGTCGAGCATCGGCTCCCGCTCAAGAAAGGGTTTCGGCCATTTCAGCAACGAGCATGTCAGATGAAGGCCGAAGTCCTAGAAGAAGTCAAGAAGGAAGTGGAGAAGATGTTGGATGCTGGGTTCATCAGGCCGTGCCGGTATGCAGAATGGATCTCTAGCGTGGTACCGGTACAAAAGAAGGATGGCCGATGGCGTGTTTGCGTTGATTTTAGAGATCTCAACAGAGCGACGCCGAAGGACGAATACCCGATGCCTGTTGCAGAGACATTGATCAACGCAGCTGCCGCCCACAAAATGATGAGTTTTATGGACGGTAATGCCGGCTACAACCAGATCTTCATGGCCCCAGAAGACGTGAACAAGACCGCGTTCAGAGTACCAGGCGCGGTCGGCTTGTTCGAATATTTGGTTATGACCTTTGGACTAAAAAATGCCGGTGCAACATACCAACGTGCCATGAATTACATTTTTCATGATCTCATCGGCAAACTGGTAGAAATTTATATTGATGATGTCGTGGTCAAATCCAAATCAGCTGGGGGGCACCTAGAAGATCTACGTCAAGTATTGGAGCGGACTCGAAGGTTTGGGCTCAAAATGAACCCAAAGAAGTGCGCCTTTGGCGTGTCGGCCGGTCAATTTTTGGGATTCCTGGTGCATGAATGGGGAATCGAGATCGGCCTGAAGAGTCAAGAAGCTGTGAAGACGATGAAGCCCCCTACTACAAAGAAAGAGTTACAGAAGCTCATCGGTAAAATTAACTTTGTCAGACGATTTATTTCTAATCTGTCTGGGCGCATCGAGCCGTTCATGGGTTTAGTGAAGATCAAATCCGATGATGAGTTTCGCTGGGGGGCAAAACAGCAGCAAGCTTTCGATGAAATTAAAGAATATTTATCAAAGCCTCCAGTGTTGGTTCCTCCCCAGCAAGATAGGCCGTTCTATGTGTACCTATCTGTGGGTGACACTTCCATTGCTTCGGTGTTAATCCAGAAGCACGACGGCCAGGAGAGGGTGGTTTTCTACCTCAGCAGGCGCATGTTAGACGCCGAGACCAGATACCCTGAAATCGAGAAGCTTTGCCTTTGCTTATTCTTTACATGTACAAAGCTTCATCATATTTTGCTCTCGGCGGAAACAATTGTCATATGCAAATCGGATGTCATAAAGCATATGCTGTCGGCTCCTGTCCTGAAAGGCCGGCTTGGAAAATGGATGTTTGCATTGTCAGAGTTCGATATTCGGTATCAGCCTGCAAAAGCAGTCAAAGGACAGGCACTGGCGGATCTTGTTGCAAAAAGGATCAGTATTGATATTGCTGCACTATTTATTCATGCTTGAGCTATGTTTTTCGATGGATCGGCTTGTGATGATGGATGCGGTGTGGGAATTCTGTTGGTGTCACCTCAAGGGGCGACTTACTCTTTTTTCATCAGGATGACTGCCCCATGCACCAATAATTTGGTGGAATATGAAGCCGTTCGCAAAGGGATGGAACTACTCCTCGAAGCTGGTGCAGAAGCGGTGGAAATATTCAGAGATTCCGAGCTGGTGATTTCTCAGCTCACGGAAGAATATAGATGTGAGAGCGAGGCTCTTTTTCCGATATGGATGCAGTGCCGTGAGTTGATGTCACGATTCAGGTACATCAATTTCCACTGGATACGAAGAACTCTGAACAATGAAGCTAACGATTTTGCATAGATGGCTTCTGGGTACAAAGAAACAGCCGATGGAGTTGATGTAGAGGTTCAGCTTCTAGAACCTGGAGACTGGAGAGCCGATATCTTCAATTATTTGAAGGATTCGGCTCGGGGGGCACCCAGAAGGATAAGACTCAAGGCCATGAAGTATGTTCTGATTGGGGATGACATGTTGTATAGGACTTTGGAAGGACTACTGCTCAAATGTCTGGGACCTTCAGAGTCAAATCGGCTCTTGCATGAGGTTCATGAAGGAGCCTGCGGTACTAATCAATCGGCTCATAAGATGAAGTGGCTGATTAGGCGATCGGGTTATTACTGGCCCACTATGCTTGAAGATTGCTTCAAATATTACAAAGGGTGTCAGGCATGTTAGAGGTTTGGCAAGATTCAGATCGTGCCGGCATCAGTAATGAATCCTATCATCAAACCGTGGCCATTCAGAGGTTGGGCCATGGACATGATTGGTTAGATCAACCGGTCGTCTAGCAAGGGTCACCAATGGGTCTTAGCTGCTACGGATTATTTCACAAAGTGGGTAGAGGCAGTACCCATGAGGTCAGTAGCGTCAAGAGATGTGATCAGCTTTGTCAAAGAACACATAATTCACAGATTTGGGATCCCTCAGACCATTACGACCGATGGAGGATCGGTCTTTATATCAGAGGAATTCAGGAAGTTTGCCGATGACGTGGGGATTAAGCTGATCAGATCATCTCCGTATTATGCCCAAGCTAATGGACAGGCTGAAGCATCCAACCAGAGCCTCATCAAGCTCATAAAGAGAAAGATCGATGAATATCCTAGGCGCTGGCATGAGGTGTTATCAGAAGCTTTGTGGGCATATCGTATTTCATGTCACGGGTCCACCAAGACATCGCCGTACTATTTAGTCTACGGCCAAGACGCTGTGTTACCTTGGGAAATCACGGCCGGGTCAAGGCGTGTCGAGTTCCAGAATGATCTATCTGCTGAACAGTATGCGGCCCTAGTGAATGATAATGTGGAAGATCTGACAGAGCTTAGGCTTTGGTCGCTGGAGAAGATCAAGGAAAATAAGGCTAAAGTTGCTCGTGCGCACAACAAGAAGGTCAAGCCAAAGAATGTTTAGGTTGGAGACTTGGTTTGGGAGGCAGTATTGCCATTGGGAACTAAAGATAGAAAATATGGCAAGTGGTCTCCAACTTGGCACGGACCGTACAAGATTGATCAAGTCTTGCCTGGGAATGCATACATGCCTGAGGAGCTGGATGGTGTCAAGTTTCCTGTTGCTGTCAATGGTCAACACCTCAAGAAGTATTTCCCGAGCATGTGGGAAGGCGAGTGACAAGAGCGGATGAGATCCATCCGGCTGTACTGAGATAGGCCAACATGTTGAGTTGGCCGGTAAAAAAAAAAGAGAAAGGCCAACACGTGGAGTTGGCCGGTAAAAAAAAAGAAAGGCCAACACGTTGAGTTGGCCGGTAAAAAGAAAAAAATAAATGAGAAGGCCAACACGTTGAGTTGGCTAGTAAAAAAAATACATATGAGAAGCAAGATAGCCGATGTACGACCATCGACTTATGATGTTTTAAATAGTTACAAGTTTCAGGATTAACAGGCAGTACTAGTTGTTTCTAGAGCCTATCTATTGGTTCAGGAATTCTTCTATGGCGTGGATGGCTTCTGTGCGGACGGCGTCTACTCTTTCTATGATTGCTTCGTCATCCTTGTCATCGCCTGTAACTATCTGCCGGCTCAAGGTGCTTATCTCTGCAAACTCTGCTTGTATCTGCTCGGCTATTTCCTGGGTTTCTTGTTTGGAGTTTGCGATGGAAGTTTCCTCGGCCTGGATGAGTTTCTTGGTGGTACGAACCTTTTCTTCGAATTCTGACAGTTTTTTCTTCAAGAGGTCGAGTCGTTTCTTATTGGCAGACACGTCAGCTTTGATATCTAGAGTTGCCTTCTTCTGGTTGAGGGCCTTGCACTTTTGAGCAATGTCAGCTTTCCGAGAAGCTTGAGAGCGGCGTGCTTCTATTCTTTGTCGTGCTTTATTCACTTCTACCCGGAAGAATGGAAGATTGCTAACTGGCCAAAGCTTGATTTGCAGTGGCTCCGAGAGTTGGGATTCTATTTGCTCGAAGATGTTCTTTATTTCACTGGAATCGCCAACTAGAGCAGTGAGTGGAGCAGATAGCAGATCCTTGATGAGATGAAGCTGATGTGCCAAATTAGCCGATTGCTGCAAAGATGGTGTTTTTGCTCCAGGGGCAGTCAGACCCATTGATACCGGGTCAAAGGAAAGCAAGCTTGAAATGTCAAAGCCCTGTGGATATATCTGGAGTTAGAGCAAGATGCATTTATGAAGCTATCGGCTGGTTCAGGATTGGTTCTTGTAATGTTACCTGTTCTGAAGAAGAAGCGTTGGGCGGTTCAAGAGCGATCGTCCTAATAGAGCTTGTGTCGTCGTCAAGTACATTGACTGCGTCAGCTTGCCCTTCGTTTGCCTCTATCAGTATATTGGGATTTTCAGTCATCTCATGTTGTACTGGGCTTTCTGGGTTGGAGATGTCTTCAGCCATGTCCTGAAAATAGAATTACAGTCAACCAGAGTACATGTGTGTGCAATAAAGAAGAAGTTTTAGAAGATGAGTTACCTGGTTGGTGTTGGACTCTGACGGACTCGCGGAAGCTGGTGCTGGTTTCTTGATGACTCGTCTAGTGATCATCTTCCTTTTCTTGGTCAAGACTCGGGGGGCAACGCTTGCAGAAGTTTGTCTTCGTTTGGAAGCCGGCTGAAGTAAGTCTGGCTGAATAGTCATTATCACTTTCTTCATTGATGGTGATCCTTTGCAGAAAAGTACATCAGGAGCAGTTGGAAGAAAGTGGAATGGCTCCCCGTTGCTGGTCATAGGTTCTGGACCATCTTGTTGCTGCCAACAGGGTGAGCAAGGATTAGTCAGGTAAAGGAATGGATGATCTAGAAAGAGCAAAATGAATAAATTCAGTACCTCTTCCTCGGGGATTACATATTCGGGATCAATTTGCTGCAGTCAAGGACCTAGAGCTTTTCTGAAAACATGGGTTTTCCACATTCCCCACCATGTGCTAAAATCGATCGATGAAGGATCAATGGATAGATCGGCTGGTATTGGAATGTGGAGATCATCGAACATGCTGTAGCATCTTGAACTGGTGAGGCCATCAGGCAGATCGACTCTGCTCTCCACCAAGTGGTGAATATGGAAGTGGGGAGGGACCTGTCCTAGGCCAAATTGCCGAGCTACTATGACTGGTTGATAAGATTCATAACCTGGCTTGATGATTCTATTAGAGGTGCTGATGCCAACAGGAAGGAAGCCGGGTCGAATCATCAGGGAATATAGATGCCGAGTGATGTCGTCATCGGCAAAATTATCTAGTCTGAAGGCAGTTGGGTTCTCGAAAGATTCAGATTCAGTAAATAGAAAGTAAAGGGGATTCTCTAAGCCTTTATAGAAGACTCTGAACTAGTTTGCTGCATCTGTTGAATTCAGTTTACTGCCGGGAAGACTAAATAAAGCTTGGCCATAGCTAGTACATCTAATTGGTTTGCCACTCTCATCAGGAAAAGAGTTCTTGGTCAAGCCTTGGAAGTTGGGGATATGATGCTGAAAGTACAGTTGTGCCCACAACTGAATAAACCACCAAGGGCCTCCAGTTCTCAGTTTCTTTTGGTTAAGCAAGTTAGATGTCATCAAATGGAGATATATGTAGGTTTCTCCAAGAAAAAGTTTGCCTAGGCCGATGTGATTGCCATGGGTCAGGTGGTAGGCCAAGGGAAGATAGTTCTTAGTTGGAGCTAAAGAAGGGCCACAGAAGATGAAGTGCTCTAGCCAAAGATTTAAGAAGGCTGTGTGTTCCTTCTCAGTCACTGGACATTTTGTTTTCATGTGCTGATTCATGTAAGTGCCCCAGTTTGTGCAGTTAACTTTGGATGAAAGTTTAAAGGGGACTTCTGCCATTTTATGGGCAGCTGGATTAGGAGATCCAATGTCTAGGCCAGTGATCATGGTGACATCTAGCAGAGTGGGAGTCATGGGTCCATGACCAAAGAGAAAACAGTTTAGAGCATCAGACCAGAAATAGCCGATGGTTTTCAGAAGATTCTCATCTTTGTCAAGAGGAGATAATGACAAGCTAAGTGCATCGGCTATGTTCAAATCCTGCCACAAGGGCATATAAGCTTTTGCTACTCTGTTGTACCATGTAATCCAGCTCTTAGGAGGGTTGGGTCAGGCTCTTAAGCAGTCGGCCCAGAGGTTCAAATCGATGTTTTGACTCATGAAAGGGATCCTATTTGCTTCACAAGATATCAAATCTATGGGATTTTCATAGGTTCGTGGGCCGAGACATAAAGTTTTTGGATTGGAGGGATGCGACAGAAGGATGTCTGACACCTGAAGTTTAGCAATTCAGAAGTATGCATATGGTGTCATGTTTCAGAGTTTAGTATTTCAGAGGCTTGATAAGCTGAAGGAAACTAAAGGATTAGGCCGGATATTACCTTCAGGCCGTAGATTGCCGTATCACCGGTTGCATCATCAGCAGTAGGATTTGTCGTCTGAGTTGCAGAGTCTGCCATGGCTCAGATCTGTTGACTTGGGTTTTGGTTGCTGTGGGCTCTGATTCGAATTCCGGATGCTTGAAGAGTTCTTGCTCGAATTTGTAGAGCTGGGTTTTCGAATTACGCTCGGATTTGAGAGCTTGTTTCGAGTTCGGTTCAAGGTGGAAGTGATACTCTACTCTTGTGCGGGTTGCTTCTAGTTTGAATTTCGTCGGCTCTTGGATATTTATAGAAGCCTGATGCGTTGCCATCAGCTTTTTGGAAAGTAAAATCAGACAAACGGAATTGAAGGAAATTCGATTTCATTAGAAAGGAAAGGTTTCTTACAAGGAAAAGCCGATTGTTACAAAGGAATTAATCCTTCGGCTTTGTAATCCTACCACTACGATGCTACAGTACTACTTCTACTGCTCGTAGGTACCTAGTACCTACGGCGCTTGGGGCTTTGGGCCGGCGCGTCCCCGCTGTCATCGTCGTCGTTGCCGAAGGCGCTGCTGCCGCCCTCGGACACGAAGTCGCTCCAGCTGTCACCGCCGCCGCTGTTCTCTTCCTCGCTGTCCTCCTCGGATGACCCGAGGAACCGGAAGGGCTTTCCGCCCATCGGTTCGTCGTCATCGGAGGTGGAGTCGATCTCATCTTCCGAGGAGGAGTCGGCTCCCTCCCAGGAGAAGATGTCGTCTTCGCTGCTCTCCAGTTCCTCTTGGAACATGAACTGGAGGTCTTCCTCTCCTTCAGTTTCGGGCTCGTCTTCCTCAGAGACGACCCCGAAATCGAACTCCTCTGCATCCCAATGCAGAGGAGCCAGCGCTTCATACACTGCGGTTGGGTCCCACTCCGGCGTCGGCTCCCGACTCTCCGGGATGGAGTCGATGGAGGAGGCGGAAAGGGAAGAAGAAGAAGAGGGGGAAGAAGAGGAAGAGGAATCTCCGAAAGAGTTGGAGCTAGAGGAAGAAGAGATCGCCATGGCTGGCAGAGGAGTGGGGTTTTTTTGCGCTAATTGGCTCTGGGAGGAAGAAGGAGTTCGCTGTGAAGAAGAGCCGATTTGGGGTGAGATTAAATAGTGAAAAGATGGAATATGGATCGGCAGTTTCACGTTCTACGAGGAGCCAGTTGCAGAGACGTTGCGTCTTCCTTAGTGGTTGAAGCGCCCCGACCCGAAGATCAAGGCTAAACCATGTATTAATTACCGAATAAGGTCTCCGGCATAATACATGTTACCTCAAGTGGAGTCCAGAGTCATACAGAGCTTTATTTAACACGTACATGAGGAGTAAAGTGACAACACAAAGCTACACAGAACAACCATAGGATAACAACTAGCATAGCGACATGCTGGACTAGCTCTTCATCCATCACGGCTCCACTCGATCAGCTTGGGTGCGGACACGATCTACTCGTAGTCTTCTGGCACAAAGTCAGGATCCTCTGGAGAAAAATCAACAGGGGTGAGTACAAAAGTACTCAGCAAGCTCCACCTCACCCTACGGGAGGGGAATGACATACACGACGCACATTAAGCACAATGCATTAGCAATGCAACTAATGGTATGCAACTCTTCCCGACACAACCCACAGTAGGTAGCTCACTAGTTGTCAGGACCACACCGTAGCCTGTCCATACCGTGGACACGGACCATTCGAATGGATTATACACTCTGCAGAGGTCGTACACCGTACCCACACGCTCGGCTGCCCGAACGGACAACCGACATAGCCGACACCCAGCCGTGGCTCAACCCCGACTAGTCGCCCCCAAACCCTCGGGTCTGGACCAATCCAGGTCTCACCCCAAAGCATATCCACCTCGGACGACTACCAGGTTAGCCAGTGGGATTAGGCTAAGGTTTGCCCATACAAACTCATGTGGTCGTACTGAAAGTAAGCTAGGTGAGATGTCAAAACAACTCGGTCCTTATGGTTCACCAGGGCAGCAACCATCCCTCAACATGTCAACTCGAGCCTACCACCACGGTAGCACTCACCTGCTGGTCTACTACCATGGTAGCGCCGGCTCCAGCATACCCAGCTGCCCTGGTCTCAGCCAGATCCCTTCGTATCCTATTCTCAGCTCTGAATATGCATGACTACTCAGATGCATGCATGAGCACACTCAATCACTCAAGTACTGGTATATGTAATCGATCCTAGACCCAGGCTACAGCTAACCGTCCTCACATGGATGCAACTGCTCACGTAGGGGTCGATGAAACTTGCCTTCGCTTGCGTACGCGTCGTCGGCGGTGGCTTCCTGCTCGTGGTACGGGTCTTCTGGCTCCTTGGCGGGCTCCTCCTCGGTCACTCCGTGATCTACGGGCGAGAACGGCACAACCGGCAAACAAACACAAGCAAGCAATAAGCTCAAATGGAGATGAAAATAGGGGGAATAGATAGTATATGATGTGAGGAGAGTTTAGGAAAAGAGTTACGTGAAAAGGAGTTGATATGAAGAAGATATTGAGTTTACAGTATTGGTTGGTATAATGATTTGGATTAAGTGCTCACGGCCTGGTGGGTGTTTTGGGCCTTTATTAGTGGAGTTAATGGTCGGGGAAGCTGCCTGCCATCTCACCTTGGCACGGAACAGCTCGAGGGGGAGGATCAATCGTTGGAGCTTCGTTTCGTGAGTGAGCTAGGCGCGGGAGGAGTGGTTCAGCTAGCGGAGCGAAGTGGCTCGGTGTGCTTGGGCGGGTGACGGGGCTCGTCGCGGCCTTGCTCCTTTTATAGGCGAGGAGAGCAGCAGCGGCGTCGCGCAGGGACGGCGACGGCGTGGGCTGTGGCAGCTCGTCGTCAACGCAAATAGTGGCAGCACTGAAGGCGCGGGCGTCGAGGCGGCAAAGCCGGCGAGGGCGCTGCAGCGTCGTGGGCAAGGTGGGGACGCGGGAGTGGGCGGCACGGCGTGATGCCGGCGGCAATGCGCAGTCCCGTCGTGGGGCCGGCATGTCGCGCGTGCGCGAGTGAGAGCGAGCGGGTGAGGCGGTTCGGCGGAAAAAAAATCTCGGCTGGCATTGTGCGTGACGATCCTGATTTTTAGCGAGGTGGGTGCTGCCATGACGGGGCTTTTCAAGGTCAATGGTGTGGGTACTCTGTGGCTTCCAGGGGATGATGAAGTTATGGCAAAGGAGGTAGGTGCTGTCATGATTGTCTGGGAATTATGGCATGGTACGGTGACTCGAGAGGCTTTTATGGAGACGATATGATTTCTGTTCAAGCATGCGTATGCTGGTTACTGGAGGGAATGAATGTACTAACGAAAGGCAAGATTATAAAATAATTTACCTAGTAGTTATGTAATACCGCGTATGACGTTAGTATTATTTTACGTTACTAGTTTAATTGCAACATAAGTTATATTTTAGTGATTGTTGGAAATTGAGACAGCCCTACTAAGTTGAGGATCTACACCAACTCAATTCAGAGTCGGTCAGCTTCTAGTTACTTAGTGTACCGGGCCCTTTTGACGGCAGAGCCGCCTTTTGCTTCCGGGAGGCAGAGCCTACCAACAGATGAAGCTGGCTTCTGGGTGGCAGAGCCAACCTTCGATGAAGCCCAGACCCTTTTGTGATCCCGGGTGGCAGAGCCAACCTTCGATGGATCACAACTTATACACTAAGTACTTAAATTTAACCGGGAGACTAACACTTATAAAGACGCTTACCTTATTGAAGCAACAAAGGGACACACACCTAGCACACTCTACCTATGCTCACTTCTACCATGCCCTTGGATGTGTGTGGGATGGGGTGGAGTAGTATGGCAAGGGGTGGCACCCTCCTTATATAGGCACCCATACCCTCTTGGATGAGTGACACTTGTCACACTCTAGGAAGTTCCCTACAAATATCTAAGTTCCCTATAAATATCTAATTCTAGAAAATTCTAAATTTTACCATGACAAGAAAATATCCAAGCTTCTTGTCTTCTTATGATTCTTGTGGAACATTCTAGAACCTTGTCATGGTGAACAAAATTACGCCATGGTTTATCCTTATTTTTTTATAGAACCTTCTAGAAGTTTTGCATTATAAATTTCAACACTCCCCCTTAATCATGATGAAAACTAGGATGTTACAAACCTACCCCACTTAGGTTGAATCTCGTCCCCGAGATTCAGCTTCACCACTAAAGAGACTGGGAAATTCGGCTCGGAGCGCGTCTTCTCTCTCCCAAGTTGCTTCTGCTTCCGAATGCCTGCTCCACTGAACTCGGCAAATCCTGACTTCTGAGTTGCGGGTTCTTCGCGTCACAGTGTCTAGAATTTTTACTGGTACCTCTTGATATCTGAGATCATCCTGCAGGTCGATTGTCTCTGGGGCCACTTGTTCTTCTGGTACTCGCAGGCACTTTCTGAGTTGGGACACATGGAATACATCATGTACATCTGACATCTCTGCTGGCAACTGAAGCTTATAGGCTACTGCTCCCACTTTCTTGATAATTGGGAAAGGTCCAATGTAACGTGGAGCCAACTTTCCTCATACCTGGAATCTGCGTGTGCCGAGAATTGGGGAAACTTTAAGGTACACATAGTCTCCAACTTCGAAGCTGAGAGTACGTCTTCTTTTATCGGCATAACTTTTCTGACGGGATTGAGCTGCCTTTAGATTCTCTCTGATTTCTGCTATCTTGTCTTCTGCTTCTTTAATAAAATCTGGGCCCTCAATAATGCGGTCACCGACTTCGGTCCACATGAGAGGTGTGCGACACTTCCTCCCGTAGAGGGCTTCAAACGGCGACATCTTTAAGCTTGACTGGTAGCTGTTGTTGTAAGAGAACTCTGCATATGGCAAACTGTCTTCCCAATTTTTGCCATAAGTAAGAACACAGGCTCTTAGCATGTCTTTAAGGATCTGATTAACTCTTTCGGTCTGGCCATCAGTCTGAGGATGATAGGCTGAACTGAAGTCCAACTTTGTACCAAGTGCTTCATGTAACTTGCTCCAGAATCTCGAAGTGAACTGGGTGCCTCTATCTGACACAATCCTCTTAGGTACTCCATGCAGCTTCACAATACGCTCAATATATAATTTGGCTAATCTATCACCTCCATAAGTGGTACGCACTGGGATGAAGTGTGCCACTTTAGTGAGTCGGTCAACAATCACCCAAACTGAGTCATGACCGCTCTGGGTTCTTGGTAGACCGGTGATAAAATCCATACTAACTTCATCCCACTTCCATACTGGGATCGGCAACGGCTGGAGTAATCCACTGGGTTTCTGATGCTCTGCCTTGACTCTTTTGCACACATCACAATGAGCGACGAATCGAGCGATATCCCCCTTCATACCATTCCACCAATACTTCTCCTTAAGGTCCAGGTACATTTTCGTAGTGCCGGGGTGAATGGAATAGGCTGAATTATGGGCTTCATCCAAGATGGTCCTGCGGAAATGACCTTGCTTAGGCACACATAATCTCTTCTTGAACCACAAGACTCCATCTTTATCTACTCTGAAATCTGGGGCTTTGCCTTCACTGTTGCGACCTTTAATCCATACCAATCTTTTATCCTCCATCTGAGCTTCCTTTATCTGGTCATCCAGGACGGGATGGACACTAAGGTTATAGTTGCAAGAGCAGCGTACAACCCTTAGGTTCAACTTCCTCATTTCTTCACTCAGCTCTGGGGCTTGTGTGACTAAGTGATGGCAATATGCTTTACGACTGAGCGCATCAGCCACCACATTAGCCTTTCCAGGGTGGTAATGAATTTCCAAATCATAGTCTTTGATCAACTCCAACCATCTTCTCTGTCTAAGGTTGAGGTCTGACTGGGTGAAAATGTACTTCAGGCTCTTGTGATCCGTGTAGATTTCACACTTATTCCCAATCAGATAATGTCTCCAAATCTTGAGGGCATGCACCACTGCAGCTAACTCTAAGTCATGGGTGGGGTAGTTCTGCTCATGTGCTCTCAACTGTCTTGAGGCATAAGCTACAACTCTTCCTTCTTGCATAAGCACACAACCCAATCCTTGTCGGGATGCGTCGCAATAAACGACAAAGCTCTTCTGATTATCTGGCAAGACTAGCACTGGGGCAGAAGTTAGTCGCCTCTTCAACTCTTGAAAGCTTCTCTCGCAAGCTTCAGACCAAACAAACTTCGTGTCCTTCCGGAGTAACTCAGTCATAGGTCGGGCTATCTTAGAGAAACCTTCGATGAATCTCCGGTAATAGCCGGCTAATCCCAAGAAACTCCTGATCTCCGAGGCTGAGGTTGGTTGCTTCCATTCTGATACTGCCTTGACCTTTTCTGGGTCTACTTCAACACCTTCAGCTGTTAAGACATGACCCAGAAAACTGACTCTCTGCAGCCAGAATTCACACTTGCTAAACTTGGCATACAACTGGTGTTTTCTGAGCTTTCCCAGCACAATTCTGAGATGTTGTCCATGCTCCTCAGCACTCTTAGAGTAGACCAGTATGTCATCTATGAATACCACAACAAACTGATCTAACTCTTCCATAAACACCTTATTCATGAGGGTCATGAAAAAGGCAGGGGCATTAGTCAGACCAAAAGGCATCACTGTGAACTCATACTGGCCATAACGGGTCCTGAAGGCTGTCTTGGAGATGTCCTCTTGTCGCACTCTGAGCTGATGATAACCTGACCTTAGATCTATCTTGGATAAGAACTTAGCTCCCTTCAGCTGATCAAACAGGTCATCAATCCGAGGTAGAGGGTACTTGTTCTTGATGGTGACTGCATTCAGATCACGGTAGTCCACACAAAGTCTCATGCTTCCATCTTTCTTCTTCACAAAGAGCACTGGGGCTCCCCAAGGAGAAGCAGCGGGTCTAATAAATCCCTTTTGTTGAAGCTCTTCAAGCTGCTTCTTCAACTCGGCAAGCTCTGGGGCTGCTAACCGATAGGCATTCTTTGCTATAGGCTTGGTTCCAGGGACTAAGTCAATAGTGAACTCTACATCTCTTTCTGGAGGCATACCAGGTAATTCATCTGGGAACACATCTGTGAACTCCCGAACTACTGGCACCTCCTCTGGGGATTCTGCTTGGATGTGGTTCACCATGGAGTCTGACAGGCTAGGCTGGATTTGGCATGTGACTGTTAACCCTTGGCGGTTGGTGACTGTCACTGCTCTCTCAGCGCAGGCTATGTTTCCGCGGTGCTTGGTGAGCCAGTCCATACCGAGTATGACATCTATCCCTTTGGAAGTAAGGACTACTAGGTCGGCAAGGAATACTACCCCACTTAGGTTTATAGGGATATCTAAGACACCTAAGTGGCAAGGTATATGACCACCAGGGGAACAGGTTATTAGTGGCCTCTTAAGGGCTATAGTAGGTATATCAGGCCTTTCCACAAAATTGGAGGATATAAAGGAATGCGATGCTCCAGAATCAAAAAGCACTGAGGCTAGAGCTGATTGGACCAGAAACTCACCGAGAATCACTCCTGGTGCATCCTCTGCTTCTTCAGCATTCACATGATTCACTTTTGCCTTGCCGAAGGACTGTTGCTGGCTCTTAGCTGGTGTTGCATGGTTGGCTCCAGTCGGCTGCTTTGGTCCTTGAACAGAGTTGGAGAAAATAGAAGGGGCGGGCTGATTGAGATACAGACAGTTGGCCTTGTAGTGTCCGGCTTCGCGGCAGTGGAAACAGGTCTTCACATTGGTTACTTGACTCCCACCAGTCTGTTGGGTGCGGAAGGTACTCTGGGTCTTCATAGCAGGAGCTGACTGAGTGGGCTTCTGGAAAGAACCGGGCTGCGCTTTGAATGAAAAGGCACCCTGGCTCCTTGGGCCTGAGTGAGCCGGATACTGGGTCCTCTGGAACTTCTCCAACTGCTGGGGCTTCTTGCTTTCAAACCGACGTTTGCGCTCACTGAGCTCTGCCTTCCTGTTTCTCTCAATGGTGATGGCCCTGTTGACCATAGCATTAAAGTCACTGTGGGTGGTGACTTCAACCAAGGTCCTGATTTCAGGGTTAAGCCCACCAAGAAAGGCTTCTTGCTTCTTCTCGTCATCATTGATATCCTCTGGTGCATAACGAGACAACTCTGTGAACTTATGAAGATACTCTGTCACAGTCATACCACCTTGACGAAGCTTTCTGAACTCATCCCTCTTGAGCTTCATAACACTGCTGGGAATGTGATGTTCTCTGAAGATCTTGACAAAGTCAGCCCATACCATCTCATTAGCGTTTTTCATTTATTTCCCGGTAACTCTGCCACCAAGCAAGGGCTGGTCCCTTTAGCTGCTGTACTGCGACCAAAACCTTGTCTCTATCATCTGCATGGACCACTTCAAGCTTCATTTCAATTTCTCGCAGCCAATCATCTGCCTCGATCGGGTTATCAGATCCTCCAAACTTAGGTGGCTGCAAGCGGTTGAAATCTGCAATTCTGCTGCCAATGCCATTATGTTGCATTGCAGGTCTATTGTTGCCAAGATTGCCTTGAGCTTGAGCTGTGAGAGTGGTCACAAGAACTTGAAGGAGTTGGTTCTGCTGCTGCAGTATGGCTGCCATGTCAATGGGTGCTGGGGCACGGGGAGGTAGCGGCGGTAGTTGCCCATTTTCTGGTGCTTCCGGGGCTACATTCAGAGGGGCTTGGTTTCTCGGGTTGACCTCGTCACCGTCTTCCTGAGCATGGAGTCCCTGGACTCGGCTCAAGCGACGAGACATCTACGATCAAGGAGGGCAAGATTAGGTGACTCCCCTAGTATAATGCTGGGGTATATTTGTATATAAAAATATTTTGTACCGCACAATGCACACAAACAAATCATTAAGCACCAAAACAAGCATTCATTCAAACAAGCAAGGATACATGACACGACGGATTACAATAATGCGGCTCGACTTTTAAGGGTCGGCCGGGACGACTCGACTACTGAGCCCTACAACACGGTCTTCGGGGTCACTGTTTCCGGGATCTCGGAGAGATGCGGGAGGCGTGGGCGGCACTGATTCACAAATCCTCCTGCGTGGTTAGGACGAGGAACACAGAGGGATTCCCTCTAGGATTAGCGGCTCCGCGGCAGTCCTGGGATGGCGTTCCTTGCACTTGGCACGGTCCACTAGGTAGACACCCCTAAGGAGCTGACTATGGCGATCTGCCTGCTCCCTAAGGTTCTCTTCGGCCATGGCAAGGTGGCTTTCAGTTTCGGCTGCTCGGGCTTCTGCCTGGGCTACGACCAGTTTAGCCTTACGCCAACGGGACTCCGCTTCCTCAGCACGCTGGATTAAATCTCTCACACGCTGATGCAGTTGGTCGCACAAATCGTCGAGGCTAAGCAAATAGCCAGACATAGCGACAACTGTGGGGTTCTTCTCTGTCCCTGCGGGGCTCTCCAGGTTGCGGATCCTCGCCGCCCAAGCAGGACGGCTACGGTCCAGCGGTGGAAAGTACTTCATGGGAGTGGAACCCAAGTGCCATTCAAACATCTGGCACAGGTACCGCAGCGCCTTGCGAGCTGCAAGTTGAATGGTGTCAGGCATACGGGCTCCAGTGGCGGTGACGCTCCAGGGTTGCATCTCCAAGTACTTATCACTGGCACCAATATGGATAGTGACCTCACAACTTTCGGTGCCATGCTCCATGAACTCACGACCCACGTACTCCGGTCATTTCGGAATACCAAGTCGCACCATGGCAGCATAAAGCACCCTGGGGAATCCATCTTCGTTGATGCAGTAGGTGGTGGTCCAGTCATCCGCCATCTGATTTTCAAGGGTAGGGTTAGCATAACAAGGATAAAGTTTAAGGAGTAATATATTTTCAAGGATTGACCATCCTAGGGCTCCTACGGTCATCGTTTATTATCGGTTCGCGTCCTACAGCCAAGCATGGCTCTGATACCACCTGAAGCGCCCCGACCCGAAGATCAAGGCTAAACCATGTATTAATTACCGAATAAGGTCTCCGGCATAATACATGTTACATCAAGTGGAGTCCAGAGTCATACAGAGCTTTATTTAACACGTACATGAGGAGTAAAGTGACAACACAAAGCTACACAGAACAACCATAGGATAACAACTAGCATAGCGACATGCAGGACTAGCTCTTCATCCATCACGGCTCCACTCGATCAGCTTGGGTGCGGACACGATCTACTCGTAGTCTTCTAGCACAAAGTCAGGATCCTCTGGAGAAAAATCAACAGGGGTGAGTACAAAAGTACTCAGCAAGCTCCACCTCATCCTACGGGAGGGGAATGACATGCACGACGCACATTAAGCACAATGCATTAGCAATACAACTAATGGTATGCAACTCTTCCCGACACAACCCACAGTAGGTAGCTCACTAGTTGTCAGGACCACACCGTAGCCTGTCCATACCGTGGGCACGGACCATTCGAATGGATTATACACTCTATAGAGGTCGTACACTGTACCCACACGCTCGGCTGCCCGAACGGACAACCGACATAGCCGACACCCAGCCGTGGCTCAACCCCGACTAGTCGCCCCCAAACCCTCGG
Source organism: Panicum virgatum (assembly GCF_016808335.1). Classification (NCBI taxonomy): domain Eukaryota; kingdom Viridiplantae; phylum Streptophyta; class Magnoliopsida; order Poales; family Poaceae; genus Panicum; species Panicum virgatum. Next base: position 28,262,094 of record NC_053141.1, on the reverse strand, counting down.
GTCTGGACCAATCCAGGTCTCACCCCAAAGCATATCCACCTCGGACGACTACCAGGTTAGCCAGTGGGATTAGGCTAAGGTTTGCCCATACAAACTCATGTGGTCGTACTGAAAGTAAGCTAGGTGAGATGTCAAAACAACTCGGTCCTTATGGTTCACCAGGGCAACAACCATCCCTCAACATGTCAACTCGAGCCTACCACCACGGTAGCACTCACCTGCTGGTCTACCACCACGGTAGCGCCGGCTCCAGCATACCCAGCTGCCCTGGTCTCAGCCAGATCCCTTCGTATCCTATTCTCAGCTCTGAATATGCATGACTACTCAGATGCATGCATGAGCACACTCAATCACTCAAGTACTGGTATATGTAATCGATCCTAGACCCTGGCTACAGCTAACCGTCCTCACATGGATGCAACCGCTCACGTAGGGGTCGATGAAACTTGCCTTCGCTTGTGTACGCGTCATCGGCGGCGGCTTCCTGCTCGTGGTACGGGTCTTCTGGCTCCTTGGCGGGCTCCTCCTCGGTCACTCCGTGATCTACGGGCGAGAATGGCACAACCGGCAAACAAACACAAGCAAGCAATAAGCTCAAATGGAGATGAAAATAGGGGGAATAGATAGTATATGATGTGAGGAGAGTTTAGGAAAAGAGTTACGTGAAAAGGAGTTGAGATGAAGAAGATATTGAGTTTACAGTATTGGTTGGTAGAATGATTTGGATTAAGTGCTCACGGCCTGGTGGGTGTTTTGGGCCTTTATTAGTGGAGTTAATGGTCGGGGAAGCTGCCTGCCATCTCACCTTGGCGCGGAACAGCTCGAGGGGGTGGATCAATCGTTGGAGCTTCATTTCGTGAGTCAGCTGGGCTCGGGAGGAGTGGTTCAGCTAGCGGAGCGAAGTGGCTCGGTGTGCTTGGGCGGGTGACGGGGCTCGTCACGGCCTTGCTCCTTTTATAGGCGAGGAGAGCAGCAGCGGCGTCACGTAGGGACGGCGACGGCGTGGGCTGTGGCAGCTCGTCGTCAATGCAAATAGTGGCAGCACTGAAGGCGCGGGCGTCGAGGCGGCAAAGCCGGCGAGGGCGCTGCAGCGGCGTGGGCGAGGTGGGGACGCGGGAGTGGGCGGCACGGCGTGATGCCGGCGGCAGTGCGCGGTCCCGTCGTGGGGCCGGCGTGTCGCGCGTGCGCGAGTGAGAGCGAGCGGGTGAGGCGGTTCGGCGGAAAAAAAATCTCGGCCGGCATTGTGCGTGACGATCCTGATTTTTAGCGAGGTGGGTGCTGCCATGACGGGTCTTTTCAAGGTCAATGGTGTGGGTACTCTGTGGCTTCTAGGGGATGATGAAGTTATGGCAAAGGAGGTAGGTGCTGTCATGATTGTCTGGGAATTATGGCATGGTACGGTGACTCGAGAGGCTTTTATGGAGACGATATGATTTCTGTTCAAGCATGCGTATGCTGGTTACTGGAGAGAACGAATGTACTAACGAAAGCCAAGATTATAAAATAATTTACCTAGTAGTTATGTAATACCGCGTATGACGTTAGTATTATTTTACGTTACTAGTTTAATTGCAACATAAGTTATATTTTAGTGATTGTTGGAAATTGAGACAGCCCTACTAAGTTGAGGATCTACACCAACTCAATTCAGAGTCGGTCAGCTTCTAGTTACTTAGTGTACCGGGCCCTTTTGACGGCAGAGCCGCCTTTTGCTTCCGGGAGGCAGAGCCTACCAACAGATGAAGCTGGCTTCTGGGTGGCAGAGCCAACCTTCGATGAAGCCCAGACCCTTTTGTGATCCCGGGTGGCAGAGCCAACCTTCGATGGATCACAACTTATACACTAAGTACTTACATTTAACCGGGAGACTAACACTTATAAAGACGCTTACCTTATTGAAGCAACAAAGGGACACACACCTAGCACACTCTACCTATGCTCACTTCTACCATGCCCTTGGATGTGTGTGGGATGGGGTGGAGTAGTATGGCAAGGGGTGGCACCCTCCTTATATAGGCACCCATACCCTCTTGGATGAGTGACACTTGTCACACTCTAGGAAGTTCCCTACAAATATCTAAGTTCCCTATAAATATCTAATTCTAGAAAATTCTAAATTTTACCATGACAAGAAAATATCCAAGCTTCTTGTCTTCTTATGATTCTTGTGGAACATTCTAGAACCTTGTCATGGTGAACAAAATTACGCCATGGTTTATCCTTATTTTTTTATAGAACCTTCTAGAAGTTTTGCATTATAAATTTCAACACTCCCCGTTAATCATGATGAAAACTAGGATGTTACAGTGGTTGCAGTGTGTTTAATGAGCATTAACGGGAAGATGAAGCGACGGAGTGGTTTTGGAACTATCATTGCCAAAACCAGGGGGCATGTATTATCGCCATAAATTAACAGGATTAATTTATGGGCTGAAAGCAAGATGGGCTTGAAGCAGGAGACTGAAGAAGGCTTGTAAATCGGCTTTTGCGTGAGCGTTTGGGCCACATGAGCCATGTATCTTTAAATTTAGTTTAAGATTAGAGATAGAGTCCGATCGGGACAAGATCAGTTTAGATTGTTTCCCAAGTCTCCAGACTATAAATATGTACCCTATGTTATTCATGAAAAGAAGAACGTCATCACGTCTCGCAATCAACAATCTTGGCGCATCACCACCCCTAATCTTAGGGTTTCATCCAAGTAAGCGCCATGCTGCCCTGATCGCTCCTTGCGATCAGGGGCAGCGTTGTTCTTGCTTTTACCTTGGTATTACTTGTACTGAAGCGTTTTTTATGGCGAGTAGTACTAGTTATCCTGATGTTCATAGCATGGCTTTTAGTAGATCTGTCGTGCTTTGTTGCTTATTGTCTACGAATATCATGTTGTCTTTACGCGATCATGTTATCATCTTTTTCTAGCTCTTGTTGCATAGAGTTAGCTGCGTAAAGGCAACACTCTGCTTCCTTTATGTCTGGTAGATCTAATCTGTTATGGTTTGCTCTTATTCTTAAGAGTTGGCGTAATATCTGCTAGGTTAGGCCTTGCAAACGGGTTGGACGATCCGGTGGCGTGTTAGATGCTCTGCTTTAGTCTTAACAGGGAATTGATCCGGGAATCGGCTTTTGCTAGTTCTTAGGCCTCTGTTTTGGTTATGGTTTAGTTATCCGTTACGTTTATTAGGCCCAATCACATGTAGGATGTTCCGACCTAGCAGTGAAGCCTTTACCATCATGGATTAGATCATTTAGGTTTAATTGAAGCAGCTTTATAGTTATTCGCTTTAATCATCAATATCCAGATGTAAACAGATCCCATCTGACACCAGGACTAGATCGGCTCTTTAAAGCCGATGCAAGAGTCGTCCCGGGGAGCCGACCACGGCTCGGACTTATGTTTCTACATGTTTGTGTATGCAGGCAAATCATTGCAAGCACGTCCGCACCTTCCTGATCGGGTATAGGTCAGGTGGCATGCCCTGCGTCTTCACAAGCCGCGGCGCGTGCTGGAATTGCGGGCCGTCGACGAGGGAGCAGTGCCTGCCAACGCCCCGGCAACCTCCCGGCTCTTCGTGTTGCCTGCCGCTGCTCGCCGGTGGGTTTCAACCGACAACACGTATCCACTGAGGAACGTGAGTACGCTATCTACAGGTTCAGGTTCATCCAAGGACACACATGTCAGTGTGGAGAGACAGAAGAGAGGACTTTCTATATCTAAAATATATGCCTAGAAGAAGAGATCACATCGCCGTTATACTTCGAGCTAAAAGTGTCGACCGGCTTATACAAGCCGATAGCTCCTAAATGATGCTCTTTCCAATATCCGAACGTGGAGGATTACTAGAAGGCTCGAACAGGGCTGTCACCACCTGCCGGCTACCTTTACAAACCGTGGGACTATCAGACAACTGAGTGGTATAGTCCATCCTAGACACCACATCTATGTCTTTCCCTACTAACCTTAGCCCTGGCCAAGACTACCCTTTTCTATCCGGGGCTTAAGCTAAGATCAAATGCTACTCGCTAGCATACACATCAACTAATATAAGGCAGATATGATAACTTGCGATCTAAACTCTAATTCCAGATAAAAAAAGAAAGAAAGTCTCGAATACTTACAACCGAATAAGCATCCGTTGAGGTACAAGCGGAGAAGAGTGCCGACAAACCCGGCACTTCCCCCGACTCCTCCTCACTCCCCTCCTCTTCTTCTACACCTCCTAGTCTACCTAAGCATCTAGGATGAAGGCCTCAAGCTCCAAGGGAGGAAGGGTGAGTTGAGAGGGTGAGATGTGTGTGTGTGTGTGTGTGTGTGTGTGTGTGTGTGTGTGTGTGTGTGTGTGTGTGTATGTGTGTGTGTTCCTCTACCCCTGCCTTTGTATTTATAGGAGGGCGCCACCCCGAGATCGTAGCTCTTCTCTGCAGAACCGACATTGGGAGCCAGTGAGGGAGCACCACGTGGCAAAGTTGAGGCGGTGGGGCCCATGGGCCTGGTCAGCCGACCAGTAGGTCGCCCGGCCTCCCAGTGGGCCCACCGACCACCACTTTCGGTCCACGGGTTCCTTCCTGGGCCCACTTGTCAATGGCATGAGGTTTATCTTTTATCATGTCGGTTCCTTGCTCTGGTGGGCCATATACTCCATATTCTGACACGTGTCACGTCCTGATTCATCAGAACGTTGTGTCTTGGATTAAACCACACCATTATGCTGCAAAATTAGCTCAAAATCACCTGCACACATTCTAGAACATCAGCTATGGAATCTGTTAGTAAATAAATCTATCCTAGCATTTATTCCACATTTTGGTTCCTTTTCGTGTAGGAGTTGACGGTCGAAATTGGTCGTTAATGACCGTCAACACAGCGTATCTGTACTTGGTCCCCGAAGGTGACTGAATGACTGCGGAGATGCCTACTCCGTCATTGCACCATGCCCCGTTGCAGTATGTGACCCATGGTTCTATGGGTGCCTCTTGCTAGAAAGTGGGGTTAGTCCAATCAGCGATGAAATTTGCTAGTACTTGTGACTTGATGACGGTTCTTCTCTCGATATCTATGTAGAATTCTCAAAGCTCCGCAGCCCATTTGCTTATTCCTGCCGAGGCCTCTCTGTTATGAACAAGTCATGTATAGGTTGGCTTGTCACTACTATCATTCTATGACCTTCGAAGTAATGCCTTAGCTTCCTTGAAGCCATTACCACTGCATAGGCAATTTTTTCAAGTTTCGAATAGAACAACATGGAGTTTGAGAGTGCCTCTGAGACAAAGTAAACTGGTAGTTGCTTTAGGTGGCCCTCGATCTACCTTTCCACTACAAGTGCTGCGCTGACGGCCAAAGGGGAAGCTGAAACGTAGAGCAGCAGGGGGTCCTTGGGATTAGGTGAGATCATTTTTGCCATGTTTTTCAAGTATTCTTTAAGGTCATGAAAGGCCTTCGATTGCTCTTCGCCCCATACAAATTTGCTTGCGCTTCGGAGGACCTTGAAGAACGATAAGCTTTGATCCGCTGATCGAGGAATGAATCGGCTTAAGGCTGCTATTCTTCCTATGAGCTTTTGTACCTCTCTGATTGATTGTGGCTCTTCCATATCTTGCAAGGCCTTGATTTTCTCTGGATTTGCCTCGATGCCCTTTGTTGAAACCAAACAGCCCAGGACCTTACCCTTGTGCACTCCGAAGACACATTTTTCCAGATTTAGGCTTAAGTTTCCCTTCCCAAGGTTAGCAAAGGTTTCAACCAGGTCTGCCACATGGTTCTCTCTGTGGGTACTGACAACTACAATGTCATCGACGTAGGCCAGTATGTTCCTTCGCAGCTGAGGAGCAAGCACAACTGCTGACATTCTTGAGAATGTATGTCCTGCATTCTTGAGACCTTCGGGCATCCTTACAAAACAGTAGGTGCCGAAGGGGGTAGTAAAGCTAGTTTTCTCTTCATCTTCTTTTCTCATTCATATTTGATGGTATCCCGAGAAGCAGTCAAGGAGGGACATCATTTGGCTGTTGGCGGCATCATCGACCACCTTGTCAATTCTTGGTAGCGGGAAATCATCCTTCGGGCAGGCCTTGTTCAGATCTGTGAAGTCAATACACATTCGCCACTTTCCATTCTTTTTCTTGACGGGGACGATGTTGGCCAGCCAGGTTGGTACTTGACCTCCCTGATGACCTTCGCATCTAGGAGCCTCTGAACCTCCGCCTTAACAGCTGCGACCTTGTCATCAGACATCTTTCGAAGCTTCTGCTTTTTAGGTCGAACTTTGGGATCAATATCTAGCTTGTGCTCAATTATGTCGCGGCTTACGCCGCGAAGGTCACTTGCAGACCAAGCGAACACGTCTTGATTTTTGTTAAGAAATTCTAACAAACTTTGTTCTTCTTTTGGCGCGAGGGTTGTGCTTATGGTAACCTCCTTGTCGGGCAAATATTTGTCAAGGGGTACTCTTTTGGTTTCTGTTTCTTGAAAATTTTGCTTCTCTTTGTCCCTCTTGGGCTCCTTGAACGGCGGAGGTTTCTTGTCAGCCTCGAGGACATGTACGTTCCTCTGTCTGGGGGCTACACCTCTTTCTATGTCTCTGGCCAGCTGTTGATTGCCTCGGACAGTGATAACCCCTTTTGCAACGGGTATCTTCATGCATAGGTAAAGTTGGTGGACCACTGCTTCAAACTTATTGATGAGCCCTCTGCCGAAGATTGTGAGGTAGGGGTAGTTCATTTCTACCACATTGAAGGTTACATGCTCTGTCCTGGGATTGGATGTGTCCCCGAAGGATACGGGCAATGCAATCTTGCCCAAGGCGTTCACCCTCTTGCCTCCGAAGTCTATGAGTGAGATATCTGATGGCTATAGGAGGTTGCGATCGATGTTCATTTGATCGAAGGTACTGGAGAAGATGATGTCTGCAGAGCTTCCAGTATCCACTAGGATCTTCCCTATTGTCCAGCCTTGAATGTTGGCTTCGATGACAAGGGCATCAGTGTGAGGGTAGCTGAGTAGCTGCACATCTTCCACAGAGAACATGATGGGGAACTGAGACCACTGTGTTCTTTTGTGAAGACCTTCGGGCATGATGGAGTGAACTTGCTTAAAGTAGTTTTTCCTTTGCCTCTTGTTTTGAAACTCGAGGGAGGAGCCCCCAGAGATGGGCATGATCATGCCAAAAGTTGGCAGCGGACCTGGTTGACTCTGATAGGGGTTTGGATTCTCCTCCTTGAGCGGAGGCCCTGTAGGTGGTGGCGGAAGGCTTTCTTGGGGGTTGGAGTTCGGAGGTTGCGATTGCACTCGTTGAGAGTTTGGCTGCGGGGGCTGCCAGTTTGTTGGGTATGGGTTATAGCTAAAGGCTGGCATTGGTTGGAAGGGGCTGAAGGGTGGTACTGAGGGTAATGCCTGCGGAGTGGGGTTGTATGCATGGCTCGAGGGTACGAGGTTGTAATGTTGGATTTGCTGGGGGTTATAGGTTTGGCCTGATCCAGTCCAGCTTGTGTGACTGACCAGTTTTGCTTTCTTCTCTGCTTCCATTATATCAAGGGTTTTCTTCTTTTCTGGGCAGTGGTTCGTGGTATGGTCTGACTCTGTGCCATGGAAGTGACAGAAGAATTTTTTCGGTTGGTCCGGAGGTCCCTGGCCTCGGCCTCTTCCACGCCCCCGGCCACGGGTGGATCTGCCTCCTCTATGGGGGTCATGGCAGTGATTGCTTGGTTGTGAATTGAATGTTTGCAGAGCAGGGGGTGTTATGTAGGGTTTAGCGTCGTGGTGTTGAGATGCCCTCTGCAAAGGTTCCACTGGGAATATGTATTGAGGGTTGTGTCTTGTACTGTTCTGGTTGCCGTGTGGCCAGCCTTGCTGTTGTCTCATCAGCTTTCTTTGCTCAACCCTTATGCGATGGTCTGCGTCGGACCTCGCATACTTCTCCACTTCTGTGTACAGTTGTGCCAATGTCTTCGGGGGTTCTCTGGAGAGATGTGAGGCTAGCTGGCTTGGTAGTAGCCCGGCAATGCAGTTCTCTATTGCTGCCTTCTCGGAGAAGTTTGGTGTCTGCGCTTTCTTCTGGACGAACCTTCGGAGATAGTCGGGTAGTGGCTCCCGATCCATCTGGAAGCATTGGAACTCTTCCACGGAGGTTATGGCTGCTTTCTTGAAGACTTAGAAATCTTGTTTCAGTCTGTCCCGGAGGTGAAACCAACTTGTGATCGACAGTGGTGGAAGGTAGGAATACCATGTTGCGAGAGGACATTCGCAAGCCATAACAAATAATTTGGCCATGATGGGGTCGTCTCTTCCTGTCGAGGCTATTGTTGCCTCGTAGGTCATGAGGAACTGGTTTGGGTCCACAGAGCCGTTGTACTTTGGCAACTGTGTGGGCTTGTAGCCGAGGGCCAGGGTGTGAGCTGAAGCTGTGGGGATATCGGAGAAGTTGGATCAAAAGGGGGGTTTGCTTGGTAATGCTGCTCTTGAGGAGGATTTGTCTCGTGGTGAAGGTTGTAGACTTGGGGTTGACGGGAAGCTTCTATCTGACCCGCATCTTGTGCCTGCAAGGCCTTGTGGAGCTGCTCAACCTCAGATTGCATCCTTGCAAGCTTGCGTTTGGCCTCGGCCAGCTTCTTTGCCTGAGTTATTGCTTGTTGCTATGTTGCCAGCTGGATGGTGAGGTTGGCTTTTTCCCTCTCGAAGGCCTTGAGCTTGAGAGCTGTTTGTGAGTATTCATCTTCCTCATCGTGTTGTGTTTCTTCATCCTCAATGAACTCTATGTCTTGGTTGATCAATGTAGCCTTGTTCTTCTCTTGGGCAGAAGGCTGCCCTTGGATTTGTGTGCCTGCTCCGGTGGTTTGAGGAACAGTTTGCTCCGGAGCGACAACAGCTAGGATTGGGATAGTGTGGAGGTTGGAAGTTTCCGCTTCGGTGGTGGCGGTGTTTGCGGTGGTGGTGGCGGCCTTCTTCTTTGTGGGAGCCATTGGGATTGTTTCTTGAGCTAGGACACGGTGCGCGCCGCTGTTGGGATCTTCGCACCTGAAGGTTGCTAGGACGCCGAACAGGCAAGGCAAAAGGAACAAAATACTCAAAGACCTTCGGATAGTAACTCAAAGTGAGATTTTCCCAACGATCAAAACTGGGGGTATTTATAAACCCAACCCTCACGGTACATTTACATTTTTGCCCATACATTTGCACCTTATGTCAGCACTTTCGGAGCCCTAGACTAGTCTTTTCATCCTTCGCGGTTGAAGAGTTACGCCACACAAGTTTTCTCCGAATCATAATCGACACGCCTCTTCTGGTCCTCCGAAGGTTCCCGGAGGCCCTGGGGCATTCCGTCCTCTGGGCTGTCTCGCCTGCTTGGGACCGAAGGTCTTCAATGTTCTCGCCCATGGCTTATACGTGGTGTGGTAACCTTCGATCGAGCAACCTCTGCGGGTCATAGGCTTCGAACCAAGGCTTTGACCTATGAAACAGTAAAGATATTCCAAAAGCCGGCCGAAGGTTAAGGGGGTTAGTATCAGCTGCCGTTGTGCTCATAACCTTCGGGTATATAACCCTCGGAGGTAGCGATCCCCAATAGTGACGAGCGCAGGCGGTGACGTGGAGGTGGCGAGGAGGCGGGGTGGAGGTGGTGTGGCGGCAGCGTGCGTCGTGTGTGGGCCCTGCGTGTTTGTGGGTGTGTGGTTAAGTATGGCCGCTGACTTTGCCAAGTGCCAGTGATCTGGCACTCAGCAAAGCTATTGTTTTATATCTCAAATTTAATTTATATGAATTAAACTTCTGTAATTACTATTAAAATATAATAATTATGAAATGGACCCAAAAAAATACCAAAATTTCACATGAAAAAAAAATCTATGTTGTCTATTGCCCATACAAAAAGTTTTGAAGTCAAACCCCAATTCACTGTTAGTTTGACTCCAAATCTTACAGAATCCTCAACTATATATAAGATCCTTCTTCGGATATGCTTTGGATTGTAAGCAATGTATGTTACAAACTATGAGAAACTTTCTCATTTTTTTATGACAGCCTCAACATATGATATCATGAGATCTGACAAATCTCATGATTTTTAGAGTTCGTTTGCTTTTTATAAAATTTTAAATCAATTCCGCCGTACGTTCGTGGTCATGATTCGTGAACAAAATGTTTGAAATTTCCTTTCATTTCCCAGATATGCACTAGCATTGGAGTCAATAACATGAATATAATTTTTCCATTCATTTATTCCACTATTCGAATAACTTGCAGTTCAAATTTGACTACTTATCCTCACAAATTTCTTAATAAATAAATTAACTAAATATAGCAAATAGGTCGGGGAATATACCAAATTTTAACATGGACTACCACATACGGCACAAGGAAAGCATAAAAAGTTTGTACGGTAGAAGGGAAAAAAAATATTTGCCGAGTGCCATAAAAAACACTCGGCAAAGTCAATTGTATGCTGAGTGTCACATAATATATTCGGCAAAACATTAGCTTTGCCGAGTGTAATAAAATACACTCGGTAGAATATTGACTTTGCCGAGTGCCACTAACGAACACTCGGCAAAGTTCTAACAGTCGTTACTGTGTTTGACGTGCAGGGGGCATGTGCTATTTCTTGCCGAGTGTATTTGTTTGCTGAGTGTTTTTTGGTTGTTCACCGTGTGCGTTGTGTCCTGCACTCCACAAATTGGACATTTTGTCATATTTTTTTTGTTGCCGAGTGTTTTATTGTACACCAAGTGCCCAATAAAATGCACTCGACAAACCAATAGACACTCGGCAAATTTGGGTTTTTCTGTAGTGCGTGGACAATCACCGACAAGGGTACCGCCTTGTCGACCCTAGCCCAAAGCAAATCACGTGGACTTAGCATTTTTTGTACGGTTTTTTTGTCTATAATCGTTTGTTATTGACTCAACTCAAATAATGATTTCATCATCATCTATACCAAGAGGCGATATTATCGATCATTTCTGGTAGATCAAAGAAATTGTCATCTGAGATTTTTTAACAGCTTGTATTGACCATTTCTGATGTAGTGTGTAGTATGTTAGAGACTAGAATCACGAAGATTATAGTAAGAGGAGGAGGCTGGTCTGCCTTATTATTTTATACTTCCTCGGTTCCAAATTATAATAACTTAATTTGACTATATTTTTTATTATGGTTTTCTTTATTAATCAAAGTTCTTTAATAATAATCTAATTTGACTGTATTTGTATAAAATTTTTGAATAAAACGAGTGGTCAAATTTAAGATTAAAAAAGTCAAACTAACTATAAAACGGAGGGAGTATCTCTCTACCCTCTTACCCCAAGAAAATATCTCTCTAGTCTCAACCCAATAGAGGCTTAACTTAGTCATCCTTTTGCGTTCACACATGTAGTTAGAAAAAATAAATAAATAGGACCCTTGTACTTCCTCCATCCAGTTTTGATAGATATATTTTCATATGGCACAATGACCAAAAACACCAAGTGTGACCAAAAACACCAAGTGTGCTTATCAATCTAATAAATGCAACACAGGCTTTTTGTTGGTCCTCTAATGTTTTAACTGGGAACTCCTCGTTACTAGTGTTATTTATTACCACAGCCCATATGCCAATAGCAAATATAGCTATCATTTTTTAATATTTGAGTTTTTGAAATATATCTATCAAAACTGGATGGAGAGAGTAATAATTTGATTGGTTATCCTCCCAATTAGCCGCATCTCTATTTATTTTAGTGTACTGGTGGGATGCTTTTTGTTCATAAAAGATTCTATAACTTTTTATCACATCTCATGAGAATTAATGCGTTTCCTCCAATTAGTAATTAATGTTAAAGATGGCCAAACAATGAAAATAAAAAAAACGAACATGAAGGAATAATACTCTCTCCCTCTCCCTCTCTCTCCCTCCCTCTCTCTCTCTCCCCGGAATAATACACACACAAGCAATGTTGTTTATACTTGTTTACAATGATCACTCTTCTAGTATATATACCTAGGCCTTGTTTGGTTAGAGAGCACTATTTCTAGCGCACGCAAGCCGATAAAAAAATATTCCACCCATGAAGCTCAGAATGAAGTCTATTTGCAAAATCTTTTTAGGGATGGGTGTAACTTTTTGCGATAAATCTAATGATGATAATTAATCGATGATTGGCTCACTACTACAGAACACAACATTAGTCCCGGTTGGCAACTATCTTTTATCCCGGTTTTACAACCGGGATCCCGTATCCGGGACAAATGTGCCCAACCCTTTTGTCCCGGTAGGTATAGACCCGGGACCAATGTAATTTTTAGGAAACAAAAAAAATCAGCCAGGTCAGCTCGTCTGCGCACGCAAGCAGCTTCTCCCCCATTTCTAATTATTTCTCCAAAATAGCAATCACAAAATCAATTACAATCACAAATAAATCTTCCACAAAATCAATCACAACTACAAAAGATTCATTCACAAATCAATTCCAATCATATATATACATATTTGAAAAAAAAAGAAAAAAAACTAAAGCCTGGCCGCGCGGCCGGGGCTAGCTGGCCGCCGGCCGCGCTTCCCGCAGGAGCCGGCCAGATCCGGCCACGTCGGGGCTAGGCCGAGCCGCGGCCGCGCCAGGGACGCGCAGAGCTCGCAGGGCACCCGCCAGCGCCGGTCATGGACGGAGGCGTCTCGCCGGCCCCGCCTGCCGAGCCTGGCCGCGCCTCCCGCCGGAGCCGGCCAGATCCGGCCGCGCCGAAGCCAGGCCGAGCCGCGCCGGGGCCACGCCGAGCTCGCCGGGCACCCGCCCGCGCCGGCCATGGGCGGAGGTGTCTCGCCGGCCCCACCTACGCCGGTGCCCGGCGGCGGCTCACTGGCCCGCACCCGCGCGGCGGCTCGCCGGCCCCACTGGCGGAGCCGGCGGCGCCCGCGAAAGCTAAAGGAGTGAGGGGATCAGAGGAAGCCCAAGAGCCATGACCGGCGGTGGAGAGATCTTGAGGGAGAAAGAAAGAGATAGATGAGAGAGAGCACAGAGCTGTGGAGATAAATAATTGATGGAGACGGCTTTTTGTCCCGGGTGGATACTTTACCCGGGACTAAAAAGTCCCCTTTAGTCCCGGGTGAAGTCATCAACCGGGACTAAAATATTTGGTCCCGGCTGGTGACTCCACCCGAGATTAAAGATGACCCTTTAGTCTCGGGTGAAGTCATCAACCGGGATAAAAGATCTTTTTTATCTCCCACCGGCCCTAGACTTTAGAACCGGGACTAAAGACATTATTGGTCCCGGTTTCAACCACAGCCGGGATAAATGTGTAGGATCAAAGCCCTGTTTTGTAGTAGTGGCTATAGCAATGCTATAGTAACCATCCTTAAATTACGCGGTCAAATGCCTCATTAGATTCTTCAGGGTTCTGGAGTTGGTTTTGTAAACTGACTTAGTTTGACATTGTAATTAGCGGTCAAAATATTAGTATTCCTAGCACAAACTAGCACAAGAACGAACCAAACGGGGCTCTAGAAACCTAGAATACTCCAAAAGGTCTACTGAAGATACCTACTTTGTCTCATAGAATCATGCATCACGGTTAAAGATCAAGATGTCTTTGTATCTGTGCCATGCAGAAATTATGCTAACTGTGACCACATGTATACCTAGTAATTAATTATCACATGTATAAACTAAATCAAGTGCTAACTATATTTATATAATTAATTTGCTCAAGCATGCATAAAAACACTAATCTCGACCAGAAGGTAACGATCGTTGTAGCATTTGGCCTTCTCTCAGCAGTGGTAATTATATGCTTACATTTATAAAATTAATTGTCAGCTACTTCGAAGAAGAGCCCAAACATCACGACCAAGAAGCATAATGACGCCCAGGTAAATGCAAGCGAATGTCTGAAAAAGGAAAATTTTCACAGGAGATGAGGTCAGCGCTGGAGCGCACCACGTCGAAATGACGTGACTACCTCTCATGTACATATATACGTCAACTAGCTACAAGCAGATTACTCACCAGTCGTAGGCATCCTTCCGCTGGAGGTGTGCGGGGCGGCGCGTCGGGGCTCGCATCCGCACCTGCTGCAGGTTGCGAGGAAGGCGCGCCGTGACTCACGGCGGCGACCGCACCTTGACTCGCCGGGCGTGGCGGCGGCGGCGGCGGTGGCTTCACGCACAGCTTGACCGCCGCCCTGTACGGGCGCCGGTCGCCGAAGTAGGCCCCCGTGGCACCATGGTACCAGTAGGAGCCCGCCCTGCTACCCTTGCGACCGGGCGCGGCGGTCGGCGGCAACCTAGCAGGGAGGACGAAGCCCCTGTTGCCTGCTGCTACCACTAGCGCTCCGCCGTCGGCCCTGGTGACGAGGACGGTGGGACAGTGCGCGCGGCAGATGCAGCACCGCCGGTCGTGCCAGAAGACGCAAATGTTGTCGTCACCATAGGGGTAGGTACCCACCCGGCGTCCTCGACGTCCTCGGCGCCGTCCGGGGTGGTTGGTGGGTGGGGGCGGTCGCCGGCGTGGTCGCCGGCGGCCGGGGTGGTGGTGGGCGGCGGCGGGCCTTAGGGATTCGGGTTTCCCGGGGGAGCCGAGGTCCACCGGTGTTAGAGGATTCGGCGGCGGCGGCGGTTCATCCGGCGGCGGTGGGCGAGGGGGTGCGACAGCACCCCCGGCCGGGCGGGGCGGGGCGGGCGGTGGGCGGCGGCCGGCAGCGGTGGCAAGCTAGCCGGCGGGGTCGGGTGGGTACCTACCCCTATGCTGACGGTAACCGCGTCGCAAATGTTGTCGTCACCATAGGGGTAGGTACCCACTCGGCGTCCTCGACGTCCTCGGCGCCGCAAATGTTGTCGTCACCATAGGGGTAGGTACCCACCCGGCGTCCTCGACGTCCTCGGCGCCGTCCGGCGGCAGTGGGCGGCGGCCGGCGGCGATGGCAAGCTAGCCGGCGGGGTCGGGTGGGTACCTACCCCTATGCTGACGGTAACCGCGTCGTGCCGGAAGAAGCGGATCCTGGTGGCGCAGATGTCGCGGTGGCCGCACCGGCCGACGGCCACCCACTCGATGGGCTCCGTGCACACGCAGCAGCACCGGGGCTCGGCGTTGTCGATCACGACGGCGTGGCTTTCCTGGGCATTT
Organism: Panicum virgatum; assembly: GCF_016808335.1. Lineage (NCBI taxonomy): Eukaryota > Viridiplantae > Streptophyta > Magnoliopsida > Poales > Poaceae > Panicum > Panicum virgatum. Next base: position 28,247,013 of record NC_053141.1, on the reverse strand, counting down.
CTTGCCGCCCGTGTCGGAGACGGACTCGATTAGCCGCGACTCGAAGAGCACACGCATTGCACGTCTGCACCCCTTCCGTACGCACGTTCCGGCCAGCACACCGCGCCCTCCGCCGCGCTGAGGCAGACCGCTCCGGACCTGGAGCTGGAACGCGGGAAGCACCGCCAGGTAGACCGTATACGAGACAGCGACGGCGCCGCCATGGAAACGTTGTTGACGAGCTGCGGCGCGGGGGAGCAGAGGAGTTTCAGAGCTAGTCTGAGGAGCGCGAGCGTGGCTGCGGGCGACCTCAGGTTGCAAACATCCTGGGAGCAAAGCAAGCAACCGGCCGGGCAACAGGAACACAGGACGCAGTATGCACCAAATCTCACATCCTACATTCCAGGGTAACTCGAATCGGCATGCATACAGATTCCAACAAGGATGATAACTGAGCAACAAGCATATAAACGAGAGTGAAACACAATATCAAGGGAGCAGCTATATGTGTCTTCATTCCTGATCAGCTGGAATGCATGCAACTAATAACAGTTCAAGTCTCATTCGGCAAGTAGAGTGCTGGTGACGGCAAAGTGATAAGCTAACACGGGAGTTTTCCCCATCTCGGTCTCAAAATTGAAGTTCCTGAGTATTTCTACACGTGTAACGTACACGAAAGAGAGCGATAGCAGAGTATATCACAATGGTCTCGGGCAGAATTAACAAAAAGTAGCGTGCCGTGTAGCCCCGAGCCTTGTTACTGCAACCACTGTAAATCACCAGGTAACTTGCAGAGGAGGTAAACCGAAGATTTTCTACCCCAAACAGAAACGTCAAGTGTTCCAGAACTGAAAATGCAACAATGAACGATGTCAGATCAGATGTATACACAATTGCTGCCAAAAATTAGTAGACCATAAGAACAGGTACACATTCAATTATACCAATATCTCACTGTCGGATTGTTATTCCGGCCAGTCCACCCGAGGAGTGCCTGGCGGTAGAGTTTCAGAACAGGGATTTCAGGACCAAGAGCTCGATGGTAACACGAAGACGCAGGGACTTAGACAGGTTCGGGCTGCAATGTGCGCAATACCCTACGTCCTGTGTTCGGGGTTGTATTAGGGTTTGTGGAATGATGCGAAGAAGAAGTCTCTCTATGGGTCTACCTACGCCTCCTTTATATAGAGCAGGAGTCGCAGGGGTACAAGTAAGATATGCTCGGGTTGTTTACAAGAAAGAAGGTCGGTTAAGATCCCTAGATATCCGGACTTCTAGTTGGAACCTTTCATCCTGATCTACTGAAGATCTTCCCAGCACACAGCCGAGTCGCTGCACGTCGGGTAGTTGTTGCCGAGTCACCGAGCAGGGTAGTCACCCAGACACTGGGACCCTACTCGGCAGGGAGGTACATAGATCTACCTTCGTTACTCACATTCTCGGACTAAATCAATATCACAATTTTCTTATGCAGTCCTTTGGTTGAAAGAAATTGAAAACTATTGTAATAGCACTCAGAGAAGCTAACTGAAATGACCAATATCATTCAGCACATATAGTGATCATGGTACAGTGTGTTGACGACCAAATTTGGCAGGGACCGGTCTGACCGGTATGCCCAAGCGGTCTGACCGGTTCAGGTTCCCGTAATCGGTCTGGCACGACCGACCGGTCTGACCGGTCTAAGCAGAGTCCGAGTACAACTAGAGATTTTTATAGATTTAGATCTGTAAAAGGATTTCTTGTTGGATAAGTCCCCCCACCCTATAAATATAAAGGGTCACGACCGATTGAGGGTATCCAATCGATCAAAAACACAATAATACATTACTTTTTCTCTATATTTTATTGCATTTTCTTTTATCTCCAAACCCTACCTCTTTCAACCCCTATCTGCTGTTCTACCTTCGTCTACGTGACGTCTGAAGGCTTCTAGGTGACCTGCCGACCCTAGAACAACCCTACGTGCGCTTGCCCTGACGGGGTCTCTCCCAGGCGAGCGTTCGTCGGACTTCGCTGTTCTGCACTGGCGAACCGGTCTGACCGGTTACCCTGACCTGGCTGACCGGTCTGAGCATCGGCGTTGCAACTGTGCAGTCACTCGCTGCGCGTTCGAGCGCGTTCGTGTGTTGGCCTCGAATAGGTGCCAACATATTTTGGCGACTCTGCTGGGGAAGAAAGATTTTGGTTGTAAAGCCGATCTAGTCTACTCCATCTACTACCATGGTGAAGCTGTCGAATCCTGGCGAGATCGATGTCGAGAACATCAGCAGGCCGTCTGTTGATGAGTTGCCGCTCGAGGATCGTCAACCTTATGAAGCCTTCATAAAGAATTGTGAAGAGGGGAGCAACCAGTGCAAGGAAAAAGAAATCGGAGAAAAGCGTCGGTGGTTCTTGTCTCACTTCTCCAAGAATCGGAAGGGTAATGTCTCCAAAGACAAGGAGGTGGTCATTCTTTCAGATGAGGAGGAGCAGGCCAAATCAAACACCAATGTAAGTGCTGCAACATCGCCCATTACTTTGGAGCAAATTAGTCAATCGGTGGTTAGTGGTCAAGAAAAAATACTTGCTACTGTTCAAAACATGATTGATAAATCATTAGAAAAGCAACCTTTGATTGATGATAGTGGTGCTCCTAGATCTAATGTTGATGGCACTTTTTATCAGAATATTATGCCTCCTGAGTCATCGGCAGTACATGCGCCCCATTATGGCATGTCGATGAATTTTTATAATGGTCAGAGAAGCCCAGAACATTACTGTACGCATGGAGCGGTCGGTCAGACCGGTCATGGAGGATCGGTTCCAACCGGACAGACCGATTCTGAAGCCTTAGTTGCATATCCATCTTCCCCTGACCCAGTTGCTAGTGTACCCTATGTTTCGGCTGAATTTAGCCGAATGAATAATTCATACACTATGCCTCGTCAGAGTTCAGGTTATTCATATGATGCAATGCCAAATAATGGATATTTGCAGCAAACACCATATACACAACCGAACTATGCACCGCATGTGCCGAATAATTCTAGTGCTAATGTGCAAAAGCCAAATGATTCTTATTTTAATTAGATACTTGAGAAACATAAGAGAGATTTGGCAATTATGTTTAAAGAAAATTTCGGCATAGAACTTAAGAATAAAACTCTTGTTTGTCAAAAATTTTATCCTGAGAGTTTTGATTCTATGCCATATCCTCAAAATTTTAAGGTGCCAGAATTTATTAAATTCATTGGGGAGGATAGTAGGACTACATGGGAGCATGTTAGTCAGTTTCATGGATAGATGAAAATCTATGGTAGTCTTGATCATTTAAAAATTAGAATGTTCCCTTTGTCATTATCTGCGACGTCTGAAGGCATTCTAGGTAGCCTGCCAACCTTAGAACAACCTTACATGCGCCTGCCCTGACGGAGTCCCTCCCGGGCGAGCGTTCGTCGGACTTCGCCGTTCTGCACTGGCGAACCGGTCTGGCCGGTTACCCTGACCGGTTTGAGCATCGGCGTTGCAACTGTGCCGTCGCTCGCTATGCATTCCAGCGCGTTCATGTGTTTGCCCCGAATAGGCGCCAACACAGTGTACTATTCCAGGGAAGTTAGGGATTTTTAGGCGCCCATAACCTATGTGGAAAAGAATATATACTATTATCAATAACTCACTACTGCATTTTTACTCCATGGCCCAAGCTGAATGCTCAATAACATGGACTCAGGGAAGAATAATGCATACTACTACGTATATGATGGTCCATCTTGTCACAGAACTAGTAGATCAAGGTGCCCAATAAGTAAATTTGGAGGACAGCTGATGTTTGATGTTGAGAACTCAGTATTTGACAAATAGTACTAATGGCACATTAACTTTCCATAATCTAGAAGAATAATTAATATCAAAGATGCAACAGTTTCAACAACAAATGAACACAAACTTTTAAGGGAACTACACCATGTTAACCATTTGGTCGTGGCATTGCATATATGCAAGCTGATAAGGTCTACTACCTATGAAAACAGAGAACCCAAACTGCCTGATGACATAGAACTATCACGTATTGAAACAAAGGTTATAAAAAAGAGAAGCTCAAATGTATTCACAGCATCAACAGAAAGGAAATAACAAGAAATTCAACCCACATTGGTGCTATGGTTAGTCAAGCTGAGGATCTAATTTGAACTTTTTAAGGAAGGAATCTATGGACTACATGGCAACTAAGCAGCATATTCATGCAGCAATCTGACCGTGACTGGAAAATTGGTCCTGCAGCAGAGTACTAAAGATTATTTCACTAGGTACATGAATTCAAACCAAACACACTAGAGAGAATACTAGGTAGCGACTGTTGGAACTTTTCTTTGATAACAGGAACCTAAATTTAGCTGCCAGGTTAGGTATACACAGAATATTAAGAGCGAACAGATCACATACAAAGATCTTATACATTTATCAAATGCTATGCAGGCAAAGCATCCCCTGTTAAATTCATTGCTTAGACAATAAAGACGACGGCTAAAGCAAAATGATTTCCAGTTTGGCTAAGGTAACCCACTAATAGCAAATGTTTACTGAAACAGCCAGTAACTTGACTGTATTGTCAAGACTAAAATTAAAGCAGAGAAAAAAATACAAATGAGAGTAAATTAAGGCTTATGGAACAAAATAAGAATATATGTGGACAGGGAAAAAATGTCATGACTCATGACATAAAAACTATAACACTGATTGAAATATTCCTTTACGCGCCAAAGCAAACCTTGATCATTTCTCAAGTAAACATCGAAATGCACTGTTGATATGACTTAAACAAAAAGCGCTGTGCCCAAAGGAAAAAACATTGGGAGGCCCATGAAACTTATCAAGCTTTACCCATGGCTCGTGGGTTAGATAGAAACGAACATTGGGAAAAATTTCAGAGCACCATAATTCCGAATACACCTAACTTGTTCTCTCTAACAATTAAAAAATAACTCATGTCGCACATATTTACTTCTAGGCCCATGTTGAATGCTCAAGAACAATAAGATTAACTAGGTGCAATGTAATGCAAACTGTAATTGATGATTCATATTGGGCATATTATCAGAAATTTAGAGCTCAGTGTGCTGAACAAGGACATATTGGTCAATATTGTGATAACATTTTCAAAGAAAATCCAGCACGCGACAACCAATACCTGTGGCATACTGAACTTTCCTTTTTATATGGGTCTAGTACCAGCAAGATCACAACAACATCACATACTAATTAATGCACACAAACTTTTTAAGGCCACTACATCATGTACACTAGCTTATAACTCTGTATATTTGGAAGGTGCGAAAAACTGTCGCCTTGTGACATGAACAGAGAAGCCCAAACAAAATGATTTGCTATTAAGAAGATGGAACCTACAACCCGCATTTAATTTATGAAGGTTCCATTTCGGGCAAAATTCGCATGGCAATCAAAGCAGCGCCACCTGACAGCACTAAAATAGTCGTCCAGCCATCGTGTGTTTAGTTGGTGAAAAAGTTTGGATTTTAGTACTGTAGAACATTTCGTTGTTATTTGGCAAATAATATCCAATTATGGACTAATTAGACTTAAAAGATTCAGCTCGTGCTAATCAGTTAAACTGTATAATTAATTATTTTTTTCAACTGTGTTTAATACTCCATGCATATGTTCGAAAATTTGATGTGACGGGTAAAAATTTTGGGAACTAAACAGTGCCAAATTGGTACGCAACGCATAAAAAATGAGCCCTACAGAGAATCCCCCCACACATGAACCTACAATTGGATATCTACCTCAGTTCGGACACATCGAACAGAAACTCAAATCAACCTTTCAACGATCAGCTCGGAATGGACGAAGACACATCCAGGCATCGCGCAGGCTGGTACGGTACGTCGAAAGAGCAGAGAGGTTGTACCTTGGAAGACCGCACGCTAATTCCTCCGCGCACGGCGTCCCCTCCTCCCAGGCTGACGCTCCGGCGCTGGTGGCGGCACCGGCTCCCTGGCCATCTCCCTCCTCCTCCTCCTCAAGCACAGCACCCAAGCGTTGAAGGCGAGGCCGGCACCAATGCCGAGGGTGGCGTTCCGCCAGTAGTACGCCTCGTACGCCTAGTCGACGCTCCGGCCCTGCCACGGGAGGGGGTGGGAACCGTTAGCGCGCCGCCGCCGAAAACCCCACAAACAAATCCGGCGCATCAGGAACTCCCAGGCCAGAGAGAGCGAAGCAGAGAAAAGGGGGAGGAGAGGAGGGAGGCGATCGAGCCGAGCGCCCGGTGAGGATTACCACCGCCCAGAAGGCTCTCTGGAAGAAGAGCGCGGTGAGGCCGTGCAGGGCCTTCTTGACCTTGCCGTCGGCGCTGATACAGCCCTTCCAGACCCCCGATGTCAGCGCTGTAGTAGGCCACCAGCGTGGTGCCGGCGTACTAGAGGGCGCCCTCGTAGTTGGTGAGATCCATGGGAGGGAGGGAGCGGAGCGTGCGGGAAAACCTAGGCTTCTCAAGGCTCTTTATCGGGTGCGGGGAAATCGGTTGCGTGTCCAGCCAGCTCCAGCTGTGGAGGGGGAGGGGGGATTCCGTTGCGCGCACCCGGTTGATCCGCTCACTAAGCATATGACCCGCGCATTTACGCGGTTAGTATTGAAAATTCAAAATTTACATGTCATTATATCTTTATTATTTTTTAAAAATTATACTATTTCTTACTATACATCACCATGTTCATTATCATAAATTATAACTTATTATTGGTTAAAACAATTCAAATATGATATATCTATAATAAGAATTTGATTTGTTGAGCTTTAATAATATTATGCATATAATTATTCTTATTTTTTTATTTTGACTGATTGTTGTTAGCTTTAGTTTTTATTAATAGTATATGTTTGTAACTAATACATAGTTAAATGATATTTTATATTTAATTTTTTATAATGGTATTGGTGGGTGATTTTTAATTAGGCACAAGAATATTTTACGCTAATTTTTATCGTAATGGCAGTGGTGGGTAATTTTTATTATTCTATTTTTCTTCAATTAATGTGGAAATTTCTAGGCTTTGAGAGCGAACGTAGAGGCTCCGTTTGTTGATCAAATAATAAGATAATAGATGTACACGGCTTTCACCGTAGCATTTGAAAATTCAAAAATGCGATCAACTTATCATTTTGTCCAGTTTTACCATACCATCTAGATTAATTCATCTAGAAATTTTGTGTGGCTGGGGTGTGTTTAGTTAGTGAAAAGTTTGGATTTTGGTACTGTAGCACATTTTGTTGTTACTTGACAAATAATGTCTGCATAGACTAATTAGACTTAAAAGATTCTTCTCGTGCTAATCAGTTAGACTGTGCAATTAATTATTTTTTTCGACTACATTTAATGCTTCATGCATGTATCTAAAAATTTGATGTGTCGGGTACTGTAAGAAATTTTTTTAAACTAAACAGGACCCAGGATGTCAAAGGGTCTCGAGGTTTATCGCCCTGGCCATGCTAGTGCGTATTTTGCCGAGGTGATAATGGTTGTGACCATGGAAAAAAAATAGTGCGCTATTTTCGCGCTATAGCGCCGCTATAGCAGAGCGAAGCAAGTGCCGCGATGCTATTACTAATTTTCACGCTATTGGCACTATTGCGCTGCTATTTTCGCGCTATTGACGCTATTGCGCTGCTAGTTCTGATTCTGAGGCTGAACCATACTAGATTACTAGATCATTGTCTTTATGGCTGTTTAGTGTTTAGTGTTTGCTGTTTGTGTGTGTGTGAAACTATGAACTTATCTAGTTTTTATTGTCTTTATGATTTATGTTATTAAGTATCAACTTATTATCGACTATGCTGGCTGTTATTATGTTGGAAACTCATGAATTATGTTGAAAATTCATGAAATATGTTGGCTGTTATTATATTATCAATTTATCATAGATTTTTATTTTTTCTTGTCACTTGTAAACAAATAGCGCGCTATAGTGGCATCAATTAGCTAACGCTACTCCGCTTAGCTGCCGCTATAGCGCGACCTAGCGCCAATAGCGATAAGAAAAGGCCAAACCCTATTTTCATTAGCCCGCGGTTTTTTTTTCGAAGCCACGGTACATCTATCGAAAAGGATACGAGCAATGCGGGAAACTCTCGGCATTGCAACTCTGTCAAAGTAGGCAATGAATGATATATAGCAGGTGCGTTACTTTTTGTGGTGGATGTAACTTGTTACATGACTGTGTGAGCCCTGTTCCGCTCCGATTCCAGTGGGCAGGACGAGCAGACCAACCGGTTCGGCGTGCGCGCGACCCACATGCAGCCGATCGAGCAGTCCCACGGCTCATCCGGCGCTCCGCGGCGCACGGCTCGGTGCACGCGGTGGGGTACGCCTGCTGTCTCGGCGCACCGCGCACTGGCCTGGCCGCGACCAGGCGCCCTCAGGCAGCTGCTCCCGGTGCTTGCTCTGGTCATCAACGGCGTCTAATTTTGCCCAGCGGCCGCGACATGCACGCCGGCCGACCGCCAAGTCGTCAGCTCCCTAGCACGCGCTAGCAGCTGGCGTTCGGGTTAGGCAACTCTTCGTGGCGGGTTACCCAGCCCGTGTTTGGTTGAGTAATTCCAAATTCCAAATTTTTTTTCCGACACCTGGATGGAGACTTAAATCTAGACGAAATAAAAAACGCATTGCGACTGCTATCTGTAAATGCCGAGACGAATATAATGAACCTAATTAGGCTGTAATTAGATGCTAAATTGCTACAGTAATGCTACAGTAAATAACCTCTAATGACAGATTAGTTAGTCTCATTAGATTCGTCTCGCGATTTACAGACCAGTTCTGTAATTATTTTTGTGATTAGTCAATATTTAGTACTTCAAATGTAGAAATATGCCTTTTCAAAAATTTTACAGACTACAACCAAACGGGGCCCCAGTTGGCAGATCCCAACTCCCAAACACGTACAGCCGCCACTTGAGGCGCACGGCGCGGTGACAGAGCACCACAGAGCCTTGTTACTGCACGGCGCCCTGCCACGCTCCGTCGTGTCCTTGTGCGTGCAGCGCAGCGCAGCAGGGTTGCCCGACCCATGGCGCGGACAGAGCATGCGTTCGCGTAGCGCAGTACCGCCCATGCAAAGAGGCGGACGGCGAGGATATATATTAACAGAGCTACAAGTGAGCTATATATTTTACAGACACGAGTATATGACTGATCACAAGTGATATATATTTGTATGCAACGTACTCAAATCGGTTTATTAACAGATATATATTTTACAGACATGAGTACATGACTGATCACAAGTGAGCTACACACAGCAGTAGAACAACGGCAGGTTAAGCAAATAGAACTTTCACGCAAACGATTCTCGATGGATGCCATCTCTCCTTAGCAGGTAGTGGACTCAAGCATCATCATCGTCCTTCGGCAAGTAGCTATAGAGCGAGAGTGCCGGAGACGCAACGAGCTACCGCTGGTTTTTCCAGTCTTCGTTTCAGAGCTGAATTAGAAGCTCGTGATCGAGAGGCCTCTATGTGTACGCGCGCGGCTCCTGGAAGGTATTGGATGATATCCTATCAGATTATGGCACGCAAGTTTTTCTACGGTGGTTTCAAGACACAGATGACATGACGTGACCTGCAGTGGCACGAGTCTTGTTACTCCAACCCCCTTGTAGTTGAGCAAATCACCATGTAATTAACTTGCAGGATATACGGTAAACTGAAGTCCTTCTGTTCTCTTAAAAAAAAAAGGTAAACTGAAGACCTTCTTATCCAAACCGAAATGTCAAGTGCGTCTTCAATAACTGAAATTGCAACAAAGGATAATGTCAGTTTTACCGAGTAAATTGACAATCAAAATTAACAGAGCATAGCAGTAAAACATTTCAGTTATATATCACTACATCAAATTCTAGGGCTAATAGAAGATCACAATTTGCAGTATGCAGTCTTCATTTGGTTGAAAGAAATTGACTTTAGCTGTTCTTCAAGTGACTAATAAGTGAGGTACATATTCAAAAATTTATAGATAGATCAAACACGTTGATAACAAAGAACTGAGGTCTCTGATCTTCAGGACCAAGTTCAGTTTCAGTCACTAATAGTGCATGACTATGACTGAATGTAACTGATTCAATTAAAGGCTAGGCGCACTGAATGCTGTTAGAATAGTAAACTGTGCATTCTTCTTTAAACCGACATTCAAAAGAAACTTATCCACGCAATGATGAGTGTTGAAAGCCAAATTTGGCACCTGCTGAGGTCGACCGGTCTGACCGGTCGGGCCGGTACAGTCCGAGTAGAATTAGAGTTTTTGTAAAGAGTCCTCATGTAATCCTACTCGTGAAGGGGTGCGTCTTCCCCAGCCTATAAATATAAAGGCTAAGGCCGATTGAGGTTAATTCCAATCGATTCACATATTTATCCTTTACCTTTTACCTTTAAACCCTAACTTTTCCAACCCCATCTGCTGTTCTTCGCTCGTCTCCACGGCGTTCGATGGCGTTCTGAGTGGCATGCCGACCTTAGAGCAACCCTAGCTCCATTAGCTCCGACGGGGTCCCTCCCGAGCTCTTGGTTCTAGGTCTTCGCCGTCTTCCTGGAGTACCGGTCTGACCGGTCCACTATACCGGTCTAACCGGTCGGCGCAGGGAGGCTGCTGATGTTGATCGTTTTGACGATCTTGCTGCGCGTTCTAGCGCATTCGAGTGCGTTGGCGCAATTCTGTGTCAACACACTTTTTGGCGACTCCACTGGGGACAGATTAATCTGGTTTTTAAACCGATCTAATCTAGTTCTCAAAGAAGATGGGTGTCATCACCGACCTCGACGAAGGCAACATCTCCACATCTATTGAGGAACTCAGCGAGGAGCGCCAAGAGTACTTGGTGGTCAGGGAGCACTTCAAAGCACAATTCTTGAAGGGATTCAAGAAAAATCAGCAAGGCCAGATCACGAGGGTTCAAGACTTCGTGATGCCCTCCTTCACGCTCAAGAATAAGCAAGTCGAGGTAATAAGCAATGTAAACACTTCATCTTCCGACTTGTTTAGCCAATTATCATCTATTATGGATAAGAAAATTGCTGATATGTATAAGCCCATGAATAATTTAAAAGATCAAATAGATATCATGAAAAAAGGCAAATCTGTAGATGGTAATTGTGCTTTCCAAACTGTTAATTCATCGGCTATGCTAGCATCTGTTCAAGAACCACTATATGGCATGCCGACGAGCTATTTTGCAGGGCAAACATCACCATTGCAGCTGGTACAGCCGAATGCGGTCAGACCGGTCCAACAGACCGGTCAGACCGGTGCGATGGTGGTCAGCCCAGTAACATCTACGCCGAACATGTCTACTCTTTGCTCGGCAATCCTTAGCCGAACCAATGAGATGACAAATTGTGTGCAGCCTTCTCCTTCACAAGAATTTGGTTCTCCACATGAACCGATTTTTGTTAATGTACATGAAAATTCTGCGGGGCATGCACCGATAAGTTCGGTTCAGACGATACTACAAGATAATCCTATAGAACATCGTCTTACTTCTGTAGCACAAGCATCCACAAGTGGTAGATGCAAAGCCGATCCCGCTAGGTTAAAAGAGGATCCGGCTAGTGCGATGAAAACTAAATTTGGTGTGGATATAGGTAATTCTACATTATACTAAAAGCCATATCCTTCTGAATTTGATTTAGTTTCTTTTCCTGTTGGTTGGTGTATTCCTGATTTTGTGAAATTTAGTGGTGATGATAATAAAGCATCTTGAGAGCACATTGACCAATATATCTTACAACTGGGAAAAGCTGGTTTTCATGAGGCTTTACGCATTCGCTTATTTTCATTATCTTTGACTGGAACCGCTTTTTCTTGGTTTTCTTCATTGGCCCCGAATTCTATTCAATCTTGGAATCAGTTGGAACGTAAGTTTCATGATCATTTTTATAATGGGCACAATGAAGCTAAACTGTCGGATTTGGCATCGGTTAGGCAAGGCCAAGATGAGCCTGCTTCGGATTACTTCCGAAGGTTTAAATATATAAAGAACCGATGTTTCAATTTAACAGTTCTGAAAAGGAATTGGCTGATTTGGCTTTTGATGGTTTGCGTTCTTATTTGAAAAAAGAACTCGAAGGCTTTGAGTACTACACTATTAATTATTTGCACATGAAAGTTTTGGGTTTAGAATTTAGACTCCAGAGCGCAAAAGATGCCCATAATACTCATCGGTCCATACATGTCGATTGTAAATCTGATTCGGACGATGAGAAAAAGGAAGCTTATGTTGCTGAATTCATATGGCCATCAGATGCAAAGCCATGTTCTTGTTCATCGCTTAAGCCGGTTCCAAAGAATCGGCAAGAACAAGCTCGTTTCACTTTGGATGTTTCTAAGTGTGATCGTATATTTGATGAATTCCTTAGAAGCGGAAACATCAAGTTGTCTCATGTCATACCGCCGCTTGAGGAGCTGAAACGGCATGCATATTGCAAGTGGCATAATAATTTTTCTCATGCAACTAATGATTGCAATATCTTTGTCGAAAAATCCAATCGGCCGTTAATGAAGGACGATTGGTAATGCATGAGGTAAAAGATGACAAGGCGTCATTCCCTGTCCATATGATTGATTTGGATAATGTCAAGGTACTCATTTGGCCGGAACAAGCCGAAGGAGCAAAAGGAAAAAATGTTATCATTGGTGAGCCAAGGCCGAAAAATATCAATGACAAGATTCAGGCTAGGGAAGTGATGATGGAGAAAACTCCTGATGGAAAGGAGTCATTGAAGATCACTGTCAAAACTTCAAGGCCCGGGGGGAAAGAAAGTTCCTCTCAAAAGACGAGTCAGCCTGCAACTCAGGCACAACCGGTCAGACCGGTCGCCTCAACCAGTTAGACCGGTCAGACAAAAGGCCGGCCCAGAACTTTCAAGCCTAAGCGGCCAGAAGGAGGTACTCAGAAGTTTAATGAGTCAAAGGTGCAGGGGAGTTTTACAAAGCAGAAGCTCACCTTCGCTCAGTTACTGCACAAATACACAAAGGCCGTTCCAAAAGATTGGAAACTAAAAAAAGAACCAAGTTCACCTCCGCGTCAAGGAAAGCATTCTTCTCCTAGGGGAGAATCCAGCAAGCGTAGGGGTGATAGCACTACAATATTGCCTCCTCAGAAGGTGTATGCTGCTACATCATGGGCGTCACCGGCATCGGGTTTTTCTTGTCCTACATGGGGGCATGAAGGAATTTGGATGTATTGTTATCCGATGCTATACCCACCATCTCACCACAGGGAGGAGGATCATAGAAGGCCTGTGTTCGGCAAGGTTGCGCGACCAGTGCATGACCGATTGAGATCCAACCAATCAGGTCAGAGGCGACAGCCTGCACCGGTCAGCCGGTCGCCGCTGACCGGTCAGACCGGTCTCATCAGAGGCCGGGAAAAGCTCATTCTCTGAGACAGGTTTACCGTGTCAAGGAGAAGAAAGAAGAGGTACAACCCACTATTGATCCAGAGAAAGCTAAAGCCGATGATGTTGTGCAAATCGGCAATATCAAAGTGGTTGTCAATGATGCGGGTACAAGGCCGATGGTTTTTGGTAAATCGGTCAATCCTTCTATCCAAAGGCTGATCATGGTCAATGATCATGAGGCCAGCAGCAGTAACTCGATATCAAAGTACTTTCAACTAAGATGGTGTCCTTCAGGGTTGACTCGTACTCAAAGAAGGAAGCTGCAACGTCTACGTGCTCAGGAGAAGAAGGAAAAAGAGTTCAAGAGGCTGAGGGACAAACAATCCAACCACTACAAACCAATGGTCCCTCAAGGCAAGGTATGGAGGGTCAAAGCAGTTGACCAGCCAGCACGACCGGTCAAACCACCTCAGGAGACCGGTCTGACCGGTACAAGCGACCGGTCTAACCGCCCAGAGCAACCAGTCAGACCGGTTGAGGTTGCAGCAGAACAGAAAGCCGAATCGGCAATGCCTATTTCGGTTCCTTGCGATGGAGAAACACCGCTAACATTCTCGGTACAAGGCAATGAGGAGCTAGTGGATCATGAGGTTACACCAAGAGAGCAACAATATGGAGCTCAACGACATTTAAGTGCTCGGGGGGCAAAATATTGGCAAATGATAATTTACCTCATGAAGTTTCTATGCAACAGATCAATTTGCAAGGGGCTCTCAAGACTTTGATCTTGTATTTGAGGTCTTGAGCTGGTTGAAAATTGCAACATCAGCGGATAAAAGCCGAATTAGGAGTTTTTCAATTCGAGCTAGAAAATTGGCAACCTATTTGTAATAAGACATATTGATGCTCTTACTTCTATTCTTCGGTTAAAGAATGAAACCGAATTTACTTGGGGGGGCAGAATAGCAAGAGGTCTTTGAAAAGATCAAGGTTTATTTGTCTTCACCACCTGTGCTCAAGGCGCCTAAGAGAAGGGTTCCTTTCAGGCTTCATGTGGCTGCTAAAGACAAGATCATTGTGGCTGTTTTGACTCAAGAAACCGAAGACAAAGAGTATGTCATCACTTATATAAGCCGATGACTTATTGATGTGGAGACAAGGTATACTTTTACTGAGAAGTTATATTTGTCTCTCTATTATGCTTGTACCAAATTAAAACATTATCTACTATCTACTACTTGCATAGTAGTATGTCAAACCGATGTGCTCAAGCGCATGTTACAAAAGCCGATTTTAAGTGATAGAATCAGCGAGTGGGCTTATGCTTTAGTTGAGTATGATTTGGCTTGTGAATCCTTGGAATCTATGAGAGGTCAAATCATAGCAGATTTCATTGTTGAGCATCGGATTAATGACAAGCATGATCTAGAAGTCGGCTATGTTACTTGCACACCACAGAATTATATTTCGATGGATCGGTTTGTGGTGATGGTCAAAGAATTGGTGCTGTCTTGATTTCTCCAAGTAGTGGTATTCTGAGTTCTCAAACCGGTCAAAGGAGGATTGCATAAATAATCAAGTTGAGTATGAAGTCTTCTATTTGGCTTGGAATTCTTGCAATCCATGGGTGTGAAGCATGTTGAAGCCTTTGGAGATTCTCTTCTGGTGGTGCAGCAAGTATCTAAGGTATGCCAGTGTTATAATGGTTCTCTAAATGCATATCTTGATAAATGCCTCGATATTATTTCCTCTTTCGATGAATTTATTATCAAACATATTCCGAGGGAGGAGAATGGAAAGGCAAATACTCTGGCGCAACAAGCATCTGGCTATAATGTTACAAAAAAATATTTCAACATTCGCAAGCCGATGCAAACGAAAGCCGAGTGTCTGGTTCTGGATGCACCGGTCCGACTGGTCAGCGCAACCGGTCTGACCGCCCAGACCGGTCAAATCGGTCCAGAGACCGGTCTGACCGGTGATGCAGCTGTTAGTTCTGATTCAGCCAAAAAAGATGATTCAATCGTCTTGGCCGTAGCCCAGGATTGGAGGGTTCCTCTTATGTCGTATTTGAGAGATCCTGGTCGTGGCGCAGAGAGAAATATTCGGTGGTTGGCTTTCAAATATGTTTTAATTGACGATGAACTTTATCGTCGAACTGCCGAAGATTTGCTTCTCAAATGTTTAGACTCGAATCAGGCTCGGGTTGCTATGGGTGAGGTTCATGAAGGTATTTATGGTACTCATCAATCGGCTCCCAAGATGAAGTGGTTACTCAGAAGAGCTGGTTTCTATTGGCCCACCATGCTGTCCGATTGTTTTAGATACTATAAAGGGTGGGAAGAATGTCAGCAATTTGGTGATTTGCAATTGGTGCCTGCTGCGTTGATGCATCCTATTATTAAACCATGGCCGTTCCGAGGTTGGGGGTTGGATTTCATTGGACAAATTAATCCTCCATCTTCAAAGGGTTATCGCTTCGTGTTGATTGCTACGGATTATTTCACTAAATGGACCGAAGCGGTTCTTTTGAAGAATATGACGCATAGAGAGGTAGTTGAGTTTATTACTGATCATATTATTCATAGATTTGGCATTCCACAAACTTTGACAACAGATCAAGGTACTTCATTTATATCAAAAGAGGTGCGTGCCTTTGCCGAATCTTACAAGATTAAATTGCTCAATTCATCTCCATACTATGCTCAGGCCAATGGGCAGGCCGAGTCTAGTAATAAGATTTTGATCAAACTTGTCAAGAAGAAGATAGAAGAAAATCCTAAGAGGTGGCATGAGGTGTTATCCGAAGCATTGTGGGCTCATCGTATATCTAGACATGGTTCTACTAAGGTTACTCCTTTTGAGCTTGTGTATGGTCAAGAGGCCGTTTTACCCGTTGAGGTAAATCTGGACACATATAGATTGGCAAAGCAAAATGACCTCTCCGCTGTTGATTACCATGATTTGATGATGGATAATATTGATGAGGTGACTGACAAGCGTTTGAAGGCTTTGAAGGAGATTGAGAAAGACAAGCTTCGGGTGGCCAGAGCTTACAATAAAAAGGTAAAACTTAAATCTTTTCAGGTTGGGGATCTGGTTTGGAAGACAATTTTGCCTCTTGGGATGAAAAGCAACAAGTTTGGCAAATGGTCGCCAAGTTGGGAGGGTCCATACAAGATTGTCAAAGTTATCTCCGGAAATTCGTATATGGTGGAGACGGTGCAAGGTGAACGTCTACCCAGGGCTATCAATGGGAGATACTTGAAGAAATTATATCCTAGCGTTTGGCAAAGTGCGTGAAGACGAAGACGGCCGGTATTGGATATCGCCCTTAGTTTTATTTTTAGAGTTGTATGCTCTGTGTAAAACATGTACATCAAGATAGTTCTTGCTTTTTGGCTTGTGAAACTCACCAAAAAGCAGGGGGGCATATGTTGACAGCCAAATTTGGCACATGCTGAGGTCGACCGGTCTGACCGGTCGGGCCGACCGGTCAGACCGGTCTGGTCTGTACAGTCCGAGTAGAATTAGGGTTTTTGTAAAGAGTCCTCATGTAATCCTACTCGTGAAGGGGGTACGTCTTCCCCGGCCTATAAATATAAAGGCTAAGGCCGATTGAGGTTAATCCCAATCGATTCACACATTTATCCATTACCTTTTACCTCTAAACCCTAACTTTTCCAACCCCATCTGCTGTTCTTCGCTCGTCTCCACGGCATTCGATGGCGTTCTGAGTGGCCTGCCGACCTTAGAGCAACCCTAGCTCCATTAGCTCCGACGGGGTCCCTCCCGAGCTCTTGGTTCTAGGTCTTCGCCGTCTTCCTAGAGTACCGGTCTGACCGGTCCGCTATACCGGTCTATCCGGTCGGCGCAGGGAGGCTGCTGGTGTTGATCGTTTTGATGATCTTGCTGCGCGTTCTAGCGCATTCGAGTGTGTTGGCGCAATTCTGTGTCAACAATGAGCTTCCTTATCATTTGGCTCATTGGAAATTCTATTTCCAAACATGTATTTGTATTCAAAGCAGATAGATAGCAGCAAATTAAATGAAACTAATTAAGCAGTCTAGATTCCAGAAGATGCTAAAGATCAATTCACTTTTCGTAAGATAAGATTAAGCAAAACCAAGCTACTGTATTGTCTCTAGACTTGAAAGACACCTATGAATGAACCTCTAAATCAGCACCTCACTGAAGGTTGTGGTATTTCAACATTCAGTGGAAAATGGTCACCAAAGCAGGCATACCCCTTTTACTCTCATCATAAATTTATGACAACAAAGGCAACAGTTAAACAACTAGAATAGAGAATTAGATTGGCTAGGTTAACCTGCTAGCTAAAGAGTTTATTAAATAAGACAATGTACTGTAAGACAAAAAAGAGAGCAGAAATAAACTAATATAAATTAAATATCATCTCACTACGCTACCCAGGCAGTATGTTGTACTACCAAGACACATCACACATGCAATAAAAAAAAGACACATCACACATGGAGTCATATATATGAAGCAAATCAAGAAAACGTGGGAAGGGAAAATATCTCACACCTAAACACTGCAACACATTGACACTAATTCCAATGTTACTTCACTGGCCAAAGCAAATCTTGATCCTTTCTCAAGTCAACTGTCAACATCAAAGTGATCTGTTAATATGATATGAAATGAAAGAGAGGTGCACTGAGGACAAAACATCAGAAAGCTACGCACCCATGAAACCTGTCAAGTTTTACCGTAGGCTAGTGGATCAGACATAGAGAGAGATAGAGACCTTGGGGTGAATTTCAGCACTATAGTTCTGAATAAAAGTCACCTGAATAAGTTTTGTTTGTCCAGCAAGAATTAACTCCAATAGTGCCATTTGACATCTAGGCTGCCCAAGTTGCATGCTCAACGACAACAGAATTAACTAAGGGCGATACTATAGCGTAAACTACATTTGATGACCCATGCAAGTATATTATCAGAAATGTAGCAGATCAAAGTATCCAACAGGCGTATCAATCAACAGTGTGCTAATGTTTTCAAAAGAAAACCCAGCGTGTCAACTGATATTTGTGGCATACTGAATTTTCCGTTTTTCTGATAGGGGAATTAATACCAGCAAAGTCATAATTGCAGTAGTCAATAATTAATGAACTCAGATATTTTCTAGATCATGCATGTTAATTCTAGTTCATGACTCGCATATTTGGAAGGCGTGGAGATCTGCCACCTTGTAAAATACAGTAGATATACAGGCCAAAAAAGGAGTATGACTATTAATGAGACAGAAAATACAGAGTTCACCCAACATTCTAATGATGATGATTCCATTTCGAGTGAAATTCCACGGAATCAAAGTGGTACGATCAGCTTGCAGCGCTAGTAAAACAGGCAAACAGCCCCTGACATCGAAGTAACAAGCAAGGTGGTGCACATGAGCACTACGAAGTATCCCAAACATGAACCAGCAATTGGTACTCTGCTTCGGTTTGGACAAATCAGCAGAAATTCAAATCAACCTTGCTTGCCGGTATGCGGCGATCAGCTTGGAACGGATGGCGACATGCAGCGAGGAGCAAAAGAGCAGGTTATACCTTGGACGATCACACATGCGGCCTCCGCCCACCGCGCCCCCTCCTAGGCGCAGGCTCCCTCTCCCACCTCCTGATCACGGCCTCCACGCAAGCATCGAGGGCCGAGACGAGGACGGAGACGGCGAAGGTGTTAGAAATCTAGGCAATTTTCGGTATATTTTAATTCCAAAATTAGATGTATAAACTAGCAATATTTCTATGACTTTAAGGAGTAAAAGAAAACATGTGAACATGTTTATACTTATCACACATATAAGCATAAACAATATAAATAACAAAAGTTTTAGGGAGTACCCTAAAGCGGGGCCGTTGCCGGAGGCATTGGCTGCGCTGTTACCAACTGGAGTAGACATCTACTCGGTTGGCCTCAGTCGAAGTAGTCGAACTAAATCGGTGCAGGAAGATGTTCGCAGTGCAGTCCCACGAACGGTCACCAAGATGTAGTCGACGTAGTCGTTCGGCCACCAGAATGTAGTCGACGTAGTTGTTCGGCTCGTCCACCAGGAAGTAGTCGTACAATCGGGCAAAGCCTTAGTATTTTTGAGCAGTCACGCTAAAGCGTTACCCAAAAACCTGATTGCCCGCCTATCCCGTGCAGGATCTCAAGGCGAGCAAGGTTTCGGAGGCCTGCTCACGCTAATTCTGTGCGCGCAGAGATTAGCGTTGGGGAACTCAGTTGTTGCAACTGGAGAGGGAGAAGAGAGGAGCCGAGTTGCCTCAGTGCTCTGGTGCAGGATGGATGAGGGGCATGGCACTCCTTATATAGTGACTCAGGTGCTCAGGTTCGTTGAACCTGGACACCATCAGAGTCATTTAGGTGATGCGGTTATGGCCATTAATTACAGATTTAATTGCACGTTTAATCGCACGATTAATTGCTGTCAACGGCAAAATAGCCATCACATCACACCGCGCCGCGCCGCGCCGCGCCGCGCCGCCCGTCCGGCCGGCCGTGCCGCGCCGCGCCTCGCCTCGCCTCGCCTCGGCCACGGCCACGGCCACGGCCACGGCCCGGCCCGGCCCGGCCCGGCCCGGCCCGGCCCGGCCCGGCCCGGCCCGGCCCGGCTCGGCGAGGCGAGCGAGCGCGCGCGCGCGCGCGTGTGGTTCACCGTCCTCCTCTTACCGGCTTCACAAATGGTGTACAAGAAGTCCACCTTTTAAGTCGGTTGAGATCCTCCTCAATTCCCGGTACGGAATTAAACATTAATTCCCTAGCATTAATAGTGGGCTTTAAATTCTTTTATTGCTTTAGAATAAATGGGCCAAGCCCATTACTCCAACAATCCCCACCAAGAAATTCAAGCCACACTAGAAATACCCTCATTCTCTCTTTGATATACCAGTATTCGACAGAGACTGTTAAGTTGAACTTCCATCTAGGACAAAGGCTACACTTATTCACAACTGTGCAATGGACTATGCCTTGAATTGCCAGTTTTGTGCAAACAAGTTTGACCAGAGCCCTACACTGGTACTAGGCTGCAAAAGCATCCCCGCGGTTTGGAGCTTATGAGTCATACTCCAGGCCCTTCATGAGTTTCTAGAGAATACCCAATTCTCATAGACCATGACCAGTGGTCAAACTCATATAGGTGTGTTCCTTTCAGATGTTCTGTAGGACAACATCTTTGTTTCAAGAAAACAACTCATTTGTTTAAAAGAAACCACCTGGCACACATTAAGGTATAGACCAACCTGCCATACAGATTAGAAGAGAAATGCACCTTATACACGGAATGAGCCCTTTTCACAAAGGTTCTCTTCTCACAGTCAGACTTTAGTTTGTTTCACCATCCTAATTCACGGGATCTCCGATCACATAGGACAGGTTTCCACTATAGAATGACTCACGTGGGTCTCAAGCCCAATTCCATAGATGCATTGTCTATCACATTTCGTGAAAGACCCTTTGTAAACTGATCTGCCAGATTTTTAGCCGTCTGAACATAGTCCAGGGCTATAACTCCGGAGTTTCTCAATTTTCTGACAGATTTCAACCGCCTTTTCACATGTCTAGATGACTTCATGTTATCCTTTGAACTATTCACCTTGACAATTACCGTTTGATTGTCACAGTTCATTAGGATTGCCGGTAACGGTTTTTCAACTATCGGCAAGTCTATAAGGAGCTCACGAAGCCACTCAGCCTCAACAGTGGCGGTATCTAATGCTGTGAGTTCTGCTTCCATAGTTGACCTCGTTAAGATGGTCTGCTTGCAAGACTTCCAGGAAACAGCTCCACCACCAAGTGTAAACACATATCCACTTGTGGCCTTTATCTCATCAGCATCAGAAATCCAATTTGAATCACTATACCCTTCTAGTACCCTTGGGTACCCGGTGTAGTGAATTCCATAGTTCATTGTCCCCTTCAGATAGCGCATTACTCTTTCAAGACCCTTCCAATGATCATCTCCCGGGTTTGAAACAAACCGGCTCAGTTTGCTTACAGCAAACGAGATATCAGGTCTTGTAGCGCTCGCTAAATACATTAATGAACCAATGATCTGAGAATATCTCAGCTGATCTCGCATTATCCTTTTGTTCTTTCTAAGAATTAAACTGGCATCATATGGTGTTGAGACAGGTTTATAGTCACTATAACCAAAGCGACTTAACACCTTCTCCACATAGTGAGACTGTGTAAGAATCACCCCACCATTGATCTCTTTTACCAGCTTTATATTAAGGATAACATCAGCTTCTCCCAGATCCTTCATCTCAAAATTTTGAGATAAAAACTCTTTGACTTCCTTAATCACATTAAGGCTAGTGCCAAAGATCAGTATGTCGTCCACATACAAGCACAAAATCACTCCTTCAGCCCCACCATAGCGATAGTACACACATCTGTCAGCTTCGTTCACAACAAAGCCGGCAGAGGTCAAAGTTCTATCAAACTTTTCATGCCACTGCTTAGGCGCTTGCTTGAGACCATATAAAGATTTTAACAACTTACAAACCATTCCTTCTTGACCCTTTGATACAAACCCATCCGGCTGATCCATATAGATCTCCTCTTCTAACTCTCCATTGAGGAAAGCCGTCTTAACGTCCATCTGATGAACGAGAAGACCATAAGAGGCTGCCAAGGAAAGTAACACTCGAATTGTGGTCAATCGGGCAACTGGTGAATAAGTGTCAAAGAAATCTTCTCCTTCTTTTTGTGTATAACCCTTGGCCACAAGCCTAGCCTTGTACTTTTCAATAGTACCATCTGGCCTAAGCTTTTTCTTGAACACCCACTTGCATCCAACCGGTTTACATCCATAAGGACGTTCAACGACCTCCCAGGTTCCATTAGACATAATAGAATCCATCTCACTCCTTACTGCTTCCTTCCAATAGTCAGCATCAGGAGATGAATATGCCTCTTCAATGGTTCTGGGTGTATCATCTATGAGGTATACAATAAAATCATCACCAAAAGACTTTACAGTCCTTTGTCTCTTGCTCTTTCTCGGAGCATCATTGTTATCCTCCTCAGAATTTTCTACAAGTGTATGTTCATTGTGTTCTATCGGCTCAGCAGAGCCATCATCCTTGATGAACTCTTGCCTAGATGAACTTGTTTCATCTCTCATGGGAAAAATGTTTTCAAAAAATGTAGCATCTCTGGACTCCACTATAGTACCAACATGCATGTCAGGTACTCCAGATTTCACTATTAAAAATCTATATCCAATGCTGTGAATAGCATAACCTAGAAAGATACAATCCACAGTTTTAGGTCCAAGCTTACGTTTCTTGGTTATTGGCACACTCACTTTTGCCAAACAACCCCATGTACGTAAGTATGACAGTGTTGGCCTTTTCTTCTCCCATTCCTCGAAAGGAGTTATCTCTTTATTCTTTGTAGGAACACGGTTTAGGACATGACATGCAGTCAATATAGCCTCACCCCACCATTCCTTGGAAAGTCCCGCTGTATCTAACATGGCGTTAACCAAATCCGTTAGAGTGCGGTTCTTTCTTTCGGCAACCCCATTTGACTGAGGTGAATAGGGAGGCGTCCTCTCATGAATAATACCATGTTCCTCGCAAAATAAAGTGAATAAATTTGAGAAATACTCGCCACCACGATCTGACCTAACTCTTTTGATCTTTCTCTCAAGTTGGTTTTCTACTTCAGCTTTATAGATTTTAAAGTAGTGTAAAGCTTCATCTTTTGACTTCAACAAATAGATGTAACAAAATCTAGTACTATCATCAATCAAAGTCATGAAATATTTTTTACCACCTTTTGTCAACACTCCATTCATTTCGCACAAATCGGAATGAATTAATTCTAAGGGTGCCAAGCTCCTTGCCTCCGCGGTCTTATGAGGCTTACGAGTTTGTTTTGATTCAACACATACATGACACTTAGAATTTTTGACAAAAGTGAACTTTGGAATTAAGCTCAAATTAGCTAAGCGCATCATACAACCAAAATTAACGTGACAAAGCCTCGAATGCCAAACATTTGTTTCATCAACGTTAATAACATTGTATGCAATTTTATTACAAACATCTGACAAAGAAAGACGGAACAAACCTCCGCTTTCATAACCTTTTCCAACAAAAGTACCAAACTTAGACAAGATACATTTATTGGACTCAAAGACTAATTTGAAACCATCTCTACACAGTAGAGAGCCGCTGACTAAATTCTTCTTGATGGTGGGGACATGCTGCACGTTCTTCAGCTGCACGGTCTTCCCCGAAGTAAACTTCAGATTTACCGTACCAACACCAAGAACACGCGCATGAGATCCGTTCCCCATCAGCAAGGAGGAAGTCCCGCCGGTCTGGTAAGAAGAGAACAAAGAAGCATCAGCACAAACATGAATATTAGCACCAGTGTCAACCCACCACTCGGGTGAACCAAAGACTGAAAGAACAGTAGGTAATAAATTACCGTACCCCGAAGTTCCTCTAGGCTCGCTAATAACCATGTTAGCGGAGTTGTTGCCTTTGCGGTTCGGACACTTTGCAGCAAAGTGATCCGTACTAGCGCACACATAGCAAGCTCCCGTCTTCTTCTTCTTCTTAAAAGTGGTTGTCTTCTTAGTCTTTGGTTGGTTCTGCGGTGGCTTTTTCTTGTTCTTGTTGGAGTTGTTCTTCTGAACAAGATTGGCACTTGAAGCACCAACAACTCCTTTCCCACGTATGTCCTTTGCTCTCGCCTTCTCCTCAACATCAAGAGTCCCTATGAGTCCATCTATTGTGAACTCCTGTCTCTTATGTTTTAGAGAAGTAGCAAAGTCCCTCCAAGAAGGTGGCAGCTTAGAGATTATACCTCCAGCCACAAACTTATTGGGTAACACACATGGGGACTCTTTGCTGCAATTTTTGAGATCTTTTGCCAAAGTATGTATTTCATGAGCCTGTTCCACTACAGAACGGTCTTCGACCATCCTGTACTCAAGGAACTGCTCCATGATATACAACTCACTCCCGGCGTCAGATACTCCATATTGAGCCTCAAGAGCATCCCACAAAGCTTTGCCAGTTGGCAGCCGGATATAAGAATCCACCAGGTTATCACCGAGAACACTAATGATCAAGCCTCGAAAGAGGATATCAGCCTCATCGAACGCACTCCCTTCCTCTGGAGAGAATTGTTCAGGCTTACCCTCTTTCACATGGATCACTCTCGATAGTGTTAACCACAGTATAAGCCGCTCTTGCCAACGTTTGTAATTTGAACCATCAAAAGGTGATGGTTTGATTGATGCAGCAAAGCTAGATACCGAAAGCCTATTAACACAATCAGGTTTTTGGAATGTTAGAAATCTAGGCAATTTTCGGTATATTTTAATTCCAAAATTAGATGTATAAACTAGCAATATTTCTATGACTTTAAGGAGTAAAAGAAAACATGTGAACATGTTTATACTTATCACACATATAAGCATAAACAATATAAATAACAAAAGTTTTAGGGAGTACCCTAAAGCGGGGCCGTTGCCGGAGGCATTGGCTGCGCTGTTACCAACTGGAGTAGACATCTACTCGGTTGGCCTCAGTCGAAGTAGTCGAACTAAATCGGTGCAGGAAGATGTTCGCAGTGCAGTCCCACGAACGGTCACCAAGATGTAGTCGACGTAGTCGTTCGGCCACCAGAATGTAGTCGACGTAGTTGTTCGGCTCGTCCACCAGGAAGTAGTCGTACAATCGGGCAAAGCCTTAGTATTTTTGAGCAGTCACGCTAAAGCGTTACCCAAAAACCTGATTGCCCGCCTATCCCGTGCAGGATCTCAAGGCGAGCAAGGTTTCGGAGGCCTGCTCACGCTAATTCTGTGCGCGCAGAGATTAGCGTTGGGGAACTCAGTTGTTGCAACTGGAGAGGGAGAAGAGAGGAGCCGAGTTGCCTCAGTGCTCTGGTGCAGGATGGATGAGGGGCATGGCACTCCTTATATAGTGACTCAGGTGCTCAGGTTCGTTGAACCTGGACACCATCAGAGTCATTTAGGTGATGCGGTTATGGCCATTAATTACAGATTTAATTGCACGTTTAATCGCACGATTAATTGCTGTCAACGGCAAAATAGCCATCACACCGCGCCGCGCCGCGCCGCCCGTCCGGCCGTGCCGCGCCGCGCCGCGCCTCGCCTCGCCTGGCCTCGGCCACGGCCCCCGGCCCGGCCCGGCCCGGCCCGGCCCGGCGAGCGAGCGCGCGCGCGCGTGTGGTTCACCGTCCTCCTCTTACCGGCTTCACAAGTGGTGTACAAGAAGTCCACCTTTTAAGTCGGTTGAGATCCTCCTCAATTCCCGGTACGGAATTAAACATTGATTCCCTAGCATTAATAGTGGGCTTTAAATTCTTTTATTGCTTTAGAATAAATGGGCCAAGCCCATTACTCCAACAGAAGGCACTCACCCAGTAGCACGCCTCAGACGCCCAATCGACTCTGCCTCCGCGGACCTGCCAGCCAACGCGGACGGGAACGCCGGCACGCCGCCGCAGCAGAAAACCCGCACAAATCCAGCGTGTTAGGGACCTTACATGGAGATCGAAGCGGAGGGGAAGGGGGGGCGAGAAGGGAGTCGGGGTCCGGCGACGGTACCGTCGCCCAGAAGGCTCTCTGGAGCATCACGGCGGCAACGTACACCAGGGCCTGCTTGACCGCGCCGTCGCCGCGGACGCACCCCCTGCGGGCCGCGACGCTGGCGACGCCGTAGAGCACCAGCGAGGCCGCGGCGTAGCGGGAGACGTCGTAGTAGCCGGAGAGCGCCATGGGAGCAGGGGCCCGCCTAGGCTCTAGAAGCTCCTCCGATCCTGCGCGGTGGTGGAGGTGGAGCGGCTTGTGCTTCGCTCTCGCTCCCGGGGCGGCGCGCAGAGGCAGAGGAGCGCTTGGGGTGGCGGTGTTCTTGCGGAAGGGGAAGGCGAGCGAAGCAGGGGCCGGGGGTTTTGAGAGGTGGCCCACCAGTGGGTGACGTAATCTGAGGTGGGTGCTCCAGCTGTATTGGGATTCTTTTGTCCACAACCACCACATGTACACAATTTTTTTTTTTTGAAAATTACATGTACACGATTTGCAGTGCAAGATTTCTGTGGTTGACGAGGATACTTAGGCCTCTTTATAGCGGCGTTAGAAATTGTTTATACTTTTGGTTTCGAAAACAGTGGATTTCTCTTTTATCAATTTGTATGTCACCAAAATTATTTAAGACTATACTACAAAACCAGCTTTACAAGAATTGGTTGCAGTGGCATTGCAACAGTTGGCTCAAGTGGCTAAGGAATTTTTTATCCGGACACATGGTTGGTGGTCTAGTCTATAAATTGATGGTCATTAGCGTCTCGGTGTATCGCTTTTTTGTCGCTTTCTTTTTAGACTGTGTGCATCCTCGTAATGCATAGGTAATGCATAGGTCAGGAATGTTCAAATTTTTTGTATAACCTCGGTGCAAAAACTTTGAATCAAATAGAGTTTCCCTTATAGAAAAATATCGAAATAGATGGTATGTCGAGGAGAAACGATGACAGAGGATATGTAGTCTAGACGAGGAGTCAATACATGATGGCTTGCAACTGTAACGTTCCTTTTATTTTAAAATAATTATAGTAGAACAAATAAATCTATTTTTCAAACTAATTATAGCCTGAAAAATTATATATTTAACGACGGACGAATTTCTTCCTCCATTAGCATGCACCGGTGTGTCTTCCGAGTGTGTCATGGCCGCTCTCCCACCCGGCCCTCCTCCTTTTGTCTCTGCCTCATTTTCGCATTGGGTCTGCATCCACAACCCATATCCCTCTCATCAAATTCCCTTCCCTATCCTAGGGTCAACATGGGTGACAATGTACTTGCCATTTAGCAACTATTCTCTTTGCATGTACACTATATATCATTTGGCAGTCTGTTTCTCTTTATTTGACTTCACTTCAAACTTATTAGAGGAGAAACCCACACCAATAGTTAGAGATGGATCCAGCTCACAGCCTCACAGCCATAGAGGGCGTCAAGCTTTCTTCTTGCCCCACCTTCTGTCTTCTTTCTTCTCCCTGCTCTTTCTCCTTGAAAGTGATGGGTGCTCGTAGCATAAGAGGAGGAGGGGGTGAATTAGATAACTTAAAACCTTAACATATAGCTCCAACTAGTTTGCACAGAAACTTAATATAAAATATGCTATCTAGATGTGCAACTACGGTTCTTCAATTGTGAAATCCTCACCCTAAAAGAGTTTTGCAGCCTATATCCAATCCTAGCAAGATACTACACTAAGAACATAAAGGCACACAAGTTGCAATAAAAAATGCGAAAATGTAAAGAGTGGATGAGAGGAAGTGAACTCTTGACACAAGGATGTATATATCCCGTGGTATCTGTAGGCAAATGTCATTCCTAGTCCACGTTGTTGAAGCGCTCAATCAAGAGTATCACTTCTCGGCCACCAAGTCTCTTTCGGGGACACCGTGACTTGCCAGCAAGGTAATACCACCAAGGCTTACCCAAGTTTCCGGTCACATTGGTCCCGTTTTTCTCTAAGGATCTTCTCCACAAAAGGGTGGGAGTCTCCACGTCCCTTGCACAAAGTCGTCGACGCCGCTCCATACCAAACCAGAGGGTCTTAGATGTGCCGGCGAGCCACCAAGACTCCAAGGATGGCCGACGCACCAAGATACAGTGTTGGTTCACTCTAAAACCACTCACAAGGCAGCTACACGTTGCTCTCTCACTCACTTAAGAGCTAACCTAGCACTAACACTCTCAAAGTTGTGCTAAGGACTAAAGATATGATCACTAAGCTCTTAGATGGCTTGGAGGTGTTCTTCAATGTGTATTGAGTTTCTCTATACTCCAGCAAATTCAAAATGGCCGGGGCGAAGCCATATATATAGGCCACCAAGTTGAACTAGCCATTTATAGCCGTTGTCCAATTTTCTGCGTAGGCATCGGTTCATCTGGTGGTGTGGCATCGGTTCAACGGTCACTAATAGCTTCAAACTAGCCGTTGCGCACTCCTGACACGCTTGCAGAACCATCGGTCAAACCGATGGTATGCACCGATGCATCATCGGTTCAACCGGTGTTGAAGAAGTCTTCCTCCCCTTCTCTGCAGCGCTCACCGATGCATTGTTCCAACGCTCGTCGGTTGAACCGGTGCTGAAGACTTGGCTCCTACGTACTTGACATGCTTTCTTGGCAATAATACGGTGCATGCACCGACTCCCTTTAGTATTAACCGTCCGTATAAACAGTGCTCCTGAGCTTTTCTCACTAGGCTTAGCATTGCACGTCCAATTGTACCGATCGATGTCCTTCGTAAGTTCATGCGAAGACCATTGGTTAGACCGACGCCTGTGCGTCAGTTTAACCAGTGTAGCTAATTTGGTTTTTGGGCAACTATCTCCTGCGGTGCGGTTCGGAGAGAACTCAGCTGTTAGTTAGACCCCTTGGGTTCAGTGTGAACCCTTTCACTCTATTTTATTATATACACTTAGCGAAAAGAACTATGGTTTGGCATCTCAATGCGAATTGGACATAGCGGATTGGACACATCAAATTTTATCCATAGAATCTAAAAATCCTATAAATATGATCCCACAAACTTGTTACTCCCATGGACTATGTTGTTACTCAATCACCAAAATCACAAAACAATGGAACCTAAAATTTCTACAAATATGATCTCACAAATTTGTATAGACTATCAATCATCAAAATCACAAAACAATGGCCTAATGGGCCATGTTTCTTACACTCCTCATTTCTCCATGCTTCTCTCCTCCTTCAGCTTCCTCTTGTGCTGAACATTATGTTGCCAACCTGGACACCTGGTACTATTGTGTAGGCATTAGTACTTGATTGTCTCATGACCAGGTACCAATGTGCCAGTCGCCAGTTGGTACCGGGCAGGAGACAGGTGCTAACTCGGAGTTCCTGTCAGTGTTGAGTTTTCTAGCAATGTGGTGTGCACGGATCGGAGAGGGGTGTGTGTGCTGTGTATGCATCAAGCCAATGAAAGAATCTGCACTTCCGGATTAATCACACCATCACCATGCGGCCACTGCTTGCACAAGGGGTCGTGAAAACGGTGGTCGGATTCGGACGAGCAGCTCGGACTCGTCGAAGCCTCCCCAAACACTAGATGATCCCGGCAAGAAACGCACGAGAGGTTCGGATCGGGAGAGGCTAGTTTACAGGCGCCCGAAAGTTGGCGTCCGTACGGTCAATTTTTTTTGTTGTTTTCTGATAAAACTTTTTTAGAAAAAAATTTCTGAGAGGAAAAAGATTTTGATGAGAAAAAAATTTGAAATAGAAGTTTTGAGAAAAAAATTTGAACATCCAAAACAAAAAAACTCAAGTGAAAAAAAATGCATCCAAAAACCCAAAAACTCGGGTAAATTTTTTTTTTTTAAAAAAAAAGCACAAAAAAAAGAAACAAAAACTTACTTGAGGCTCGCCGCCTCCCCCACCGTCTAGCCGCGCCGCCCCTCCCCGCCGTCGGCCCGCCGCGCTGCGATGCTCCACCTCGCCGCCGGCCCCGCAGCGCCGCCCACCTCGCCGCCACTCCACGCCGCCGCTGCCACCACCGGCCCGCCGCCTCCCCGCCGCCAACTACGCCGCACAACTCCTCCCCGCAGCGCCGCCTGCCTCGCCGCAGCCACCCCTTCCTCCACCCCCCCCCCCCCAACTACGCCGCACCTCCCCACCGCCAGCGCACAGCTCCTCCCCATGAAGCAGAGCAGGTGGGGGGGGGGGCTCCCATGGAGCAGCAGGGTATGGGGGGTGGAGGAAGGAGAAGGGGAAAGAGACAGGAGGAAGGAGGCCAGCATGGAGGGGTGGGCGTGAGCTGTCGTCGCCCGTGAGTTGGCTTCCGCACGAGCGATTGTAAAATCAGTATTGGGCGATTACAAAGCTGCTTGCCAACAGATTACAAAGGAAAATAATGGAGCTCATACATGTCAATCAATATGGTTTTATCAAGAATAGATCGATACAGGATTGCTTGGCTTGGTCTTTGGAATTTCTGCATCTCTGTAATAAATCAAGAAAGGAGTTTGTCATCTTCAAAATAGACTTTGAAAAAGCTTTTGACAAAATAGAACATGAGTTCATGCTCCAAATTATGAGATACAAAGGCTTTGGAAGTAAATGGCTGCATTGGATGTCATTAATTTTCAACTCAGGAACCTCTTCGATTTTGCTTAATGGTGTTTCTGGTAAAGTGTTCCACTGCAGGCGGGGAGTTAGGCAAGGAGATCCACTCTCACCCTTGCTTTTTGTTTTAGCAGCAGATTTTCTACAGACTCTCTTGAATAGGGCCGTCAATGATGGGCTTTTAGAACTTCCCATGCCACCAAGCATTGCTGAAAAGTTTCCTGTTATTCAGTATGCAGATGACACACTTCTCTTCACTAAAAGTTGCCCACAACAGCTCCATGTTTTAAAAAATATTTTGGTAGATTTTGCTCATGACACCTGACTCAAGGTAAACTTTCAAAAATCTATGATAGTGCCCATAAACACGTCTGACAATTATGTGCTTCAGCTTGCCTCAATTCTGGGTTGTTCTATTGGAAGCTTCCCCTTTATTTACCTAGGAATGCCATTGGGCTTGAAGAAACCTTTAGTAACGGATCTAATGCCATTAGTGAAGAAATGTGAAAGGAGACTTTTGGTCACAGCTAATATGCTTTCTCAAGGAGGGAAATTGATGTCAATTCAGTGCTGACCTCCTACCCTACTTTCCTGATGGGCTTGTTGAAAGTACATAAAACTGTGGTTAAACAGCAAGACAAATATAGGAAACATCTATGGAGGGGTGCTGACCCTAATGACAGAACACTGCCAAAGGCTGCTTGGCAAATGGTATGTCTACCAAAAAGTGAAGGAGGTATTGGAGTGATTGATCTCTATGTGCAAAATGACGCTCTGCTGCTGAAAAATCTGTATAAGTTTTACAACAAAGAAGATCTTCCCTGGGTAGGCCTTATTTTTGAATACTTATTATGCAGATGGTAAATTACCAGGTTTTGCAAAAAAAGGTTTTTTCTGGTGGAGGGATATTATCCATCTTTTAACTCTATACAAGTGGCTAGCTTCAGCAATTCCAAGAAGTGGAGTAACAATCAGTCTTTGGGAGACTTGTGGGGTGGATGTGTCCCAAAATGGACTTTTCCAGAGCTGTACTCATTTGCAAAAAAACAAATCAATTTCACTAGCAGGAGCAGCTGCCATTACTGGTCTGCAAGAAATTTTGCACCTACCCATCTCAGTTGAAGCTTTCAGTCAGCTAGAAACTCTCTTAGACAATATATGTGACGGAACCGCCAAATTAAAACTCTAAATGACAATATATGTGACGGAACCGCCAAATTAAAACTCTAAATTAAGCGTAATGGCCGTCATTTGAACACATCGGGCGCATTAGCTTAATGGCTTAATTTGGCGGTCCTTTCTCAACCCACGTCCCGATCGAAATAACACCGATAGTCCCACGCGAAGGTGGGCGCAGATGGTACAAACACGACATACATTCGAAAATACAATAATATACACAAGACTCAACCGTAAGTTTTACAAACTAAGTTTAAAACATACATAATTTACACACTTTGCATTACTGAAACTATGGTTCGATCAGAGGTAAGAGTCTACGACTACCACACTTATACACCGAGGCGACCCCTAACTAAGTGTCTGGCTCCACAACCTCCCATCCCTTTGCATCCCGACGGATGAACTTGACGCAGCAGGGACAGAAGTGTACGTCTGAGTGCCCTGAAATAATATTTCAACAAAAGCCTTGAGCAACTAATACTCAGCAAGACTTACCCAACCAGTGGGTATAACCTAGCCCACATATCTAGACATGCAAGGCCTTTGGCTGGTGGTTAATTTGCAGAAAACAGTGACTAAAGTAAATCCTTAATTTCCATATTTTAGCTCCTGATTCTATATAAATTAACTATAGTCCAGTATTTGCTCAAACCAGCTATAGCAATCATAGAGGTGCAATCCATAATAATTCAATATGTTCATTATCATATATATATAAATATACTCATCATTCCATCATAACACTACGATGCGACGCAGTGATCAAGGTGCCCATATCCAAGAGCGACTGACGGCGAATCAATTCGATTTAACCTTGCAAGGTGGACCTAACCAACACGACAACATTTGCCTCGTCGGACTATACGAGCCAACCATTCCCCTCCCAGCCTCGAACTACAGGACCGCCCCACCATCATATGGTCAACTGAGCTCAACATGAGACCACCAAAAGTAATACATGCATCCCCATTTCTCTGCGACTACTCGACTACCCCAGGAGGTGAGATGGAGTCCTGTACTTTCGAAACAAGGCAGTACTCGGCTTACCGGTTTCGACTACCTCCTACTCCCGGCATGCGGTTAGTACATTTCAAATCTTTCTTTCATAGAGGTACTTTCGAAACAACGGCTCAGTCCTTAACCGACACAGGCGGAACTACACCTCTCCCGCCCGGTCTCAGATTCTAATCTTTCTTTCATTCCAAGACTTTCATCCCAAGATGAATAACTCATAAATGGAAACATAAAACTATCCTATATCTCGCGAGTAACCAAATATTACTCGACTTCTACCGAACCCTATCTAGCATAGCATTTCTATCGTCCTATACATACTAGTATAACTCAAGGAACCCTAGGGTTCATGCAACTAGGGTTTCAAACAACTCCTAAACGTAGTGCACAAGTAATAAATACATATATAGGTGCCATAATTTAAATTAATAGGATGTGCACCGGAGCTTGCCTTCGGGCTGCTGCTCAGAGCTAGAGTCAGACGGGCCCTGGGCCGGGTTCTCAAGCCTCTCCTCCTGGGCTTGCTCCAGCTGCTCCTGCAGTGCCGCAATCACCTCAAATACGGCGCCCTCAGCTGCAGATGCTACACATATGCATATGAAATGATTGAGTGCAACTCAAACTATATAATCACTATACCCAAACTGAAAGGTCCTGTGGACTGTCCCCAACCAAATGGCGGACCGTCCGCAGTTCAGCTTCGCAGACCCACCAGAACCAACTACCTCTCTGGACAAATTTCAATATATACGGCGGACTGTCCGCTGTTAAATAGCGGACTATCCGCAATTTAACTCTGCAATACCACCAGAGGCAACGATGCCTCTGGACAAAATTTTAATCTCTACTGCGGACCGTCCGGCCCTCCTTGGCAGATCCTCCGCAGTTCACTCTGCCAATTCCACCAGAGACGATAACGTCTCTGGACAAAATTCTAGACTATACGGCGGACTGTCCGCTCTCCAATAGCGGACCGTCCGCAGTTCAACCCTACAAACCCCACCAGACACAACATCGTCTCTGGACAAATTTTGTTCTCTACGGCGGACTGTCCGCTCTCCAATAGCGGACCGTCCGTAGTTCAATTCTACGAAAACACCAGAGACAACATCATCTCTGGACAACCTCTAACTTGACCTGCAGATTGTCCGGCCCTCCTAGGCGGACCGTCCGCAGTTCATATCTTTGACACCGTGCTATAGGCGGCAGCAAGCGCGGTGGCGGTGGCGGTTTGGGGAGCACAAGTAACTCACCACAAATCCATTCCCGCGGTCGGTTCGGGCGGAGGATGACCGGAGAAGCGGATCGACGGTGGAGCAAATCTTCAAGCGGCTCCAATGGTGACCGGCGGTGGCGGGACGATTCTGGCCGGGGAGAAGCCGGCTGGGGGTTGGAGGAGGTGGAGGAGGTGCTGGGGAAGGTGCTCATGCAAGGAATCGAGGTTTGGTGGCCGGAGGAGGGAGATCGACGGAAGGGGGCGACGACGGGGCGAGCGGACGAGCTCCGCTCGTCTCTAATCGATGGAAGGAAGGAGGAATGAGGAGATGACGGCCGAGCCCACAACCAACTAAATATTGAAGCGAGAGCGAATTGTTAGTTACCTCGATAGACTTGTAGCAGCTCAGGACATTTCGATTGAACAAATTCTTCCGTTTCCCAAGTGGCTTCCCGCTCGGAGTGATTGCTCCATTGCACTTTATAGAAAACACTAGTTTGATTCCGAGTGACCCTGGTCTTGTGATCAACAATTTTGATTGGATACTCCGGATAGACAAGATCGGGCTCCAGTTGCAACTTCTCTATGCCAATCACCTTTTCTGGAACACGGAGGCATTTCCTGAGCTGGGAGACATGGAATATATTATGAACCACGGATAATTGGGCAGGAAGTTCCAGGCGATATGCTACCGGCCCACACCGCTCAATGATAGGAAAAGGCCCAATATAGCGAGGTGCGAGCTTTTCCTTCACTCCGAACCGTTGGACCCCTTTCATTGGAGATACCCGCAAATAGGCATGATCTCCCACTTGGAATGAGATGGACTGTCGTTTCTTGTCCGCATAATTTTTCTATCGAGATTGGGCTATTTTCAAATTTTCCTGTATGAACTGGACTTGTCCTTCTGCCTCACTGACCATCTCAGGGCCAAACACATTTCTTTCCCCGGCTTCTGACCAATTCATTGGAGTTCTACACCTCCACCCATATAATGCCTCAAAAGGAGCCATTTTGATGCTTTCCTGATAACTGTTGTTATATGAGAATTCCGCTAGAGGTAGGCATTCATCCCATTTCTTGCTATAAGAGAGCACACAGGCTCTAAGCATATCCTCCAGAATTTGATTAATTCGCTCAGTTTGACCATCGGTCTGAGGGTGATAAGCTGAGCTGCGAATAAGCTGAGTGCCCAGAGAGGCCTGCAATTGTTCCTAGAAACGTGCAATGAATTGTGAGCCTCTGTCTGATATGATGGTCTTGGGTACACGATGAAGACTCACAATCCGAGCCATATATATCTCAGCATATTGGTGAGATGAATAACGGGTCTACACTGGAAGAAAATGAGCGGATTTAGTGAGGCGTTCAACGATAACCCAAATAGAGTCATATCCCTTGGATGTGGGAGGCAAACCAACAATGAAGTTGTAAGGAACATGGCACCATTTATGCCATTTCAAGTGATTTTGGTGATCAAATGACAACACAACACTTGGACTAATATGATTGTTAAGATGACCATTCTCAGGCTTTTAGGTTCAAGTGATGACAAAGAGAAAGAGAAGATAGGCATAGCAAGGCCCGAAGGGCTGCCCCTAAGAGTAAATTTTCAATTGGTATCTTCATTGATATCATACAATTGGATCATGAGCCATGAAACTAACTCCCTAGGCTACTAATATTCTCTTAAGCTATATTGTTTTGCAAGATCTTTGTTGGAGCAAGACCTTTTAGGTGATTTGATTCCAAAGGGGGAGAAATGTGGATCAAAGCAAGGTATTTTCTCAAGGAGGAGAAGCATATCCCAAAGGGGGAGAAATACCTAAGTGAATCAAGTCATGAGGGAGAAGTAGCAACATAGGGGGAGGTTCAAAAGGGGGGGAATCATGGTTTTAGGGGGAGGCCAAGTCGTCATTGGATGGTGGTAAACATCCAAGCAAGCGTAAGCGGTTTTCAATTGATTTCAATTGGTATCAAGTGGTTAAATTTGTCAATTTTTGTAAATTTATGCTTGCTTTGATTGTGTTGTCATCAATCACCAAAAAGGGGGAGATTGTAAGGAACATGGCACCATTTATGCCATTTCAAGTGATTTTGGTGATCAAATGACAACACAACACTTGGACTAATATGATTGTTAAGATGACCATTCTCAGGCTTTTAGGTTCAAGTGATGACAAAGAGAAAGAGAAGATAGGCATAGCAAGGCCCGAAGGGCTGCCCCTACGGTTCAGGAGCACCGGAAGAACCGACGCCAGTGCATCGGAGCATCCGGTGGTAATCGGAAGAACCGACGCCATGACACTTTGGTGCAGAAGGGAATCGAAGCCAAGTCAGCCTTTAGGCACCGGTTGAACCGACGGTCCAAGAAAAGGGCATCGGTGCATTGGCAGTCCTTTGTACCAGAGACGATGTCAAGTGCCCAGAAGAAGTTTCTTCAGCACCGGTTCAACCGACGGTGCATCGGTGCATACCACCGGTGTAATGACGTCAGCGTCCAGGAGAAGATTCCTTCAGCACCGGTTGAACCGGTGAAGCATCGGTGCAAAGCATCGGTTCAACCGGTGGTCACTGCGTCAGCCGTCAGGAGTCCAACGGCTACTTCGTGTTATGAGTGACCGGATGAACCGACGCTACCCCGCCAAGAGGCATCGGTTCTTCCGGTGGTACGCAGATTTTCAGCTAACCGTTGGAGCAACGGCTACAAGACTTGGTGGCCTATATATACGCCTCACCCCGGCCATTTGAAGGGTGCTGGAGTTGCTGGACATCCCATACACACCCAAGAACATCTCCAACCACCATAGAGCTTCATTGTACATCATATAGGCTTAAGCACACTTTGTGAGAGTGCTTAGTGCTTGTTTAGGTTTAGTTCTTGAGAGAACTAGCTTGAGAGAAAGCCTTGCTGCGGCAAGCACCTTGTGTACTCGTCGTGTGTCCCTCCGACTTGGTGTGGAGTGGCAACGACACTTTGTGCGGGGAAGGAGACCCCTCTTGGTGAGAAGCTCCAATAGTGAAGACGGTGTCGTTGGTGACGCTTTGAGAGAGACGGTGGCGGTGGCCTTGTCTTGGTGACTTGGCGCCACTTAGCCTTTGCTTGCCGGAAGCCTTGGTGGCGAACGCAAGACGGTGATCAAGCGAAGAGACTTGGCATCACACTTGTTCGTGTTGGACAAGTGGCCGTGGACGTAGGGAGGGACTTTGGTGTCCTAACCGAACCACGTTAAATCGTGTGTCTTGGTGTCTTCACGGGAGTTTGCATATCCTCTCCCTTACCACTTTACTTACCGCATTACGTTTCCGCATTTACTCTTTCTTGCTTACCTTTGCTTTCCTAGTTAGTTTGATTAGGATTGGCTATAGGTTGCAAGTCTTTTGGGTAAGTAGAGGGTAGCATAGATAAACCTTAGTCATAACTAGCATGTGTAGGACTTGTTAGGTTTATCTTATGCAAGTAGATTGAGCCCTAGGTTAAAAAGCGATTAGCGACCCTATTCACCCCCTCCCCCTCTAGGGTCGGACACCCCGGTGATCCTTACAGAAGTCCATACTAATATCCTCCCACTTCCACGAAGGGATATCCAATGGTTGTAGCATACTAGCAGGTCTGAGATGACTTGCTTTGACTCTTCGACAAATATCACACTCGGACACATATTTGGCGACCTCACGTTTCATCCTGGTCCACCAGAATCACTGCCTGCGATCTTGATATATTTTGTTACTGCCCGGGTGAATGGAATACCTAGACAGGTGAGCCTCATCAAGAATTTGTTTCCGGAGTTCTAAATCCTTAGGTACCACCAGCCGGTTCTTAAACCATAAAACACTATCGCCATCTAAATGGAAGCATGCCACTCGAGGGTCATTTTCTCTGAGTCTTTGCCTAATCTTTTCCATGCCAATATTGTCTTTCTGAGCCGCAATAACTTGATCTTGAAGAGTTGGAGTGAGGACAATGTTAGCAATAGTACCCTCAGCTACAATAGCCAAATTCATCTTCTCCGTTTCTTGACACAAAGTTTCATGCAAAACTGTAGCTGAGACGCAGTTGCAACTTGCCTTGCGACTCAATGCATCGGCAACATCATTTGCCTTGCCCGGGTGGTAATGAATCTCCAGTTCATAATCCTTCATTAACTCTAACCACCGTCTCTGGCGTAAATTCAGCTCGCTCTGGGTGAGATATACTTAAGACTCTTGTGGTCTAAGTATATATGAACAGGATTGCCAAGAAGATAATGGCGCCAGATTTTTAATGCATGCACCACTGCTGCAAGCTCCAAATCATGAGTAGCATAATTCTCCTCACGCCGCCGGAGGGATCTCGAAGCATAAGCAATCACCCGTTGTTTTTGCATAAGGACGCAGCCGAGGCCCGTACCTAATGCATTACACAAAAATGTCAAGGCCAGAGCAATATCTGGCTAAGCCAAGGGCAGGAATGAGAACACGGCCAAGACTCGTACCTGATGCATCACAGTAAACATCAAAAGGACGAGTAATGTCCGGCTGAGCCAAGATAGGGGCCGACGTTAAAAGCTTTCTCAACGTCTGGAAAGCCTGATCACATTTGTCATCCCAAACAAATTTCACCCCTTTCTCAAGCAATTCTGTCATGGGCCTAGCAATTTTGGAGAAATCCGGTACAAACCGGCGATAATAACCTGCTAGCCCAAGAAAACTCCGGATCTCTGAAACAGACTCTGGAGTCTTCCAATTCAATACGTCTTGAATTTTGCTGGGGTCCACAGAAATACCCGCCTCAGAGATAATATGGCCCAAGAATTGAACCTCCTTGAGCCAGAAATCACATTTGCTAAATTTAGCATATAACTTGTGCTCTCTGAGACGCTGGAGAACAATGCGAAGGTGCTCAACATGTTCTTCTTCATTCTTGGAATATATAATAATGTCGTCAATGAAAACCACGACAAACTTATCCAACTCAGACATGAATACCGAGTTCATGAGATACATGAAATGTGCCGGAGCGTTTGTTAACCCGAAGGACATCACCAGATATTCATAAAGTTCATATCTAGTAGAGAAAGCCGTCTTAGGAATATCTTCGGCTCGGATTTTGATCTGATGATAACCCGAGCGGAGATCAATCTTGGAAAATACTTTGGCCTCGAATAGCTGATCAAACAAAATATCAATCCGGGGAAGTGGATATTTATTCTTGATTGTGACGGCATTCAGAAGTCTATAGTCCACACACAACCTGAGGCTTTGATGCTTCTTTTTAACAAAAAGTGTTGGACAGCCCCAGGGAGAAGTGCTAGGACGAATATAGCCTTTGTCGAGCAACTCTTGCAATTGCTTCTTTAATTCCACCAGTTCATTGGGTGGCATCCGATAAGGTCTTCGGAAAATTGGTGCCGTTTCCGATTGCAATTCAATTGCAAATTCAACATTGCGATCCGGTGGCATCCCGGGTAAATCCTCCGGAAAAACATCCGGGTACTCACACCACTGGTATGTCAGCCAAAGCCTTGCCCTCAATGTGATTCATAGTGGAAGTGGCTGACTCAAGGTTCTTTAAAGATAAGGTCATAGACCCGTGGTCAGATGGTTTTATGTGCATAGAATGTGCATTAGTGTCTAAAAGAACTCCTTGTTCCTTCATCCAGTTCATGCCAAGTATAATATCCACTCTTTGAGTTGGGAGTACTATAAGATGTGCTATAAATCCTTTTCCTTGTAACTGGAGAGGCACTTGCCTGACAATTTGGTTGGTAATTAATTGACCCCCGGGCGAATGAATATTGTATGGATTTGGCATGTTTTCTATTTTCAATCCCAGCCTAATGGCGCACTCCTTTCTAATGAACGTATGAAATGCCCCAGAGTCAAACAATATGGTGACGGGATGATCGTTTACAGAAAACGTACTCGCCATCACTGGAGCTCCCTCAAGAATACCCTCGAGGGTGGTGTAGTGCATTTGCCTCGGCTTGAAATTAGCCACATTCTGCTTCTGGCTCTGCTGACCGGACTGCTGGCCCTGCTTTGGTGGCATCGGGCAGTTCCGTGCAAAGTGACCCGGCTGCTCATGGTTGTAACACGGAAACAAATTGGGGCGCACCCCCGGCTGCTGCACCCAGACCTTCTGCTCATTCTGCTGAGGGGCAGGAGGCCTGACTGTCCCCTGTGGCTGAGTGTACTGAGGGGGCCTGTATCCCCACTGCTGCGGTGGCTGGTGCTGAAAGGGGGCACGCTGCGGGCCCGACTGCACCAGATGGAACCTCTGAGGAGCACTGCTAGAAGACCCCATAGCCGGGGACTTTCTCTTCTTTTCTGCTTTATGAGCTAGATGGGCATCCTCCTGAACGATAGCCCCATTGACTAGCTCACTAAAAGTGTTGA
This sequence comes from Panicum virgatum, assembly GCF_016808335.1. Taxonomy (NCBI): domain Eukaryota; kingdom Viridiplantae; phylum Streptophyta; class Magnoliopsida; order Poales; family Poaceae; genus Panicum; species Panicum virgatum. Next base: position 28,206,676 of record NC_053141.1, on the reverse strand, counting down.
ATTTGAACATTGCCAGGCGATCTTGGAGCTTGCTGCTAAGCCCCTGCCTAAAGCAAGCCTGCTTCTTCTCATCCGTGTCCACGTGGTACCCGGAGTACTGTGAGAGTGTGTTAAAATTTTGGGCATATTGCATCACATTATTGTTGCCCTGCTTCAGAGCCAAGAACTCCGTAAGCTTCCTTCTGATCACCCCTGCGGGGACATGATGTGCCTTGAAAGCTTCTGTGAACTCCGCCCAAGTGAATCGAGTGCTAGTAGGAAACATGGCCACATGGTTGTCCCACCACGTACATGCGGGACCCCTGAGCTGCTGAGCTGCAAATCCTGCCTTGTCCCTCTCATTGTATGGGTATAGAGTGAACTTGGACTCTATGGTCTTAAGCCAGCTGTCGGCCTCCAACAGCTCGTCTGCCTTGTGAAACAGCGGCGGCTGGGTCCCCAGGAACTCCTGGTACCCAGGAACAGGTGGCGGGTGGTGTCCTGGCTGTGGTGCTGCCCCCTGCTCCACAAGCTGACGAAGGAGCGCCGTCTGCTCATGACGCCCAGTAAGTATGGCCACAATGGCCTGAACAAAATCAGGAGGGTTCGGGGGTGCTGCCATTCTGCATTTAACCATGACAAGATTAGTTCCATCATCCAGGTTAATTAAAACAATCCTGATGGTAACTAATCTTTCTAAACATGACACATTGCAGAAGGTATAGCTTTAAAAACAATTCAGTGTAATGATTGCAGGCGGGGCCAGGTGGTTTGATCGGCTCAACCAGACACTCTGACCGATCCCCCTAGTCCAGCCGAAAAATGTACAGCGGACCGTCCGGTGTACCAGAGCGGACCATCCACTGTACAAGAATCCTGTTAACCGGACCGTCCGCTGAGATTAGGCGGACCGTCCGCTTTACAAACTGTCAACCCAACTCAGTTTCGGATGGTTCTACGTATTCTTCCTTAATGGCCGGCGGACCGTCCGCGTGTCATGACAGGACTGTCCGCTGAACACGTTTTGAACTACCAGACAGTGTCTTCGGCCCGGCCGACGACACTTCTGTAACACTTCATAGCAGGTCTATGAAACCTTACGACCCGAGCTTCGTCTACAAAGGTCCTTGGGGCTATAAACTCACACTCCCAACAACTCCTACGAGACAAAGCCCTAAACACAACCAAAAATATGATGCATACTCGCCTACGCTAAAATTCATTTTTATATTTTTGGATAAACATGAAATTAGTCATGCCTGTACCAATCTCGGTGCGTTTCGGCTCTGATACCAGCTGTGATGAAACCGCCAAATTAAAACCCTAAATTAAGCGTAATGGCTGTCATTTGAACACATCGGGCACATTAGCTTAATGGCTTAATTTGGCGATCCTTTCTCAACCCACGGACGACGACGCCGACGACTCCGTCGCTCAGTTCTCCACCGGACCGGGTCTGAAGACCCCGCCTTCTCCAGCTCAAGATTAGATCGCCTTCCTTTTTGGTGATTTGTTGCCAAAGGGGGAGATAGATAGGGGGAGTAGAGATACGGGGAGCTTGGTGGTTTGTGGCATGATTGGATCTTCATGGATTTTGTGTATGGACATGTTATTTGGATATTATTTATGCTCTGTGTTGACATGTCCCTACATGTGCTTTATTTCGAGTAATGCATGCTTGTTTATCACTTTCAATTTCATCTCTTGTGTATCTCTACTTTGTGTTGTCATCAATCACCAAAAAGGGGGGGATTGAAGCGCATCTAGGCCGATAGATGCTAATGGTAAGTTTCGGTGATTAATGACAACCGTATGCGACTAACGTGTGTTTTAAAGGAAAACTCAATAACTGGTTTAGTCTCATATGAAATATGAAAGGAGACCCCTCAATTCGAAATAATCATGCGTGCCAAGAACTCAATTTGAAAGATTAAGGACCTTTCTAGTCTCAAGTGTCACAAGGAGATGAAAGACACTTGATTTAGCTAGGTTTTATAGTTTCTAGTTCTTGATCGTAATATTAAGAGGGGTTCATAAGTTAGTAGCTTGATCAAAATTGAGTTGGCCTAAGAAATCTTGCACACTCGCTCAAAAACAGTCTAAGATGGTCAATAGAAGTTAACACAACGCTTGGAAGAAGAAACAATCGAAGTTACATTCAAATCCAAGTCAATTCAGCTGAAAACAAAGAAAAACAGCAGCACCGGTTGAACCGATGCCCTATCTTCGGAGCATCCGATGCTTGGCGGAAGGACTGATGCCCTGTCGGTCTATCTTCTCTGGAAGCAGGCAGGAATCAAGTCAAAAACTCTATAGCACCGGTTGAACCGATGGTCCCAAGAAAAGCACCGGTGCATTAGATGTACTTTGTTCTAGAGAGCATGTTTTGGTGGACTTCAACTTCTCTTCAGCACCGGTTGAACCGACGCTTCAGAATCAAAGCACCGGTGCATTGGATGTACCTTGTTCCAGAACACTTGTTTGAGTTGATCAGTGAACCTCTTCAGCACCGGTTGAACCGATGCCCCTACGGAGCATGCACCGGTGCAATGATGCAAGTGTGGATACTGTGTCAGAACTCCAACAGCTACTAATTGGACACAGAGAGACCGGTTGAACCGATACTTATACTTTCTATCCCGTCGGTTCTAACGGTGGTCACGGTTTTTCTGCAGTAAACTTACAACGGCTATGTGACCTCCTCAACTCTATATAAGGGTACCCCCTGGCTCATTTCAGTTGCCTTTGACACCTTGAATACCTGAGGCCACCCTTGAAAAGAAGAGAAAGAGCTTTGAGCAAAAGAGAGAAGATCTAGTACTTTGTTTGTGCTTCAACCTTGAAGAATTCATCCTTTGCAAGTGTAGCAAGTGTGCTTGAGCTACGGCCAACTGAGTGTAGGTCAAGTGAAGGCTTAGGAGCTTGTTACTCTTGGTGATTGGCAGCACCTAGATGATCTTGGTGATTGAAGGTGTTTCTTCCGGAGCTTGCCAAGGATTGTGGGATCCCGAAGAAGTTTGTACGTGGCTTGAGCTCCACCACGCCGGGATGGTGAACGGAGACTCTTAGTGAGTGCCCAAGTCTCGGTGACATGGGAGGTGACAAGACTCTTAGTGAGTGTCACAACGTGGATTAGGGGTGTGTGCCAACACATCGACACCACGGGAAAAAATCCGGTTGTGTCTTGCCCACTCTTTCATTTCAAGCATTTACTTTCATGCAACTTTTCATGTGCTTGACCTTAGAGATCATAACTTAGCTCTACATTGCTTAGTTTCTTTTCTTTAGTATCTTGTGTAGTTTGCTTAGTTAGCCGGTTGGTGAATTGAGCCTTACTAGCATTGCATAGGTTAAGGTTGTTTTAATTGCTTTAGAAATTTGAAAAAGGCCCAATTCACCCCCCTCTTGGTCCTTCGATCCTTACAATTAGTATCAGAGCCTCGTTGCTCATTTGGATCATTAGGCTTCACCGCCTAGAGCTATGGCCAAGATGGGAGGTTCGCCGCCTCACTTCGAAGGCAAGAACTTTGCCTATTGGAAAGTTCGTATGGCCGCATACCTTGATGCGATTGCCCCCGAAGTGTGGTTGGCAACAAAGACCAGGTTCACCGGAACTCCCACCACGGAACAATTAAAATGGAATGCAAAGGCTAGAAATGCAATTTTCGAAGCCATTAGTGAGGAAGTCTTTGCTAGAGTAAATGGCATGGACTTAGCAAGTGATATTTGGAAAGAGCTAATTGAAATTCATGAAGGCTCTACAAAAGTTCGTGAGCAAAAGTATCACTTGTTTAGAGCTAAATATGATTCCTTTAAGATGCTAGCTCATGAAAATTGCAATAATATGTATTCTCGCTTGAATGTCATTGTCAAGGACATTAATGCTCTTGAAGTTTCTAAAATTGACAGTGGCTCCATCAACCGCAAGATTCTCATGCTCCTACCAAAGCCCAAATACAACATCATAAATGCTATGCTTCAAAAGGAGAATCTTGATACAATGGAAGTGGGAGAGCTTGTGGGCGAAATTCGCGCTCATGAAATGGGGATCCTTGGTATGTCCGAAGAGCCAACTACAAGCAAAACAATTGCTCTCAAAACCAAGGCCAACAAGCACCGCAAGCTCAAGATGGTCAAGCAAGAATCAAGCTCAAGCAATGAAGAAGAAGATCATCATGAAAGCTCAAGCGATGATGAAGAAGATGGAGAACTTGCTCTCATGATGAGAAAGTTCACATGCTTGAGCGACAAGATAAACAAGAAGGGTTACAACTTTGACCCTAAAAGAAGAATGTTCCGGCCAAGGGAAGACGTCAAGTACAAAATATGCTACAATTGTGGAGAAAAAGGCCACATCTCTCCCGATTGTCCCAAGCCGAACAAGAGAAAGAAGGATAACAAAAGCAAACATCGCCATGATTCAAGCGATGATGAAGAGGATGAAAAGAAGAACAAGAACAAGAAGCTTGGGAAGAAGAAGAGTCATGACAAGAAGACCAAGCTCTTCCCAAAGAAGAAAGGGCACACCAAGAGAAGCTTCTTGGTGGAAAAACAAGAATGGGTGACCGATGTCTCATCAAGCGAAGATTCAAGTGATGAAGAAGACATCGTCACCATCGCCTTCACCAATGAAGAACCACCACTACCTCCGCCTCCCATGTGCCTCATGGCAAAAGGTAACACAAAGGTATGTGAGGTAAATAGTGAAGATGATAGTGATGAAGAGCTTGACCCTTATGAATTCACCAACCTCATTAATGAGTATACATCCGTCATCAAGAGGGAAAAGGGCAAAGTCAAGATTCTTGAGAGCACTCATGCTAAGTTAGAGCTTGCCCACTCCGACTTACTTGGTAAGTACAATGACTTGCCCAAAAAGCACAATGAGTCACTTGTACTTGCTAAGCAAGTTGAAGAGAGCCACAAAAAGCTTAAACAAGAGCATAGGGAGTTGGCTCACAAATATCAAGAACTTGAATTTGCCTATGAAGCAATTGACTCAAGTCTTGAGAACTTTGTCAATGAAACTATTGAAAAGGTCAATGCTTCTACTTCATGTGATGACCTACTCATTAATGCAAATGCCACTAATATTGTGCCCGAGCTTGCTCCTTCTAGGGAAAAGGAATTGATGGATCAAGTGGCAAGCCTCAAGAGTAGTGTGGAGAAGCTCTCAAGAGGAGAATACATCCACAAGGAAATTCTCTTCAATAATGCACGTGACTATGGCAAGAGAGGTCTTGGTTCATTTCCGGAGCCAAATCAAGGCACCACTCCTCCGGAGATCAAGACTAGCTTCATCAAGGAAGTTGGTTCATATTGCCAACATTGCCAAGTCACCGGGCACCACACTAGGGAGTGCACCCTACCATCACGTCCTCTTCCCACTTTTTCAAAGAATTACTCATCTATATTTCAAAATAACCATTTTCTTTTGAGTAAAGTGAAGGGCAAGGTGAAGGCCAAATTCATTGGCAAAATTGCTAAGGAGTCAAAGAAGAAGCTCCCCAAGCAACTTTGGGTCCCAAAAGCTCTTGTCACACATGTGCAAGGCCCAAAGCTTGTTTGGGTTCCAAAAACTCAAAAGTGAATTCTCATGTGTGTAGGTGAACTACAAAGCCGGTGGAAAACATTGGGTACTTGATAGCGGTTGCTCTCAACACATGACCGGCAATGATAGCATGTTCACCACTCTTGAAGACCCCGGAGATCATGAACATGTCACCTATGGTGATAATTCAAGGGAAAAAGTTTTAGGTTTGGGTAGAATAGCAATCTCTAAAGATTTATCTATTTCTAATGTCTTGTTTGTAGAAGCACTTAGTTTTAATCTTATTTCAATTGCTCAATTGTGTGATCTTGGACTAACGTGTACCTTTGACAAGAATGGTGTTGTAGTAACTCTTGAAGAAGACAAGTCATTGGTATTCACGGGGTTTAGGCATGGCAACATTTACTTGGTGGATTTCTCATCAAAGCAAACAAGCTCCATGACATGCCTCTTCACCAAGTCGTCTCTTGGGTGGCTTTGGCATAGAAGAATTGCTCATATTGGCATGAGCAACCTCAAGAAAGCCCACAAGAGAGGGATGATCACCGGCTTGAAGGATGTCACATTTGACAAGAACAAACTATGTAAAGCATGTCAAGCCGGAAAGCAAGTTGCAACACATCATCCCATCAAGACGATGTTGTCTACCTCCAAGCCGCTCGAGCTACTACACATGGATCTCTTTGGTCCAACTACATACAAGAGCATTGGTGGTAACCTCTATTGCCTAGTAATTGTTGATGATTTTTCACGCTATACTTGGGTCATGTTTCTAGGCGATAAGGGTGAAACTCCGGAAGTCTTCAAGACATTTGCAAGAAGAGCTCAAAGGGAGTACAACTCCACAATTGTGAAGATCCGGAGTGACAACGACACCGAGTTCAAAAATATGAAGATTGAAGAATGGTGCGATGAAGAGGGCATCAAGCATGAGTTCTCCGCCACCTACACGCCTCAACAAAATGGAGTAGTGGAAAGAAAGAACAAGACACTAATCACTCTAGCAAGAGCAATGTTGGATGATTATGGCACGTCCGAGAAGTTTTGGGTGGAAGCAATCAATACGACGTGTCATGCATCCAACCGAGTGTATCCCCACCGACTCCTCAAGAAAACTCCACATGAGCTCATCACTGGGAAGAAACCAAATATATCCTACTTTCGAGTCTTTGGTTGCAAATGCTTCATCTATAAGAAGAAAAGGCTCGGTAAGTTTGAAAGTAGATGTGATGTGGGTTTCTTTCTTGGTTATGCATCAAACTCCAAAGCATATAGAGTATTCAATCAAACCTCCGGGTTAGTTGAAGAAACATGTGATGTGGAGTTTGATGAATCTAATGGCTCCCAAGAGGAGGTTGTTGGCTATGAAAATATAGGTGATGAGGAGATTGATGAAGCTTTGAAGAAGATGTCCATTGGGGATATAAAGCCGGAAAAGGTACATGAAGGTAATGATCAAGGGGGAGGACCTTCCTCATCTACACCAAGCACCTCTACGGCACCCCAAGTGGATGAATATTAAGAAAAAGATGATCCACAACCTCAAGAAAATATGCCAACGTCAACACCCCAAGTCCAAGAACAAGAAGAGCAAAATGTTCCACCACAAGCACAAGTTACCCATGATCCACCCCAACAAGCATCCACGCAAGTACCGCTAGTGAAGCATGGTCGCATCTCCAAGGATCATCCAATTGGTCAAATCATTGGTAGTCCTTCTAAGGGAGTAAGAACTCGCTCTAAGCATGCTTCATTTTGCGAATATCACTTGTTTGTTTCTTGTATTGAACCCACTAGTATAGAGGAGTCACTTGAGGACTCGGATTGGGTGATAGCCATGCAAGAAGAATTGAACAACTTCACCCGCAATGAAGTTTGGGTCCTCGAAGCTCCTCCGAAAGACAAGAACATCATCGGCACTAAGTGGGTCTTTCGGAACAAGCAAGATGAACATGGGGTGGCGATACGCAACAAAGCAAGACTTGTGGCAAAAGGGTTCTCTCAAGTTGAAGGTTTGGATTTTGGTGAAACTTTTGCTCCGGTCGCAAGACTTGAAGCTATCCGCATCCTTCTTGCTTACTCTTCACATCACAATATTAAGTTATATCAAATGGATGTGAAAAGTGCTTTCTTAAATGGCGTAATTAACGAACTTGTTTATGTTGAGCAACCTCCCGGGTTTGAAGATCCGAGGAATCCTAACCATGTTTATAGGTTGCACAAGGCACTCTATGGGCTCAAACAAGCTCCAAGGGCTTGGTATGAGAGGCTTCGTGACTTCCTAATCATGCAAGGCTTCAAGATCGGGAGGGTGGACACCATATTGTTCACAAAAGACGTCAACGGGGATCTTTTCATTTGTCAAATTTATGTTGACGATATTATCTTTGGCTCAACTAATGATTCACTAAGCCATGAGTTTGCTACCATGATGTCTAGGGAATTCAAGATGTCCATGATTGGCGAATTGACCTTCTTCCTTGGTTTTCAAGTCAAACAATTGAAGGAAGGGACATTCATCCATCAAGAAAAGTATACTAAAGATATCTTGAAGAAGTTCAAGATGGATGAGTGCAAGCCAATCAAGACACCCATGGCAACTAATGGGCATCTCGACTTGGATGTGGACGGTAAATCGGTTGATCAATCCCTCTATCGTTCTATGATAGGGTCTTTGCTTTACCTTACCGCATCTAGGCCCAATATAATATTTAGTGTGTGCTTGTGTGCCCGCTTTCAAGCAAACCCAAAGGAATCACACCTCTCGGCTGTGAATAGGATCCTTCGGTATCTCAAGCACACCCCAAGCATAGGCTTGTGGTACCCCAAAGGCGCTAGCTTAGATCTCTTGGGATACTCGGATTCGGATTTTGCCGGAAGCCGTGTGGATCGCAAGAGTACCTCCGGAGGTTGCCACTTGCTTGGGCGTTCTCTAGTTTCTTGGTCAAGTAAGAAGCAAAATTCAGTAGCTTTGTCCACCGCAGAAGCGGAATATATAGCGGCCGGTGCATGTTGTGCCCAAATCCTATATATGAAGCAAACCCTTTTGGACTTTGGTGTGAAACTAGATAGGATCCCACTCCTTTGTGACAATGAAAGTGCCATAAAAATTGCAAAAAATCCGGTTCAACACTCTCGCACAAAGCACATTGATATTCGCCATCAGTTCTTGCGTGATCACGAAGCCAAAGGAGACATATCTCTTCAAGGTGTGAGATCCGAGGAGCAATTGGCGGATATTTTCACAAAACCATTAGACGAGAGTCCTTTTGTTAGGCTAAGGAATGAGCTTAATGTATTAGATGCGGCAAACGTCATGTAAGTTGCCTTGTCATATAGAAAAATGTATACATATAGGACACTTGTCTAACCTTGTCAAGATAGTGATGAACATGGGTCTTGCATGAGCCGGTGGTCTTCGTTTCGCTCATGGCATGAAGAATGGTTCATCATGAAGAAGCTTGCCAAGGGTTCAAACTTGACAAGATAAATTTAAATTTGTGCAATGCATGTGCTTGTCATATAGAATGCATCCATGTTTAATTCTAGCTTTGCATTGGCATTGCATCACGTTAGTAGCATCACAAGGGAGCAAATCACACTTCGAGAAAGATATTCATGCTAAATATGATATATCATCTCTACAAGGGTGATAAGATCAATTTTGCGCTTTCATGCCTATTGAGTCACGTCCTATCGAACTTAAAGTTTCAATCTTTAAGTTCATAGGCATATTGGCTCATACATTTGGTTTTTGTGTTTAAACCTCGCTTGGATCTTAATTTGCCTATGTTAATATAAAATCTTGCGAGCACTTAGTTTGAGTGTTTGAGGGGTGAGGTTGTCTCTCGAAAATTGTCCAAATTGAGTGTTTATGGCTTTGGTTTTGGAAATTTGGATCAGAAGTAGAGTTTGTTTTTCAGCAGAAAATTCTCTTAACCACCGGTTAAACCGATGCCCTGGTTTTCCCTGCATCGGTTCAACCGGTGCTTAAGTCCTCGTGGCTCGGTTTCTGCATCTTCTCTGGAACAACCTCCGACCGTTACACCGATGGCCACCAGTGCATCCGATGGTTGGCGGATGAACCGACGCCTCAGCATCGGTTCAACCGGTGCTACTGCGTGGAGTAATAGCCATTGTAGAGTCTCTGGACTTTACTCCTGCCAATGCACCGATGCCCGTCGGATGTTCCGATGCCTCAGTAACGGTTCTTCCGGTGCCCCTGTTGACCACGTTTTCATCTCAACCAGATCTGGTCAAAGTTGTTCCGGTGATTACACCGATGCTCTTATTTCTGCACCATCGGACCTTCCGGTGCTTTAGGGTTGGCGGGCCCGCTCGTCCTGTTTCTCTTAACTCCTCCGCGGGCCCCGCCTGTCAGTCTCACGCGCTCTCTTTCGTCTTCCTCGCGAACCGCCGCTCCACCGCCCGTACGCCGCCGCCGCCGCGCCCGTGCTCTCCACTCCAAGCCGCCGCCGCAGCTACTCCTCTGCGCTGCCGCCCGCGCGCGCCCCCACTCTGCTCGTGCGCTGCCCCTGTCCTGCTGCTCCGCAGCCGCTCGTGCTCCCACGCCGCGCCTGAGCCACCCACGCGCCGCCGCTCACCGCCGCCGACGGCCTCTCTCCACGCGCGCAGCCTCTTCTGCTCCGAACTGACTCCCACGCGCGTGCATTCAAGGTCGGTTTTAGTTCCCTCCACCCTTGGTTCGAGTGCCCGCAAGGTGTTCGAGGAATTGCCTCTTAGTTTTTTTTCTTCGATTTCTTCTCGACTCAGTTTAGCGAGGGTATAGTGCTGCCACTTCTAGCATGTGATGTATCTTAGTTTTCTTATCCTTTACACACATGTTTACTTATATCCTTGTCTTACTCACTCACATCTAAATCTCGTCACTTCAAGAGTCCTTTTAGGGTGTTATTGATCTGTTAACCACTAGATCTCACCATGATAGGCTCATATCATTCCATGCTATGCTTCTATGATAGATGGCTGGTGACAAGAAGGGCAAGGGTAAGATGGTTGCGCAGAAGAAGAAGAAGCACACCCATGAGGACCACGAGCGAGAGCAAGCTGAGGCAGTTGCAGATGCTGCAGGCAGGCAGGGTTCACTCAGGATCAGGGATCCTCAGGCTCAGGGGGAGCCACAGCAGCAATTGTGTCGCTCAGGACGTACTCAGACAGCTCAGATCTCACCAGAGTCCCGCTCTCGTCCACGGACTCGAGGTGGTGCTATTCAAAGGGGAGCAGGTCATGCACAGCAGCAGCACACCGGCAGTGACACTCAAACAGGAGGTCAGGACATTGGTGAGGAGCTGCCTGAGGTTGAGTTATTTGATCTCAGGGGTATTCCAGGACCAAGGGTCAAGAGACTGAGATATGTCACCCCGGAGCAGTGGTTTCCCGAGCAGAGAGACGTTGGAGTTGACCGTCGCTTTCACACTCTGCTCCAGGAGTCTTTCTACCACGCTTATACCCAGATGGATATCAAGATCAATGAGCACAAAATGCTCCACTGGGTGGCTATACGCGTGGCAGCAGGAGGCATTCCTATCCTCCCTTTGTTTGAGAGATATGAGGGTTTACCAGCTCTGCTGAATGAGAGGTCTCGGTACATCAGAGAGTGGGTTCGCGTTTTCTACGCTACCCTATTTGTCGAGGAGGACCGGCAGTTCATCGACTTTATGTTCCAGTCGAGGCATTACAGATTGACTCGAGCACGTTTAGCTACCTTGCTTAGAGTTCAGATTGCCGAGGAGCCACACTTCGTGCACTATCAGGCTTATGGCAACACGGTGCCTCCTCGTCGTCCTCATGAGTCTCACGTCCCGTTTGACGAGGAGATCAGCGTTCTCTTTGAGCAGCCTTTCCTGCCTGGCACACTGAGGACCCCGGACAGACTAACTCACGTAGCTCACTCAGTACATCTAGCTTTGAGGAAGAGTCTGTTGTTCCGGATTGGATACAATGAGGGGATTACAGCTCTGCAGCAGTGGCTCTTACTGTACATCATGACAGGACGTGACTTTGACCTCGTTGACTTCTTTATCTGCGAGCTAGAGGACGTGATTCTGGATGGGATGACAGTTCACCATCGCCATCCTTTTGCTCATTGGATCTGCTGGATACTTGCTCAGCTCAGTCAGAATGAGCATATGGATGAGCTGGAGCAGTCGAGGACACACTTCAGTTTTTACTCACCTGCTACTCCTCGAGACGGTCGTCGTGGCTCGAGAGGCCAGCGCCGAGCACAGCGGGTTCTGGATGAGCGTATCTTGGCTGAGGGCAGAGTTGCAGATGATCCGACAGCAGCCGAGGATGCTTCACTAGCAGCAGCAGAGGCCCAGCTCCCACACTACCTGGTCACAGACTCAGAGGACTCGGAGGATGACGAGGACTTCATTCCTACTGTTAACGTTCCTCGAGGAGCTCATGACGCTGAGGCAGGATCCTCTGGTGCAGCCCGCACCCCTGCTCCTCCAATTACCATTGCTCAGGTCACTCAGCCCGATGCACTTGCTGCCATTCTTACTCGGCTATCAGACCAGCAGGACAGATTTGCTGCAGCTCAGCTGAGTATGTGTAACACCCTAATTTAAATTTCAGCGTTTATTAATAAATTAAATTGGCTTTATTTAATTTTCTAAGGTTTATTGTGTTCAGTTGGCATTTAATCTAATTTTTGTTCCTTAAGTAATTAAAATTTATCATAGGTTTAAATTTTTGTGTTGCATACATGCTGGTGCATAACTTTAATTGTTTGAGTGTGGTTGAATTCAAATTGGTATTTGAATTCAAACCTTGTTTGATTTAGTAGGAGAAAAGTTTAGAAATAGAAAGGAAAAACCCAAAACAAAACCCAAAACCCAGAAAGCCCAAAACCCAGCCAAAACCCGGCCCAAATCAACCCAGCACCGGCCCACTCCTCCCTCTCCTTCTCCCGTTTCGGCCCAGCCCGCTCCCAGCTCCTCCCCGCGCTCAGCGCCGCTCCGCAGCACGCGCCACCCGGCCCATGCCGCGGCCTGCCCCGCCCGCTCGCCTCGCGCCCACAGAGCGCGTCGCCCCGCTGCCACCTGGACCCCACCGCGTCACCCTCCCTGACCGAGCGGGCCCGCTCGGTAGGCCCGTCTTCCCCGCCGAACCACCTCTCTGTTCCGCCCCGCGTGCTCTGGTTCCCGCTGCACGTGGCCCCGCTCCGCCCCCGCGCGCGCACCCGCTCTATCCAGCGCTCGTGCACGGGCCCGCACGCCAGCCTCGCCCGCGCCTTTCTCTTCTAGAAATCAGCCCGGGATCGGATGGGGATTCGATCCCGAATCACCGCCGCGTTCCTCGCCGGATTTCCCCTGGGCGCGCCTCCCCAAGATCTCCGGACGTCCCCCTTTTAAACCCAACCGAGACCCTCTACCTCCTCATTCCACCCCGCCGCCACCCCAAAACCCTGAGCCGCGCCGCCCGTGTTCCTGGAGTCGAAGCAGAACCATCCGCCGCCGGTGAGCTTTTCCTCTCGCAATTTCTTGCCGCCGGCCTTGCTCTGGCCACGCTGACCCCTCCGCTGCCGCCGCAGGAGCACCCCGCGTCGACCTGAGGCATCCAGGAGCCCGGCGCACCCCTTCCTCGACCTCGGACGCGAGCCCTGTTCCCCTCCGCCGCCGGTCCACGCCGCTGAACACCCTGCGCCACGTTCTTCCCCGATCCCGACCCTAGGTGAGCACCCCATGGTCCCTGTCCTCCTTCCGCGCTAGATTTGGACCGCCCTGGCACACTCTAGGTGCCTAGTCCTCGCACTCCGGCGAACTCCGTGGCCGCCGAGCCGCCCTCGCCGTCGAGGAGCCTGCTCCCAGCCTTGCAGCGCCTCCCTAGGTACCCCAGTGGTCAACCCATGCCGAGCTCGTCATTTTGCACCCAACCGCAACCCAAATGATCCACTGAAGCGCCAGAATGGCCAGCTCCGGCGAGCTCGCCGCCGCCCCGCGCGCCCAAACCCCCCAGCCGTCCGATCCGGATTCGACGCGCGCGATTAGATCTTGGATCCATTAGATCTAGACCCTCAGATCCAGATCCAGCGGCCAGAAACCGCGCGTACCGGTTCGGCCTTGATTTTTTTCTAAAGAGCCCCTCCCTTTATTGCTAATCAACCCGCGGTCCTAGCCCTTTCAAAAATAATTACAGTTGGACCCTGATTTTAACAAATAACCCCCTGAGTTTCCTTAAAATAGGACCCGCAGTCCAGGTTAGTTCTTTTTGCGTGTCAGCCCTTAGAATTAATGTTTATTTATGTTTTAGCCCTCGATTTTAGCAGAAAAGCCCCTGAAACTTCAGTTTTCTTACAAATAAGCCCCTAGAACTTGTTTTTGGCCTAGTTTATGCGTTTTAGCTCCGATTTTAGCGTTCTTTATATCCACGCGATCGTTGTAACGAGTAGAATAGTTTTAGCTTAGTTTTTCTTGCTGTTTTTATGTATTGATGTACTGTTTCTTAGTTTTTGTTAGTATTTGCTTGTATGCTTATTGTTGTGCATTGTTTTGGCCATGTGTTCGTGAGTAGACGTTGATCCATCTGAGGAGCCCCAGTACCAGTACCCGGAGCACCCGTCTTCCGAGCACTTTGAGCAGCAGCAGGAGCAGTACGAGGAAGGCAAGTGTAACATGAACAACCCATCACTTTTAAATACATTTTCATACTGCATTTTAATACTGTATGCCTATAAGGACATTCCTAGCCACTTTATATCCTTTATATATGCCTTTGGGTTGCATTTTGGTTAGTTGTGCTAGGTTGCTGCGCTATAACACACTTTGGTCCTTTTAATTAAATTGATTAATGATTTACTTGAACTTAATTCTGAGCGTGGCACTCTGTGTGGCTTGAGTGGCTCACGTCTCGTTAAAAGATGTTTTTGTAGAAACATGGTTTAGGGGGCCAGCACGGTGCTTAGTGCTTGGTTGGCCACTCTCCATAAGGACCGGTTCATAGAGCGACAACCTGGGACAACAGCGCTACCACAAGGCTAGAATGGGATAGACTTGGCGTAATAATTAGATCTTTTTGGTTTGGAGTAACTTACCTGCGGGGCAAGAGTAGTAAGCTTCAATGGTCCCTGCTCCTCCGGCTTGGTCTGTGCTTGGATTGCGCTCCTGTGCTTGTACCCCCGGAGGTGGGCCCCATCGTCGCCGACCTAACTCTCGCGGTTACGCCTTACCAACGAGATTCTTTTTAAAGGCCTCGTAGTGAGTCGCTGGCCATCTCACCTAAGGAAGTGTGATGAACAACTGGCGTAGCTCACGACTTGTGGGTAAAGATGTACAACCTCTGCAGAGTGTAAAACTGGTATACTAGCCGTGCTCACGGTTATGAGCGGCCCAGATCCTCCTTTTGATTAGTGGAGTTATCTTCTTCCGACGAGGAAGGTGCTTCTCGGGGTTTACCTTGGTGGCTTGGTTTTGGTTTGGTTTCTCAGTAGTTACATGATTAAACTTGACTAATTACTATGTAACTGGGTTAATGGTAATTCATCAACTCGTAGAAAATAGCTTTAATAAAATTTTGCCAACACTTAAAAGCTAATGCAGTTAGCCAGCCTAGAGCCTCATAGTTTGTGTTATACTTGTTGAGTACAAGTTGTGTACTCACTCTTGCCTCTTCTCTACTTTTTCCTCTTGGCTACGCTACTGCTGCTCAGTTCCTGCCGACACGAGGGAGTTCGTCCAGCGCTACCAGGACTACGAGGACTTCTAGGTGCTTCGTCTCCCAGTCGACGTCCCTGTGGCGCCCTGCTTCAGCTTCGGAGAGCTTTATTCGTATTTTGTACTTCGCTTCCGCTGTATCAGACATTTTGTCATTATTGTAATAAATATATCACATTATTGTAATATCATAGCACATATCACATAAAAAGATATAATAAAGCGAATACGAATGTTATTTATTACAATAATGACAAAAATGTCTGATACAGCGGAAGCGAAGTACAAAGTACGATAAAGCTCTCCGAAGCTGAAGCAGGGCGCCACAGGGACGTCGACTGGGAGACGAACACCTAGAAGTCCTCGTAGTCCTGGTAGCGCTGAGCGAACTCCCTCGCGTCGGCAGGAACTGAGCAGCAGTAGAGTATCCCAAGAGGAAAAAGTATAGGAGAGGCAAGAGTGAGTACACAACTGTACTCAACAAGTATAACACAAACTATGAGGCTCTAGGTTGGCTGATTGACTGCATTAGCTTTTAATCTTGGCAAAATTTTATTAAAGCTATTTACTACAAGTGGATGAATTACCTTTAACCCAGTTACATAGTAATTAATCAGAATTAATTATGTAAATTACTGAGAACCATACCAAAACCACCAAGGTAACCCCGAGAGGCACCCCCTCGTCGGAAGGAGCTAACCCCACTAATCAAAAGGAGGATCTGGGCTGCTCATAACCGTGAGCACGGCTAGTATACCAGTTTTACACTCTGCAGAGGTTGCACATCTTTACCCACAAGTCGTGAGCTACGCCAGTTGTTCATCACACTTCCTTAGGTGAGATGACTAGCGACTCACTACGAGGCCGTTACAAAGGACACGTTGGTAAGGTGTAACCGCTAAGGAATCAGGCTCCGCAACGATGGTAACCACCTCGAGGGGGTACAAGACACACAGACCAGCCTCGTAGCCTGGCCACCATTGAAGCTCACCACCCCCCATGCCCCGTCGGTAAGTTACTCCCGAACCAAAATGGCCTAATTAGTAAGCCAAGACCGTCCCATTCCAGTCTTGTGGTAGCGCTGTTGTCCCAGGTTGTCGCTCTATGAACCGGTCCTTATGGAGAGTGGCCAACCAGGCAGTAAGCACCGTGCTGGCCCCCTAAACCATGTTTCTAACAAAAGCCA
The DNA here is from genome assembly GCF_016808335.1 of Panicum virgatum. Taxonomy (NCBI): domain Eukaryota; kingdom Viridiplantae; phylum Streptophyta; class Magnoliopsida; order Poales; family Poaceae; genus Panicum; species Panicum virgatum. Next base: position 28,190,283 of record NC_053141.1, on the reverse strand, counting down.
AATTTTAACGAGACGTGAGCCACTCAAGCCACACAGAGTGCCACTCTCAGAATTAAATTCAAGTAAACCATTAATCAATTTAATTAAAAAGGACCAAAGTGTGTTATAGCGCAGCAACCTAGCACAACTAACCAAAATGCAACCCAAAGGTATATTTAAAGGATATAAACTGGCTAGGAAATCCTTAAAGGCATACAGTATTAAAATGCAGTATGAAATTGTAATTAAAAGTGATAGGTTGTTCATATTATACTTGCCTTCCTCGTACTGCTCCTGCTGCTGCTCAAACAGATCCGAAGACGGCTGCTCCGGGTACTGGTACTGGGGCTCCTCAGATGGATCAACGTCTACTCACGAACACATGACCAAAACAATGCACGAAAATAAGCATACGAACAAACATTAACAAAAACTAAGAAACAGTACATCAATACATAAAAACAGCACACTAGACTACTCTAATACTGTTCTACTCGTTACAACGATCGCGTGGATATAAAGAACGCTAAAATCGGAGCTAAAACGCATAAACTAGGCCTAAAACAAGGTTCAGGGGCTTACTTGTAAGAAAACTGAAGTTCCAGGGGGTTTTCTACAAAAACTGAGGACTAAAACGTAATTAACTATTAAATCTAAGGGCTAACGTGCAAAACCAACTGCCCTGGACGGCGGGTTCTATTTCCAGAAAGGCTAGGGGGCTGCGTGTAAAATTCTGGGCTTGTTTGAGAAAACTTTAACACTGAGTAGGACCGCGGGTTTATTCTAGGAAAACGTAGGGGTTCTTTTGCAAGAAGTACAGGCTGAACCGTTATCTTCGCTCAGGGGCCGTCAGATCTAGATTGGATGGCCAGGATTTTATGAGTGCTGGATCTAATCTGGGCCGCGTCTATCGGATCGGACGGTCAATGGCATTTGGGGCGTGGGCGGCGGCGGCGCGCTACCGCCGGCGAGGAATCCCGCGGCGGCGCGCAGGGGAAACCCGCCGGAGTCGGGCAATCTCGATCCTCCGGGGGTCAAAACGAGCGGGGCTTTGGCCTGGGAGGGTCAGCGCCTCATGCGTGACCCGCTAGAGCCTTCTGCGCGGTGTGGGGGTGGCCGGAGCGGGGTCTCCTACGGCGGGGTGGCACGGCGGCGCAACAGCACAAGACGGCGAGCAAAATTAATGCAGCGCAGAGGGAGGAGCGGAGGGGAAACAGGCTCAGGGAGTTGCCTCACCAACACGATATGCTGCAGGGACGCGCGGGCGTCGGAGATCGGCGGCGAGCGATTTCGGCAGCGGCGGAGTTCACCTGCGGCAGAGGCTAGGCGAAATCCCGGCGCTGGCGTGGCTGAACTCGTGGGACCGGAAGCTCGGTGAGATCCTGGGCGCCGAGGCGTAGCAGGTGCGGGAGTCCTGGCGGCCTGAGGTGCGACGGGGCGGCGTGGATGCGGCGGCGCACGAGCTCTGCACGGCGGAGCTAGGTGCGGCGCGGCTCGCTGGGGTTTGGGGCGGCTAGAGCGTGGAGATAGGGTGCAGGGAGGGTCCGGCTTGGGCGTTTAAAGAGGCCGGGCGGAGATTGCGGCGGGGCGCAGCGGGATAAGGATCCCGGCGTCCTCGCCGGTGATCTCGGGGGCTCTGTTTCGCGGCGGGGAGGAAGGAAAGGGGGAGAGGGAGCCGCTGACGGGTGGGCCAGGCGGGGCAGCGAGAGAGCGTGCCGCGGCGCGGGCGGGGGCGAGGGGCGACACTGGCGTGCGGGCCCGGTGCTGTCAGCGAGATAGAGGAGGGAACGGGTGACGCGCGGGAGAGCGGGCTGGGAAGGAAAGGGAGCTTGGGCTGCCTTCGGTTGGGCCGAGCGAACTGGGCCGGGTGACTGGGCCGCGGGAAGCTGGGTTTTGGGCTTCCGGGGAAAGCGGGCCGGGAGAGAGGATTGGACTGGGCTGAGGTGGGTTTGGGTTTTCCCAAAGGGCTGGTTTGGGTTTGGCTTCGGGTTTTGGGTTTCTTTCCTTTTCTATTTCTTTTTCTCTTCTATTTTCTAATTCAAACAAAGTTTGAATCCAAATTCAAATTTGAATTCAAACCACACTCAAATAAAAGCATGCACCAGCATGAATGCAACAAGAAATTTAAACCTATGATAAATTTTAATTAATTAAGGAACAAAAAATTAGATTAAATGCCAACTAAACACAATAAACCTTAGAAAATTTAACTAAAGCCAATTAATTTATTAAAAAAAATACTAAAATTTGAATTAGGGTGTTACAGGCAGCTTTGGACTGGTGGGAGTCCCACCCAGTTCACGACCGCGAGACTCTCACCTGGCTCCAGTTCAGGGAGCGTTTCCGCAGCCACAACGTCCCCGCAGGCGTTATGAAGATGAAGCAGAAGGAGTTCCTTGCACTGAAGCAGGTAATCTTAAATATAATCATTCAGCGGTTTCTTTTGAGCTAATGCCCCTTGTCCTATCCTTATGAATCTTGAGTTAATCTTCCGATATCTATCTGCCTTTGTGAATTCAGGGGACTATGTCGGTCACGGAGTATCGTGATCGCTTTCTTCAGCTGGCTCGCTACGCCCCTGCCGAGGTTGCGGATGACCGCAAGAAGCAGGAGCACTTCATGGAGGGTCTTGAGGACTACCTCCAGTACGCGCTGCTCAACCTCCGCTTCGACGACTTCAACCATCTGGTTGACAGTGCGCTCAACACTGAGCGTAAGCACTTGGAGATGGAGGACAAGAAGAGGAAGGTTGTCCCCGTTGCTTCCGGCAGCAACACTCGTCCTCGACTCCAGCAGCCCCAGCAGTACCAGCCTCAGTACCGGCCTCCTCAGCAGTACCAGCAGAGGCCACCGCAGCAGTACCCGCCTCGACAGCAGCAGGCAGGTCAGGGCCCGAGGTTACCGGCACCTCCGGCTCGTGCTCCACCGGCTCCACCGGCAACACAGGCTCCACGTCCGGCAGCTCCTACCGGACAGCAGGCTCAGGGACCTCCTCGCACCTGCTTTCACTGCGGCCAGCCGGGGCACTACGCCAACGCTTGCCCCCGGAAGGCGCAGGCGGGACAGCAGGGACGCCCAGCTCAGCCCAGGGCGCCAACACAGGGCAGGGTGAACCATGTGACGGCCGAGTCAGCGGCCGAGGCTCCCAACGTGGTTATTGGTACGTTCATGGTTAATTCATATCCAGCTACAGTGCTTTTTGATACTGGTGCTACGCATTCCTTCATTACTCAGTCTTTTGTCGAGCATCATGGTATTCATACTAGCACATTAAAGAGGTGCCTGTTAGTATCTTCACCGGGAGGACAGTTGAGGTCTCACACTTACTGCCCGAGAGTCAGTGTTTCTTTGAGGGGAGTAGAGTTCTGTACTGATCTGATGGTGCTAGACACCAAGGGCATTGATGTCATTCTGGGAATGGAGACTCTGGCCAAATGGGGAGTTCGGATAGATTGTGCTCAGAGGACAGTCTTGTTATCAGCTTCCAGTGGCCAAGAGGTTGTTATCAGTGCAGTAGAGCCTTCTGGATTTCTTCATCAGATGGAGGCTAGACCCACGGACGGTATTCGCGTGGTGTCTGAATTCCCGGATGTCTTTCCGGATGATCTGCCAGGTATGCCGCCTGAACGCGCCATTGAGTTTTGTATTGATCTCTTGCCTGGCACAGCTCCTATTGCAAAGCGGCCCTACCGTATGGCACCTATAGAGCATGAAGAAGTTAAGAAGACTATTGATGAGTTGCTAGCCAAGGGCTATATCCGTCGCAGCTTCTCTCCTTGGGCTTTTCCATTGCTGCTAGTAGATAAGAAGGATGGCTCGAAGAGGATGTGTGTGGATTATCGTGAGCTGAATGCAGTTACTATCAAGAACAAGCATCCACTGCCCCGTATTGAGGATCTCTTCGATCTGCTTTGAGGTGCTCGTATATTCTCGAAGATTGATCTTCGTTCGGGTTATTTTCAGCTGAGGATCCGTCCTGGGGATATTCCGAAGACGGCATTCACCTGCAAGTACGGGTTATACGAGTATACAGTCATGTCCTTCGGCTTGACTAATGCCCCGGCTTATTTCATGCATCTGATGAACATGGTTTTCATGGACTATCTGGATGTCTTCGTGGTGATTTTCATTGATGATATTCTGATCTTTTCCAAGACAGAAGAAGAGCATGAGGAGCATCTGAGACTCGTATTGCAGAGATTGAGAGAGCATCAGTTGTATGCCAAGTTCAGCAAATGCGAGTTCTGGATTGACGAGGTTCCATTCCTCGGTCATGTTATCTCTCAGGGAGGCATTGCTGTTGATCCGAGCAAGGTGAAGGATGTGCTCGAGTGGGAGACACCGCAGACGGTAAAGGAAGTCAGGTCTTTCTTGGGCTTAGCTGGATATTATCGAAGATTCATTGAGAATTTCTCCAAGATCGCGAAGCCTTTGACTTCTTTGCTAGAGAAGAATGCGGCATTCATATGGACTGATGAGCTTCAGATGGCCTTTGATGAGCTGAAGAAAAGGTTGACTACAGCGCCAGTCCTGACTCTGCCAGACCAGACGAAGAGGTTCACGGTGTATTGTTATGCTTCGAAGGATGGTCTTGGGTGTGTTCTGATGCAGGAGGGCAGAGTGATAGCCTATGCTTCACGGCAGTTACGTCGGCATGAGCTGAATTATCCTACTCATGATCTTGAGCTAGCCGCAGTTGTGCATGCTCTGAAGATTTGGAGGCATTACTTGTATGGGCAGCGGTGTGATATCTACACTGATCACAAGAGCCTCAAGTACATTTTCACGCAGAATGAGCTGAACATGCGGCAGAGGAGATGGCTAGAGTTGGTCAAGGATTATGATCTGGAGATCCACTATCATCCGGGCAAGGCCAATGTTGTAGCAGATGCTCTGAGCAGAAGAAGTTATGTCAACATGGCCGTGGCTTTCCAGATGCCTCCAGAGTTATGCGAGGAGTTCGAGCAGTTGAGTCTGGGCTTCTTGCATCATACCTCCAGTGCAGCATTTGAGGCAGTACCGACTCTAGAGTCAGAGATCAGGCAGCATCAGAAATATGATGAGAAGCTGCAGGAGATTCGTGAGTTGCTCAAGAAGGGCAAGGCTCCTCATTTCAGAGAGGATGATCAGGGTACTTTGTGGTACAAGAACCGAATCTGTGTGCCAGATGTGAAGGATCTTCGGAAGTTGATTCTGAGTGAGGCCCATGATACAGCTTACTCTATTCATCCGGGCAGCACGAAGATGTACTATGATCTGAAGGAACGTTTCTGGTGGTATGGAATGAAGCGTTCAGTGGCAGAGTACGTGGCTATTTGTGACACTTGTCAGCGTGTCAAGGCTGAGCATCAGAGGCCAGCAGGTCTATTGCAGCCTTTGAAGATTCCAGAGTGGAAATGGGAGGAAATCACTATGGACTTCATTGTTGGATTGCCTCGTACTCAGAAAGGGTACAACTCTATTTGGGTAGTAGTGGATCGATTGACGAAGGTTGCTCACTTCATTCCAGTGAACACTACTTACTCCGGTGCTAGACTTGCAGAGTTGTACATCTCTCGGATTGTCTGCCTGCATGGTGTGCCCAAGAAGATCATATCTGACAGAGGGTCTCAGTTCACTTCTCGGTTCTGGGAGCAGCTCCATGATTCGTTGGATACGAAGCTGCGTTTCAGTACGGCTTATCACCCTCAGACCGATGGGCAGACAGAGAGAACCAACCAAGTGTTGGAGGATATGCTGAGAGCTTGTGCTATTCAGTATGGTACTAGTTGGGATAAGTGCCTGTCATTTGCTGAGTTCTCATATAACAACAGCTATCAGGCCAGTCTAAAGAAGTCCCCATTTGAGGCATTGTATGGCAGAAAGTGCAGGACTCCTCTCTATTGGGATCAGATTGGTGAAAAGCAGCTCTTTGGCCCTGAGATCATAGATGATGCAGAGCAGATGGTTCAGGCTGTGCGAGAAAATCTGAGGATTGCACAGAGCAGACAGAAGAGCTATGCTGATGGCAAACGGAGAGACCTGACTTTCAGTGTCGGTGATTATGTGTATCTGAAGGTGTCTCCGATGAGAGGAATCCGCAGATTCAATGTCAAAGGGAAGTTAGCACCTCGGTATGTGGGGCCATTTAAGGTGCTAGAGCGGAAAGGCGAAGTTGCTTATCGCCTGGAGTTACCTCTCAGCCTCTCAGGAGTTCATGATGTTTTCCATATATCTCAGCTGAAGAGATGTCTGCGAGTACCCGAGGAGCAGGCACCCCTGGATGGAGTCGATGTGCAGGAGGATCTAACTTATACTGAGCATCCGGTGAAAATTCTGGAGACATCAGAGAGGGTCACTCGGAACAAGCGCATCAAGATGTGCAGAGTTCAGTGGAGTCATCACAGTGAAGCTGAGGCTACATGGGAGCGAGAAGATGAGTTGAGGAAGACATATCCAGATCTCTTTGCTAGCCAGCCCAGCTAAATCTCGGGGACGAGATTTCTTTAAGGGGGTAGGGTCTGTAACACCCTAATTTAAATTTCAGCGTTTATTAATAAATTAAATTGGCTTTATTTAATTTTCTAAGGTTTATTGTGTTCAGTTGGCATTTAATCTAATTTTTGTTCCTTAAGTAATTAAAATTTATCATAGGTTTAAATTTTTGTGTTGCATACATGCTGGTGCATAACTTTAATTGTTTGAGTGTGGTTGAATTCAAATTGGTATTTGAATTCAAACCTTGTTTGATTTAGTAGGAGAAAAGTTTAGAAATAGAAAGGAAAAACCCAAAACAAAACCCAAAACCCAGAAAGCCCAAAACCCAGCCAAAACCCGGCCCAAATCAACCCAGCACCGGCCCACTCCTCCCTCTCCTTCTCCCGTTTCGGCCCAGCCCGCTCCCAGCTCCTCCCCGCGCTCAGCGCCGCTCCGCAGCACGCGCCACCCGGCCCATGCCGCGGCCTGCCCCGCCCGCTCGCCTCGCGCCCACAGAGCGCGTCGCCCCGCTGCCACCTGGACCCCACCGCGTCACCCTCCTTGACCGAGCGGGCCCGCTCGGCAGGCCCGTCTTCCCCGCCGAACCACCTCTCTGTTCCGCCCCGCGAGCTCTGGTTCCCGCTGCACGTGGCCCCGCTCCGCCCCCGCGCGCGCACCCGCTCTATCCAGCGCTCGTGCACGGGCCCGCACGCCAGCCTCGCCCGTGCCTTTCTCTTCTAGAAATCAGCCCGGGATCGGATGGGGATTCGCCATCCGATCCCGAATCACCGCCGCGTTCCTCGCCGGATTTCCCCTGGGCGCGCCTCCCCAAGATCTCCGGACGTCCCCCTTTTAAACCCAACCGAGACCCTCTACCTCCTCATTCCACCCCGCCGCCACCCCAAAACCCTGAGCCGCGCCGCCCGTGTTCCCGGAGTCGAAGCAGAACCATCCGCCGCCGGTGAGCTTTTCCTCTCGCGATTTCTTGCCGCCGGCCTTGCTCTGGCCACGCTGACCCCTCCGCTGCCGCCGCAGGAGCACCCCGCGTCGACCTGAGGCGTCCAGGAGCCCGGCGCACCCCTTCCTCGACCTCGGACGCGAGCCCTGTTCCCCTCCGCCGCCGGTCCACGCCGCTGAACACCCTGCGCCACGTTCTTCCCCGATCCCGACCCTAGGTGAGCACCCCATGGTCCCTGTCCTCCTTCCGCGCTAGATTTGGACCGCCCTGGCACACTCTAGGTGCCTAGTCCTCGCACTCCGGCGAACTCCGTGGCCGCCGAGCCGCCCTCGCCGTCGAGGAGCCTGCTCCCAGCCTTGCAGCGCCTCCCTAGGTCCCCCAGTGGTCAACCCATGCCGAGCTCGTCATTTTGCACCCAACCGCAACCCAAATGATCCACTGAAGCGCCAGAACGGCCAGCTCCGGCGAGCTCGCCGCCGCGGAGCTCTGCTCCGGCGGTTTGCGCCGCCGCCCCGCGCGACCAAACCCCCCAGCCGTTCGATCCGGATTCGACGCGCGCGATTAGATCTTGGATCCATTAGATCTAGACCCTCAGATCCAGATCCAGCGGCCAGAAACCGCGCGTACCGGTTCGGCCTTGATTTTTTTCTAAAGAGCCCCTCCCTTTATTGCTAATCAACCCGCGGTCCTAGCCCTTTCAAAAATAATTACAGTTGGACCCTGATTTTAACAAATAACCCCCTGAGTTTCCTTAAAATAGGACCCACAGTCCAGGTTAGTTCTTTTTGCGCGTCAGCCCTTAGAATTAATGTTTATTTATGTTTTAGCCCTCGATTTTAGCAGAAAAGCCCCTGAAACTTCAGTTTTCTTACAAATAAGCCCCTAGAACTTGTTTTTGGCCTAGTTTATGCGTTTTAGCTCCGATTTTAGCGTTCTTTATATCCACGCGATCGTTGAAACGAGTAGAATAGTTTTAGCTTAGTTTTTCTTGCTGTTTTTATGTATTGATGTACTGTTTCTTAGTTTTTGTTAGTATTTGCTTGTATGCTTATTGTTGTGCATTGTTTTGGCCATGTGTTCGTGAGTAGACGTTGATCCATCTGAGGAGCCCCAGTACCAGTACCCGGAGCACCCGTCTTCCGAGCACTTTGAGCAGCAGCAGGAGCAGTACGAGGAAGGCAAGTGTAACATGAACAACCCATCACTTTTAAATATATTTTCATACTGCATTTTAATACTGTATGCCTATAAGGACATTCCTAGCCACTTTATATCCTTTATATATGCCTTTGGGTTGCATTTTGGTTAGTTGTGCTAGGTTGCTGCGCTATAACACACTTTGGTCCTTTTAATTAAATTGATTAATGATTTACTTGAACTTAATTCTGAGCGTGGCACTCTGTGTGGCTTGAGTGGCTCACGTCTCGTTAAAAGATGTTTTTGTAGAAACATGGTTTAGGGGGCCAGCACGGTGCTTAGTGCTTGGTTGGCCACTCTCCATAAGGACCGGTTCATAGAGCGACAACCTGGGACAACAGCGCTACCACAAGGCTAGAATGGGATAGACTTGGCGTAATAATTAGATCTTTTTGGTTTGGAGTAACTTACCTGCGGGGCAAGAGTAGTAAGCTTCAATGGTCCCTGCTCCTCCGGCTTGGTCTGTGCTTGGATTGCGCTCCTGTGCTTGTACCCCCGGAGGTGGGCCCCATCGTCGCCGACCTAACTCTCGCGGTTACACCTTACCAACGAGATTCTTTTTAAAGGCCTCGTAGTGAGTTGCTGGCCATCTCACCTAAGGAAGTGTGATGAACAACTGGCGTAGCTCACGACTTGTGGGTAAAGATGTGCAACCTCTGCAGAGTGTAAAACTGGTATACTAGCCGTGCTCACGGTTATGAGCGGCCCAGATCCTCCTTTTGATTAGTGGAGTTATCTTCTTCCGACGAGGAAGGTGCTTCTCGGGGTTTACCTTGGTGGCTTGGTTTTGGTTTGGTTTCTCAGTAGTTACATGATTAAACTTGACTAATTACTATGTAACTGGGTTAATGGTAATTCATCAACTCGTAGAAAATAGCTTTAATAAAATTTTGCCAACACTTAAAAGCTAATGCAGTTAGCCAGCCTAGAGCCTCATAGTTTGTGTTATACTTGTTGAGTACAAGTTGTGTACTCACTCTTGCCTCTTCTCTACTTTTTCCTCTTGGCTACGCTACTGCTGCTCAGTTCCTGCCGACACGAGGGAGTTCGTCCAGCGCTACCAGGACTACGAGGACTTCTAGGTGCTTCGTCTCCCAGTCGATGTCCCTGTGGCGCCCTGCTTCAGCTTTGGAGAGCTTTATTCGTATTTTGTACTTCGCTTCCGCTGTATCAGACATTTTGTCATTATTGTAATAAATAACATTCGTATTCACTTTATTATATCTTTTTACTTGATATGTGCTATGATATACTGTTCATTCTGTTGTATATACGTGTGACTTGATCCTGGCACGTATATGATTGCTCGGTTTATGTTCTTTTATAAACTGGGTGTTACAGTATGCAAGCCGAGCAGGCTCGCCAGCAGGAGGCTCATACTCTAGTACTTGAGGGGATTCGGCAGCAGCAGGAGGCCATGAGGCTACAGCTACAGCAGCAGTCCCAGATTCAGCAGCAGATGTTCACTTTCTTCTCGGGATGCTTCGGTCAGCTATACCGTCACACTGGACTGCCTGAGCCTCAGCTCCCTACTCCCCAGTAGCTCCAGTTCGACCCCACTGCTCCCGCTCCACCTGTTGGCGGTTTTGTGCAGACACCCTTGGCGTCATTCCCGATGTCACCCCTTCTTCAGACCGGGTTGTTTGCCAGTCCTGCTCATACTTCCACCACTGCTCCGGCTCATGCTCCATAGCCTAGTATCTGGACTGCCGAGCAGCGTGCAGAGTTCCTCAGACAGCAGCAAGTTCTGCACCAGCTCCAGCACCCCTCGGCTCAGTCACTCACGTTCGACTCACCTTCTCAGCCTGAGGTGCTCCGTCCGTCCGTCGTGCGCCCTACTCAGCCAGACCTGACTCCCGTCATGTCTGCTCCTCCGACGGACTCCACGGTCGTCGCTGAGCCAGCTACTACCGCTACACCAGCTACTTCTGCTGCTCCGACGACTCCGGTCGAGCAGAAGTCCTCTTCGGTCGACGACGACTGGACGGACGACGACGCCGACAACTCCGCCGCTCAGTTCTCCACCAGACTGAGTCTGAAGACCCCGCCTTCTCCAGCTCAGGATTAGATCGCCTTCCTTTTTGGTGCTTTGTTGCCAAAGGGGGAGATAGATAGGGGGAGTAGAGATAGGGGGAGCTTGGTGGTTTGTGGCGTGATTGGATCTTCATGGATTTTGTGTATGGACATGTTATTTGGATATTATTTATGCTCTGTGTTGACATGTCCCTACATGTGCTTTATTTCGAGTAATGCATGCTTGTTTATCGCTTTCAATTTCATATCTTGTGTATCTCTACTTTGTGTTGTCATCAATCACCAAAAAGGGGGAGATTGAAGCGCATCTAGGCCGATAGATACTAATGGTAAGTTTTGGTGATTAATGACAACCGTATGCGACTAACGTGTGTTTTAAAGGAAAACTCAATAACTCATTTAGTCTCATATGAAATATGAAAGGAGACCCCTCAATTCGAAACAATCATGCGTGCCAAGAACTCAATTTGAAAGATTAAGGACCTTTCTAGTCTCAAGTGTCACAAGGAGATGAAAGACACTTGATTTAGCTAGGTTTTATAGTTTCTAGTTCTTGATCGTACTATTAAGAGGGGTTCATAAGTTAGTAGCTTGATCAAAATTGAGTTGGCCTAAGAAATCTTGCACACTCGCTCAGAAACAGTCTAAGATGGTCAATAGAAGTTAACACAACGCTTGGAAGAAGAAACAATCGAAGTTACATTCAAATCCAAGTCAATTCAACTGAAAACAAAGAAAAACAACTGCACCGGTTGAACCGATGCCCTATCATCGGAGCATCCGATGCTTGGTGGAAGGACCGATGCCCTGTCGGTCTATCTTCTCTGGAAGCAGGCAGGAATCAAGTCAAAAACTCTATAGCACCGGTTGAACCGATGGTCCCAAGAAAAGCACCGGTGCATTAGATATACTTTGTTCCAGAGAGCATGTTTTGGTGGACTTCAACTTCTCTTCAGCACCGGTTGAACCGACGCTTCAGAATCAAAGCACCGGTGCATTGGATGTACCTTGTTCCAGAACGCTTGTTTGAGTTGATCAGTGAACCTCTTCAGCACCGGTTGAACCGATGCCCCTACGGAGCATGCACCAGTGCAATGACGCAAGCGTGGATACTGTGTCAGAACTCCAACGGCTACTAATTGGACATAGAGAGACTGGTTGAACCGATGCTTATACTTTATGTCCCGTCGGTTCTTCCGGTGGTCACGGTTTTTCTGCAATAAACTTCCAACGGCTATGTGACCTCCTTCACTCTATATAAGGGTACCCCCTGGCTCATTTTAGTTGCCTTTGACACCTTGAATACCTAAGGCCACCCTTGAAAAGAAGAGAAAGAGCTTTGAGCAAAAGAGAGAAGATCTAGTACTTTGTTTGTGCTTCAACCTTGAAGAATTCATCCTTTGCAAGTGTAGCTAGGGCCAACTGAGTGTAGGTCAAGTGAAGGCTTAGGAGCTTGTTACTCTTGGTGATTGGCAGCATCTAGACGATCTTGGTGATTGAAGGTGTTTCTTCCGGAGCTTGCCAAGGATTGTGGGAGCCCGAAGAAGTTTGTACGTGGCTTGAGCTCCACCAAGCCGGGATGGTGAACGGAGACTCTTAGTGAGCGCCCAAGTCTCGGTGACATGGGAGGTGACAAGACTCTTAGTGAGTGTCACAATGTGGATTAGGGGTGTGTGCCAACACATCGACACCACGGGAAAAAATCCGGTTGTCTCTTGCCCACTCTTTCATTTCAAGCATTTACTTTCATGCAACTTTTTATGTGCTTGACCTTAGAGATCATAACTTATCTCTACCTTGCTTAGTTTCTTTTCTTTAGTAGCTTGTGTAGTTTGCTTAGTTAGCCGGTTGGTGAATTGAGCCTTACTAGCATTGCAAAGGTTAAGGTTGTTTTAATTGCTTTAGAAATTTGAAAAAGGCCCAATTCACCCCCCTCTTGGTCCATCGATCCTTACAGTCTACGACTACCACACTTATACGCCGAGGCGATCCCTAACTAAGTGTCTGGCTCCACAACCTCCCATCCCTCTGCGTCCCGACGAATGAACTTGACGCAGCAGGGACAGAAGTCTACATCTGAGTGCCCTGAAATAATATTTCAACAAAAGCCCTGAGCAACTAATACTCAGCAAGAATTACCCGACCAGTGGGTATAACCTAGCCCACATATCTAGACATGCAAGGCCTTTTGTTGGTGGTTAATTAGCTGAAAACAGCGACTAAAGTAAATCCGTAATTTCCATATTTTTGCTCCAGATTCTATATAAATTAACTATAGTCCAGTATTTGCTCAAACCAACTATAGCAATCATAGAGGTGCAATCCATAATAATTCAATATGTTCATTATCATATGTATATAAATATACTCATCATTCCATCATAACATTATGATGCGACGCAGTGATCAAGGTGCCCATGTCCGAGAGCGACTGACGGCGAATCGATTCGATTTAACCTTGCAAGGTGGACCTAACCAATACGGCACGCATTTGCCACGTCGGACTATACGAGCCAACCATTCCCCTCCCCGCCTCGAATTACAGGACCGCCCCACCATCATATGGTCAGCCGAACTCAACATGAGACCACCAAAAGTAATACATGCATCCCCATTTCTTTGCGACTACTCGACTACCCCAGGAGTGAGATGGAGTCCTGTACTTTTGAAACAAGGCAGTATTCGGCTTATCGGTTTTGACTACCTCGTACTCCCGGCATGCGGTTAGTACATTTCAAACATGATCAGCAGGGCCAACAACAGGTCGGTCCTTAACCGACACAGGCGGAACTGCACCTCTCCTGCCCGGTCTCAGATTCTAATCTTTCTTTCATTCCAAGACTTTCATCCCAAGATGAATAACTCATAAATGGAAACATAAAACTATCCTATATCTCGCGAGTAACCAAATATTACTCGACTTCTACCGAACCCTATCTAGCATAGCATTTCTATCGTCCTATACATACTAGTATAACTCAAGGAAACCTAGGGTTCATGCAACTAGGGTTTCAAACAACTCCTAAACATAGTGCACAAGTAATAAATACATATATAGGTGCCATAATTTAAATTAATAGGATGTGCACCGGGGCTTGCCTTCGGGCTGCTGCTTAGAGCTAGAGTCAGACGGGCCTTGGGCCGGGTTCTCACGCCACTCCTCCTGGGCTTGCTCTGGCTGCTCCTACGGTGCCGCAATCACCTTAAATACGGCGCCCTCAGCTACGGATGCTACAGTATGCATATGAAATGATTGAGTGCAACTCAAACTATATAATCACTATACCCAAACTGAAAGGTCCTGCGGACTGTTCGCAACCAAATGGCGGACCGTCTGCAGTTCAGCTTCGCAGACACACCAGAACCAACTACCTCTCTGGACAAATTTCAATCTATACGGCGGACCGTCCGCTCCAACATAGCAGACTGTCCGCAGTTTAAATCTGCAATACCACCAGAGGCAACGACGCCTCTGGACAAAATTTTAATCTCTACTGCGGACCGTCCTGCCCTCCTTGGCGGACCGTCCGCAGTTCACTCTGCCAATTCCACCAGAGACGATAATGTCTCTGGACAAAATTCTAGATTATACGGCGGACTGTCCGCTCTCCAATAGTGGACCGTCCGCAGTTCAACCCTGCGAATCCCACCAGAGACAACATCGTCTCTAGACAAATTTTGATCTCTACGGCGGACTGTCTGCTCTCCAATAGCGGACCGTCCGCAGTTCAATTCTACGAAAACACCAGAGACAACATCATCTCTGGACAACTTATAACTTGACCTACGGACTGTCCGACCCTCCTTGGCGGACCGTCCGCAGTTCATATCTTTGACACCGCGCTACAGGTGGCAGCAAGCACGGCGGCGGTGGCGGCGGCCGTTCACCGGCGCCGGCGGCGCACAATGGAAGAGAAAAAAGTGCCGGGGAGCACAAGTAACTCACCACGAATCCATTCCCGCGGTCAGTTCGGGCGGAGGACGACCGGAGAAGCGGATCGACGGTGGAGCAAAGCTTCAAGCGGCTCCAATGGTGACCGGCGGTGGCGGGGCGATTCCGGCCGGGGAGAAGCCGGCTGGGGGTTGGAGGAGGTGGAGGAGGTGCTGGGGAAGGTCCTCGCGCAATGAATCGAGGTTTGGTGGCCGGAGGAGGGAGATCGACGGAAGGGGGCGACGACGGGGCGAGCGGACAAGCTCCGCTCGTCTCTGATCGATGGAAGGAAGGAGGAATGAGGAGATGACGAACGGGCCCAGAACCAGCTAAATATCTGGGCGTTACTCTGGCGGACCATCCGCCGCTCCCTAGTGGACTGTCCGCTCGGCGCGGTGTTACAATATAGATAACTACAACCTCCATAATGAAAATGATTCTTGGGTCTACATTTGGGGCAGTCCTCTCTACAGCTCACAAAGATCTTATCAATACATGAAAGGTCATAGAGACATTCATCCTGCGTTCCAGTGGCTTTGGCGTTCTTGCAGCCAACTTAAACATAAAATCTTCTTTTGGCTACTCTTGAGAGATAGGTTAAATGTCAGAGGAATGCTCAGAAGAAAGACAATGTATCTGGATGATTATACTTGTGTTTTCTGCACCTGTCGAGACGATGAGACAATTACACATCTGTTGTTGAATTGCCCTTTCTCTCAACAGTGCTGGATCAGTATTGGGTTGCATATTCAATCGAATATGGGTCCTCTAGCAGTCCTAGAAGATCTACGAAGGCAAATTGCAGAACCTTTTTTCATGGAAGTGATAACACTCATGTCATGGAGTATTTGGAATGCACGGAATAACTTCATATTCAAGAATGAAGCCTTCTCAATTCAAGGGACCAAAAATGCCTTCATAAAGGAATTTGCCTTGGTTATCCAAAGAGCAAAGACAAAATATTTTCCAAACATTGTACAATGGCTAAAATCACAAGCTTAGTTGTCGGTGTCGAGTGGGTTTTCTTTTCTTTTTTTACTTTTCTCTTGTAAACAGTCAGTGGTGGTACTCTCTTTTTTTCTTTAATATATAACCAGTAGGGGATCACACCCCTCCTGTTACCTCAAAAAAAAAACATACGGAATCCGTTTCATCACAAGTTCACAATGAGTTGGAGTCGTTCCAGGACGTCCTCATCAACAACTCAAAGTTATAAAAACCGACGACCTGGCTCACACGCGATCGAGACGTCGAGATGATGAAGTGTTGGATCTGAGCAGGAAGCCTCTGCTAGATAATATGAGAAAAGAGTTTGACTCGCCTGCATTGGTGTATAGATTGTCCATCAGTCCATGGTGGGAATCCAAGCTTTGGGCTCGAGAAGATTATAGATAAAGGTTTTCGCTCGCCTTGGGTGCAGTATGGATTCTTAGTCAGTCCGTGGTGGGTAGGAATCATATTTCATAGAATAATCATGTGCAGTGCTTCTAGTAGCCTATTGTACAATTTTATAACTGCCTTAGGTACCTATATTACTGCTGCTAGTTGTCCCAAAATATTTAAGATAATTTTTTAATGTTGTATATGTTTTTTTCTATGTCCTTATCGCTACCAGAGCATGGCTAACATTTAGCCAATACTGGCTATATGTTATTAGCATATCATATTGGTCCAGTCTAACACTACTACAAAACAATTTATAGCAACATCTCAATTTTTTTAGACAGACCAAAAGGCCACCCATTCCTACGATGGGGCATGATTGATGGGGCATGATTACTGTAGCATATGAGCCACCTTTGAAAATCCATTTGTATGAGCGGTTCACCCCCTCAGCCACCACTACAAAATTGGTCCCATTTTCAGGGGGGTGAGCCGCCCCTAAAAATGCACTTTGTAGGGGTGGTTCATCCCCTACCCGTCTTTAAAAATATTTATTAAAATTCGGGCATCTTCTTCCTCCTCCCTCGGATACTTCGGGCATAAGTTCAGATACACCGGACATAGTGTCCGAGCATTTCAGACATACACCCGGAGTATCCGGGTATTCGATTGGATATCCAAACATATGTCCGGAGTATCTGGGTATTCGTCCGGATGTCCGAATCTTTGTCCGAAGTATCCGGACGTATACCCGAAGTATTTAGGTATTTTCTATGAATTAAATTGATTTTTAAAATAAAATGGTAAATCTTTTGTTGAGGCAGGGGGTCTCACCCGCCCCTACAAACTGATTTTTAGGGGCGGTTGAGGTCCCCACCCGCCCCTAGAAATAATTTTTCAACTATTCCAAAAATTTATTTAAGTCGAGAAAAATAGCAAAATACATAAAAAAAAGTAATGTTTTTCATCATAGGCCTATTTTGATCTATTGTACAAGAAAAAAAATATCAAAAGTACATTTTAGTGTATATAATGCTTATGAATATGGAAAGCACAAGGTAAGTCTTGAGTTGTATGAGAGAGTAGAGTGAGTTATACATTATGGTTTCACATTCTTAACCACTATATATGCTAAAATATATTTTTGATATTTTTTAAGCTCTACATGTCAAAATAGGCCTACAGTAAAAAATTACTTTTTTATATGTTTTGCTATTTTTCTCGACTTAAATGAATTTTTGGAAGAAGTTGGAAAATTATTTGCAAGGGCGGGTGGGGGCATCACCCACCCCTACAAATGCATTTTTAGGGCCGAGTTATGCCCCACCTGCCCCTACAAATATTTTTTAATTTTTTCCAAAAAATCATTTAAATCGATAAAAATAGCAAAACACATTAAAAAAAGTGAATTTAGGGGGGAGGGTTGGCACAAAGGGGAGAGGGCCATCAGTTGCCGCTGCTGAGCGAGCATATCAGTTCTGAGATCCACTGGTGCAAGGAAATAACATCACGGTATTACTGTCTTTTCATCTAGACGTTTTTCTTTTTAAAAAAAATTCATCCATTTAATTCTAGCAAAGCAAACGGTGTTACACAGTTGTGGCAAACGGCTGCTTAGTCTCAAAATAACAAAAAGTGAGGTGCACAAAAGGGAAAAAACATTAAGAAACTTATCAAGCATTACCCATGGCTAGTGTTAGATAGAAAAAATTGGGGGAATTTTTAGAGCACCATAGTTCTGAATAAAAGGCGCGTAACTTGTTCTCTCTACCAATGAAGAAATAACTCATGTAGCACAAATTTACTTCGAGGCCCCTGTTGAATGCTCAAGAACAATAGGAGTAACTAATAAGTAAATGCAAACTACAATTAATGATTCGTGTTGGACATATTATCAGTTCGAGCTCAGTGTGCAGAACAAGGACATATTGATCTACATTGTGATAACATTTTCAAAGAAAATCCGTCAATCAATATATACCTGTGACATACTGAATTTTCCATTATACATGTAAGAAGGGTTTAATTCAAGAAAGATCACAACAGCATCACATATTAATTAATGGACACAAATTTTTAAGGCCACTACATGAAGTTAATACTAGCTTATGACTGTATATTTGGAAGGTGCAAAAACATGTTGCATTGTGACACAAATAGATAAGCCCAAACAGACAGTTTTAATATTTAGGAAAAGGAACCTACAAAGTTCAACCCACATTTCATTTATGAAGGTTCCATTTCCGGAAAAATTCGAATGGAAATTCGCAAAACACAATTAGCAAATAAGATATAACCAGTGCACATGAGAATATGTCCATGCACCCTTGAAAGTTAACAAGGCTTCAACCCGTCAGTTAGTGGAAATTATAAGGGAAATTTAAGAGGCACCGTAGTAGTTCTGAATACCACAACCCAATATGAACTTTTGTTTCACCGTATTTTGCTCCAAAGGTTTGGAGCAGATATTGAAAGCAAACTAAAACTGTTAAACCTATTACCAAAGTTCAATACTAAATTAATCAATTAATTTAGTATTGAACTTTGTCAGCTACAAAATTTAGTATTTCGTCAGCGATGTAATGAGAGAATGAAGCCCCTAACGTACTTTGGTACATGAAATTTTTTTAATTTTATGTTTATATGCAAAATTACTCATGGATTTTTGCATGGTATTGAAGTAGAAATGCATAATTGTGAGAAGCTTCTAGAAGAAATTAGAATAATATGCATGAACCATGGTTACCATGCTTCATGATGAAATATGAAATACTCTAGAAATTAGATATTTGTATGGTTAGATAAGAATGAAAAAAATTCTAGAGTTATATATTTGTAAAAAAGTGTGTAGAAGATGGACACATGTCAAAACCATATTAGCCATGGAGTCCTATAAATAGGGCCGCTCTCCTCCTCTTTTGGTATACCATAGCATAAGAGGTCTCAAGTAGGAGATGGTAAAATTAACATGTAGTGTAGTAGTGTCATGGTAGGATAGCCACATAAAGAGTGCAAGAGTCTTGTGTTATACTAAGGTATGAACAATTTTGCTATTTACAAGAAGGAACCTACAAAGTTCAACTCACCTTTCATTTCTGAAGGTTCCATTTCGGGCAAAATTCGCATGGAAATTCGCAAAGCACAATTAGCAAATAAGATGTAACCAGTGATTTCAGGGGCATCATAGTAGTTCTGAATACCACAATCCAATATGAATTTTAATTTCATCGTCTTTTGCTCTAGAGGTTTGGAGCAGATATTGAAAGTGAATTAAAAACTGTTAAACCTATTAGCAACTAAAAAGGCCGGTGAGCTAACACAAAATTGGTGCACTTTAGCATTGAGTATATTAACATAATGCAACCAAATATGCATAGCAGCCTTGCACGTATGCAAAAATATTGGATGGATGAAAAAAGCTTTACCTGACAGTAATTAGAAAACCAGATCCTAACACAGTCAACACGATTCCACTCGCTGGCAGGATCACGCGTCTCCTATGACCTGGAATTGGAAACATCTCTCAAAATCAAAGAAAATAACTCGAACGAATCTTAATGTGTTCAGTGCCACCATGGCCAAGGTGTTCTCGAATCTAGTCTCCACCCGTGCACTACTACGCCTACTACATGGAAGGGAAGAGATGCTAGGGGCACGTGTAGATCTACCATGCTTGGGGGAAGAGAGAGAGGTTCATCGCCGCCTTGCAGACTGCGACTTCGGGAGGTATCGCGGGGAGCGCGGAGGCAAAGAGGGCGCTGAAGTTGTGTGTAGTGGTTTGGAGGAGGTGTTGCAGCTGATGCTTCTCGGTGAGGCTCGCGCAGCGCTGGGAGTGGATGGTTTGTATAACAAGGAGAAGGGGAAGGAAGGACATTTTTGAGGTGGGCCTTGGGTGCGATGCAATTTGGCTTTGATATGAATTTATGCACCTATGGGGTTCAATTTGAGGCTTAAGTGAATATATCTTTATTTGGTCTTTGATATGAAATTTGTTTTCTGGTTGTGAAATTTTAACACTTGATGCAGCGTTCGTACTCACTATTACGTAGTCAAAGCGCACTTCTAAACCATGTTGCTAAATACTCAAATTTTTTGTACAGCTATTTTTCCCCTTACCCAAACATCAACTTTCAGGATGGAAAGAAACGTCTGTTTTCTTGGGCACCACACTTTAGAGGTGAAAAATTATTCAACGTAGTGTAATTGCCAAGTGGCACCAATTGTGGACAATGCTCATCTAGCATAGCCCGACAGGAACGGCGCCGTGCGATCAAGCACCTTGGAAATGGCCGCCCAAAGGCAAGAGCCGGCAGCGCGACGACGCTCATCTGCACTCTTACCCGGCGGTGGCGAAATTCCCAACACGCAAGGGCCAGTGTGCGCTGCGAACGACGCCCAGCCGCCCGGGGTCGGGGGGCGTTCGACCACAGCCAGCAACATCGGCCAGGGAAGCGTACTAGTGCCGGCCCTAGGGATAGGGTAGCATGTGCGACGGCCCAAGTCAAGAGGGGGCCCAATGCCGGGTATGTATATGTACTCCCTCTGTATTGGTAAAGAAAGTCATTTTAAGTTTGTCTTAAGTTGTACATTATAAACTTTGACTATAAATAATTTTTTTGGATTGAGTTTGAAGATATGAAAGCGATATTAGTAGCTTCATCTTGAAATGCAGTTTTGTAAAAATATATATTGACTATATTTTATTATTTTTTATAGCAAAAAAATAGTGGTCAAAGTTGTTTTTGAGACCGTGTCGATGTCTGAAATGACTTCCTTTACAAGGGAGTATTATATATACCACTACTAGAAAACGGGCCATCGGTCCTGGCCAAAGGTACCAGCTGCTGTTGCAGCCGGTACCGATGGGTACCATCGGTACCGGCTGCAACAGCAGCTGGTACCTTTGGCCATCGACCGATCTAGTGGAGGGCAATTGGCACCGGGTGGTGGTTCCAACCGGTTCCAATGCATGACCATAGGAACCGGTCTGAACCACCACCCGGTACCAAATGAATGCGGCGATAAAGGCATCGGTTTATAGGAATAACCGGTTCCTATGAAAATAAAACGTGGCAGCTGCCAGGAGCTCGGGCCTAAGGCACCGATTGGTGCCTTGACCCGGTGCTATTGAATTAATTTTAGCACCGGGTCATTGAAATCAACAGGTGCCTTTGGCCCGAGCCTATAAATACCCCAGCCCCTCCCCCTTCTCAAGCTGCCGTGAACTCACTGTTCATGGCAGCTGAGCGGGGTGAGGGGAGGCGAATTTTTGCTTTTTTTGAAAAAAAAGGTTAGTTATTTTTCTTTATAACTTAGCAATTAATTTTTAGAAACAGTTATTACTTGATTTAGTTTATATATGTGATAATTATTTTTATTTGTAGCATCTTATTGTAGTTATATACATTATCAATTTATTTGATATTTGAATACTATCAAATTATTGTATTTATATGTTTTTTCAATTTATTTGATAAGTGAATAGCATCTATTTATTATAGTTATATGCATTATCAATTATATAAATATATTGTTATAAATTGGTAGTATGAATGAACTATTTGTACAGTACAATGATGTATATAAATGTATTGTGGACCCAGATGAGTCGGCAATGGATGTACATGGCCGACCGGCGTTCAAAGGAGTTCATGGATGGCGTGTATGAATTCATAGAAGCGGCCGAGAAACACAAGTATGGCGGTTTCGTTCGTTGTCCATGCAAATTCTGTAAGAATGAGAAGGATTACTCATCATCAAGAACCATCCATAGTCACTTGTTCAATAGTGGTTTCATGCCGAACTACTATGTTTGGACCAAGCATGGCGAAAGAGGAATTGTGCTGGATAATAATGTAGAAGAAGAGGATAGGATTCCTGACTTTGCAGCCAATTATAATTCCTTTTTCAACGACACTGCAATGGGTGAGCCTGAAGAAGTTACTGAAGGATACGTTGTAGAAGATGATCTTGGTCAGATGCTGCGCGAAGCTGAGGAAGGTTGCGAAACAGAAAAGGAATCGAGAGATCTGAAGCGTATGTTGGAGGACTACAGAACATTGTTGTACCCTGATTGCAAACAAAACCAAAAGAAGTTGGGTTCCACATTGGAATTATTGCAATGGAAGGCATCAAATGGTTTGTCTGACAAGGGATTCAAGGAGTTGCTGAAACTTATAAAAAACATACTCCCTGAGGGTAACACCTTGCCGGAGACAACATAAGAGGCAAAAAAAGTTGTTTGTCCCTTAGGATTAGAGGCACAGAAGATACATGCTTGTCCTAATGACTGCATCCTATATCGAGGTGAGTATGAAAATTTGGATTCATGCCAGTATGCAACGCATGCCGGTATAAGATACCTCGAGATGATCCAGGCGACGTTGAGGGGATGCGTGTCAAGAAGAGGGTGCCTGCCAAGGTGATGTGGTATTTTCCTCTAATACCACATCTGAAACGTTTGTTCATGAACAAAACGAATGCTAAATTGATGCGATGGCACAAAGAAGAACGTAAGCAAGACAATATGTTGAGACACCCCGCTGATGGGTCGCAGTGGACAAAAGTGGACAGAACATTCCCAACATTTGCAAATGAAGCGAGGAATATAAGGTTTGGCTTAAGTACGGATGGCATGAATCCTTTCAGTGAGCTGAGCAGTGGCCATAGTACCTGGCCTGTGACACTCTGTATATACAACCTTCCTCCCTGGTTGTGTATGAAGCGGAAATTCATTATGATGCCGGTGCTTATCCCCGGCCCGAAGCAACCCGGTAACGATATAGATGTGTATCTGAAACCACTGATTGAGGATCTTCTATTGTTGTGGAAAGATGAGGGTGTTCGTATGTGGGATGCGCACGCAGAGGATCATTTCAACCTGCGTGCATTGCTTTTCGTAACCACCAACGATTGGCCAGCACTAAGTAACCTCTCCGGACAATCCAATAAGGGTTATAGGGCATGCACCCATTGTTTAGAAGAAACCGACAGCATGTACCTCAAGCACTGTAGGAAGATCGTGTATATGGGTCATCGTCGATTTCTTCCGATCAAGCACCCATTAAGGAGGAGGCATGCTCACTACGATGGAAAGGCAGATCATCGTACCAAGCCTAGGCACCGTTGTGGGAAAATGTTGTTTGAAATAGTCAAAGATATAAAAGTAGTATTCGGAAAAGGACCCAACAGCAGATCAGTGCAGAATGATGACGGACGTGCACCTATGTGGAAGAAGAAGAGTATTTTTTGGGAGTTACCTTATTGGGAAGTCTTAGACGTTCGCCACGCAATTGATGTGATGCACCTAACAAAAAATCTTTGTGTGAACCTTCTAGGCTTCCTTGGTGTCTACGGTAAGCCAAAGGATACATTGGAAGCGCGGCAAGATCTTCAACGTATGAAATAACGGGCCGCCCTACATCCAGAAAAAAGGGATAAAGGATGTCATTATCTAGGTCCTGCATGCTACACTCTTAGTAAGGAAGAGAATCAAAGTATGTTCGACTGTTTGAACAGTGTAACACCCTAATTTAATTTTCCTATTTAATAATAAATTTAAGTGGCTTTATTTAAATTTCTAAGGATTATTGTGTTAGTCTTGCATTTAATCTAAATTTTGTTCCTTAAGTAATTAAAATTTTATCTTAGGTTTAATTTCGTTGTTGCATCATGCTGGAGCATTGCTTTATTTGTTTGAGTGCTAGAGTGAATTCAAATTCAAATTTGAATTCATTTGGCTTGAGTTTGAGTTAGAAATAGAAATAGGAAATAGAGTTAGAATTAGAAAAGGAAAACCAAAAACCCAAACCCAAAGCAGCCCAACCCAGCTTGAGGCCCAGCCCGCTCACCCCTCTCCTTTTTCCCGCAGCCCAGTTCGCCCCTCGGGCCACTTTCCCGCGCACGGCCCGTTCCACTCGCGCGCGCGTGGCTCAGCCCACTCCACCGCGCCTGCTCAGCCCGCTCGCTCGCGGCCCGCGTCTCCCCCTGCCAGCACGACCGCGTCGCCCCTCACTCACTGCGCCCCCGGGCCCGCCTGTCATCCCCCACCTCCCGCGTATCTGGACTTGCTCCTTTAAACCACCTGCGATCCCCTGCGCCCCCTCCCATCCATGTGGCAGCCACCCCCAAACCCTAGCGCCTCCACCTTACCCCTGCTCGGAGCAGGGCACCCCGCCATCGGGCACTCCCCACTCCACCTCCTCCCAGACCACCAGAGCCGCCGCAGAAGCTTCGCCGTGCGCCCCGGAGTCCACCTGCACGCTTCTTGCCCGGCTCCGAGCTCTGCAGCACAAGGTTTTCCCCCGTGTAGCGCCGCCGGTGAGTCCTTGCGCCGCCGCAATTCTCCCTCCTCAGTGAGCCCTAGACCTCCTTAACCTTTGGATCATCTTCGCAGCACATCCCTAAGTCAGCCCGTGGGACCAGGACGCCGGAACAGCACGTATTCGACCGTGCCACAACCTCCGACCGGCCGTCTCCGCTCGACCTCGCCGGCGACTCCCTTCTGCGTCACGCCCCGCCCGTTCCAAGTCTCGGTGAGCACCCATAACCCGGCCTTTTCCTTTTTGCGCTAGCTATAGAGGCGCCTAGACCCAATCCAAGGCTGGAACGCCGCTCGCCGGCGTGTTCCGCCACGCCAACCCGCCGCCGCTGAGCCCAGCGCCGCCCAGACACCTGCCGAGCCCAGCTTTTGGCCCAGTTGTATCACGCATGCCGCGCTCGTTCATTTGCACTAAACCGTGACCCAAACCGGGCTCTGTAGCCCTAGATTCCCTACTCCGGCGACCCCTCCGCCGCGGGAGCTCTGTCTCCGGCGAGCTCCGCCGCCGCCATTGCCCGCGAAGCACTTGAGCCGTCCGATCCAGAACCCGTGGCCAAGATTAGATCACCCCCCATTTAGATCCAAACCACCCGATCGCGATCCAATGGCCGATATCAAAACATACCGGTTCGCTGTGGTCTTTTTGCTAAAGAGCCCCCCAGTTTCCTAGGATTCAACCCGCGATCCTAGCCTGTTCAAAAGTAATCACAGTTTGGCCCAGTTTTTAGCAGTTAACCCCCTGGCTTTTCTCAATTTAGCGCCCGCAGTCCAGAGCCTTTGGTTTTGCACGTTAGCCCCTGGATATAACCTTAAATTATGTTTTAGTCCTCGGTTTTGCCCAGAAACCCCCTAGAACTCCAGTTTTCTTACAAATAGGTCCCCGGATCTTGTTTTTAGCCTAGATTTTGCGTTTTAGCTCCGTTTTAGGCGTTCTTTATGTCCACGCGATCGTTGTAGCGTGTAGAATAGTTCTAGACTAGTTTTGGGCACTGTTTTCATGTATTGTTGTACTGTTTCTTAGTGTTTACTCTTGTTTGCATGTATGTTTATGTTGTGGACTTGTTTTGGCGTTGCGATCGTGAGTAGACGTTGAGCTACCGGAGGAGCATCAGTACCAGTGCCAAGAGCCATCTTCAGAGCAGTTTGAGCAGTAGGAGAACTTTTGAGGAAGGCATGTATAACATGAACAACCTATCACTTTAAATACATTTTCATACTGCATTTTAATACTGTATGCCTATAAGGACTTTCCTAGCCACTTTATATCCTTTATATATATCCTTTGGGTTGCATTTTGGTTAGTTGTGCTAGGTGCCGCACTATAACACACTTGGTCCTTTTTAATTAATTTGATTAATGGTATATGCAACTTAATTCTGGGAGTGGCCCGTTTGAGGGGCTCACGTCTCGTTATAAAATGGTTTTGTTAGAAACATGGTTTAGGGGGCCAGCACGTTGCTTACTACTGGGTTGGCCACTCTCCATAAGGACCGGTTCATAGAGCGACAACCTGGGACAACAGCGCTACCACAAGACTGGAATGGGACGGTCTTGGCGTAATAATTAGGTCTTTTTGGTTTGGAGTAACTTACCTGCAGGGCAAGGGTGGTAAGCTTCTATGTCCCTCGTACTGAGTGGCCTCGTCTGTGGTATTCTTGACGCCCACTAGACCTGCTCCATGGTCGCCGATCCATCCCTCGCGGTTATTCCTTACCAACGAGATTCTTTGTAAAGGCCTCGTAGTGAGTTTGCTAGTCATCTCACCTAAGGAAGTGTGATGAACAACTAGCGTAGCTCTCGACTTGTGGGTAAAGATGTGCAACCTCTGCAGAGTGTAAAACTGGTATACTAGCCGTGCTCACGGTCATGAGCGGCCCAGATCCTCCTTTTGATTAGTGGGGTTATCTTCCTTTGACGAGGCAGGTTTCCCCGGGTGGCTTGGTTTGGTATGGTTCTCAGTAGTATCATGTTTAATTTTGATTAATTACTATGTAACTGGGTTTATGGTAATTCATCAACTTGTAGTAATTAGCTTTAATAAAATTTTGCCAAGACTTAAAAGCTAATGCAGTCAGTCGGCCAACCTTAGAGCCTCATAGTTTTGTGTTATACTTGTTGAGTACAAGTTGTGTACTCACTCTTGCCTACTCTACTCTTTTTCCTCTTGGATACGCTACTGCTGCTCAGTTCCTGCCGAGGCGAGGGAGTTCACCCAGAGCTACCAGGAGTACAAGGACTTCTAGGCGTTCGTCTCCCAGTCGACGTCCCTGTGGCGCCCTGCTTCCGAGAGCTTCTCGTATATGTTTTTACGCTTCCGCATACTCTGTACCAGACTTTTGTCATTAATATGATAAATAACATTCCTATTCGCTTTATTATATCTTTTTACGTGATATGTGCTGTGATATACTATTCATTCTGTTGTATATACGTGTGACTTGATCCTGGCACGTATATGATTGCTCGGTTTATGTCCTTTTATAAACTGGGTGTTACAAACAGTATCAAGGTCCCATCAGGCTACTCTTCGAATATAAAGAGGCTACTGAACTTGAAAGAGAAGAAATTCGCACACGTAAAGTCCCATGACTGTCACGTGTTGATGACGCAATTGATTCCAGTTGCACTTAGAGGTATTCTACCAGCTAATGTTCGAGCAACAATCATAAAGCTATGCGCATTTCTCAACACAATTTCTCAGAAGGCAATCGATCCATCGAGTTTAAGCAGGCTACAAGAGGATGTTGTCCAAAGTTTAGTCAGTCTTGAAATGATATTTCCTCCATCATTCTTCAATATTATGACGCATCTTCTAGTTCAACTGGTCAAAGAGATTGGTATTCTCGGTCATGTTTTCCTTCATAATATGTTCCTTTTTGAACGATACTTTGCAGTACTAAAGAAATATGTTCGTAATCGGGCTCGTCCAGAAGGAAGCATTGCGAAGGGTTACGTCATAGAGGAGGTCATTGAATTTTGTGTTGACTATGTGGAAGAACTCTGCCCAATTGGGATTCCAGTATCATGTCATGAGGGGCGGCTGATTGGAAAGGGCACACTTGGAAAAAAATCAATAAATGCCACAGATCATGCCATGTTGAGCAAAGCACATCTCACAGTTCTGCAACAATCAGCCTTGGTGGCTCCATACATGGAGGAGCACATGCAAATTGTGCGAAGTATATACCCTTTGAAGTCTGAGACATGGATTACAAAACATCATAACGATACATTCGCCACCTGGTTGCAGAAGGAAGTCATGGCCAATGATCAAATTCATGAGCAGCTAGCTTGGCTGGCCAGGGGTCCGGCAAATTCAATCCTGATGTACCAAGGATATGAAGTTAATGGTTACACATTTTATACAAGAGCCCAAGATAACAAGAGCACCAATCAAAATAGTGGTGTCCGTATAGATGCCACCGACTCTAGTGGCCAAACGAACTCATATTTTGGTTACATTGAAGAGATCTGGGAACTCGACTATGGGCCGTTGAAGATAACTCTATTTCGTTGTCAATGGGTTAAACTCACAGGAAAAGGTGTCGATATCGACGAGTACGGAATGACAACGGTAGACCTCAAAGAGCTTGGCTATCGAGACGAACCATTCGTCCTAGCTAAAGATGTCACTCAAGTTTTCTATGTGCAGGACACGTCTAGCAAAACGAGAAAGGACAAGTCCAGGAATAAATCAAGTTTTGTAGATGCCGGAGATGAGGCAAAGCGCCATATTGTTCTGGCAGGAAAAAGAAAAATTGTGGGAGTCGACGATGTCACAGATGAAGAAGAATACAATAAGGTTGAAGATATGACTCCGTTCACAGTGGAGGTTGACACAAGTATTCTTTTAGCCGAAGAGGAGGTTCCGTACGCATGTCATGATCATAATGAAGGGACGGTTGTAAAGCGAACCATCGTTAATATTCACTTAGTTGAATGATTATGTCTTGTAATGTTTTCTGTGAACATTATTAGATTTCTTATGCAATGAATTGATTTATTGGATAATTAAATGATTTATTATGTAATTATTTGATTTATTATGCAATTAAAATGATTAGTTATGCACCTAAATGATTTATCATGTAGTATTTAGAATTATTTTGCATTTAAATAATTTATTATGCAATTATTTGATTTATTATGTAATTAAAATAATTAGTTATGCACCTAAATGATTTATTATGTAGTAATTAAAATTATTGAGCAAATAACACATTTAAATGATTTATTATTGTGCACCTAAAACCATAGTTAATATTTTCTTAGTTGAATGATTTACTAGGCAGTTAATAAATTTATTGGGCAAATAACAAATTTATTAGACAATTATTTTAACTATTAGACAATTATTTAAATTATTAGATAATTATCAGATTTTCTAGGCAATTATCAGATTTATTATGCAAATATTAGATTTATTATGAATTATGATGCAATTAATAGATTTACAAGAGAAAAAGAAAAGGGAAAAGAAAAGAAAAACTTTGGTACCGGTTGGAAAATCCAACCGGTACCTTAGGGTCCTATTTGGGTAAAAAAAAGTGGGGCGTCGTGCGGGAGTCAAACCGTGGCCGCGGAGCCCAAATAACCGAGCGTTACCATTGAGATACTAAAGAATTCCGTTCAACCTGGGTCAAAGATTTGTGAAAAGTGAACTTTAAATGGCCTAAGGTACCGGTTTTGGATATCCACCCGGTACCATAGGGTCTTTACATTTCCCGCCCGTTGGGCCCTTAGGCACCGGTTGTGCGGAGACCCGGTACCTAAGGCCTCGCCTAAGGCACCGGTTGTAGATGCAATCGGTACCTAAGGCCGGCCTAAGGCACTGGTTATATTTTTTACCCGGTACCCTTGGCCACGAGTATAAAGCCGTTGCCTTCTTCCGCTCCCAAATCTCTACTGCTCATCACCTTCCTCCGGTAGACCGCCGCCGCCCTCCATCTCCGCGCGCGCACCGTCGCATAGTCGTGCCGCGCTGCCACATCGTCGCGCCGCCGCCTCTTCCTCTCTGCTGCTCTCTGCTCCGACCTCTACAGCGGCCCGTCCCCGAGCGCCGCCCGCAACTCGTCGCCGATCCTCGCCGTCAACCCATCTGCATCGACGCTCCTCCCATTTCCAGGGCCCGGTGAGCACCCACGCGTTCCCCTGTTCCCCCACGACCCCCCTGCACCCGGTTCCCACACTGGAACCCCTCGAACACCTTGCGCCGGCGATGCGCCGCCACGCCGAGCCACCCTTACCGCCGAACACCCCGCTCCGAGCTATCTCGTGCCCAAATATCACCTCAGGTGGACCACGCGTGTCGTTCTCGTGCTTCTGAGCCAAACCTCAGGCCGAACCAAGCTCTGGATCGCTAGATCGGCCAACGCCGGCGAGCTTCCAGCCCCGCGCCGCCGCGGAGACTCAGCTCCGGTGACCCTACGCCACCGCCCGCGCGCCAAGTCCCTCCTAGGCCGCACAATCCAGATCGGACGGCCCGAGTCAACCCGAGCCCGAGTCAAACATACCAGATACCGGTCAGCGCCACCCTTTTTTCTAAAGAGCCCCTCCATTTCTTTAGAATCAACCCGCAGTCCATGCGCCTTCAAAAATATTTCCAGTTAAGCCCTGTTTTTAGCACATAGGCCCCTGCGTTTTTCCCTTTTAGAACCCGCCGTCCACCCCTGACCTTTTCACGCATTAGCCCCTGGATCTTTTCAGTTTTTACGTTTTAGTCCCTGGTTTTTGCAGAAAACCCCTAGAAACTCTGTTTTTCTTACAGTTAAGCCCCTGGACCTTGTTTTAGGCCTAGTTTTCGCGTTCTAGCTCCGTTTTAGGCGTTCTTTATGTCCACGTGATCGTTATAACGCGTAGAATAGTTCTAGTTTAGTTTTGTTTGTTGTTTTTATGTATTGTTGTATTGTTTCTTAGTATATGCCATTGTTTGCATGTATGTTTATGTTGTTTATTGTTTTGGCCATGTGTTCGTGAGTAGACGTTGATCCATCTGAGGAGCCCCAGTACCAGTACCCAGAGCAACCATCTTCTGAGCAGTTTGAGCAGCAGGAGCAGTTTGAGGAAGGCAAGTATAACATGGACAACACCTATCACTTTAAATACATTTTCATACTGCATTTTAATACTGTACGCCTATAAGGAATTTCCTAGCCACTTTATATCCTTTATATATAGTGTATAATTTAGTTATAGAATTTAGTTATTAGAGAGACTTTATTTAATCATGTATTTAAATAGAGAGTGAATAATGCTTATATTTATGTATTTATCATGTATTTCTGTAACTCATGTATTTATCATGTAACTCGTGTAACGACGACGAGTAACGACGAGTAACGACGAGTAACGACGACGAGTAATTTCGTATTCGCTCTCTAACTCACGCATTCGCCATCCCTCGACCCTCAACTCTAGACCTCGACCCTCAACCCCATTCCTCGACCCGGTTCTTCGACCCTCAACTCTCAACCCCGTTCCTCGACCCGGTTCCTCGACCCCGTTATACGACACACACACACACACACACTGTCTAATACACTCTAACACACACACTGTCTAATACACTCTAACACACACACACACACTATCTAATACACTCTAACACACACACACTCACACTAACACACACACACACACACACACACTGTCTAATACACTCTAACACACACACACTCA
Source organism: Panicum virgatum (assembly GCF_016808335.1). Lineage (NCBI taxonomy): Eukaryota > Viridiplantae > Streptophyta > Magnoliopsida > Poales > Poaceae > Panicum > Panicum virgatum. The sequence continues at coordinate 28,159,347 of NC_053141.1, read as the reverse complement.
CACTAACACACACACACACACTAACTCTCTCTCTCTCTTTCTCTGTCCCTCTAACATACACACACACTCTCTCTCTCAAACACGCATATTCGTTCAAAGAATTGAATTCTCCTGCTTCATTTAAGGATGGACACATACTCTAACACATTTTTACGGTTTCAGTTAAGGATGGACCCCTTCGGTGATGAGCAGGCCGCCGGGCAATACATGTTGGACGCAATAAATGAAGATACGAGGGCCAACACCACCCAGGCAATCGCTGAAGAATATGCTCGGACAGCTGATTCGTTCCTGAATATGTCTGGAGATGCCGATGAAGAAGATGATGACTTTGCGCCGCCGCCCAATCAACAGCAGCATGTTCCAGTACGAATCTTAAAACTATATGCATGGTGACTTCGGTAGATTAGCTTTGCGATTAACATATCTTTTCTGTAATTTAGTCGACCTCCTCATCGACTTCGTTGAGCCAGTCAGAAGGGAGACGCCGGCCAACCAAGAAAATGGAGGGAAGACAGGTCGTCACAGAAGTGGACGCAGAGGGCTGTCCGAGTGCTCCAGAGGATGCTAGCACAAAATTTGTCAACCAATGTGGGGTTATTGTTCGGGCAAGAATTCCGATCACCACAAGACTATGGAAAACGACCAAACCCGAAGAACAGCAACACGCCGTGCCTGCACATCAGAAAGAAATGCTATGGGCAGAACTCAAGGATATGTTCACTCTTTCTGAAGGAGTTGACCAAGAACTTGTGAAGAAATGTGCCTTGAGAAAGATGGCCCTTGCCTTTGCAACTTTCAAGAAGAAGTTGTACACCAATTACATCAAGAAGGATAAGGAGCCGAACTGGGACGATCTTCCTCAGGTTAAACCAAACTGGGAGGAGTTCAAACAATACAAACTATCAGAGGAAGCCCAAAAAAATCCTAACAAGCCAAGGTTAATGCAGCAAATAAGAAGTACAGCCACCACCTTGGGGCTGCCGGGTACAAGAAGTCAGTTAAAAAATGGTAGAAGATGGAGCAGTACCTGATGGATAGAGGCATCAGGCCGACGACTTGGGATTGGCCGGATAGATCCAAGTGGTGGTTATTTGCTAATGGCCTGACACTAAACCAGTTGGATGGAAGTTTGGTTGTGCCCGAGCATATGCAAGAAGTGTCCCGCGATCTAGTCGCTGCAATAGATGAGACTCAACAAGGAACATTCCATCCTCAAAGGGAGAATGATGAGCTGACAAGGGCATTAAAGAATCCGGAACACCCTGGACGAGCCCGCGGCATCGGCGTGGTCCCATGGAAAGTTGCTTGGGCCGGAGATCCCTCTTACAAGACTCACCGAAAGAGCAAAGCCGAACAGGAAGAGAAACTTCGTGCCATAGAAGAAAAAATGAACAAGAAGGTTGCGTCCTTGGAATCTCAGATGGACGCCAGGGTCAATGAGGCGGTGCAGCTAGCTCTGAGCCAAAGGGGCAATGCTGGGTCGCACCCGGATGTTGTGATAAGCCCGGCCTCTCAGCGACGCAGTAGCTGTGCATCCACAGCGGCGCCCGACGTACAAGCGGAAAAGCAACCCCAGATTGAGCCAACGGCGGTAGATGACCAGAGGTATCCAGTGGATGATGTCACCATGCCGACACCGTGCGAGCTTCATGTGCGAGCGAGAAATATATCCATTCATGTCGCATACGGGTCAGCTCTGCCCCTGAATCCTTCTACTACAATTCATGGAAGGCCGATACCCCCTGGCTACACCTCCGTCACAGTCGAGCAGATAGTTGGAAATAATGAGGATCTTGAGCTCGACTTCGTTGGAGGGGATGGAGAGAAGAGATTGGGAGACGCACTGCACGGGGTCGTTCTATGGCACAAGGCCGACATCAAACTTACTGCAAGCACAACGGCTCCCGTGCAGACTGATCACCCGTCTCCGCGGCCTACCTCACCGCCGTCCCCACTGCCACCTCCTTCACCACCGTCTCCGCTGGCGCAAAGGGCCACGAGTACTCCAACTCCTCCTGCACCAGAAAAGGGAAAGAAAAAGACAGCATCCCTCCCAGCGGCTGGACCCTCAAAGAAGAAGCAGAAAACGGTCGAAAGACAATTAACCTACGAGAAAACCGCTGAGGAGTTGGAAGAGGAGACTGCTCGATATATAAAAGAACAATTGAAGCCTAAAGTCCCCCCACCGAGGGAAAAGGTACCTCTAGAACTAGGGAAAAAGCTTCTCGCAAACCTAGACAACCCACCAAAACCGAAAAGTTTACCCTCGGACTATGATCATACTCTGACAAAGGCACACAAGGTGAGAAATCTGAAAAAAAATGTGGCAAGACCATTCCTCAGCTTGGCACACAACAAAAAGAACTCGAGCCCCTCCGGGTGCCAGGGTTGCCACTCCTACACCCGACGGACATACAACTCCAGCCGGACCTACAGGCCGCAATATTTCTTTCTGAAACTGGATTAACGCTAGAGGAGGCAACGGGGCATGTGGAGGCAAAAATCCCTGTCGCTCGCACTATTACTCCATTCCAGCATGGAAAACCTTTTGTCACTGAGGAAGAGGAGAAAAGTCTAGGCACGCAGATGTTCAATTTGCATAGATGGTACCTGCGAATGGCGAAAGACGAAGGGAAAATGTTTGGAGTCAAGTATCGTGACCATGATTTCTTCTGCGGGGAGGACGACTTCTGGGTGTACTTCCAAAATTTATATCACATTTACCATCGACAAGCCCTCGACGCCTCTGTCATTACTATTTGGGTTTTGAAAGTATCACTTACCTCTACATTAATACTTTTTGTTAACAAGAACATAATTATATGTGTGCATTATAAAATTTCTATTGCATCATTTAGATAGGAGACCCAAAGAAGCCAAAAACATGGATGGCACCATCAAATCGGCTTCATGTCTCCTTTGCTAGTCAACCAGAAATTGATCAACGAAAGTTACAAGGAAACGTGCCAAAACATGTACGATTCGTTGACTAGGCAAAGTTACAAATCATATATATTCATACCATACAACTTTGGGTAAGCCTTGATCGACTCAAACCTCTGTTATATTACTAAATAAATACTAAGTTGTCTAATACATTTATGTATATATCCTATCTATATCTGCAGTTATCATTGGATTTTACTCATACTATCCGTAGAGACTGGCAATCTTATAGTCTTTGACTCAATGAGAAATCCAAAGTCCGCAATCCAACATATCATAGACCCCTTGAACAGGTAAGTTCAGTTTGCACAATCAAATTCTTTTTCTGTTAATAACAATTCATGAATATCAAACTTAACTTTGAGCACAGGGTTTGGAAAAAAATTGTGAAAAATAACAAAGGACGTGGTCAATGGAGGCCCGAACTGAACGTTAACATGGATTATCCGGTATGTTCATTCATAAAGATTTGTCTAGTTAAGTATATAATCCCAAATTGTTCTAAATTGAGTAATTTATTTGTTTCTCCTTAAGTGTGCGAGACAACAACAAAGAACTGATTGGTGCGGGTACTACGTATGCGACTACTTGCACATCATGACTCCATGCGGGAAGGCTACTGATGAAGAAACGAGAGGACGTCTAAACCGTTCACTAGTATATTTTCATAATTGTACTAACGCGCATAATGTTAATGCTTTTTTCCTAAATTATAGATGTCTCAAATGGGGGATGAATGTTACTCTACTGATCGGATCAACGCCATGTGCGAGCAGCTCGCCGGATTCATTTTGAACGAGATCTTGGATCTTAGAGGCGAGTTCTACCACGACGGTCACATCTATAGAGGACTTCCATCGACATCCTGAGGGGACTAGTAGTTGGACAGCTAACATGACTTGTACATTTGTAAATATTTTTAAACATTATGCCTTGATGTTTGTAAATTTGTAAATATATTAGTTCTTCTAATTAGCTTAATTATATGCTCGCATTTCACTTTTAGTTAGTTTCAAATATTCTCTGAAAACGAACACGAACGACCAATGAACGTAGAGTACTATAGAGCTTGAGTGCGTTTAGCAATTATAAAAGAATAAACAATAATAAATATAACAAACAAAACTGGATTTGGGGAAAAAAAAGGGAAAAAGTCATTGGTACCGGTTGGAAATACCAACCGGTACCAAAGGGGCTGCCACCTTACGTCAGCGTGGCAGCCTCTTTGGTACCGGCTGGTATTTACAACCGGTACCAATGGAAGCCTAAGGCACCGGTTGAAAAACCCGGTGTCTTAAGTCGAGGCCAATGGTCGCAGTTGCGGGGCACCGGTTAGGAAACCGGTGCCTTTGGCCCTTCTCAGCTGGTGTCCAAGGCCCGTTTTCTAGTAGTGTACATAGCTACATTGTACAGCCCAGCCCAACGACTAAAAGTCCGCCGAACTGTCGTCGGAGGGCAGCGGAGCTGTGGAAGCCAAATCATCGCGGTCTCAACATCCGCATTGCGATCACGCATTGGCGGCTTCTCACGGTCTCACGGTGCGGTCAGCTTTTAGAGGGGCAGTTGCGACGAGTTTGCCGGAGGGCCTCCAAAATCCTAGCGCCAGCACTGAAGCGTACGTATGGCGGTTGACACGACGACCCGGGACGGACATGACCAGAGCGGCCAAGCTAGCCAGCAGTAGCCCATGGTTGCAGGATTAAATGATAGGCAGAGAAGACTTACATGAAAAGACAGCTACAACATCAGAAAGCAATCGAGTGCGTATCATCTTAAGAAGATTAGCAGAAGTACATGCTTAATCGGTTGTAGTATCAATCAGTAGCAGAATGCTGGCCTGCTGACTGTGTAACAAAAGTGATACACAGAATTGATACTGCACTTTCCATTCTTGCGCCAAGACTAAAAATTGTCATAAGTTTAGTATATCCCTGGCATGTCCATAAGACCATAATGATTTCGGAATAGGGAACTGTGCGATGAAACCTGGAAGTAGCCTCACATGTCCTGAAAGGTTATGTACAATCACACCTCATAATTCAGATAACTTGTGGTTGCAGAAATTAAGTCTCCTCTAACACAGAAGACAAACAGAAGTTAGATCTTCTACTCCACCAAAATGCCACGGTTCCATACCTGGAATTATAACAAGTACTAGTAAATATCACTTTACTCAAAGGAAATTGACTATACTATAACAGAGCACAACAGTAAGGCAGCAAGATACCCATCATAGCAGTACATATCATCAAAAAGTCTAGAATGAAATGGAAGAAACAAGTCATGTTCCAAAAATCGACCAAAATTACTCACTATCAAATCTGAAATCCAAAGTAGCTACAAAACACAAGACGGTAACTCGATAGACATTTACCAATATCATCAAGACAGTATACATACACCGATGAATTGAGTGAGCATTAGACACCAGAATTGGCTAGTGATGATTGATGAAGCAATCCATTATATTAGAACAGCATATTGCAATACAGAGACAGTTGCACTTGCATATAAAAATTTTCACACTATCTGAACAAATGGACTCTAGAAGAAATTTCACAAGCGCTCCATAGAATAGCATATTGGTGCCAACTTTATCTGTGAACTGCCTCATCTGTCCATTCTGATCTCAAGTTTATAATCTAGATGACTACCAAACTGGATCAAGAGAGATTTATTTAAGAAAATATTAACATCAAAGAATGTTTGCTACTGCAGCTGATGATAAATAATGTCCACATCTTAATTATATATGCCATTTCTAACAAAACTAAACCAACAAACAGTTGGATAGAGCAAATATATATATTAAATAAAATTTGATCCCAAGTTCTCTCATCCACCAAAAGCCAAACCTTAGCTAATAGATGCTAAATGATATAACTTATTAACTACAATTCCATCCTGCTCGACAAACGTTAGGATAATCTTATTGAGTTACTTTTACACCAATTTCTCACTGGTTGAGACTAGTAGATAAGATTTATAAGCATCCACCAACGTAATGTAAACTGCAAAGAAGGGTCAATAAAAGGTGAAAAAGCACTCACTAGAAATAATCAACAATTACAATCTTACAGACCACTTTAAACAAGGTTGGAGTAAAAGTAAGCGACCACAGCATAGGCACTGAGTGATCAATAAATACAATCTTAAATGTTCTGAACAGAATTGAAATTCGAAATATCACAGCATAAAAACAGGAAGCTAGCTAAAGAATCAAATGTAGAACCAAGTACATAAACATATGTCAGTCTCTTAGCAAATTTAAACTTAGTTTTACGGAATGGCATAAGTAATTATATCCTAGAGGGTAGTCTAAAACAATTCCTAGAGGGTAGAGGCATGTACTTAAAACTGAAATCCAAATTTCTAACTGTGTTCACCTAGAGGGTAGAGGGTAGAGTCATTATCTCAGAAATCAGAATTTATCTCATGGTGTTCACTTGGAAATCCCAGAAGTAACTGAAAATTGTGTGTTGTACTGTTATTGCCATGACTAACTTAGAATTTGTAGGACCGAGACAGGCGACCAGAGGGGGGGTGAATGGGAGCCTTTAAAAATTCACTCCGAGAGAACAAGGCCTATATCCCGATTGCCACCCCAAAACGCACCTCGCGTTGAATCGTCAAGATGACACAAGTCAACTCGTGACAAGTTCACCCTAGGAACGATTTGACACACTCAAAGCGTAGCGGAAGCAAATCAAAACGAGACACCGAAAAGCTTGCACAAACTAGATTAAGCAGTCATTCACACAAGCTCAAGTTCATGTAGAGAAGCAACGTGACACAAAAACTCAACTGAAAGCAGGCCTGCTGCGCAGCCGCTGCGTCTCGCTGGTGCTGGGCCTTATCTAGCCTCCGCCCAATCGTCCTCCATCTCTTGATTGGAGAGATCAACAAAAATCCCTCGCTAGGAATTAAACCCTAGGCTAGACCGGAGAGAGGAGTGCGCTCCGGAGGAATTCTGGGGCGGCGGCTAGTGTAGCGAGGTACTGTTCATCCGCGGCTACTGTGGCAAACGCCCCCAAAAACCCTAAAACGCATACCCCTCAATCCTAGGTGCCACATATTTATAACCCATAGGGTGGCACTAACTAAATTACAAATTTGTCATTACGTCAATCAAATTAACGTAATCGGCGCGTATCACGCAATATTGTCCTCCACAGCAAATAATCTCGATTTCTGCGATCCTTCCATCTAGCACCGTGGCGTCCCGTGATCTCACCGCACGACGATTCGAAATCTTCTCGCGATCGACAATTGTCCCTGTCTTCGGCCACGTCCGCCGCAACGAACGTCCGAGATCTTGGTTTTGTGGCTTAACCAAGAAACCATCCACCAACGTTCTCTCGTTGTGTCGTCAGGTACAGTAGACATACACCACACGATCTCAAATCCCTCGAATGCAAGTCTTGATCCACCCTTCACCGCTCTCAGTCCATCGGCGTGGCATCATATCTTCGTTCTTCACACGTCGCCGCATGTTCAGTCTCCACCTATCACCTGCAATGACACCAACCAAGAGAAACGTCACACGCACACCGTGTTGTTCAATCACTCATCACAAGATCCTAGCCCCACGGGCATCTCAATCTCCCCCTTGATGAGTGCATTGAAAACACCACACCACACAAATTTATTCAAACAAAAATAGAGTAAAAGAAGAAAGGAAGGAAAACAATCTAACAATCTTGATCCCCAAAGACATGGCTAGCAATAACAAAAGCTAGGCTAGACACAGTCAAGACAAATACAAGAGTAACTGAAAAGCTCCAAAGCTGACAAACTCCCCCTGTCAAAATGCTCAAACTCAACCTCAGACTCAGCAACATCATTTCAAAAGCACAATCTCAGCAAGAAAAATTAACTCCCCCAGCAAAATGAATTTGTGTCACTCATTCTCCCCCTTGTTGACAAAGCACTCCATCAGCAAAATGAATTTGATTGGAAGCACAGATAGAAGCTTCAGAGACATATATCAAATACTTATAACAGCGAACCAGCAATACCAGCCGTTCAGAAAAGCAGTAACACAATGCAATGACCATAGAAATTTAAATTAGAACCTTTTGAAAACCAATTAGTCAGACCATGCAAACAAATTCAAAGCCAGTACCAAGCTGAAGACAAGACATATAGCAAGCTCACACGACGGGTAACAAAGCTTCCAATCAAAGTTCACTGCAAATGCTTGAATCAGGTCTATGCCATGAAAGACAAACCCGTGGCACACACAACACCTGCGACTGGGGCAAGCTGTGTGTAACCAACTTAGGCTGCCATGCCTAAAGCACAAGTCTGTATATACAAACCCAAATCTCAGCATCATATATATATATATATATATATATATATATATATATATATATCCCAATGTTATATGCTGAATACTGAACCCATTTTTCTTTTGGTGTCCCTACTGATCTGGGATCTTTTGACAGCCCCTGGACTATAGAGTGCCCGGTTCATGTGTGTCTTTGCGACACAAAGAACATTTGTTCTTTCATAGGCCCAAAAGAAGCTACATTCACAGTGACGAACCGGTCTTTGACCCATTGAAAGGAGCCAAAACCGAACTATGAGCAAGATATATGTCGAGTATTCAACCAGATACTAGAGCAAGAACATGTAAACAAGCCTGATAAAATCATGAAGTATCTGTGTGCTGTTTTCAAAACAAAATATGGTCACGCAAAGCATCACAACCTCTCCAAAGGCATTTATCACAAATTAGCTGAAACAAGTATAAGGCATATGTAACCGAAGTGACAAAAACATTGATACTAGAAAGGATAACACACACCAAACTCACCACGTAAACGTGCAAACGTGGTTTGATCGAGTGGTTTAGTTAAAATATCAGCCAACTACTGACTAGTATCAACATGCTTAAGCTCAATATCACCCTTTTCAACATGATCTCTTAGAAAATGATAACGAACATCAATATGTTTCGTTTTAGAATGCAGAACAGGATTCTTAGCAACACTGATGGCACTGGTGCTATCACACAAGAGAGGAACATGAGAAAACGACAAACCAAAATAGCGAAGGGTAGCTCTCATCCATATAAAAGCTGAGAACAACAACTAGCAGCAGCAACATACTCGGCCTCTGTAGTAGATTGAGCAACATTGGATTGTTTTCTAGAGGACCAAGAAACAAGAGAAGAACCCAAAAACTGGCAAGTACCCGATGTAGATTTTCTATCCAAACGACACCCAGCAAAATCAGCATCCGAATAACCACACAAACTGAACGTCGAAGAAGCAGAGTACCAAAGGCCAAATTCAGGAGTGAAACGAAGGTACCTCATTATGCGCTTCACCGCCTGACAGTGAGAGGTCCTGGGAGACGTCTGAAAACGAGCGCACAGACACACAGCAAAGGGTATATCCGGTCTCGTCGCAGTCAAGTATAAAAGCGACCCAATCCTGCTTCTATATTCCTTCTGATCCACGGATTCTCCATCTTCATCAGCATCCAAAACTACGCTAGTCGGAATGGGCGTCGAAATTGGCTTTCCATCAGCCATGTCGAACTTCTTCAGGACATCCATTGTATATTTTCCCTGATGTACAAATGTCCCTTCCTGTGTTTGTTTAATTTGCAATCCTAGGAAAAAGGTCAACTCATCCATCATAGACATCTCAAATTCCTTACTCATTGATTCTGCAAACTTAGCAACAAGAGAATGAGACGAACCACCGAAAATGATATCATCCATGTATATCTGAACTATTAGAGAATCATTGCCTTGTCTGAGGAGAAATAAAGTTTTATCAACAGAACCCATTTTGAACCCATTTTCAAGTAGAAAAGTTTTCAATCTAGCATACCAAGCATGAGGTGCTTGCTTCAACCCATATAAAGCCTTTTGTAACTTGAAAACACGATCAGGAAATTTAGGATATTCAAAACCAGGGGTTGTTTAACATAAACTTCCTCTTATATATACCCATTCAAAAAGGCACTCTTCATGTCCATTTGATAAAAGCTTAAAACCACGTGAAGCAGCAAAAGCAAGCAAAATGCGAATAGCTTCTAAACGAGCAACAGGAGCAAAAGTTTCACCATAATCAATACCCTCCTTTTGACAGAAGCCTTGAGCCACCAATCTGGCTTTATTTCTGACAACAAGACCATCTTGCCCTTGTTTGTTCTTAAAAACCCATTTAGTACCAATTGGTTTGCAAGAAGAAGGTGGATCAACCAAAACCCAAACCTGATTCCGTTCAAAATTTTCTAACTCCTCATGCATGGCATTGACCCAATTAGAATCAGACAGCGCATGTCCAACATCACGGGGTTCAAAAGAGGCAACAAATGCAGAATGCGCAAGGACACATTGATTTCTAGATTTATACCTTGTCGTGCGCTCATTCAAGTTACCTATCATTTTTTGAGGTGGATGGCAACGCTGAATATGTCGAGGTGCTGTTCTAACAGAAGTTGCCTCCCCCTCAATTGTAGCCGGTTCATGATCAAAAGTAGGTATAGCTGCAGGATCTGCTGTGGAGGTGAAAAGCTCCGAAGGCCCATCGTCTATCGTGCTGCTAGGCGTCTGAATGGGAGTTGCCTCGAGCACAGCTGGATCCTCTGTTGCATCATCATCATCATCAAGTCCATCAACCTCATCTTCAAAAATGCTTTGTCCAATCTCATCATCATCTGCACACTCAAAAGCAGAAGAGAAACAAGGCATCGTCTCGTCGAAGGTGACCTCACATGTCTCCTCGATGCGATTAGTATCAAGATTAAGAACCCGGTAAGCTCGCCCTTGTAAAGCATACCCCAAGAACAACCCATCAGAAGAACGTGATTCAAATTTGTCCAAATTCCCTTTTTTTAGAATAAAGCATTTACAACCAAATACGCAAAAATGAGAAACTTTTGGACAACGACCATATCTCAACTCATAAGATGTTTTCCCCAGAAAAGCTCTCAGAAAAATACGATTAGCAACATAGCAAGCGGTATTGATCGCCTCAGCCCAAAAACGTCTAGGGGTTTTATGTTCATCAAGCATTGTCCTAGCCATCTCAACAAGCGTGCGATTTTTCCTTTCAACAACACCATTCTGAGGGGGGACATACAGTGAGGAAAACTGATGATCAAGACCCTGTTCTGAACAAAAAGCTTTCATTCGAGCATTCTTGAATTCTGTGCCATTATCATTGCGAATTGCTCTAACGACATTATTGGATAACTCATTTTTCTGCTTTAGAACAAGATCATGAATAAATTGAAAAGCCTCATCCTTGGATTCCAAAAAGAACACCCATGAATAACGAGCAAAATCATCCACAATGACGAGCACATACCACTTCCCACCAGCAGAACAAACACAGGCTGGACCTACAGTGTGCATATGTAACAACTTACCCGGTCGTCCTGAGTCACAGGTGCATGAGAAGCCGCAATCATTTTGCTATGTTTGCAAGGAGCACAAACCAAATCTTTCTCAAACTTGAGTTTCGGTAAGCCATCTATCAAACCCATTGAACTCAAACGGCATAGTAAATCAAAGCTCAAGTGACCCAAACTACGGTGCCACTTCCAAATGGGGAGAGAACCATGAGCAACCAAACAACGAGCTTGTCCAAAAGATTTAGAGAAATCAACTATGAAAATTCGTTCAAAGGGAGAGATTTGACAAACAAGGTTACCGACAGAATCTAGAACTCGCGAATTACCTTTCTTAAAACGCACTTCAAAACCATCATCAAGAAGTTGTGAGACAAAAAGCAAGTTATAATGTAAGTTCCGTACCTTCGCGACGTCCTTTAGCATGAATTTATCGGTTACCTTGATACAGCCATGCGCCATCACTTTTCCTTTACTATTGTCCCCGAATGTAATGTATTCTTTACCGCTCGCGGGGGTGATGCTGGAGAACCATCTATCATCTCCGGTCATGTGACGCGAACAACCAGAGTCCATTATCCATATGTTCTCCTCGCCTCCATCCTACAATCAATAACGAACACGAGAGTGAGCTAATGACTCAACACTGGGGTTAGGATAATGCAATGAAAACCAGTGCTGAGCCATTTGCTCAAAAGAAGCATTAGCAAAATCAAATCTCTCGAAAGAACGACGATGCCCACGAGGGCGAAAATGTGGCGTGTCATTCCTATATGATGCAGGGGCACTATTACGTGAGCGAAAACCAGAAAAACGAACAACTAGCGCACGTCTAGAGTCACCACGATCATAGGCACCACGTGCAGGGTACCGATCACGTCGTTCAGCACGCTTCCTACGGAAGCAAAACTCCGCCAAATGACCATCACGATCACAAAAATCGCAATGGTAAATATTTTGAGTAGGAGCAACGACAACCTTAGCCTTAGAAGTAGAATCAGAAAAATCAGGCTTAAGGTTATCCAAAAGTTCACAAGTTGGTGGCCATGTGTTATTCAGGCTTTTGAAGTGTTTGGGTTTAACCCTCCAAACCTGCTTTTTAGGAACAAACTTGGGAGGTTCTACCACGAAACCTTCAGATGAGACCGGTGGACTCTTCTCACTGTTCTGGGAGTAGGCCCATTGTTCTCACCACCTGCATTCTTTTTACCAAAAGTACGCTTCAAATCATAACCAACACCAAAATGTTCACCCCTTTTAATTTGTGCAATAGTCATACCAATCTGGGGCTCACGCACAGAACACCAACCAAGGATTGTTCTCAAATGAGTGTTTTCTTCTTCTAAAGCAGCATTGTCCTTCTTTAAGATGGAAATTTCAGCAACAAAAGTAGGACAAGTCAAACACTCAGGTAAAACAGGACAAGTATGTTTTTCCAACTGAACAATATGGCATTTAGCAACATTCAACTCAGTTTGCAAAATTGGACAAGTAGCACAAGCACCAAGTAAAGCAGAGCAAGAGCGAAGTTCGTCCAATTCAATCTTAGCACTATCAAATTTATCAACTAAAACAGCATGCTTAGATTGCAATTCAGAAATAGAAACCATATGAACAGAACATTCTTCACATTCTACAACAGCAGGTGTATCATCTTTTAGTGTTTTTAATTCAGCATATATTCTATCATGATCAGCCTTAAGTCTTGCTAGAATTTTATTTTGTTTATCAACAAGTTTAGTCAACTCTTCAATTTCTTCTTTAGCAGAATTTTGTACCTCATTATCAGAGGAGTCGTTGCTGCAGTCATATGCATCACCCTCATTTAAAGCCATAGTGCACATGCCTCCCTTGATGTCAGCAAGAAAACAGAGTCCTCTATCATTGGTCTTTTGGGGCTTCTCATCTTGGGACTCTGAATCACTAGAGTTGTAGGAGGCATCTGAATCAAAGCTACCCAGCGAAGAAAAGAGAACAGGTGCAGCCTTCTTGATTTGCTTGTCAGTAAACTTCTGTTGTCCCTTCTTTCTCCCACGCCTATCACTCTTGTTCTTCCTGTCCCTTGATTGTTCCTGGCACCTGTAGCTGTTGCCATGCTCCGGTGCCTTCACCTTGCTTGGACAATCAGCAATGAAGTGTCCATGGTCACCACAGTTGAAGCATCCTTCTGAACGTCTTCTATTTCACCTGTTTTCATATACCCGCTTGAACTTGTTGGTGAGCAAAACAAGCTGATCATCATCAAGTACCTCCAACTCATCATCTGCAATATGGCACAAGGAGGACAAAGCAAAACTAGGAGTAGATGAAAGATTAGCGTTAGTGTTAGTACTCCCAGAAACCAAAGCCATTGGAATATTTGAAGAAGAACCAGCTGTGGGATTGTTAAGCTTTTTTCGAAATTGGATGTCGATCTCTTTGGATTTAAGCTTACTGAAAAGCTCATCAATTGTAATAGTCTCATAATTAGCAGACTCAACGATCGCTTCCACTTTTGTGCCCCAAACATCCAAGTCGAGTGCATGCAACAATTTGAGAGCCCTTGCATGATCATCATACGGCATAACCGTTATGTTGGCTTTCATCTTGTTGACAAGACTAAAAAATCGAGCGAAAAGATTTTCGATAGACTCACCAAGCGATTGCATAAAATTATCATATTTGTGCATGTAAGTTTCAAATAACCGGATCTTCACTGCGTTGGTGCCCTCATGAAAATTTTGTAGAGTAGACCAAATCTCATGAGCAACTTGTTTGTCAGAAACACGATCAAATTCAGATTTGCTCAAAGCAGCAAAGAGAAAATCTACAGCTTTGTTATTGTTTTCATATTTTGTAGCGTGAGCTGCATTTGAGGGTTCATCTGGAATCACATAAGTCGTATCAATTGTAATATTCCAAATCGCAATCCCTTTCCCCTTGAGAAAGGCACTCATACGAGCCTTCCAGTACGGGTAATCGGTTCCATCAAAAGCAGGTGGATGTGAAGACGAAGTCATGATCGCCACAAGTGGATTTCACAACAGATTAGGTATTAGAAAACCTTAACCGGCTCTGATGCCAATTATAGGACCGAGACAGGCGACCAGAGGGGGATGAATGGGAGCCTTTAAAAATTCACTCTGAGAGAACAAGGCCTATATCCCGATTGCCACCCCAAAACACACCTCGCGTTGAATCATCAAGATGACACAAGTCAACTCGTGACAAGTTCACCCTAGGAACGATTTGACACGCTCAAAGCGTAGCGGAAGCAAATCAAAACGAGACACCGAAAAGCTTGCACAAACTAGATTAAGCAGTCATTCACACAAGCTCAAGTTCATGTAGAGAAGCAACGTGACACAAAAACTCAACTGAAAGCAGGCCTACTGCGCAGCCGCTGCGTCTCGCTGGTGCTGGGCCTTATCCAGCCTCCGCCCAATCGTCCTCCCTCTCTTGATTGGAGAGATCAACAAAAATCCCTCGCTAGGAATTAAACCCTAGGCTAGACCGGAGAGAGGAGTGCGCGCCGGAGGAATTCTGGGGCGGCGGCTAGTGTAGCGCGGTACTGTTCATCCGCGGCTACTGTGGCAAATGCCCCCAAAAACCCTAAAACGCATACCCCTCAATCCTAAGTGCCACATATTTATAACCCATAGGGTGGCACTACCTAAATTACAAATTTGCCATTACGTCAATCAAATTAACGTAATCGACGCGTATCACGCAATATTGTCCTCCACAGCAAACAATCTCAATGTCCGCGATCCTTCCATCTCAAGGTCCTAGCCCCACGGGCATCTCAGAACTCACAGCAGCATAAATAACAGATTCTCGACCGGAGCTAAGCATTAAAACTCAAAGAGATAAACGAGACACACTATATGTCCTTGGGCTCAATGCCTAAGCTTCAACTTCTACGACGATGTGGGTTAGCAAGATATTGATCTCCAAACAGAGGACTATATATATGATCACGTCCACATCAACAAATTAGAAGTAGTGTGACAAAAATTGGATGGGTACCTTGCACCATCGATGGACTAGAGTGTCACAGCAACTGAGCAACACCGCACTTCACCTTGGCATAAAGGTTTTAAATCTCCGGCTATAGCTGTTTGAGAGAGATTTAGCTAAGTTTTTTCATGTGCAATTTAGCTCTTAGCTGCCGCTATAGTCGGCTATAGCTCGTTTTTGGACATAGATAGCTAAAGGGCTTAGTAATTCCTCAGCTGAACCAACATATACGGAATGAAGACACAGATGACCATGACAGAGCAACCAAAGCTCCCAATGTCAGTGATCAAGGCAGCAGGCCCCACGCCCCCACGGTCTCAACACAGCACCTCTTTGCAGGCGAGCGCTCTTGCAGCAGCGGGCCTACCAGCATGGCCGTCGAGAGGACGATGAACAGTAGCAGCGGTATGAGGCCGTAGCCAGCGCCCTGACGGCGGCAGCGTGCTTCAGGGAGCTCTGGACCATGTAGCTGAACAGTAGCGAACACATCCCGAATCTGAAAGCGACACGACGAAATTTGCGTATCTAGCAATCAGAAATGCTTGCGGGGAATCACTAGATCGGCTATTCAGGGACAAGGGGAACGGGTTGGAAATTGGAATCACGCACCAGTATCACCTCCTCAGGAGGCTCGGGTTGCCGTCTGCCGAGGCGCAGGAGCAGCAGCAGGATGGTGAAGGGGCAGAGGAGCAGCTCGGCGGCGAGGGCCCGCAGGGAGGCGTCCCTCGCGAAGGCCACCACCGCGTGCGCGTACGTGGAGCCGCCGCCGAAGGCGTAGCGCGCGACGACCAGGGCGGCACTGGCGGCGCTGCCCACGAACATCGTGCTGACGAAGCAGTAGATGACGGCGTCGGCTGCCGCCGCCTTCATCTCCGCGGTCGCGGCCCTCGGCGCCGGCGGAGGTGGCGCCGGCCGGGGTGGAGCTCTCGCCGCCCCCTCGATGTCCGCCATGGAAGCGCGAACCCCGTGCTCCGGAAGATTCCTGGGAGGGTGGAGTGGAGGAGCGGGTTGCGTTGGTGAGGAGGCGGCGCCCGGGCCGGAGAAACAGGAGCGCGTGCCAAAAGGCCAAGGCCCGCAACCCCGTCAAGGGAATTTGTTAGAGGCAAACGGTATATGCACACAGCTTTTAGCAATTGGATTCCAAATTTTGGCCGCTTAAAAAATTTCGTGATTCGAGTTAACGTACCCGCAAATTCAGAACCAAACTGAAAAACCTGAACTGAAAAGTCATTTTTTCTGGGTATAATATAAGAGCAAGGTTACGTCGACCGCTGGCAGAAAGCAACGCCAGATCACCCGAGCAAAGTGGTGAATCCCGTCCATCACTAATTGCTACTCCCTCCGTCCGAGTTTAAGTGGACGTATAGGTTTAAACTAGAGATCATACTGTTCATGCAAAATTACCATAATACCCCTATAAATGTATCAGCCATGTGCAAGTTACAGTGCACATGCAAATAAAAAAACCAAACACGTGGCAACGTACAAAAGGCCATCAAAGACCAGTACAGAAACTTCTAGGAACTCTTTGGGCGCTTCCAGGAACTCTTTGGCGCTCAGTGTGCCTGGAGATTCAAATTTTAACTCTCCACCAATGCTCCCACTACAAAAGACTCCACCTGCTTGTGAGGCATCCACTTGCTCCAATTGGTCCAAACTCCACAGCATCAATCGACTCCACCTTCCTCAGCCTACAATCCAGTACCTCTTCAACCAATGGCCATAGATCTAAATAAAGCACCAGATGAAGGAAGTGGACAGCTCTTACCTGACCTCAATGAAGAACCTCAAAGAGACGAAATCCACCATCTTCATGAAGATCAAGTTCATCTCTAAGAAGGAAATGAAGTCCATCAACTCCAAGGTCAAGTCCAGTATCTCTATGAAGGGGAACACAGCGCTATGCATGTCATAGATCTCAACGTTCCTGCTTGTGAGGGACAGCAACAAGATCCTGATACAGGTAATATCTCTCTTAATTCAATTCTTACAAGTCCTTGCAGTTGGGGACATCCAATTGCCTACCCCTGTCCCTCGTTGTTGTAGT
This sequence comes from Panicum virgatum, assembly GCF_016808335.1. NCBI lineage: Eukaryota > Viridiplantae > Streptophyta > Magnoliopsida > Poales > Poaceae > Panicum > Panicum virgatum. The sequence goes on along the minus strand of NC_053141.1, from coordinate 28,141,976 downwards.
CCTTGCTGTTAGGAACGATCATCAACAACATGGATCTATCAACTTTCACAGTCCAAATGAACACAATGTATTTGACCTCAACTTACTAGCTTCAGATGACCTACAATGTGGAGATATCAATTTTGATGGTCCACATGACTACAATATATTTGAGCACAACTTACAAGCTTCTGATGGCCTACAAGATGGAGATATCATCTTTGATGGTCCACATGATTACGGCGTCTTTGACCTCAACCTACCAGCCTCAGAGCAGCAACAGATGCCGCCACGGAAGAGGCTGCATTTGGGTCCGGTAGCAGCCTCGCCGCCGTGCTGCCGTACTACACAGCATGGTGGCTCCCGGACGCTGCGCCATCCCGTCCAGCCGCATCCTGTTCCCGCCGGAGAGCCCCACAGCTGCGTGCAACTTCCTGCTCATGTGCGACAGCTGCTCTGCGTGGGAGCATGGTGGACGCGGGGTGCTCCCGCCAGAGATCCCCACGGCTGCTCAGGGACCTGGAGGCCTACGCAGCTCGCCGCCTGGACCAGGCCACTGTGGGCGCCAAGGCCAAGGCCGGCGGCAGCGCGGAACGGATGAGGATGGGTGGGTGGGGAATGGAGGAGGATGGGTGCGGAATGGATGAGAATGGGTGGGGTGGGGAACGGATGAAACTAGTGCACGAGAGCAATTGAGCTACGGGTCTTTTTTTTCTCGCGAATAAAAAAATCTTGAAATGCGTCCGCCAGCTGCCCATGCGTGCATCAGTTGAGGCACAGGCCTAGGTGACCAGTTAATATGAGAAAAATTTTAAACTCTAAACGTCCACTTAATCTTGGACGGAGGGAGTATGTGCAACGTGGAAGGAGATCTAAGCTGAGGAGCTAATAAATGAGGCGAGAAAGTGTATTTCGCCAGCAAAAGTGGGCCCCCGGTCTCCTCTCTCTTCTCACTACTACAAAACTGGATTAACCGAGGTGCTTTGGAATGGTCTCGGAGGCGGTCACAATAGAGATTAACCGAGGCGGTCATCTTAACACAACCGCCTTGGTAAATACATTTATGGAGGCGGGCATATTATAACAACCGTCTCAGAAAATACAAGCCCATCCAGCCCATTATCGGCGTGATATTTGGGCCAGTAGATAAATAGCAGAGTTAGGGTTTTCACTCCTCATTCTCACTCCCTCTCTCTCCCAACTAGCGCCGCACTCCCTCTCTCTCCCTCACTTGGACGGCGCCAACGGGACGCCTCTGCCTTCTCCCTCCCTCCTTCCCTCTGATGCATCACCGCCCTCCCTACCTACTCTTCCACGCGCCGGTGGGCACGCGCGGCGCCCTTCCCTCTCCCTTCCTCTATCACTCCTGGCACGCGGCGGATCCGGCACCCTTCCCTTTCCTCCTCCTCCTCCTGGATTTGGCGGGTGAGCGGCGGCGGCGTGGCCAGGGAGGCCATATCCGGTGGTGGATGGCGAGACGCGATGCCGAGGTACGCTGGATCAGGCTGCGCATGGGGCCCTCCCCTTCCCTCCCTGCCTCTCCTGTGCCTTCTGCTCGGTGCGAGGGGAACCGCGGCGGTGCCATGAGGTCTCGGCGACCAGATCAGGCGCCCTCCCCTCACTATGTAAGAAAGTGTTATAGGAGACGCGGGTTAACTCCCACAGGAGACGCGATTTATTTACGTCTCCAAATTTGCGTCTCCGATGTGAAGTCATAGGAGGCGTTTTTCCGCGTCTCCTATGAGAAGGGTCATTGGAGACGTGTTTTTAACAACCCGCGTCTCCAATGACCCCTCACATAGGAGACGCAGGTTGTTAACCCGCATCTCCAATGACCCTCACATAGGAGACGCGGGTTCTTAACCCACGTCTCCTATGACTTCACATAGGAGACGTGGGTTGTTAACCAGTGTCTCCTATGATGAATTAAAAAAACAAAAAAAAAGAAAAAATAGGTGACGAAAATTGACAAAAAAAATAGGCCATATATACATCATAGTGCCTCTTCTTATCACACATACATACATCTGTCCATACATTTGTGCTCATACATACATCGCCGCCTCTAATCTACTACCTTATTTTCAGTAGTTCCTAACACTACTAATCTGAATTAGTACATAAGATGAACCTCATGCCATTCTATGAGAACTAAACCTTGACTTTTCACTTTGAGCCATGCTGGTGAATACTACTTACTGGATCATCTGATAGTTTGATCCAGAAGTCCAGCAGCATATGTCCCATAACCATCTCTGCAATGAGCACCACAGCCTGAAAGAAAAGGGAGTAGCACTTAAACATCATTGTTCAACCTAAATAAAAGAATATAGATTATCAGTCAAGTGGGGAAATCAACAAGATTTAACCAAAAAAAAAAAGAGCTTCCCAGAATGCTATCTTTTTTTACTATGCAAATAAATAGGTAAAAGTCAGATCTTAATGAAATAAAAAGGAATAAGTGTCCAACTCAAACAACATTATTTATCACAATGCATTCACTTGTTTCCCTATTGTTGAATCAATCACTTACAAATGGGATCTTGGAGGCCTTGTCATTCACAGCGACGGGCACAATGAGAGCAGCAAAGAACTCGAGTCCTCCTCATAGCCACGCCAACACCTCATACTATCCTGCAGATTTCAACAAGAGAGATTTAGAAACAAAAATTAGCATCCATGATCTTGAACCTAGCTAATTCTGGAACTGATTCCGACTACTAGTTCAAATATTCAGTTATGATGAGCAACAAATTTAGCACAAAATAATCAAGGTTAACTGAACACACCATCAAAATGGAACAGTGAATATTCATTTCTAGGAAAGTTCAAATATTAAGTGCAGATACAATTAATCAGCACAGCGAACAACTTGATAAAGTTACACAAGTCCTGATGATCCAATGTCCATGTTATGAAAAGAGGTAAGTTGAAACTTCAGAATAACATGATGCAGTGCTAAAAATAACAAGGATATCCAAATTATGAAAAGAGGTAAGTTTATCTTCAAGTGTTGGAGCCTGCCACATCCAAGATAATGCCGTGCTAAAAATAACAAGGATATCCAAATTATGAAAAGAGGTAAGTGAAAAAAAAAACAGATCCCAACAGGAGCAAGAACTTCTAATGCAGCTTAAAATATGATTCTACTCAAAGTGATTGATAAACTGAATAAATGTATAATAATTACAATGCCTTGGAATGAATTGGAAACTTATCTGAATGATAGGCTCAAAGGCACTTCTCCACTTGTAAGTCACGAACAAGCAATAATTGCACAGGAGTTCTACACATTGTACAAGGAGTTAATAGGCACAACAAATTAGCAATATTGCATTAATGTAAGTAATCTGTACATGCAACTAGCCACAGGAAAATACTATTCAGCCATTGATATGGACAAACAAGGACCAATCTAGATGTGGCACAAAATATTATGCATGTAGGGATAACATATTATATAGTTTGATACAATTCAGCATAATATATTCAATGTACGGAATGAAATGTACACTAGTGCTTGAAAAATCAAACGTGACAATTTCCAGCCCCCTCTATTTGCGATTCAGCCAAACCATAAGTGCCCAACCTGTCAAAACAAACCCCATAATGGTAAATGAACTTAACATTAAAAAAGAAAGCACACCAACACTTGTAGCTATTTTTAAGAAAGACATGTATAATTCCACAAGACCAATCCCAACAGTGTAGGTTCTTGTGTTGTTCTTATGAACTGAAACTGATAGATGCAATTTGATCTGAAACTAACAGATGCAATTAGAGATGCTGGTATTTTTTTCTGATAAAATGCTGGAGGTCTCGCTTCCCTCCTGCCTGCCGTGCTTCTTCTCTGACTCCACCGGAACTGGAAGTAGTGCGGCGAACTGGAGCTTGGCGTCCAGACCCAAGGACCTGTTTCAAATTTGTTGGTTATCAGGGTCTTGTATGCACTTCGTCACCTCTGGAGGATGGAGGCTGTGGACTTGGATGTAATTTGTAGTTCCTTCAGGGTGCTGTCTGTAAGAGCCTGGCTCTTTTTTAATTAACAGGATCCAGCCCCTTCTCAAAAAAAAAAAAGAGTCCTTGTGGATCGTGAGGGTGGTGGAGTACTGGAGGTCTGGAGTGGAGTGGAGGAGGAGCGGGGCGGGTTGGTGAGATGAGCGTGAGCCGGGCGCGGAAACAGAAAGGCCGGGGGCTTTTGCGACTATTCTCGTGTGGGAGAAGAAAATTGTGGGTGCCAGACTGCCATAATTATTAGACACACCCTGTATATTGTACATAGCTTAACTAGCAGCATAAAACAAAAGAAAGGGAAACAGTCTAGAGAATTGTTAGGCACACCCTGTATATTGTATATAGCTTAATTGCAACCATCAGTTATAATTATAGTCTCATTACTTGAAGTTTGCTGAATCTAAAAAAGATCTTTGGCTAAAGCCGTCTCTTCATGAAGAGACAATTTTGCCCACTCTTCTCGTTCACTCCCTAGCACGTAGGCTAAGAGCATGGCTAGTGATTTCGTCAGCCGCTGGCGGAATGAGGTGCCATGTCACTTTAAGCCTTTGAGAAAGTTATTTTATATATAGTGGACTGGTGTAGAGGTTGGCTAAAAAAAATTAATGCTTACATGTTCTGGTAACTTGGGGCGGAGCCAAGTTGTGATCTCTGGGTGCGGTCACACCTAGGAAATTTTCATAATCACTTGTTACTCCTAAATTTTCATCATATTTTCTTCACTATCTAATGTATGTTATGAAGTGACACAACCCCTCTAATCTTCTCTAGCTCCGCGCCCTGCTAGTACTGAATGGGAGAGGAGGAGCCACTGACTCAGTCACATGCAACAGGCTGTGAGGGAGCTTTTTATTTCTGTCATGATTCGAGCATATAGGAGCATGAATTGCCCAATGGTCAAACATTTACAGAACGAGATAGATCGATGCGGGGAAGAGAAGAAGCGGACCTTTAAGCCGGCCGAGGTTGTTATTCACGGTGGCGTTGAATAGTGCGTCCTCATCTGAAAGCACATCTACATAGGAAGCCAAAAAGATTACAACCATCAGAAATGAAAAAGCACATCTCCACACAAGATCACGAGTGCGGCAGGAATAGTAGTGGAGCTGGGTCACGTACAGGTGCTCTTGTCGAAGGGACGACAGTTGACAAAGGGCACCGCCATGGGTCGCCTTGTCACATGCATGTCGCCTCCTCCCGGGTCGCCTCATCCCTCTCTCTCTCTCTCTCTCTCTCTCTCTCTCTCTCTCTCTCTCTGGAAATAGGAGAGGGAAGCTTCTGGAGGAAGGAGGAGCGAGAAGGAATAGCCTGCGCTGCTCGGGGGGACGGGGGTATATATATTGAAGCCTTGCAGCTTGGCCACACACACCCCAAGGGCGGAGCCAGGAAGTTGATTTTTTTCATTATTAGGAGGGTCAACTATACAAATTTATATAAAAATTTAATCAAAATTTAAATTTCTAATGTAAATTTGGGGACCATGGGGGGCCAGGCCCCTATCCGCCCCCTGTCTCCGCCCCTGGCCACACCCTGTCCTTTCTCTCATTTTGGGTCCGGTCGTGTCAAGCTGGACATGGTGTTGCTGCAGCGAGCAGAGCTGGCACAAGAGTGTATGTACCAGCACTTGCTTGAGGAGCAGATAGTAGAGGCTATAGCAGAAGCTTAAACAAAAATATCTTCTAGATCGCATATATGTTATGATATGTTTTCACCGGTGCATTAAATACAATTAAATGTATAATCCAATATCTTTTTTAGCTATGTTTGAATACCTAGAAATTAATAATGAGTGATTTGAAAAAAAATGGCATGATTGCAATCCAAATGTTGTGTTTTTAGCTCCAAATTTTGGTTGTAGAAGTTTAAAATGAAAATATCTTTTAGATCACATGTATGTTGTTGATCTGTTTTCACCAACGTATTAAATAATACAATGTAATGTACAATCCATATCAGTTGATGATCTGTTTTACCATCCATATTAACTACAATTAAATGTACAATCCAATATCTTTTTTTATATGTTTCAATGCCTGGAAATTAATAACGAGTTGATCCCACCTATTATACTCATAATTTAAAAAAAATTACATCTCCAAATTTGGGTTGTAGAAGTTTAAATAGGAATATCTACTAGATTGCATATCGGTTGATGATCTGATTTACCATCATATTAACTACAATTAAATGTACAATCCAATATCTTTTTTTGGCTATGTTTAATGCCTGGAAATTAGTAACAAGTGGACCCCATCTATTATACTCATACTAGGTAAAAATTGGCATGATTACAATCCAAATGCTGTGTTTTGGCTCCAAATTTTGGTTGTAGAAGTCAAAAATAAAAATATCTGTTAGATCACAGATCTATTGATGATATGTTTTCGCCATCGTATTAACTACAATTAAATGTACAGCCCAAGATATTTTTTTGCTATATTTCCATGCTTGGAAAAATTACTGATGTGGACCCCACACTTGTTGTACTCATAGTTTTTTAAACAGAACTGGCATGATTGCAATCCAAACACCGTATTTTATCTCGAAATGTTGGTTATAGAAGTTTATAAATGAGAATATCTACTTAGATCGTGTGTATTTGTTGATGATAAATTTTCACCATCTTATTATCCACAATGAAATGCATGATCCAAGATTTTTTTTGGCTCTATTCAATAACTAGAAAATTAGTGACAAGTCGACCCCACCTGTTATATATACTCGTAAATTTTTAAAAAAATTGGCATGACTTCAATCCAAATGTCATAGTTTAGCTCTAAAATTTTTATAGGATCTTAAAATGAAAATTTGATGGTCTTTTCCACCATCGTATTAACTATAATTAAATGTACAATCCAAGATCTTCTTTGTCTATATTTTGATGCTTGGAAAATTAATAATGAGTGGACCCCACATGTTGTACTCATAATTTTTTGACAAAGAAATGGCATATAATTGCAATCCAAATGCTATATTGTAGCTCCAAAGTTGGCAGTGGCCTAATTCTAGCTTGGCCACAAACCAATCACTTTTATAGCCAAATTTGTTCCATGCCCTTACTTTGTCCTAGGTCAATATTTGGTCAGGCTTAACATCATCATAAACCGAACACACCTCATTACTTGTGTCACCAACGCACGCGACTAGAGCAAGTAATATGGATGCGTATGATCTCACATGGTACATAGTTAAATCAAATACAAATCATGAAAACATGAATATTAAAATGATAGAAAGTGGCACTCTCATTGCTTTGGTCATGCTGATGATGACAGTATTCTTACTAATAAATCCGTGGCGCTCTTGTTACTTGCTAGAGATTTAAAAATACATATATTACATGTGCAAATCATCTTCAGAGCCGCACGTTGGATTCAGTTCTAGTTATTGCAACGAAAGGAGAACACATAAGAAAATAAAATGATATTTAAGTCGATTTATTGTCCTTAGAGATAATGGTCATGAAGATCTTTGCTCGCCAATGATCGTTAACGCAATCGTAGGTAATTTTCTTTTTATGTATTTGTGAATCTATTTGATTTGTTGGGATTATTTTATACAGAGGTGCCACTTGGGAGCCTCCCCTCTTGTGCCTTGTGTCAAATTATAACGTACTTATTAGTCGTCATGTTGGCTCTCGTCATGTCGTGTTATGCATCCAATGCAAGAAGTCTCTAGCTAGGCCAAGCACTGTCGTCATTTTCTGCCATAGCAAAATCCAAGGCCCAGCTCTCATAAAATTCCACTACATTAGGTTTGTCTTGTCATCAACTATAGTTTCACATATTTTATATGTGCATTGACATCTAAGGTATGATTGGTTGTTTGGTGTAGACCTATCCTACCTGATCTAAGCCAAACCAACCCAAACTTTGTGTAGCAATAAATGCTTCTGCTTAGGGTATGGTTTGTTGTTCTAGCTCTAGCCTACAAAACGTTGGGTTGATTTTAGTTTGGTCGGGCGGCTTCACTTGAGTGCTGTCAATCTGTCAGAGAGGTCACGGACACGCCACAATAGATCCCTGCTGTCACAATGAATTAGGCCACAAGGTTTTCTTGCTCACTAGCACTGGATTGGGTGGCCTGCACAACGGCATTGGGGAGCGGTTTGTGAAGGCTCTCATAGCCAGAAATGAGACTCATTTGCATTTAGTAATACGACCTTGTAGAGTATTCGCCATTTGCAACAATCCATGCATCTCCGAGTACATCTATATCTAAATCGGGATTGCTATGGCTTCTTAATTCAATGACACTTGCATCTGGTGGAAGGAATGATCCCAAGCATCGACGACGCGCATGCATGAGGCTGCTAATCATTTTTCACACAGAAGAAAATTTAAAAGCTTTCAACCTGTACATATTTGCAGCGACCAAGTTGCTATTGATATATTGGAAAAGAACATCCCCTCAAAGAGGCAACAACAAAACATGACTGATATGATGCAGTGATCTAGTCATATGTATGTGTAAGTGGAAAGTGGAAACATAACAATTTGTTTATACTTTAATTTATAGATATATCAAGCATGGAGGAGAGTACTGGAAATAGAACAGCCTAGTCATAATCTGAGAGCAACTCCAACAGCTTATGTAAAAGTGCTAGAATCAGTAAAAAAAGGAAAACGCCGGAAATCACCAATCCAACATAATCGCCATCTCGTTCCGCTCACCATCCCAATCGGGATAACCAGGCGCTCGTGTGGCATTTTTGGATAGCCGACAGCACTCGGTATGTATACCTCCGGTGCACACGCGCGCCCATCCCGCGCCGCTTTCTCCTCCTCCGTGTGCAGCACTGGCGTCTGGTCCCAGGCCGTGGCCGCGAGCGCAGTGGCGCTGAGCGGAGCCATAGCAGCGGTGCGCCGCTCCTCCTCCACAGTAGGGACGCCGCCGGCGCCTCATCCTCGTCGACCTCGGCCGCGCGCCGCTCCTCTTCCGCAGCAGGATCGTCACTGACGCCTCCTCCTCACCAGCCTCCACCGCGCGCCGAGAAAGAACCATCAGTACCGGTTGAAAATGAGTTTAGGTACCGGTTTTGCAACCGGTGCTACCAAACCGAGACCAATTTGGCTGCCTAGAACACCGGGTAAAACACCCGGTACCTAAGATATCCTTTGCTACCGGTTGGTTAGCAACCGGTACCAATAGCCCTCATGCCGTTCCGCTCACATGGCTCGCACCTCTCCCGTTACGCTCCCTGTCATCCTCTCCCGTTACGCTCGCACCTCACAGGTAGTACTGAATCCACCACAAAATATTGAATCCGTCGATACAAAATTTACAGATCCCACAAATCATTCGAAGAATCAAACACAAATACTGAATCGATCGATACAAAATTTATAGATCCCACAAATCAATTTACAAGATCGATACAATCCATACAATCTCTATTTCAGAAAAGTTTCAAAAAAGAAGGAAAAAATCTTCACGTGCTGCGGCGGCCCGAGGGCCCCGCAGCGGCGGCGGCCGGCGGAGTCCCGAGCGCCCTGCACCTCCTCTTCAAGACCGTGAGCCCAACGTCGAGCTCCTGCGCCGCCTGCTTGATCGGCATGGAGAAATACCGGGACACCAGCTCGAACGTCAATCCCTGCTTCTTCCCTTGTCCACTTCTCGGACCTTCCTCGCTCTTGCGGCGCGCGTCCTCCTCCTCCACTAGAGCCCAGAAACTGGCGAAGTCGACCTCAGAGAGGCAGCCAAGCTCTTCTGCATTTACTTGATAAAGTAAGAACATGAGCTCTAGAAACTTTTGAACTAGTGCTAGATTCCTCGCACACATCCTTGTTTACACAAGGGCCATGGTACTATGGTATGGTACCTTGAGAGAAGCTACTCTCTGGACAAGAAATGGCACATAAATGAGTTTCCTCTCCGAGCAGGTAGTCAGCACTGGAGTGTTGTGAGAACCGCCCAATTTGATACTATTTTAAACGAACCGCCGGTCATTATCATCCAGATGAGAGTTAACACGTGCTTGCCAGAGTGCGTGCCACGTGTTATCCCACATCTAGAGACACGCATAACCGACACGTCATTCATCCAAAATAATATCAAATCCGGTAGTCCCGGTATGTGCTCCAACATACGCCCAGGATTCAGCATATGCACATACCGTTTACAATCGAATACATTGCCAAATAAACCACAAAGAGCAGTTTTATACAAACCAGAGTTCACAGCTTAATATTACAAGTTCACATAGGTGGGTCTCAAACTTCACTTACAAGCCTTGGGCTCACGAAAGTCATATTAAACAGAAATATAAAGTTTATTGCATTTACAAACTCTCCCGAAACTCGATTACGATAAAGACTTACTAAAGTAATGACGCCTTGCTCAAGGACATCATTACAACCACCACGACCTACTCATCCCCCGCATTCGGATCAGCGGGGTAGAAGTGGCCGAACACCACTTCGGGTTCACCTGCAACTAGGTTTAGAAAGCACCCTAAGTACAAAAGGTACTCCGCAAGACTTACGCGATTAAATAAGCAAGGATCATGCATTGGCTCAATTAAAAGCTTTAAGGTTAAGTAATTATTGCAAAGCATTAGCTCTCTATACCTTCACCTATCAGAATTGATTAATGTTGCCCAAACCCCTAAACAATTTTAGTACATTAAGAGTATACAAAATAATGAGGCACAGAGATGCCATCAACCATTTCCAACATAACCGAAACTTTCTACGAAGAGTTCAACGGACAAAGAGCTTGCTCATAACCGAGAGCGCGGCAATTCGAATTGATTATAACCTTGCAAGGGTGTACTACTTTACCCACACGACGCAAGGACCATGCGACTCACCCAACCCGCTAAAGTTGGATAAGAGGGTACTCGCGTCAACCGTTCCCAACATGGCTCAATCATTGAAATCTTCACACCTAGCTTACGCGTAGAGACTTAGTTTCCACCGGGGACATCTCTAAACTTTCCTACTCGCAGGTCCACCCGGGGACACCTCTAAGCCTCTCTGCATAGCCCTTGGCCACGTATCTAGGACTGTACATCAATGACCAAGTCAAGGAAGGTAATTGGCTTATCCGTTCCATTATATTGGATATGTGGTAGCACGAAAAGGTGCTCAAAGCCGACGTCATCCACGAACGGTCCTTAAACGATCCAAGCAGACTATACCCATGTGACTCCATTCACTAGGCCCTACTATTCTGCTCAAACCTCGATACTACCAACCTCTTAACAACCCAACCGAAACAGTGCGATCAAGGATTATCGGTAAGTGTGATCCTCCAAACTGTTCCTATCTAGTGAGCAAAAGAAGTATTCTAAGCAGGGCTAAGCATCTAGTCAAGTTAAGTGATTAACTATCTAACTAGTGCCAAGGATATGGATGACAAATCAAGGAAAGGTAATGCATGGAAGCAGGTACAAGAATGCAATACATACATAATATATATTACCCAACATTACCCGGTGATATAACTAAACTAAATCAGATTAAATAGGTGCAAGGAATATGCTTAGCTGCTTGCCTGGGTTAACTTCAGACTCGACCACGAATGGGACTCCGGGTTCGGGCTCCACGGACTCGGCGGGTTCCACGGGTTCGTTCTCCGACGGTCCGGTCACTAAAATGCATGAATGCGATGCAAGAATTAAGAAATGATCTTAACAACATGCATAAATCATGAAACAATTTGAGCATGCAGAGAACAAAGCAAAGAACTCATGAAAATTGGTCTTGCAGAAAAAGCATTTTCCTAGAATTAACCATAAATAAAACCGTTTTCAGCTATTCTAAGCAAGATAAAACAGAAAAGGAAAGCGAACTAAACTAGACAAATCCAAGAAAATTATCTTTGAAACTAGGCAGCAACACAAAGCTAACAAAACTGGTTTTGCTATTTTATCACTTTCCAGTAAAAAGTTCTATACTAAACCACCTTTTGGACAGAAAGCACAAAATCGAAATGAAACCCTAACAAACAGCAAGGAATCATGTGAACAAGCTGCACCACTGAAAACTACACCTCACAAGGAGTCTAACAAAATTTGGTTTGACATTTTTCAAGCAGTATACAAATAACTAAGCAATAAACTCACTTTTGCAAGATAAAACTATAGATCAATATACAGCAAAGTAACATGCAAAACAATATTTTTCCTAAGTAGATCTCAGCTAGAGGAATCCAACAAAATAAGTTTCATAATTTTTGGAGCTATACATGATTTTCTATGGATTTTGCAAGCTTGCAGGAAAATAAAACCTAAAGGAACCCTAGCTAATTCGCTAGGTACACCCGGATCAGGCCACACCCGTCAGCCAGAGGCCGACAGGTGGGTCCCACGGGCCAGCGACCCACCCCAGGCCGGGTCAAGGTAGGCTGCGGCCTTGACCGCGGCGTGGGCGCGGCCACGACGTCGCGCGGCGCGGCGTGCGCGCGCACGCGCGCGGTGACGGCGGCGGCGGCGCAAGCCGGTGCGGTGAGGCAGGGCGGAGCAGACCAGGGGCGGCGCGCATGGGGAAGAGGAGGAGTAGGTGAGCCTCACCGGCGGTGATGCGGGCGAGAAGCGGCGGCGGAGGGGCGGCGCGACGGACAGAGGCGGCGGCGGACCGAGGTGCTCGTCGCCGGCCCTGTAGGGAGGGGAAAGAGGCCGGGTCAAGGCTCAAATCGATCGAGGATGGGGAGGTCTAGGTGACGCGCGAGCTAAATCGTGGAGGGCTTCACCGGCGGCAGCGAATCGCGGCGGCCGGCGGAGCTCGGAGCTTGCGGCGGCGGCAATGGCGGCTAGGGTTAGGGTTTGAGGCGGGGAACGGGAGCCGGGCGAGCGCGGATAAGGGGAGGGGCGGCTCAGCACGGATAAGAACGCGCGCGGATCGAGGATCGTCGACGCGTGGAACGAGGATCGACGCCGGCGGCGTGGCGACGCGTGCCGCGCGGCGCGAGCAAAACAGAGGAAAGGAAGGGAGAGGCTGACAGGTGGGCCCGGGCGTGATTTTTTTTTTCTTTCCTTTTTTTTTCCAGGGCTGTGACAACTCTCCCCCCCTTAAGAAAATCTCGTCCCGAGATTTAGGTAGACAAGAGGGGAAGGATAAAACTCGGACTAGGTTGAGGCCATATTCACCTAGACAAGATAATCATCTAAGAGATGATGCACAAAGGCAAGGATGATGTGGTGTGATACAACCCTAGGGTTTTCTTGATGGTGACTGTGTACACATATAACAGTATCCAGAAAATAAACTTCACTAAGAAAGTGGGGGTGGTTGAGAGAAAACTTACTCATCAGAAAAGAATTCCGGATATTCTTGACGTACTCGATCTTCGCGCTCCCAAGTGGCTTCGTCTTCGGAGTGGTTGCTCCATTGGATCTTTACAAACTTCACCAGGTTACGCTTCACCTTTCTTTCATCTCGGTCAAGAATGGCGATTGGGTGTTCTTCGTAAGTAAGACCCGGTTGAAGATCAAGTGACTCAAGGTCGACGGCGTCAGCTGGAATGCGATGACATTTCTTCAACTGAGAGACGTGAAAAACATTATGCACGGCGGAGAGTGATTGAGGAAGTTCCAATTGATAAGCCACTGCTCCAACTTTCTTGATAATCCGAAAAGGTCCGACATAGCGTGGCGCTAATTTTCCTCTGACTTGAAAACGGCGAGTGCCCTTAAATGGAGAAACCTTAAGATAGACATAATCACCAATCTTGAGATGTAGTTCTCGGCGACGACGATCAGCATAACTCTTTTGACGAGATTGAGCAATGCGAAGATTCTCACGGATAATTCTGACTTGATCCTCAGCATCTTTCACCAAATCTGGACCAAAGAAAGGTCTTTCTCCAGATTCGGACCAGTTGATCGGAGTTCTACACCGTCTTCCATAGAGAGCTTCAAAAGGTGACATTTTGATACTTGCTTGATAACTATTGTTGTAAGAAAACTCTGCAAATGGCAAGCAAGTAACCCATTTCTTCTCATATATAAGAGCACAAGCTCGCAACATATCTTCTAGAATTTGATTGACCCTCTCGGCTTGACCGTCGGTCTGAGGATGATAAGCAGTACTATAGGTGAGTTCAGTCCCCATGGCTTCATGAAGATTTCTCCAAAAGTGAGCAACAAACTGAGGACCGCGATCAGAGACAATTTTCTTAGGAACACCATGAAGACATACAATCCGAGTGAGATACAGTTCCGCATATTGCTTAATTTGATAAGTGGTCTTGACTGGAAGGAAATGAGCCGACTTTGTCAATCGATCTACAATTACCCAGATAGAATCATACCCTTGAGAAGACCTGGGTAACCCGGTGATGAAATCCATTCCAATTTCTTCCCACTTCCATGATGGGATAGGCAAGGGCTGAAGAGTACCAGCTGGTTTAAGATGCTCGGCTTTAACCCTTTGGCAAACATCGCACTCAGAGACGTATCGAGCAATTTCTCGCTTCATGCGAGTCCACCAAAATCTTTGCTTGAGATCTTGATACATTTTGGTACTGCCCGGATGAATGGAGAATTGAGAACTATGGGCTTCATCAAGGATAATTCTCCTGAGGTTATGATCCTTAGGCACCACAATACGCTTCCCAAAGAATAGAACCCCTTGATCATCTGTAGAGAAGCATCGAGCTTTGCCCTTATTCATTAATTCCCGAATTCGAGCCATACCTTTATTCTTCTTTTGGACTTCCTTAATTTGATCATAAAGATCGGATCTGACTGTAAGAGTAGCAAGATAGCCTTCTTTGGCCATAGAAATTCCAAGTTTCCGAAGATCATCACAGAGAGTATGCACAGGAGGAGCTATGGTCAAGCAGTTGCATTGAGCCTTTCGGCTTAGTGCATCGGCGACGACATTCGCCTTACCGGGATGATAATGCACTTCAATGTCATAGTCCTTGATTAATTCAAGCCATCGACGTTGCCTCATATTGAGATCAGATTGAGTGAAAATGTACTTGAGACTCTTGTGATCAGTATAGATGTTGCAATGATTACCAAGCAGATAATGACGCCATATCTTTAGAGCATGGACAACAGCCGCAAGCTCTAAATCATGGGTAGGATAATTTTCTTCATGACACTTGAGTTGACGAGAAGCATAGGCCACCACTCGGCCTTCTTGCATAAGAACACAGCCAAGACCGATGCGAGAAGCATCGCAATAAACATCAAAACTCTTGGAAATATCTGGCTGAGCAAGAACTGGAGCAGTAGTGAGACGATCCTTAAAGGTTTGAAAGGCTTCTTCACAGGCTGGGGACCACTCAAACTTGACCCCATTTTTCAATAACTCGGTCATAGGCTTCGCAATTTTAGAGAAGTTCTCTATGAACCGGCGGTAATATCCCGCAAGTCCCAGAAAACTCCGAATCTCATGAACATTCTGTGGTTGCTTCCAATCCAGAACATCTTGCACCTTACTAGGATCTACAGCAATACCATCCTTGGAGAGGACATGACCAAGAAAAGATACTTCTTCAAGCCAAAACTCACATTTGCTAAACTTGGCATAAAGATGATGATCTCTAAGCTTTTGGAGGACAATATAAATATGACGAGCATGATCTTCTTTGGTCTTAGAATAAATGAGAATATCATCAATGAAGATGATCACAAAGACATCCAGTTCCTCCATGAAGATGCTATTCATCAGATACATAAAATAAGCCGGTGCATTGGTGAGGCCGAAAGACATGACAGTGAATTCATAGAGACCATATCTAGTAGAGAAAGCCGTTTTCGGAATGTCTTCCATTCGAATCTTGATTTGATGATAACCCAACCTTAAATCAATCTTAGAAAAATAACGAGCTCCAAAGAGTTGATCAAACAAGATATCAATCCGTGGAAGAGGATATTTGTTCTTGACAGTGACTTCGTTTAACGGACGGTAATCAACACACAACCGTAAACTATCATCTTTCTTCTTCACAAAAAGAGCTGGGCATCCCCAAGGAGAGGAGCTCGGACGAATGAAACCCTTATCCAATAAAGTCTTGAGTTGTTTCTTCAATTCTTTCAACTCATTGGGAGGCATTCGGTAAGGCTGTCTAGAGATGGGAGCTGTTCCGGGCTTGAGCTCTATGACGAACTCCACCTCACGATCAGGAGGCATACCCGGTAATTCTTCTGGAAAGACATCCGGATACTCACAAACCACGGGAATATTTTCCAACGCCGTGGCTATGGTACTCGCCAAGGCATATAAACAAGATTCCACCTTGGCAAGAGACAGTAAAACTCTACTCCCAGAAGGGTGCAAAAGATCAATGGTGCGGGGCCCACATTTGATAACTCCATCATGCTTACCCAACCAATTCATCCCAAGAATCACATCTAAGCCCATCTTGTCTAGGATAAGAAGATTAGCACGAAAAGTGGCTCCCTCAATGAGAATTGGAACCTTATCCACAAAGTTTCTAGCAATAATTTCCCCACCTGGTGATTCTATATGATATGGCACTTGTAGGTTTTGTATCTCAAGTTTACTATGCAGCACAAATTTCTTGTTGATGAATGAAAGAGTTGCTCCAGAATCGAAAAGAACACTTGCAAGGTGAGAGTTGATTAGGAGCGTACCCATTAGTACTTCAGCATCCTCCGGAACTTCTTCAGCGGTGGTGTAGTTGAGACGACCACGCTTAGGAGCCTGTGGTGGCTTAGCTTCTTGACGCTGTGCTTGAGGCAGAGGAGTATTGGGCCTAGGTGCATTGAAGGCACCACCACGCCTCGGAGAGGGGCAATCCCTAGAGATGTGGCCGAGGCCACCACAATTGAAGCACGGACCCTTTGCGGTCACACCTGGGTTGTTCCAATAAGCACTAACCGGCCTAGGAGCTTGTCCTTGAGGAGGTTGAGGGTGACGCACAATCCACATAGGACGTGGAGCTTGAGCACCCGGCGCCCGAGGTGGAAAAGGAGAAGGCCCCAGACGTGGACGTGAGGAGCTACTGCCCGCAGAGGTAGGAGCAGGACGCTTGTTCTTTGCCTCAAGATTCTTCATCTTG
The DNA here is from genome assembly GCF_016808335.1 of Panicum virgatum. NCBI lineage: Eukaryota > Viridiplantae > Streptophyta > Magnoliopsida > Poales > Poaceae > Panicum > Panicum virgatum. The sequence goes on along the minus strand of NC_053141.1, from coordinate 28,125,002 downwards.
TGCTCAGCTCTGATAGCAATATTCACCAAGTCATTGAAATCCTCAAACTTGGTAGTGGAGAGCTTGTCCTGTAACTCTGCAGAGAACCCATCATACAGGCGTTCTTGCTTTTTGGCATCGGTGGCCACTTCTTCAGGTGCATATTGGGAGAGAGTGTTGAAGGCATTGATATAGGCCATCACATCACGACCTCCTTGAGTGAGATTCAGAAACTCCTTCTTCTTGATGTCCATGATACCCTTGGGAATATGGAAGGAGCGAAAAGCTGTGCGGAACTCCTCCCATGTGAAGCGGTAGTTGGCAGGGTGAGATGCCTTGAAGTTCCGCCACCAAACCCCAGGGGCATCATGCAGTTGATGAGCAGCAAAGAGTACCTTCTCATGTGGCTCACATTCAATAAGACCAAGCTTCTCTTCAATGACATTGAGCCAGAAATCCGCATCCAGAGGATCCTTGGAGCCACGGAAGATGGGAGGATTGGTGCGGAAGAAATCCCCGAACCTGTTCACTTGAGGCTCAGCTCTTGGACCATTATTGCCGGCATTGCCCAACTGATTGACTAAGTGCGCCATGAGTTCAGTTTGCCGGGCCAGGACGTCCGCGAGATTTGGGTGAACTGGAGGATTAGGAAGGGGATCCTCGTTGTTGCGGTGGTTATTGCCACCCGAACCACTAGCACCATCCCTTTCATTTCCTGAACGCAACACCATCCTATTAGTAAACAAAACGGTTAGCGGTCAGGAATGAAAGATAGAGAATGATACTCAAAGGCAGGGTGGAAAGATAATGTGTAGATAAAAATCTAACACACGATCAACACCGGAACAACATATCTAAGAAAAAGAATAGATTTGGCCCACTAAGATTAGCAAGAACGAGTTCAACGAAATCTAAATCACGACACACTAGATTGGATAAATGCAGGTTTGAAAACCAAAAGAAAGTATGCATGCATGCGAGGTATGAATGCAATATGACGTCTCCTCACATCGAGAGCACGCCTTAACGTTCTAGCACTCACTTACGACCCGAAACAACCGCATTGCCCAGCAGCGCTACAACCCTCCTACTAGCGCTCAGGACAATGGGTGATTCTCACCTTCTCAACCCCGGTGAAAGGCTTAAAAGGTTTCCAGAGGGTGAAAGGGTTTTCCTACGCTCTCGCTACTCATGAAGACCAGAGGGGTTAAGCACATCTTAATTAAACAAGTGAAGCAGTAAAGGAGAATTAGCTCTAAGACGAAGGAAGAAGGATAGCAATCAGCCTTAAGTTCAAAGTTTTAGCAAAAGTAAACAATAGTGCAAGTAATCAAATTTTATTTGACTCTCAACCCACTAAGCCAAATTTTAGGTTCACTTCATGGAAACACAGCTCTGATACCCGTTGTGAGAACCGCCCAATTTGATACTATTTTAAACGAACCGCCGGTCATTATCATCCAGATGAGAGTTAACACGTGCTTGCCAGAGTGCGTGCCACATGTTATCCCACATCTAGAGACACGCATAACCGACACGTCATTCATCCAAAATAATATCAAATCCGGTAGTCCCGGTATGTGCTCCAACATACGCCCAGGATTCAGCATATGCACATACCGTTTACAATCGAATACATTGCCAAATAAACCACAAAGAGCAGTTTTATACAAACCAGAGTTCACAGCTTAATATTACAAGTTCACATAGGTGGGTCTCAAACTTCACTTACAAGCCTTGGGCTCACGAAAGTCATATTAAACAGAAATATAAAGTTTATTGCATTTACAAACTCTCCCGAAACTCGATTACGATAAAGACTTACTAAAGTAATGATGCCTTGCTCAAGGACATCATTACAACCACCACGACCTACTCATCCCCCGCATTCGGATCAGCGGGGTAGAAGTGGCCGAACACCACTTCGGGTTCACCTGCAACTAGGTTTAGAAAGCACCCTGAGTACAAAAGGTACTCCGCAAGACTTACGCGATTAAATAAGCAAGGATCATGCATTGGCTCAATTAAAAGCTTTAAGGTTAAGTAATTATTGCAAAGCATTAGCTCTCTATACCTTCACCTATCAGAATTGATTAATGTTGCCCAAACCCCTAAACAATTTTAGTACATTAAGAGTATACAAAATAATGAGGCACAGAGATGCCATCAACCATTTCCAACATAACCGAAACTTTCTACGAAGAGTTCAACGGACAAAGAGCTTGCTCATAACCGAGAGCGCGGCAATTCGAATTGATTATAACCTTGCAAGGGTGTATTACTTTACCCACACGACGCAAGGACCATGCGACTCACCCAACCCGCTAAAGTTGGATAAGAGGGTACTCGCGTCAACCGTTCCCAACATGGCTCAATCATTGAAATCTTCACACCTAGCTTACGCGTAGAGACTTAGTTTCCACCGGGGACATCTCTAAACTTTCCTACTCGCAGGTCCACCCGGGGACACCTCTAAGCCTCTCTGCATAGCCCTTGGCCACGTATCTAGGACTGTACATCAATGACCAAGTCAAGGAAGGTAATTGGCTTATCCGTTCCATTATATTGGATATGTGGTAGCACGAAAAGGTGCTCAAAGCCGACGTCATCCACGAACGGTCCTTAAACGATCCAAGCAGACTATACCCATGTGACTCCATTCACTAGGCCCTACTATTCTGCTCAAACCTCGATACTACCAACCTCTTAACAACCCAACCGAAACAGTGCGATCAAGGATTATCGGTAAGTGTGATCCTCCAAACTGTTCCTATCTAGTGAGCAAAAGAAGTATTCTAAGCAGGGCTAAGCATCTAGTCAAGTTAAGTGATTAACTATCTAACTAGTGCCAAGGATATGGATGACAAATCAAGGAAAGGTAATGCATGGAAGCAGGTACAAGAATGCAATACATACATAATATATATTACCCAACATTACCCGGTGATATAACTAAACTAAATCAGATTAAATAGGTGCAAGGAATATGCTTAGCTGCTTGCCTGGGTTAACTTCAGACTCGACCACGAACGGGACTCCGGGTTCGGGCTCCACGGACTCGGCGGGTTCCACGGGTTCGTTCTCCGACGGTCCGGTCACTAAAATGCATGAATGCGATGCAAGAATTAAGAAATGATCTTAACAACATGCATAAATCATGAAACAATTTGAGCATGCAGAGAACAAAGCAAAGAACTCATGAAAATTGGTCTTGCAGAAAAAGCATTTTCCTAGAATTAACCATAAATAAAACCGTTTTCAGCTATTCTAAGCAAGATAAAACAGAAAAGGAAAGCGAACTAAACTAGACAAATCCAAGAAAATTATCTTTGAAACTAGGCAGCAACACAAAGCTAACAAAACTGGTTTTGCTATTTTATCACTTTCCAGTAAAAAGTTCTATACTAAACCACCTTTTGGACAGCAAGCACAAAATCGAAATGAAACCCTAACAAACAGCAAGGAATCATGTGAACAAGCTGCACCACTGAAAACTACACCTCACAAGGAGTCTAACAAAATTTAGTTTGACATTTTTCAAGCAGTATACAAATAACTAAGCAATAAACTCACTTTTGCAAGATAAAACTATAGATCAATATACAGCAAAGTAACATGCAAAACAATATTTTTCCTAAGTAGATCTCAGCTAGAGGAATCCAACAAAATAAGTTTCATAATTTTTGGAGCTATACATGATTTTCTATGGATTTTGCAAGCTTGCAGGAAAATAAAACCTAAAGGAACCCTAGCTAATTCGCTAGGTACACCCGGATCAGGCCACACCCGTCAGCCAGAGGCCGACAGGTGGGTCCCACGGGCCAGCGACCCACCCCAGGCCGGGTCAAGGTAGGCTGCGGCCTTGACCGCGGCGTGGGCGCGGCCACGACGTCGCGCGGCGCGGCGTGCGCGCGCACGCGCGCGGTGACGGCGGCGGCGGCGCAAGCCGGTGCGGCGAGGCAGGGCGGAGCAGACCAGGGGCGGCGCGCATGGGGAAGAGGAGGAGTAGGCGAGCCTCACCGGCGGTGATGCGGGCGAGAAGCGGCGGCGGAGGGGCGGCGCGACGGACAGAGGCGGCGGCGGACCGAGGTGCTCGTCGCCGGCCCTGTAGGGAGGGGAAAGAGGCCGGGTCAAGGCTCAAATCGATCGAGGATGGGGAGGTCTAGGTGACGTGCGAGCTAAATCGTGGAGGGCTTCACCGGCGGCAGCGAATCGCGGCGGCCGGCGGAGCTCGGAGCTTGCGGCGGCGGCAATGGCGGCTAGGGTTAGGGTTTGAGGCGGGGAACGGGAGCCGGGCGAGCGCGGATAAGGGGAGGGGCGGCTCAGCACGGATAAGAACGTGCGCGGATCGAGGATCGTCGACGCGTGGAACGAGGATCGACGCCGGCGGCGTGGCGACGCGTGCCGCGCGGCGCGAGCAAAACAGAGGAAAGGAAGGGAGAGGCTGACAGGTGGGCCCGGGCGCGATTTTTTTTTTCTTTCCTTTTTTTTTCCAGGGCTGTGACAACTCTCCCCCCCTTAAGAAAATCTCGTCCCGAGATTTAGGTAGACAAGAGGGGAAGGATAAAACTCGGACTAGGTTGAGGCCATATTCACCTAGACAAGATAATCATCTAAGAGATGATGCACAAAGGAAAGGATGTTGTGGTGTGATACAACCCTAGGGTTTTCTTGATGGTGACTGTGTACACATATAACAGTATCCAGAAAATAAACTTCACTAAGAAAGTGGGGGTGGTTGAGAGAAAACTTACTCATCAGAAAAGAATTCCGGATATTCTTGACGTACTCGATCTTCGCGCTCCCAAGTGGCTTCGTCTTCGGAGTGGTTGCTCCATTGGATCTTTACAAACTTCACCAGGTTACGCTTCACCTTTCTTTCATCTCGGTCAAGAATGGCGATTGGGTGTTCTTCGTAAGTAAGACCCGGTTGAAGATCAAGTGACTCAAGGTCGACGGCGTCAGCTGGAACGCGATGACATTTCTTCAACTGAGAGACGTGAAAAACATTATGCACGGCGGAGAGTGATTGAGGAAGTTCCAATTGATAAGCCACTGCTCCAACTTTCTTGATAATCCGAAAAGGTCCGACATAGCGTGGCGCTAATTTTCCTCTGACTTGAAAACGGCGAGTGCCCTTAAATGGAGAAACCTTAAGATAGACATAATCACCAATCTTGAGATGTAGTTCTCGGCGACGACGATCAGCATAACTCTTTTGACGAGATTGAGCAATGCGAAGATTCTCACGGATAATTCTGACTTGATCCTCAGCATCTTTCACCAAATCTGGACCAAAGAAAGGTCTTTCTCCAGATTCGGACCAGTTGATCGGAGTTCTACACCGTCTTCCATAGAGAGCTTCAAAAGGTGACATTTTGATACTTGCTTGATAACTATTGTTATAAGAAAACTCTGCAAATGGCAAGCAAGTAACCCATTTCTTCTCATATATAAGAGCACAAGCTCGCAACATATCTTCTAGAATTTGATTGACCCTCTCGGCTTGACCGTCGGTCTGAGGATGATAAGCAGTACTATAGGTGAGTTCAGTCCCCATGGCTTCATGAAGATTTCTCCAAAAGTGAGCAACAAACTGAGGACCGCGATCAGAGACAATTTTCTTAGGAACACCATGAAGACATACAATCCGAGTGAGATACAGTTCCGCATATTGCTTAATTTGATAAGTGGTCTTGACTGGAAGGAAATGAGCCGACTTTGTCAATCGATCTACAATTACCCAGATAGAATCATACCCTTGAGAAGACCTGGGTAACCCGGTGATGAAATCCATTCCAATTTCTTCCCACTTCCATGATGGGATAGGCAAGGGCTGAAGAGTACCAGCTGGTTTAAGATGCTCGGCTTTAACCCTTTGGCAAACATCGCACTCAGAGACGTATCGAGCAATTTCTCGCTTCATGCGAGTCCACCAAAATCTTTGCTTGAGATCTTGATACATTTTGGTACTGCCCGGATGAATGGAGAATTGAGAACTATGGGCTTCATCAAGGATAATTCTCCTGAGGTTATGATCCTTAGGCACCACAATACGCTTCATCACCAGAATTGAGAGAGGACGCCCGAAAACTTAGAAATATCTGGAACGGGAGAGGCCGCGCACCATCTATTGGTACCGGGTGGTTGTTTCCACCGTTGCTGAAACTTGACTTTTAGTACCGGTGTGTGACATCATCCGGTACTAAAAGGTATCTCTTTCATTGTTACCGGGTTCGGGCACAAGCCGGTGCCAACTCTTACTCATTGGTACCAGGTTGTGCCATGACCCGGTGCCAAAGGCTCACCTGGATATTTCGGGCTATTGGTCTAGATCAAAAGTACCAGCTGGCCGTTGCACCCGGTACTGATGCTCATATTAGTACCGGGTGAAACAGCAAGTGGTATTTTTGGTCTGGACCGATGGCCCGTTTTCTAGTAGTGGCCACTGGCCACTCCTCTTCTGCAGTAGCGAGGCCGCCAGCGCCTCCTCCTCGCCAGCCTTTGATGCGCGCCGCCGCTGGGCGCGCCTCAGCCACGTCTTCACCGGGTGTGAGGGGGATGGGGACGATAGCTTGTTGTCGAAGGGGGCAGGAGTCGGGCGGCGGCAGTCCGTGCTGCTCGAGTAAGATAGCAAGACTGTTGGTTTACTCAACTATTCGGCTACCTTTTTATTGTTTACCTAATCTTTTATCTAGTCATTTAGCTAGGATTTTTAGCTAAACTTTTTGAGTTGCTCTGAAATTGTGGGAATTTCACTTGGGTTATGGAATTGTGAGAAAAAATAATCTAGTATGGTTTTGGCCACACACCATGACCCAAGAAGGATCTGCCGCTCCTCTTCCGCAGCAGGGACGGCGGCGGCGCCTCCTCCTTGCTGACCTCCACCGCGCGTAGCTTACCGCCAGCGCCTCCTCCTCGCCGGCCTCCACTGTGCCGCGCTCCTCTTCCGCAGCAGGGACGCCGCCAGGGCCTCCTCCTCGTCGACCTCCGCCGCGCACCGCTCCTCTCCCGCAGCAAGGAGGCCGGCGGCGCCTCCTCCTCGCCGGCCTCCGACGCGTGCCGCTCCTCTTCCACAGTAGAGAGGCCACCAGCGCATCCTCCTCACCGGCCTCCAATGCGCACCGCTGCTCGGCGCACCACTCCTCTCCCGCACCAAGGAGGCCTGCGGCGCCTCCTCCTCGCCGGCCTCTGCCGCATGCCACTCCTCTTCCGCAGTAGAGAGGCCACCGCCCTCTGACGCGCACCGCTGCCCGGCGCGCCTCGGCCTCGTCTTCGCTGGGTGTGAGGGGGATGGGGACGGGGACGGCGACTTTGTGACGAGGGGGACGGGGAGTTGGGCCGCGACAGGCCGTGCTGCTCGAGTGAGATAACTGTTGGTTTACTGAACTATTTTGCTAGCTTTTTATTGTTCACCTAGTCTTTTATCTAGTTATTTAGCTATGACTTTTAGCTAATCTCTTGGAGTTGCTCTGAAATGGTGTGGGAATTTCTCTTGTGATATGGAATTGTGAGAAAAAAAAATCTAGTATGGTTTTGGCCACGCAGGCACGCACCATATAACCCAAGAAGGATCTGCCGTTCCGTTACCCACCCAATAACCCGACAAGGCCCTGCCGTTCCGTCGGCCGTCTCACTCGTGACCCGCCCTCCTCTTCCACGAGGTCCACAGTCACACCGGCGCCATGGCCACCATCTCCTTCATAACGAATCCACCAGCCCCAGCAATCTGCTTCAATTCCGCCCCGGCTCACAAGTTTCTGGAGCAGCCTAGGGTTCCCGCACTCCCATCCCCATGGCGCTCCTCTCCGACGACCCGAGTTCTACGCCCGGGCCGCCGCCGCGTGGCTGCTCTCCGCCTGCCTCGCTGCGGCGATCCTCAGGGCCTGGATCCGCGGCCAGGCCTTCCGCGCGAGGACGTTCCACCTCGCCCTGCTCTTCTACAGCACCTGGCTCGCCCGGGACGCCCTCAAGTTGCACCTGCTCCACGGGATCCTCCCCGAGGTACGCATACATATCTCCGTCGTCAACCCGTCGGCGTTGGCGGCGCCGTCCCCCCTTTTGTTCTGCGCTCATAATCTCCTGGGCATTAGCTAGATTTCTGGATTTATTTCGTGTCTGAATCTGACTAATCCTGATGGATGGTTACCGTACGCACATGGCAGTCCCGCCGGTGCCGAGGCCCCGGGCTCGCCGGCGTGCTGGCTCTCGGGGAGCGCGTCCTGACGGGCAAGGCGTGCCTCCGCGCGCTGCTCTGGATCGCCGCCGCCTGCTTCCTCGCGGGGCTCGCCGCGGGCGCGGCCGTGGGTGGCGCCATCTGGGGGGAAGAGGATGCCGGTGCCGGCGACGCCGCCGCCGCGCCCGACTCTGGGCGCGCCCGCGAGGAGGGGCCTCGGTGGGGCCGGAGGCATCTTCTTCGAGGTCCTGCTCTTCGTTCCCTGCGTTCTGTCGTGCGTCCACGGCTTGCCCGTCATGGTCATCTACTACATGGCTGCTACAGCGAATTGCGGGGATGCGGCGGCGGCGTAGCGGCGTGTGGTAACTGGTAAGGTACAAGATTCTTTGGATATGTCCTCAATTGTTCATGCTTGGCAGGTGTTTTGTGTGTACCCACCGGCTCGACTTACATCTGCCAGCGAGCCCAAATCGGAGAAGACTTGCAAAGTTTTTATTTTTTTGATGAAAAAAAGATTTGCAAAGTTGCTGCCTAGTCTCGTCTCTTGTGTGTCTGGAGTCTGGACTAGGCACATTACTGACGTTTCGCTGTTGCCATTTTCAATTCCGTCCGGGGGTCGGAGCATGCCGCATTTTGATGGAACTAATAAAAGAGCTACACTTGCTGCCTTCTGCGAGTGACTTTGATCATTAGTTGAACTGCAAGTGGTAGGAGAACCTAGTGCTACGGCACGCTGATCGTTGTTTCTATCCTCATCAGAATTTTGGAACCAATACTTGCCGTAGTGCTCTGCTAGCTCTCTACTCGTGTAGTGGTTGTGCTCCATTATTAAGTGTTCTGACGTACCGCAACCGTATGCGGATTAGAATTATTCAGAATCCATGATAGTTCAGACGCTCATTACTCATATACATCGCACTCAAAATTCAGAATCCAACCAAGTGTTCAGAGCGCTCGGCAGGGAGCGCGGCTCCGCGCTGCACTGGCGTGACCGATCGGCTGGCACAGATAGTTCTGAACACGACCAGCATCATCCCCAACCTCACATGGTAGAAGTGACGAGTCCCCATGGTCTCCACTGTTGTTGTTTTTTTTCCTCGAGGGATATTGAACTGGTGCACGGCCACGGCCGCGCGCTTGCTAGCCGGCGGGCTGCCGTGCGCTAGGGGCGCGCGCTGCGGCAGATGCCGATGCGTTTGCGCTCGCCGCGCGACCAGCACGCACTTGCTGCCGCTTGTGTGACCACTGACCAGTGGTCACTGTGGAGCAGATCACGCGATCGACGAGCACATCTGGTCATCAAGCACACAACTGGGCCGACTACCTCGGTCTGGCCATTATTTCGACCGCGTCAGCCACACTGAGGCCGGAGCAGGGCCTATCCTGCTCTCCGCGCGCGATTTCATGTTTGACATTGACATCGTTTGCCGATTTTGCTATGACATCATCAACCATCTTCTCATAAGGAAGGAGGAGCAGAATAAATTGTTTCGGAAATAAATCACTGTGTGCATAATGTAATAAATAACCAGTTGCACAAAAGATATAGTAAAATGTCATGCATGTCTGACCAGATGAAGGCTTTGAGGAAAAAGAACCTCTTCATCAAATTGCATATACTGATATATGCCTATCAGCTACGTTTCATTCATGGACTTGGCAATCAACATTTCTAGTGTCTAGATTAATGTCAAATTAGATTAAGGGCTAATGACTGAAGTAACATAAGAACAAGAAACGTATTCGTAAATCAGCTCCAGCAAACTATGATTTGAAGTCCATATATCAGACGGGTTTTTTACAAACAAAAGGTGGTATGCCAATATTTTTTTGGATCATATACGTGGCAGCTGGAAATGTAAGAATAAAACATTCAATTTGTGTTAACATGTAAATTATGTACATTAGGACATGAGCATATATGCTAAAATCTAAGCCCATGCAAATCACATGTAAACAAAAACTGAAAACTATTTCAATCCAACAAAAAGGGCAGAAATCCTAAAAAATGAATTAATTTGGGAAGCGTACGGCTCACAGGTTGAGCAGCAAGTATGATTTATAACCATTTGACAAGGTGGAGGTAGACTGGATGTGGAAAAAAACACTAACAAGGAAAAGAAGCACTATATCTACGACAACGAGCGAGTACGTAGTCACCGACAACAATCTTAGAACCCACTTTAAAGATTTGAGCAGAGTAAGCTCACACACGAATAACCAATATATGTAATTGTTGAGACCTGCAGTTTAGAGAGATTCATGTGCTAAAATTTGTAAAAATTAGTTGGCAATCTCTTGCTTGAAACTTGAAAGTTTGTAAACTTGGCAGTAATAATATCATGGAGAAAAGAGTCAACGCCCACCTTAGACGAGAATGATTCATGGATCAGAATAGCAACATAGCCCAGCCTTTCAGTCCTCCTTTAACTTGGCATAGTGAAGACCTCCCCTGGACCGGGAGAGCTGGGCAAATGATGGAGCAGAACGCAACTGAGTGGAAGGAACCACCCAATTTCAGCAACCGCGTAGCCAGCACTCTCCGGATACGACCTTGCCGGCAGAAGCAATAGCATCAGAAAACCCACGAGGCCACGACCATGAGCATCCTCCACGTAGCCACCACGAAGATCTCCGCTGCGCCGGCCGAGTCCCTGCCGCCGAAGCCCCGGCGCGTGGCCATGAGCGCAGCGCTGGCGACGTTGCACAGCAGCAGCGCGCCCAGGAAGCAGCAGAAGCCGGCGCCAGCGAGTCGGGCTGGGCAAATTTAACCGAGAACCGAACTGAAAAAACCAAGAATCGAAACCGAAAGAACCGAAACCGAGTAATTTCGGTTCCTGTTCGGTTCCTTCTTCTCGGGAACCGAATTTACTCGGTTAATTCGGTTCAGTTCCCGGGTTAACAGAAAGAACCGAACTAATGCACATTCACCCCAGCCCATTAAATCATCAAGCCCAGCACCGGCCCAACTAAAGCAAACTAGGGTCACAGGCCCTCGTACCGAGCCACCGACTGACGTCCGCATCCATCCCTTACCCCCAACCCCAGCGCCAGCCGCCGCATCCCCTACCCCCGACCACCAGCGCCGGTGGCCGCAAACCCTCGCCCCCGGCCGCCGTAGACCCCCGCCCCCGGCCTCCCTCGCCCCCCGGTCCCCCGCCGACCCCGCCGCCCTCAGAGCTGGGCTTCGCTCGCCACCGCCCACCAGCCAGAGCTCGCGGCTCGCCGATCCCGGCCGCCCATGCCCATGCCCAGCGCCTGCCCCCGGAGGAGCTCACGGCAGCAGGTCTTGCGGTGGAGGAGGCAGAGGACGACGCTCTCGGCCGCTCGCTCCTCCTCTCCCAAGACCCAAACGGCGCACCTCCTCGGCTCCTCCGTCGACCTCCTCTTCCCGGAGCGTGCGGATCCAGCGCGTGCGCGGCTGCGGCGGCCACCCCAGGCCCCAGCAGGCGCGCGGCCAGCACGTGCGTGGCTCGCCGGCGCCGCGAGCCCGCGGCGGCTCCCTCCGCCTGACTGCCGAGATCTTTTTTTTTATTTTGTGAACACTCGGTTCTTTTGGTTAGAACCGGAACCGAACCGAAACTGAAATTTGTCGGTTCCTATATCTGAAAAGAACCGATCGGTTCCTATTTTCTTAGAATCGAATTTTCAAAAGAACCGAGGAACCGAATCGATCGGTTCGGTTAGAACCGAACGCCCAGCCCGGCCAGCGAGCACCTCGAGCTCGCGGTCCCCGTCCGGCGGAGTAGCCGGCGTCCGTGCCTGGGGCGGAGCCACTGCCGCCCCGACATTCCCCACGGGTGCGCGAACCCTAGGCTCCAGAAGGTTCCTCATGGACTGCGAAGCAGAGTGGAATGGCGCATGGCTGGTGAGGTTGGGTTGGGGGGGAGTGTGAGGAGGATGACGACGCGGCCCGAGGAAACGGGCGGCTGCCCGAACCGGCTGAGAAAATTTGGTATGCCCACACGGTATACTGCACACAGCTTTGTCAGGCCTGATATCATTTAAGAAAACAATTATTTTAATTCCGACATCATCAAAGACGGTTAGCAGCAGCACACAGGCTACGGAGAAGTGGCACTGCCGATCGAACAGGCAATTTCACACCAAGCACTTTATGTTGGTACGCTGCACGTCAGTCTTAGATTTCCATGGCGCAGCAAACTGTTCAGTTCGCAGAAGTTTCTTCTCAAATTTTGTCGCAGCATATATGTACGTCCAGTCCCACCAGCTGAAGAAACGCCCTTCCAACTTTCCAGACTCGCACTATTTCAGCTGCAGCGAGCAGAACACTTTGTCTCGTGCTTCCCCTTGCAATCCGTTAGACACCTGACAATTTGTCCCTAACTAAGCATAATCACTAGGACTTTGATCACTATTCTTCTCTTACCACCACATGCTGCTCGTAGTCAGACGGCCACGCTTCACTGCTCATCTTCATTGGGGGAGACCTTCATTAGTTCCATAGCCTTCCTTCAAAATCCAAACCCAAGAAATAAATTTCAGCCACAATCACAGAGGCAGTCCGCAATGATAGAAACAATGGCAAAAAGAAACATTGGAAAGAAAATTTTCCAAATATATATATGGCCTCGTCCTGTTGCCATTTGACATACATGCTAACTGCTTGTCATTGTTATACATGCACAAAAGAATAAACAAAAGGGTAGCAGGTTACCGTAGTTCTCTCTCAATCTCTTCATTTCCAGGATCCAACTTCTGCGCGTCCAGAAGAGCGTCATGGGCTTGTTTGTACTCCTAAGACGTAGCAAATCCAGCCACATAAGACAGACACACCTCAGCAAAATTTGTAGTGGATAAAAATATTGGCAGGCTAGAAGAGTGTATCTCACCCCGAGTAACATGTGAGCTGCACCCTGACGATAGCAACCTTTAGCCCAGTCAGGTCGCATCATCCTGCACTTGTAAGCATCTGATAGGGCACCTTCACCATTACCCATTTGCAGTCGACAAAGGCTCCTGTTTGAATATAGCGTTGCATCTGGTGCATGATCTATGGCCTAAAAATGGTCAAACAAGAAAATCATACAATTACATTTCCCAAGCTTAAATGATAACTAATGGAAACTAGATTGAAGCAATTATTTGTCATCGGTAGACTACAGATTTCACACACAACAACAGATAGATGAAGACCTGTCTTCAAACTTCTTGGACTCAGATTCACTGTGTGGAAAGAGATTTCTTCCATTCGGAAAGATGGAGAAAACAGAAAAGTTTACCGTTCTATCATTGCTACATGTTCCTGTCTCCTAATCCAAGCATGTGAGAGAGTGACACTCCCGAATTCCCCTAAGGGTCCGTTTGGATGTCGACATTGGAGAGCTTGGTATTGAATTGGATCCAATACCAAAACAGCCTAGGCATTGAAATAGGTTCAATACCAAAACTATTGTTTGGATGTAGATGGAATTGCTAGATTGAATTCAACTAGAGTCAAATACCAATTCTTGTTTCGATGTGCATACCGTAGATTTGGGAATTGACTTGTCTTCATTTCCTCTCCACTGCTCGGTCGGAGCAGAGCGGCGGCGGAGGGCACGGCACAGTGGAGCGGCACAGAGGAGGGGAGCAGCACGGAGGAGCAGCAGGGGAGCGGCCTGGTGGCTTCGGGGCGCAGTGGAGGGAGCAGCGCGGCGTGGTGGTGGCTTCAGGGCGCGAGGAATGGAGTGGGCGCGGGGCAGCCGAGCAGCGCCAGAGGGAGCGGCGCCGGGGAGCAGAGCCATGGCGGAGGTAGGGGCGTGGGGGCTGAGGGGTGCGGCGGAGCGAACGGTGGGGGAGAGCAGAGCGGCGGAGGGAGCAGCGTGGACAAAGAGGGGAAGCCAGCCGCAAGGAAGGAGGGGGGCCGCAGCCACAAGGGAGAACAGGAGGGGGCCAAGCCGGCGAGGAAGACGAGGAGGGGAGGCCGGTCGCGATGAAGGAGGTGGCCGCGCCGGCGAGGAAGACGAGGAGGGGAAGTTGGGCGCAAGGAAGGAGGGGGCCGCGGCCGTGAGGAAGAAGAGGGGGCTGCGGCTATGAGGGAGAAGAGGTGGAGGGGTCTGCGGTGGAGTTCCGGCGGCGGAGGTTGGGGGTGGAGCTTCAGCGGCATCGGGCCGGCGGGGGTTGTCGCGAGGAAGAAGAGCGGAGGCCAATTCACCGTAATACAGAGGGCTCGGTATTGAGGGCAAGGGACAGCAGGTGGAGTGAATACCGGTTGGCATTGAGGGAAGTTTCCAATGCCGATTCCAAAATCATCCAAACACCAGATATTTGATGCCTAGAATACCAATTCCGAATTCCATGCCCCAATGTCTACATCCAAACGGGCTGTAAATGGACTCCATGTTTGGACTTCTGTTCCATATGAACAGATAAAAGTGTGCATCAAATTATTCTTCATTAGACGTGCTCTCAGGATGGTATCAATTTTAGTTTGTCCATATCCATCTACTCATAACTGCATCAAAACAGTCATGTTGAAATAGATGAAATAACAAGACTGTCTTCACTACTGAGTTACCAGAACACTTTAAGTGATGCAAATTAGGTGAGGGGGAAAAACTAGAAAGCGAGCCATACAATCTTTCCTCCTTTACTTTAGAAAACCAATAAATGTTCCAGTGTACTCCCTAGTCCCTACTAATGAAACGCCCCAAAAACCCTAGAACGCATACCCCTCAATCCTAGGTGCCACATATTTATAACCCATAGGGTGGCACTACCTAAATTACAAATTTGCCATTACATCAATCAAATTAATGTAATCGGCGCGTATCACGCAATATTGTCCTCCACAGCAAACAATCTCAATGTCCGCGATCCTTCCATCTCAATGTCCTAGCCCCACGGGCATCTCAGAACTCACAGCAGCATAAATAACAGATTCTCGACCGGAGCTAAGCATTAAAACTCAAAGAGATAAACAAAACACACTATATGTCCGTGGGCTCAATGCCTAAGCTTCAACTTCTACGACGATGTGGGTTAGCAAGATATTGATCACCAAACAGGGGACTATATATATGATCACGTCCACATCAACAAATTAGAAGTAGTGTGACAAAAATTGGATGGGTACCTTGCACCATCGATGGACTAGAGTGTCACAGCAACTGAGCAACACCGCACTTCACCTTGGCATAAAGGTTTTAAATCTCCGGCTATAGCTGTTTGAGACAAATTTAGCTAAGTTTTTTCATGTGCAATTTAGCTCTTAGCTGCCGCTATTGTCGGCTATAGCTCGTTTTTGGACATAGATAGCTAAAGGGCTTAGTAATTCCTCAGCTGAACCAACATATACGGAATGAAGACACAGATGACCATGACAGAGCAACCAAAGCTCCCAATGTCAGGGATCAAGGCAGCAGGCCCCACGGTCTCAACACAGCACCTCTTTGCAGGCGAGCGCTCTTGCAGCAGCGGGCTTACCAGCATGGCCGTCGAGAGGACGATGAACAGTAGCAGCGGTATGAGGCCGTAGCCAGCGCCCTGACGGCGGCAGCGTGCTTCAGGGAGCTCTGGACCATGTAGCTGAACAGTAACGAACACATCCCGAATCTGAAAGCGACACGATTCCCACGACGAAATTTGCGTATCCAGCAATCAGAAATGCTTGCGGGGAATCACTGGATCGGCTATTCAGGGACAAGGGGAACGGGTTGGAAATTGGAATCACGCACCAGTATCACCCCCTCAGGAGGCTCGGGTTGCAGGAGCAGCAGCAGGATGGTGAAGGGGCAGAGGAGCAGCTCGGCGGCGAGGGCCCGCAGGGAGGCGTCCCTCGCGAAGGCCACCACCGCGTGCGCGTTCGTGGAGCCGCCGCCGAAGGCGTAGCGCGCGACGACCAGGGCGGCGCTGGCGGCGCTGCCCACGAACATCGTGCTGACGAAGCAGTAGATGATGGCGTCGGCTACCGCCGCCTTCATCTCCGCGGTCGCGGCCCTCGGCGCCGGCGGAGGTGGCGCCGGCCGGGGTGGAGCTCTCGCCGCCCCCTCGATGTCCGCCATGGAAGCGCGAACCCCGTGCTCCGGAAGATTCTTGGGAGGGTGGAGTGGAGGAGCGGGTTGCGTTGGTGAGGAGGCGGTGCCCGGGCCGGAGAAACAGGAGCGCGTGCCAAAAGGCCAAGGCCCGCAACCCCGTCAAGGGAATTTGTTAGAGGCAAACGGTATATGCACACAGCTTTTAGCAATTGGATTCCAAATTTTGGCCGCTTAAAAAATTTCGTGATTCGAGTTAATGTACCCGCAAATTCAGAACCAAACTGAAAAACCCGAACTGAAAAGTCATTTTTTTCTGGGTATAATATAAGAGCAAGGTTACGTCGACCGCCGGCAGAAAGCAACGCCAGATCACCCAAGCAAAGTGGTGAATCCCGTCCATCACTAAATGCTACTCCCTCCGTCCTTGTTTAAGTGGACGTATAGGTTTAAACTAGGGATCATAATGTTCATGCAAAATTACCATAATACCCCTATAAATGTATCAGCCATGTGCAGGTTACAGTGCACATGCAAATAAAAAACCAAACACGTGGCAGCATACAAAAGGCCATCAAAGACCAGTACAGAAACTTCTAGGAACTCTTTGGGCGCTTCCAGGAACTCTTTGGCGCTCAGTGTGCCTGGAGATTCAAATTTTAACTCTCCACCAATGCTCCCACTACAAAAGACTCCACCTGCTTGTGAGGCATCCACTTGCTCCAATTGGTCCAAACTCCACAGCATCAATCGACTCCATCTTCCTCAGCCTACAATCCAGTACCTCTTCAACCAATGGCCATAGATCTAAATAAAGCACCAGATGAAGGAAGTGGACAGCTCTTACCTGACCTCAATGAAGAACCTCAGAGAGACGAAATCCACCATCTTCATGAAGATCAAGTTCATCTCTAAGAAGGAAATGAAGTCCATCAACTCCAAGGTCAAGTCCAGTATCTCTATGAAGGGGAACACAGCGCTATGCATGTCATAGATCTCAACGTTCCTGCTTGTGAGGGACAGCAACAAGATCCTGATACAGGTAATATCTCTCTTAATTCAATTCTTACAAGTCCTTGCTATTGGGGACATCCAATTGCCTACCCCTGTCCCTCCTTGTTGTAGTCCTTGCTGTTAGGAACGATCATCAACAACATGGATCTATCAACTTTCACAGTCCAAATGAACACAATGTATTTGACCTCAACTTACTAGCTTCAGATGACCTACAATGTGGAGATATCAATTTTGATGGTCCACATGACTACAATATATTCGAGCACAACTTACAAGCTTCTGATGGCCTACAAGATGGAGATATCATCTTTGATGGTCCACATGATTACGGCGTCTTTGACCTCAACCTACCAGCCTCAGAGCAGCAACAGATGCCGCCACGGAAGAGGCTGCATTTGGGTCCGGGAGCAGCCTCGCTGCCGTGCTGCCGTACTACACAGCATGGTGGCTCTCGGACGCGCGCGCCGTCCCGTCCAGCTGCATCCTGCTCCCGCCGGAGAGCCCCACGGCTGCGTGCAACTTCCTGCTCATGTGTGACGGCTGCTCTGCGCGAGAGCATGGTGGACGCGGGGTGCTCCCACCAGAGATCCCCACGGCTGCTCAGGGACCTGGTGGCCTACGCGGCTCGCCGCCTGGACCAGGCCACCGTGGGCGCCAAGGCCAAGGCCGGCGGCAGCGCGGAACGAATGAGGATGGGTGGGTGGGGAATGGAGGAGGATGGGTGCGGAATGGATGAGAATGGGTGGGGTGGGGAACGAATGAAACTAGTGCACGAGAGCAATTGAGCTACGGGTCTTTTTTTTCTCACGAATAAAAAAATCTTGAAATGTGTCCGCCAGCTGCCCATGCATGCGTCAGTTGAGGCACAGGCCTAGGTGACCAGTTAATATGAGAAAAATTTTAAACTCTAAACGTCCACTTAATCTTGGACGGAGGGAGTATGTGCAACGTGGAAGGAGATCTAAGCTGAGGAGCTAATAAATGAGGCGAGAAAGTGTATTTCGCCAGCAAAAGTGGGCCCCCGGTCTCCTCTCTCTTCTCACTACTACAAAACTGGATTAACCGAGGTGCTTTGGAATGGTCTCGGAGGCGGGCACAATAGAGATTAACCGAGGCGATCATCTTAACACAACCGCCTTGGTAAATACATTTATGGAGGCGGGCATATTATAACAACCGTCTCAGAAAATACAAGCCCATCCAGCCCATTATCGGCGTGATATTTGGGCCAGTAGATAAATAGCAGAGTTAGGGTTTTCACTCCTCATTCTCACTCCCTCTCTCTCCCAACCAGCGCCGCACTCCCTCTTTCTCCCTCACTTGGACGGCGCCAACGGGACGCCTCTGGCTTCTTCCTCCCTCCTTCCCTCTGATGCATCACCGCCCTCCCTACCTACTCCTCCACGCGCCGGTGGGCACGCGCGGCGCCCTTCCCTCTCCCTTCCTCTATCACTCCTGGCACGCGGCGGATCCGGCACCCTTCCCTTTCCTCCTCCTCCTGGATTTGGCGGGTGAGCGGCGGCGGCGTGGCCAGGGAGGCCATATCCGGTGGTGGATGGCGAGACGCGATGCCGAGGTACGCTGGATCAGGTTACGCATGGGGCCCTCCCCTTCCCTCCCTGCCTCTCATGTGCCTTCTGCTCGGTGCGAGGGGAACCGCGGCGGTGCCATGAGGTCTCGGCGACCAGATCAGGCACCCTCCCCTCACTATGTAAGAAAGTGTTATAGGAGACGCGGGTTAACTCCCACAGGAGACGCGATTTATTTACGTCTCCAATTTTGCGTCTCCGATGTGAAGTCATAGGAGGCGTTTTCCGCGTCTCCTATGAGAAGGGTCATTGGAGACGTGTTTTTAACAACCCGCGTCTCCAATGACCCCACACATAGGAGACGCAGGTTGTTAACCCGCATCTCCAATGACCCTCACATAGGAGACGCGGGTTCTTAACCCACGTCTCCTATGACTTCACATAGGAGACGTGGGTTGTTAACCAGTGTCTCCTATGATGAATTAAAAAAACAAAAAAAAGAAAAAATAGGTGATGAAAATTGACAAAAAAAAGGCCATATATACATCATAGTGCCTCTTCTTATCACACATACATACATCTGTCCATACATTTGTGCTCATACATACATCGCCGCCTCTAATCTGCTACCTTATTTCAGTAGTTCCTAACACTACTAATCTGAATTAGTACATAAGATGAACCTCATGCCATTCTATGAGAACTAAACCTTGACTTTTCACTTTGAGCCATGCTGGTGAATACTACTTACTGGATCATCTGATAGTTTGATCCAGAAGTCCAGCAGCATATGTCCCATAACCATCTCTGCAAAGAGCACCACAGCCTGAAAGAAAAGGGAGTAGCACTTAAACATCATTGTTCAACCTAAATAAAAGAATATAGATTATCAGTCAAGTGGAGAGATCAACAAGATTTAACCAAAAAAAAAGAGCTTCCCAGAATGCTATCTTTTTTTACTATGCAAATAAATAGGTAAAAGACATATCTTAATGAAATAAAAAGGAATAAGTGTCCAACTCAAACAACATTATTTATCACAATGCATTCACTTGTTTCCCTATTGTTGAATCAATCACTTACAAATGGGATCTTGGAGGCCTTGTCATTCACAGCGACGGGCACAATGAGAGCAGCAAAGAACTCGAGTCCTCCTCATAGCCACGCCAACACCTCATACTATCCTGCAGATTTCAACAAGAGAGATTTAGAAACAAAAATTAGCATCCATGATCTTGAACCTAGCTAATTCTGGAACTGATTCCGACTACTAGTTCAAATATTCAGTTATGATGAGCAACAAATTTAGCACAAAATAATCAAGGTTAACTGAACACACCATCAAAATGGAACAGTGAATATTCATTTCTAGGAAAGTTCAAATATTAAGTCCAGATACAATTAATCAGCACAGCGAACAACTTGATAAAGTTACACAAGTCCTGATGATCCAATGTCCATGTTATGAAAAGAGGTAAGTTGAAACTTCAGAATAACATGATGCAGTGCTAAAAATAACAAGGATATCCAAATTATGAAAAGAGGTAAGTTTATCTTCAAGTGTTGGAGCCTGCCACATCCAAGATAATGCCATGCTAAAAATAACAAGGATATCCAAATTATGAAAAGAGGTAAGTGAAAAAAAAACAGATCCCAACAGGAGCAAGAACTTCTAATGCAGCTTAAAATATGATTCTACTCAAAGTGATTGATAAACTGAATAAATGTATAATAATTACAATGCCTTGGAATGAATTGGAAACTTATCTGAATGATAGGCTCAAAGGCACTTCTCCACTTGTAAGTCACGAACAAGCAATAATTGCACATGAGTTCTACACATTGTACAAGGAGTTAATAGGCACAACAAATTAGCAATATTGCATTAATGTAAGTAATCTGTACATGCAACTAGCCACAGGAAAATACTATTCAGCCATTGATATGGACAAACAAGGACCAATCTAGATGTGGCACAAAATATTATGCATGTAGGGATAACATATTATATAGTTTGATACAATTCAGCATAATATATTCAATGTACGGAATGAAATGTACACTAGTGCTTGAAAAATCAAACCTGACAATTTCCATCCCCCTCTATTTGCGATTCAGCCAAACCATAAGTGCCCAACCTGTCAAAACAAACCCCATAATGGTAAATGAACTTAACATTAAAAAAGAAAGCACACCAACACTTGTAGCCATTTTTAAGAAAGACATGTATAATTCCACAAGACCAATCCCAACAGTGTAGGTTCTTGTGTTGTTCTTATGAACTGAAACTGATAGATGCAATTTGATCTGAAACTAACAGATGCAATTAGAGATGCTGGTATTTTTTCTGATAAAATGCTGGAGGTCTCGTCGGGCATCTTGGTTGAGCTTCCCTCCTGCCTGCCGTGCTTCTTCTCTGACTCCACCGGAACTGGAAGTAGTGCGGCGAACTGGAGCTTGGCGTCCAGACCCAAGGACCTTAGTTTCAAATTTGTTGGTTATCAGGGTCTTGTACGCACTTCGTCACCTCTAGAGGATGGAGGCTGTGGACTTGGATGTAATTTGTAGTTCCTTCAGGGTGCTGTCTGCAAGAGCCTGGCTCTTTTTTAATTAACGGGATCCAGCCCCTTCTCAAAAAAAAAAAGAAGAGTCCTTGTGGATCGTGAGGGTGGTGGAGTACCGAAGGTCTGGAGTGGAGTGGAGGAGGAGCGGGGCGGGTTGGTGAGATGAGTGTGAGCCGGGCGCGGAAACGGAAAGGCCGGGGCTTTTGCGGCTATTCTCGTGTGGGAGAAGAAAATTGTGGGTGCCAGACTGCCATAATTATTAGACACACCCTGTATATTGTACATAGCTTAACTAGCAGCATAAAACAAAAGAAAGGGAAACAGTCTAGAGAATTGTTAGGCACACCCTGTATATTGTATATAGCTTAATTGCAACCATCAGTTATAATTATAGTCTCATTACTTGAAGTTTGCTGAATCTAAAAAAGATCTTTGGCTAAAGCCGTCTCTTCATGAAGAGACAATTTTGCCCACTCTTCTCGTTCACTCCCTAGCACGTAGGCTAAGAGCATGGCTAGTGATTTCGTCAGCCGCTGGCGGAATGAGGTGCCATGTCACTTTAAGCCTTTGAGAAAGTTATTTTATATATAGTGGACTGGTGTAGAGGTTGGCTAAAAAAAATTAATGCTTACATGTTCTGGTAACTTGGGGCGGAGCCAAGTTGTGATCTCTGGGTGCGGTCACACCTAGGAAATTTTCATAATCACTTGTTACTCCTAAATTTTCATCATATTTTCTTCACTATCTCATGTATGTTATGAAGTGACACAACCCCTCTAATCTTCTCTAGCTCCGCGTCCTGCTAGTACTGAATGGGAGAGGAGGAGCCACTGACTCAGTCACATGCAACAGGCTGTGAGGGAGCTTTTTATTTCTGTCATGATTCGAGCATATAGGAGCATGAATTGCCCAATGGTCAAACATTTACGGAACGAGATAGATCGATGCGGGGAAGAGAAGAAGCGGACCTTTAAGCTGGCCGAGGTTGTTATTCACGGTGGCGTTGAATAGTGCGTCCTCATCTGAAAGCACATCTACATAGGAAGCCAAAAAGATTACAACCATCAGAAATGAAAAAGCACATCTCCACACAAGATCACGAGTGCGGCAGGAATAGTAGTGGAGCTGGGTCACGTACATGGGCTCTTGTCGAAGGGACGACAGTTGACAAAGGGCACCGCCATGGGTCGCCTTGTCACATGCATGTCGCCTCCTCCCGGGTCGCCTCATCCCTCCCTCTCACTCTCTCTCTCTCTCTGTCTGTCTCTGTCTCTCTCTCTCTGGAAATAGGAGAGGGAAGCTTCTGGAGGAAGGAGCGAGAAGGAATAGCCTGCGCTGCTCGGGGGGATGGGGGTATATATATTGAAGCCTTGCAGCTTGGCCACACCCAGGGGCGGAGCCAGGAAGTTGATTTTTTTATTATTAGGAGGATCAACTATACAAATTTATATAAAAATTTAATCAAAATTTAAATTTCTAATGTAAATTTGGGGACCATGGGGGGCCAGGCCCCTGTCCGCCCCCTGTCTCCGCCCCTGGCCACACCCTGTCCTTTCTCTCATTTTGGGTCCGGTCGTGTCAAGCTGGACATGGTGTTGCTGCAGCGAGCAGAGCTGGCACAAGAGTGTATGTACCAGCACTTGCTTGAGGAGCAGATAGTAGGGGCTATAGCAGAAGCTTAAACAAAAATATCTTCTAGATCGCATATATGTTATGATATCTTTTCACCGGTGCATTAAATACAATTAAATGTATAATCCAATATCTTTTTTAGCTATGCTTGAATACCTAGAAATTAATAATGAGTGATTTGAAAAAAATGGCATGATTGCAATCCAAATGTTGTGTTTTTAGCTCCAAATTTTGGTTGTAGAAGTTTAAAATGAAAATATCTTTTAGATCACATGTATGTTGTTGATCTGTTTTCACCAACGTATTAAATAATACAATGTAATGTACAATCCATATCAGTTGATGATCTGTTTTACCATCCATATTAACTACAATTAAATGTCCAATCCAATATCTTTTTTTATATGTTTCAATGCCTGGAAATTAATAACGAGTTGATCCCACCTATTATACTCATAATTTAAAAAAATTACATCTCCAATTTTGGGTTGTAGAAGTTTAAATAGGAATATCTACTAGATTGCATATCGGTTGATGATCTGATTTACCATCATATTAACTACAATTAAATGTACAATCCAATATCTTTTTTTGGCTATGTTTAATGCCTGGAAATTAGTAACAAGTGGACCCCATCTATTATACTCATACTAGGTAAAAATTGGCATGATTACAATCCAAATGCTGTGTTTTGGCTCCAAATTTTGGTTGTAGAAGTCAAAAATAAAAATATCTGTTAGATCACAGATCTATTGATGATCTGTTTTCACCATCGTATTAACTACAATTAAATGTACAGCCCAAGATATTTTTTTGCTATATTTCCATGCTTGGAAAAATTACTGATGTGGACCCCACACTTGTTGTACTCATAGTTTTTGAAACAGAACTGGCATGATTGCAATCCAAACACCGTATTTTATCTCGAAATGTTGGTTATAGAAGTTTATAAATGAGAATATCTACTTAGATCGTGTGTATTTGTTGATGATAAATTTTCGCCATCTTATTATCCACAATGAAATGCATGATCCAAGATTTTTTTGGCTCTATTCAATAACTAGAAAATTAGTGACAAGTCGACCCCACCTGTTATATATACTCGTAAATTTTTAAAAAAATTGGCATGACTTCAATCCAAATGTCATATTTTAGCTCTATAAAATTTTTATAGGATCTTAAAACGAAAATTTGATGGTCTTTTCCACCATCGTATTAACTATAATTAAATGTACAATCCAAGATCTTCTTTGTCTATATTTTGATGCTTTGAAAATTAATAATGAGTGGACCCCACATGTTGTACTCATAATTTTTTGACAAAGAAATGGCATATAATTGCAATCCAAATGCTATATTGTAGCTCCAAAGTTGGCAGTGGCCTAATTCTAGCTTGGCCACAAACCAAACATCACTTTTATAGCCAAATTTGTTCCATGCCCTTACTTTGTCCTAGGTCAATATTTGGTCAGGCTTAACATCATCATAAACCGAACACACCTCATTACTTGTGTCACCAACGCACGCGACTAGAGCAAGTAATATGGATGCGTATGATCTCACATGGTACATAGTTAAATCAAATACAAATCATGAAAACATGAATATTAAAATGATAGAAAGTGGCACTCTCATTGCTTTGGTCTTGCTGATGATGACAGTATTCTTACTAATAAATCCGTGGTGCTCTTGTTACTTGCTAGAGATTTAAAAATACATATATTACATGTGCAAATCATCTTCAGAGCCGCACGTTGGATTCAGTTCTAGTTATTGCAACGAAAGGAGAACACATAAGAAAATAAAATGATATTTAAGTCGATTTGTTGTCCTTAGAGATAATGGTCATGAAGATCTTTCCTCGCCAATGGTCGTTAACGCAATCGTAGGTAATTTTCTTTTTATGTATTTGTGAATCTATTTGATTTGTTGGGATTATTTTATACAGAGGTGCCACTTGGGAGCCTCCCCTCTTGTGCCTTGTGTCAAATTATAACGTACTTATTAGTCGTCAGGTTGGCTGTCGTCATGTCGTGTTATGCATCCAAGGCAAAAAGTCTCTAGCTAGGGCAAGCACTGTCGTCATTTTCTGCGATAGCAAAATCCAAGGCCCAGCTCTCATAAAATTCCACTAAATTAGGTTTGTCTTGTCATCAACTATAGTTTCACATATTTTATATGTGCATTGACATCTAAGGTATGATTGGTTGTTTGCTGTAGACCTATCCTACCTGATCTAAGCCAAACCAACCCAAACTTTGTGTAGCAATAAATGCTTCTCCTTAGGGTATGGTTCGTTGTTCTAGCTCTAGGCCTTGTTTAGTTGCGTAAAGATTTGGGTGTAAAACACTGTAGCACTTTCGTTTGTATTTGATAATTATTGTCCCGTCATGGGTTAACTAGGCTCAAAAGATTCGTCTCGCAAATTACAATCTAACTGTGTAATTAGTTATTTTATTTAGCTACATTTAATACTTCATGCATGCGTTGAAACATTCGATGTGATGGAGAATCTTGTAAAGTTTTGGAATTTTGAAGGGAACTAAACAGGGGCCCTAGCCTACAAAACGTTGGGTTGATTTTAGTTTGGTTGGGCGGCTTCACTTGAGTGCTGTCAATCTGTCAGAGAGGTCACGGACACGCCACAATAGATCCCTGCTGTCTCAATGAATTAGGCCACAAGGTTTTCTTGCTCACTAGCACTGGATTGGGTGGCCTGCACAACGGCATTGGGGAGCGGTTTGTGAAGGCTCTCATAGCCAGAAATGAGACTCATTTGCATTTAGTAATACGACCTTGTAGAGTATTCGCCATTTGCAACAATCCATGCATCTCCGAGTACATCTATATCTAAATCGGGATTGCTATAGCTTCTTAATTCAATGACACTTGCATCTGGTGGAAGGAATGATCCCAAGCATCGACGACGCGCATGCATGAGGCTGCTAATCATTTTTGACACAGAAGAAAATTTAAAAGCTTTCAACCTGTACATATTTGCAGCGACCAAGTTGCTATTGATATATTGGAAAAGAACATCCCCTCAAAGAGGCAACAACAAAACATGACTGATATGATGCAGTGATCTAGTCATATGTATGTGTAAGTGGAAAGTGGAAACATAACAATTTGTTTATACTTTAATTTATAGATATATCAAGCATGGAGGAGAGTACTAGAAATAGAACAGCCTAGTCATAATCTGAGAGCAACTCCAACAGCTTATGTAAAAGTGCTAGAATCAGTAAAAAAAAGGAAAACGCCCGAAATCACCAATCCAACATAATCGCCATCTCGTTCCGCTCACCATCCCAATCGGGATAACCAGGCGCTCGTGCGGCATTTTTGGATAGCCGACAGCACTCGGTATGTATAGTTGTATACCTCCGGCGCGCACGCGCGCCCTTCCCGCGCTGCTTTCTTCTCTTCCGTATGCAGCACTGGCGTCTGGTCCCTGGCCGTGGCCGCGAGCGCAGCGGCGCTGAGCGGAGCCATAGCAGCGGTGCGCCACTCCTCCTCCACAGTAGGGACGCCGCCGGCGCCTCATCCTCGTCGACCTCGGCCGCGCGCCGCTCCTCTTCCGCAGTAGGATCGTCGCTGACGCCTCCTCACAAGCCTCCGCCGCGTGCTGCTCCTCTTCCGCAGTAGCGAGGCCGCCAGCGCCTCCTCCTCGCCGGCCTTTGATGCGCGCCGCCGCTGGGCGCGCCTCGGCCACGTCTTCACCGGGTGTGAGGGGGATGGGGACGACAGCTTGTTGTCAAAGGGAGCAGGAGTCGGGCGGCGGCAGGCCGTGCTGCTCGAGTAAGATAGCAAGACTGTTGGTTTACTCAACTATTCGGCTACCTTTTTATTGTTTACCTAATTTTATCTAGTCATTTAGCTAGGATTTTTAGCTAAACTTTTTGAGTTGCTCTAAAATTGTGGGAATTTCACTTGGGTTATGGAATTGTGAGAAAAAATAATGTAGTATGGTTTTGGCCACACACCATGACCCGAGAAGGATCTGCCGCTCCTCTTCCGCAGCAGGGACGCCGGCGCCTCCTCCTCCTCGCTGACCTCCACCGCGCGCCGCTCACCACCGGCGCCTCCTCCTCGCCGACCTCCACTGCGCCGCGCTCCTCTTCCGCAGCAGGGATGCCACCAGGGCCTCCTCCTCGTCGACCTCCGCCGCGCGCCGCTCCTCTCCCGCAGCAAGGAGGCCGGCGGCGCCTCCTCCTCGCCGGCCTCCGACGCGTGCCGCTCCTCTTCCACAGTAGAGAGGCCACTGGTGCATCCTCCTCACCGGCCTCCAATGCGCACCGCTGCTCGGCGCACCACTCCTCTCCCGCACCAAGGAGGCCGGCGGCGCCTCCTCCTCGCCGGCCTCCGCCGCATGCCACTCCTCTTCTGCAGTAGAGAGGCCACCGCCCTTCGACGCGCACCGCTGCCCGGCGTGCCTCGGCCTCGTCTTCGCTGTGAGTGAGGGGGACGGGGACAAGGACGGCGACTTTGTGGCGAGGGGGACGCGGAGTTGGGCCGCGACAGGCCGTGCTGCTTGAGTGAGATAACTGTTGGTTTACTGAACTATTTTGCTAGCTTTTTATTGTTCACCTAGTTTTTTTATCTAGTCATTTAGCTATGACTTTTATCTAATTTTTTGGAGTTGCTCTGAAATGGTGTGGGAATTTCACTTGTGATATGGAACTGTGAGAAAAAAAATCTAGTATGGTTTTGGCCACGCACCATATACCCAAGAAGGATCTGCCGTTCCGTTACCCACCCAATAACCCGACAAGGCCCTGCCGTTCCGTCGGCCGTCTCACTCGTGACTCGCCCTCCTCTTCCACAAGGTCCACAGTCACACCGGCGCCATGGCTACTGTCGTGGTGTGCAAACCCACAGCCGGGTGGCGTAGTGCACCCGCCTAAACCCAAAGGGTGAGTACTCGGGGGTTAGTTAGGATTAGCCCAATCTCGGTGGAAGAACGCGATGAACACAGCAGGTTTAGAGTGGTTCGGG
This sequence comes from Panicum virgatum, assembly GCF_016808335.1. Lineage (NCBI taxonomy): Eukaryota > Viridiplantae > Streptophyta > Magnoliopsida > Poales > Poaceae > Panicum > Panicum virgatum. Next base: position 28,097,131 of record NC_053141.1, on the reverse strand, counting down.
CCGCCGGAGCGTAATACCCTACGTCCACTGTGTGTTGTATTGTTTGCGCTCTCAAGAGGTTGAGAGCAAGGTTGTTCGGAGTGAAACCGAGCTTGTGTTGTGAGAGTCTTGGCGTGTCTGAAGTGTGCAGCGAGCGCCTCCCTTTTATATCTCAAGGGAGGCACGTACATATCCGTTGAGTCCCCGACAGGTGGGCCCAACAAAGTAGTATAAAATGACATACTGTACAGACATTATGCCATTGCAGGCGATGGAAATCTCGTTCCTGGATTTCCTTGCTCTGCCCGTGGGAATCTTCCGTCCGGCATAGCCATGCCCTGTCTTGTCGAAACAGCGCCAGGGTGTAGCTTGCAGCGTTGCCTGCAGCGTAGCTGAACGGGCCGTGTAGCTTGCGGCGTAGGCAGTATGATGAAAAGGTGCCGTGCCGTCGTATCCATTTAATGCGGCAGACGGGCTCTGCGCGGATGCGGCGCATGCGGGTGCACTGTGTACCTCGGTAATATGCGGTCTACAGTGAGGCCTGACAAAAGCTGCCCCGCATGCCGCGGCGGCAGAGCACGCCTCAACCACCCGCATTGAATGCTTTGGGTGGGCGAGTCTTCCAGCGGAAGACTCGTGCCCGCACCTGCGCCTGTGGGACACGTGGTGCCCTCGGACCCCGCCCCGACGGTATGTTGGTTCTACGCGCGTGGGAGGTCCGGACGGACGCGGGGAGGTCTCGGACCCCTATGGGGGGTCCGAGCCCTCGGCTGTTGGCGCGGAGCTTCCCCTCCTCAGGGACACGTGGCATCACCGGACCCGTCCCAGAGCGGGGAGCGGGTCTGGGGCCGTTGGCCCGGTTAGGTAAGAGTCTGACCCATGGGGCCCGGCTACTCCGCCCCTTATGGCGTAGTTACGGATGACTACGCGAGTCCTGTCTTGCTGCAGTAAGAGTGGGTATCCCTGCTACAGGATACCGACAGCCACCATCACCTTCATAACGAATCCACCAGCCCCAGCAATCTACTTCAATTCCGCCTCGGCTCACAAGTTTCTGGAGCAGCCTAGGGCTCCCACACTCCCATCCCATGGCGCTCCTCTCCGACGACGCCGAGTTCTACGCCCAGGCCACCGCCGCGTGGCTGCTGTCCTCCTGCCTCGTGGCGGCGATCCTCAGGGGCTGGATCCGCGGCCAGGCCTTCCGCGCGAGGACGTTCCACCTCGCCCTGCTCTTCTACAGCACCTGGCTCGCCCGGGACGCCCTCAAGCTACACCTGCTCCACGGGATCCTCCCCGAGGTACGCATACATATCTCCGTCGTCAACCCGTCGGCTTTGGCGGCGCCGTCCCCCCTTTTGTTCTGCGCTCATAATCTCCTGGGCATTAGCTAGATTTCTGGATTTATTTCGTGTCTGAATCTGACTAATCCTGATGGATGGTTACCGTACGCACATGGCAGTCCCGCCGGTGCCGAGGCCCCGGTCTCGCCGGCGTGCTGGCTCTCGGGGAGCGCATCCTGATGGGCAAGGCGTGCCTCCGCGCGCTGCTCTGGATCGCCGCCACCTGCTTCCTCGCGGGGCTCGCCGCGGGCACGGCCGTGGGCGGCGCCATCTGGGGGAAGAGGATGCCGGTGCCGGCGAGCACATCTGGTCATCAAGCACACAACCAGGCCGACTACCTCGGTCTGGCCATTATTTCGACCGCGTCAGCCACATTGAGGCCGGAGCAGGGCCTATCCTACTCTCCGCGCGCGATTTCATGTTTGACATTGACATCGTTTGCCGATTTTGCTATGACATCATCAACCATCTTCTCATAAGGAAGGAGGAGCAGAATAAATTGTTTCGGAAATAAATCACTATGTGCATAATGTAATAAATAACCAGTTGCACAAAAGATATAGTAAAATGTCATGCATATCTGACCAGATGAAGGCTTTGAGGAAAAAGAATCTCTTCATCAAATTGCATATACTGATATATGCCTATCAGCTACGTTTCATTCATGGACTTGGCAATCAACATTTCTAGTGTCTAGATTAATGTCAAATTAGATTAAGGGCTAATGACTGAAGTAACATAAGAACAAGAAACGTATTCGTAAATCAGCTCCGAAGTATATGTCAATGTTCATTCCTGATCTCTTCATAAGAGTATATGGAACTCGGTAATGCCGAAGGAACATAAGTACATATGCTCAAGATCTGAGGCATCCGTTCCAGACGCTACATCGCAGATTGAGGGTCTTTCTGCGATCGTGAGCAAGGAATGGATTGGGGAAGTGCAAATCCGACGGTAGTATCATACAGATCTACCAAAGCACTCCTCTGCACTATTGGGGACGCTGCACCACAAGAAATCTTGGAAGAACCTAAGGAGGATCGACGGCCAGATGATGGAGAGTACGGGAATTCTTCATGTTGTGTCCTTGACATGACGTGATCTTCCTTGATTTCCACATCTTTGATATCCCTGAAGGTGACAAGTTTTCTTGATCGGTCAGCCAATAGAGCTACTTGTCAACCTCAATGGAACCCGAGCTGCACTTCAGCTTGAGGTTGGCAAAGAGAAGATCCCGGTTCGTCTAGTCCATTCAGGCAATACAATTACAGAGACTAGACCGGAGCAAGACCCAGTGGAGGAGGTAATGAGTATAATACAAGAGAAATCTTGCTCGACCTATCTCGGACGAAGATGCCATTCACTTCACCTAGGACATAGATCCGGGCGGCTACCTCAAGCTCAACAAAGAAGGGAAACCACAACATCTTCTTCTTGAGCTGAAACTGCTGCCTCCTAGGCCGAAGTAAGCCTTCCTCCACAAACAACAGAGTACACCAGTTCTCATCAGCGTAAGCTGACAGAGAGTGAGACTCGGCGGCTCGTTGCAGTCCTATAGAAGTACTAGTCCATCATCGGGTACTCTCTATAGGACTTGAAAGGGGATCAACCCCAACTTGTGCACCCATTGCATCCTTATGGAACCGGACCATAAGTCGTCCAGACAACACCAGAGACGACATAGTGATGCGATGAGGAAGGTAGTACACAAAGAGGTATTGAGGCTACTGCATGTGGGCGTCATCTACCCCATGCAAGACATTTGGTCATGCTAGTTCAAGTGGTCCCAAAGAAGGGAGCAATCACATCTGAGGAGCGCGGATACCTTAGAGGGAAGTCGACAAGAACGTGCATCGATTGCCGATGCTCAACAAGGTTACCCGGATAGATCACCTCTCTCTTCCCCCTTCATTGGTGATATGCTTGAAATGGCTGGCCAATCACTCATTCTTCCACTACCTCAACATATACTCTGGTTATCAACACTCTCCCATTCATGAGGATAACCGAGTAAAACTACCTTCACTTGTCCCTACGGCACACTTCGCCTATCGGCGAATGTCATTTGGTCTTTGCAACACACCTGCTTTACCTCAGAGGTGTATGATGGCGACTTTCTCCGACCCAATCGAGAACCTCATGAAAGATTTCTCAGTCTGTGGCAATACCTTGAGATGTTAGTTTAACTCTCAAGGATGCCAAGAAACGCACTTAATCCTTAACTAGGAGAAGTGTGCTTTATGGCCAGAGAAGGAATTGTCTTCGGACATGGAGTGCCAAGAGGCACTCATTTCCTATCCCATCATATGGCCTCCCGTTTGGAAATTTCCTTTCGAGCCCTCGTGCTATGCATATGATCACACCGTCGGTACAGTGCCGGTTCAATGCAAGGATAATCAGCATTATGCCATCTCTTATGCAAGTAAGACATTGACCGGAGTTTAGTAACAATGGAGAAGGAACTTTTGGCACCGGTATTTGCCACAAGTTCATATCCTACTTGGTTGGTGTTGAGGTGATAGTACACACGGATCATGCTACACCAACGTACCTCTTGACCAAGAAGGATGCCAAGCCACAACTCATCCGTTGGATTTTGCTCCTATAAGATTTTGGATCTAGAAAACAAAGAAAAGAAAGGAGCAAAGAATCAAGTGGATGTTCATCTCTTAATGATGCAAGAAAGGGATCAGAATTACCATTTGATGACTACTTGAGAGATGAGACTCTTCTAAAGGTCACTATATCTAGTCTAGGATATAAAGAACTTGGTGAATTTCATGGTGACTGGATATATACCTCTAGGAGAAGACAAGAAGAAGTGATTCCACCTCAGAGAATACCACCTTTGGGATGACCACCTATCTATTCAAAGTCTGTGCTAATGGTTCACTCTGCAGCTGCAACCTGCTATGTGAGACCCGCAAGATTCCTGAGCGTGCCACTCCATGCCATGGGGAGCATATGACGGAGTATTCCGTCCCTATACTTAGGTCTGGCAGAAGGGATAATTCTAGCCAACCAAGTTTTGAGATGCCAAGGAATCTGTGCGGTGATGCCCAAGATGTCAGAGACACGGGAATATCAATGCCCGTGATGCTATGCCACTGAAGAGCAACCTTCAGTTGGAAATTTTCGGCATATGAGGAAATGACTCCATGAGTCCTTCCTTATGCCAGAGCAACATAAGTACATCTTGGTGGCTGTGGACACTATGTGTCCAAATGGGTTGAAACACTTCCTGTGTTGCGGCCGACTTGAAGAATTCAAAGAAGATGGTTCAAGAAATCATGTTTCCTTGCTTTGGATTTCCAAGAGTCATGTTTAGTGGTGAAGACTCACACTTCACAAGACAAGACCTGCAAGAAGTGTCTCAGCAAATTGGAGTAAACCACCGGGTTGCTATTCCATACCATCCCTAGAATAGAAAGGCAGATTACCCGAGGCACCCTGAGCATATTGAATATCCTTAAAGACGTGGATAGGACTAACATGGTACAATCCCAACGGGCGATCAAGAGGTGGAAGATGGATCTCCAATCAGCTGGGATTAAAAGGCAAAAGTGTTTGGCTGAATTGGATGATTGGAGGAAGAAGACCCACCAAAGCCGATTAGGGAGTTATAACCCTCCAGGATAATGACGGGAATACCTTCAAGGCCTATGGCCAAATATTGAGTATATTCCTTGAGCCCAAATTACCCGAACTCGAAGAAATAGACGTCTACAAGTTATCCGAGCAAGAGACTTCATCTATGGTCATCGCCAGACCTTAAACATGCCATATCCTAGTAGTGGGCGCTGGTTTATTTTCCAAATTATTTTCTCAAAATTTTGTTTTCAGCAGCGCCAAGTTTTTGTTTGAAAAAAAAAATTTGCTTCATGCTTGTGCCTTAGTTGGTTGGTACACATTTTGTGTGCCAACCCCCCCCTATTCTAACATTTCACCAAGTGTGCAGGGGAAGTACATGAACATTATTGGGACAAACCCCTGGATGAAGTTTAGTACAATCCGATGCACCCGTGCCTGTCCAAACATCGCCAAGTGCTATTTGTCACGGAGGTTTGCGACCCCATGTTCCTTTCCCTTCCAGGTTTTCGTTCAAGTTCATTCTGGATTGAATAAATTTAAAATTGGATGAAAACTTTGGAAGAGATGAATTCATACATGATTCTCAAGGGTGTCTAAGTTTTATTTCTTATGCAAGTACTTGTTACCTTTGGAACTTACATAATAGGATCACCTGAAGCTTGTCTATTGACCCTCATGATATAATGAAATGCAAGACATGTTCTTTCTAATTCAAAGTCTTGGAGAGTTGTTTTTAAAAGGCTAAAATGAGGCAATTCTCATGCTCTTTCAACTTTACAAAAGTCCTATCCAGAGCCATATATGAGTAGAGTTGAGCCCACATAGCTATCTTTTTATATTTTGAGCTTGATCAAACATCGTTGCCTTTCGAGAAATGTCATGATCATCTAGTACTTTGGTCATCCACCACGCACATTCATCAATAAAGTCCATCAAAAGTGGTTCATCGGAAGCTCTCCATCCCCCTGAAAAAAAGAGAGAAAAGAGAAAAAGTGGGAAGCGAGTGAGGAGACACTCTTACTCGAGCAAAAAAAAAAGAGGACAAAGGGGAAGGATGGAGAAGCCAAGATCAAACACCACTCAAAGGACATTCATCCATCGCACACATGCACATGACCAAGTTCTAAGGTGACATGACCTCTCAAAGACAAGATTTTTGATCTTGCAAAATAAATGAGGAAGATATGCAACTTTATCCCTACCTCGAGCTACACAAAAGCCTATCAAAAAATAGGAGAGGTTTCTTAGTTTACCTTAGTGAGACTCTAATACAAAAGAGAGACTAAGAGTGAGTTGAAAGAGATGAGAGCATGCCTCCTGTTTTGAAAATCTTGCAAAAACTCCAAGTACAGAGAAAAGGAAATGAATCATGTTCTCCATCAAGTTGTTCTGAGGATCAATATTCAGAGATGAAGGTGTTAGCCACCCGGAATCCAAGGTATGAGGAAAGCATAGAAATAATTCTTATACATTCTTTGAGCTCATGAATTCTGGACTTTGCTTGATCCGCTGGATCTATTCCGACTCTTTTTGCTCGGGACGAGCAAAGTCTAGGTGTGGGGGTGTGTTGGCAGTTGATTTCTATGATTTTTACCGCCAACATTTCTCCAGAATTCATGATTTGAGAGCCAACACAAACTAAATCTGATTTATTTTAACGAGTTCCACAAGTTTTGTTGAGTATTTGAATGCAGGAACAACATGTACGAAATTTGGCCAAAATGGGAGGAATCCCAGGCCGGCCGGCCTATACCCCATGGGTTTGATGCTCATCTTTGGTCAGAATGCTCATGAGTGCAAATGCAAGCTAATCCAATGTGGTTCTGTACAAAATGCACAAACCAAGACCGAAAGGCTTGAGCCATGAGAAGTTGGGTCCACATGCAGTACTCCAACTCAACCCAAGCCTGAAACCGTCCATGAGAAGAATATGCAACCATTGATCAACACGTCAGTGGATCAGAGGGCCGAGAAGGGACAAGCCCAGGCCGGCCAGCCTAGGTCAGGCCGCCTGGCCCCCAACTGGCTTGCTTCGGACCAACACAACTAAAACCGACTTCATCAGACAATCAGGAGCATTCAGTAAAAAGGCGGTGGACAACGGACGACATCCCCAGGCCGGCCGGCCTAGGGGAGGCCGGCCGGCCTCACCTTTTTGCGCCACGTGTGCAGCCTTCGAGTGGAAGATACATAACTGCCATGCATGAGTGGACAGCTTGGCTTTCAAGCTAAGCTACCGTAGCTTTGCTTACAAGCTAAGAAAACCTTAGCCTTGCTTACAAGCTAAGCCACCCACCTTGGAGGCCTATAAAAGGCAGCCCACACCCCCACTCTCAACACACCATTTGGAGAGGAGAAGAGCCTCAAACAAGATGTAGTCCATCTTAGAATAGGGAGAATATGAGGTGAGAGCTTTGGTGAAAACCAAGCTAAAGGAGCGGTGCTAAATTATTTCAGCCTTACTCCACTTTTGTAAGCCACCTCAGAGGAATGAAATATCTTCGGAGTGAAGTTCCTCGCCTCTCGTCGGTATCTCGCTAGTCTTTCTCTTTACCTCAGTTACTTGTTTACTTTCTGTCTTTGATCTGCGGGATCCCTAGTCTGCGTAAGTAGCAAGTTCTACTTATTTGAAAGTGCTCTCTGCCTTGCCGGGAGGTAGGAGTACGCAACTCGATAGTTGTAGGCATGGTGCCTAGACTGGGTTAGTTACATAGGGTTGTGTTCCACCCCAAGGTACCATTGTGGTAGGCGGCAGGTGGTGACAGCCCTGTCCGTCCCTCGTAGTCCACCATGTTCGGGTGTTTTCATAGCAGTAGTGCCGACTGCCGTTAGACTCCCTTCTCACCCCAGTCTGAGTCCTTCTCTGAGGCCGCCGAAGTAGATCAAGATAGTTTAGTCTCAAGTCTTCTGGGTAACGAGTTGGCTAACCGGCGTTAGACCCTCTACCCACTTATCTCTCTTCCCCTGATGGGTCCGATTGAACTAGTTCTAGACCTAGTCGAAGCTTTACCATTCCTTGGATTCGATTCCCAGGTATACTCCCTGGTGAAAGCTACATCGGTCTCTGTGCACTTGCAGAGTAATTCGTATAGGCTAAGGAGTGCCAACAGGTGTCAGCTGGAGAATTCTTAGGTTTCTTAGTACATCAGAGAGGTATTGAGGTGGGACAGAAAAGCATGAAAGCTATAGACAAAGTGGTTCCACCAACTACCAAGAAGGAGTTGCAATCCCTCCTCGGCAAAGTCAATTTTGTGAGAAGATTCATATCAAATCTGTCCAAAAGAGTTTTGCCGTTCTCTCCACTGTTAAAGCTGAAGCAGAATCAAGAGTTCAAATGGGGTGATGAACAACAGAAGGCGTTTGAGGAGATTAAGGAATATCTGAAGGCTCCACAAGTGTTAGTACCTCCTCAACTAAATAATCCTTTCAAGTTGTACGTGGTGGCCGACACCCATACGATTGGATCGGCCCTTATGCAAGAATTTGAAGGAAAGGAGCAAGTCGTGTTCTATCTCAGTAGAAGATTATTGGATCCAGAAACCAGGTATACACCGGTTGAAAAGCTTTGCTTGTGTCTATATTACTCGTGCACTAAGCTTCGTCATTATCTGTTGTCGTCTGAGTGCACGGCAGTTTCAAAGGAAGATGTGATCAAGCATATGCTGTTAATGCCAATTCTCAACGGAAGGATCGGCAAATGGATCCTGGCACTATCAGAATTTGACTTGAGGTTTGAGTCAGCAAAAGCGGTCAAGGGACAAGTGATGGCTGATTTTATCACTCAACACCATGGGCCTTCAGTTAATCATTTGGATATAGCTCCTTGGACTCTGTTCTTCGATGGATCATCATGCAGGCATGGTGGAGGAGTTGGAATTGTTATCATATCTCCTAGAGGCAAGATTTATGAGTTTGCTATGAACATTGGACCCACGGTGACCAATAATCAAGCTGAATATGAAGCGATTCTTAAGGGACTTCAACTTCTCCTAGAAGTAAAGGCCGATGTAATTGAGGTATTCGGAGATCCTCAATTAGTGATCAATTAGTTGCTCGGCCGATATGAATGCAGGGATCACATTCTAAGGAAATATTATGAGGAGTGTCTAGTTTTGTTAAAGAAATTCTATCTGGTTTCTCTGTAACATACACCGGGTGCGCAAAATGGAGAAGCTAACCGTCTGGCTCAAAGTGCTTCAGGTTATCTTGTGATCCAGGAAAGCTATAGCAATGAAGAGGCTGAAAACAAAGATTGGAGAACTGAGACTGCCTATTACTTGAAGGATCCATCGCAGAAAGTCTCTCACAAGCTGAGGTATAAGGAAATTAAGTATGTTCTTCTTGATGCTCAGTTATATCACAAAACCATTGATAGAATCTTGCTCAAGTGCTTAAGTCAAGAAGAGGCAATAAGAATGATGAGTGAGGTACATGAGGTTTTGTGTGGTGCTCACCAGTCTGCTCATAGGATGAAGTGGATGATCAGAAGGACAATATACTTTTGGTCGACAATGTTGGAAGATTGCTTTGAGTTTTATAAAAGTTTTCAAGATTGTTAATGTTTCATCAAGATTTAGAGGGCACCAGCTTCAGCTATGAACCCAATTGTTAAGCCATGGCCATTTAGAGGATGGGGCATTGATCTGACCGGTCAAAATTTTCCACCATCAAGTAAAGGACACTTTTATACTGGTGGCTACATATTATTTTACCAAGTGGGTAGAATTAATTCCCTTGAAGAAAGTCAGATCAGAAAATATGGTTAATTTTATCAAGGAGCACATAATTCATAGATTTGGGATTCCTCAGACAATTACGACCGATCAGGGGACAATATTTGCATCATCTGAGTTCGCCGATTTTATTGATGGTATGGGAATTAAGTTGCTTAATTCTTCTCCTCATTTTTCTTAGGCTAATGGTCAGGCTGAAGCTTCGAATCAGATCATGATTAAGCTTATTAAGAAGAAAATTGATGAGAAGCCAAGGAAGTGGCATTTGACTCTCAATGATGCATTGTGGGCTTATCGGATGGCCTGCCACGGTTCAGCTAAAGCTTCCCTTATGAAATTGTCTATGGGCATCATGTAGTTTTGCCATGGGAAATGCAATCTGAATCCAGGTGAATTGTGTTGCAAAAGGACTTAACGGTCGAGGATTATAAAAATCTCTTGATTGATGAATTAGAAGATTGACATGAGGTGCGGCCTTTGGAGAACATTGAAAGGAATAAGATTCGAGTTGCAAAATAGTATGACAAGAAAGTTAAGCTCAAGGAGTTTTCAGAGGGAGACTTGGTGTGGAAGGTGATCTTGCCGATCGAAACTAAAGACAACAAGTTTGGCAAATGGTCCCTAAATTGGGAAGGTCCTTTCCGCATAGCTAGGTGTGCGCCTGGTAATGCTTACATTTTGAAAACAATGAAGGGAGAAGAATTCAACAGAGCAATCAATGGGCATTTCATAAAATGTTACTATCCTTGCATGGGGGTTAACACCTAAAGCTGGTTTTCTGACCTGGCTCGAATAGCGGACACTAAATGTGTCACCTTTAGTGCAAAAAACTCCAACACAGGAGAATAGCTGGAGTAGCATGCATCGCCTTTAGCGCAAAAATGAAAACAAAACAAGCATGCAAGTCATCACAGATTGGTATGGAACAAACTGAACATTTGCAGAATGGTTTATATATTACAAACATTATTATTCAGAATTGTTCTTTACTCGTCATCCTCATCATCTTCGAACGCCTTCTGGATGATTTCCTGGGGAGGAGTGAGGTCGACGATGGGCTGGGTGTGGGAAAAGAAAGTAATACGCATTAATTGGAAAGCCCAATCGGCGCACTCGCAAGAGATGGAATGAGACAAAATTGAGTAATGGTTCCACATCCATGAGGTCGTTACCGGACAGCTGAGGAAAGTAATTGGGAAGATCCTTATGGCCATCGGAAGAGCTGTAGAGGTCGGCAATATACAAGCAGTTGAATTGCCGAGATACAAGGTCTAAAGTCATAATTTTGGAATAAAATGAATTTTATCCTAAAATTGGGGGCATGTGTTAACACCAGATTTTGGTAACGAATTAGGATGACAAGTGGGCCAGTGCTAGATTGTTGGCACTCCTTAGCCTAAACGAATTACTCCGCATGCGCACATAGACCAATTGTAGCTTTCACCAGGGAGTATACCTGGGATATCGAATCCAAGGAATGGTAAGGCTTTGACCAAACCTAGAACTAGTTCAACCGGACCCACCAGGGGAAGAGAGGTAAGTGGGTAGAGGGTCTAACGTTGGTTAGCCAACTCATTACCTAGAGGACTTGCAACTAAACTATCTTGATCTGCTTCGGCGGCTGGAAGAGGAAGGACTTCAGAAAGGGGTGAGAGGGGAGTCCAATGGCAACCTGCAACTACTGCTACGAAAACACCCGAACGTGGTGGACTACATGGGACAGACAGGGCTGTCACCACCTGCCGCCTACCACAACAGTTCCGTGGGGTGGAACACAACCCTATGTAACTAACCAAGTCTAGGCACCACGCCTAAGACTATCGAGTTACGTACTCCTGCCTCCCGGCAAGACAGAAAGCACTCTCAAATAAGTAGAACTTACTACTTACACAGACTAGGGATCCTGCTGATCAATGACAGAAAGTAAACAAGTAACTGAAGTAAAGAGATAGACTAGCGAGATACCGACGAGAGACGAGGAACTTCACTCCGAAGATATTCCATTCCTCCGAGGTGGCTTACAAAATGGAGTATGGCCGAAAGAACTCGGCACCGCTCCTTTACTTTGGCTTTCACCAAGACTCTCACCTCATACTCTCCCTATTCTACTAAGTGGGACTCACATCTTGCTTGGACTCTTCTCCTCTCCAAATGGTGTGTGCTGAATGAGGGGTGGGGGCTCCCTTTTATAGGCCTCCAAGGTGGGTTGCTTAGCTTGTAAGCAAGGCTAAGGTTGCTTAGCTTGTAAGCTAAGCTATGGTTGGCTTGACTTGGAAGCAAAGCTGTCCACGCATGCATGGCGGTTGTAACTTCCAATTGAGGGCTGCACACATGGCGGTTGTAACTTCCTCTTGAAGGCTGCACACATGGCGCAATAAGGTCAGCCTGGCCGGCCTGGGGTGTCGTCTGTTTTCCACCGCCTTTCTGCTGGATGTCCTGGATCACCCGTAGATGTCAGTTGTATTTGCGTTGGTCCGAAGCGATGCAGTTAGAGGCCGGCCGGCCTGGGGTTGTCCCCCCTCTGCCCTCCGTTCCACCGACGTGTCAATCAACGCTTATATTTTTCTCCTCAAGTCGGTTTAGGACTTGGTTCTGAGTTTGGTCACTGCAGGTGGACCCAACTTGTCATGGTTCAAACCTTTCAGTATTGGTTTATGCATTTTGTATAAAACCAAGTTGGATTGGCTTGTATTTGCACTCATGAGCACTCTGACCAAATATGAGACTGAATTGCCAAGGTGGATAGGTTGGCCGGCCTGGGTTTTCTCCCATTTTAGCCAAATTTCATACATGTTGTTCCTGCATTCAAATACTCACCAAAACTTATGGAACTTGTTAATATAAGTTAATTTGGCATGTACATGACCTTTGTTTTAAGAAATCAGGCAGAGCGTTGGCGGCGAAAATCACCGATATCGACCGCCAACACACCCCCACAGCCAGACTTTGCTTGCCCCGAGCAATAAGGTCAAAGAAAAGCGAAGCCTGGTTTCATGAAATCAAAGAATGCATAAGATTTATTTCTAAACTTTCCTCATACCTTGGATTCCGGGTGGCTAACACCTTCACCTTCGAATATTGATCCCCAGAACAACTCGATGGAGAACATGATTCACTTCCTTTTCTCTGTACTTGGAGGTTTTGCAAGATTTTCAAAACAGGAGGCATGCTCTCATCTCGTTCAACTCACTCTTAGTCTCTCATTTTGTGTTTGAATCTCACTAAGGTCTTTAGAGAAAACCTCTCCTATGTTTAAATAGGCTTTTGTGTGGCTCAAGGTAGGGATAAACTTGCATATCTTCCTCATTTATTTTGCAAGATCAAAGATCTTGTCTTTAAGAGATCATGTCATATTTTAGAACTTGGTCATGTGCATGTGTATGTGAGGGATGAATGTCCCTTTGAGTGGTGTTTGACTTTGGCTTCTCCATCTTTCCCCTATGTCCCTTTTTTTTTTGCTCGAGTAAGATTGTTGCTCACTCTTTTTTTCAGGGGGATGGAGAGCTTTTGGTGAATCACTTTTGTTGGACTTTATTAATGAACATGCACAGTGGATGACCAAAGTACTTGATGATCATGACATTTCTCGAAAGGCAATGATGTTTGATCAAGCTCTAAATGTCAAAAGATAGCCATGTGGGTTCAATTCTATTCATGTATGGCTCTGGATAGGACTTTGTATGGTTGAAAGTGAATGAGAGTTGCCTTTTTTTAGCTTTTAAAGAAACACTCCAAGACTATGAATTAGAAAGAATATGTCTCTCATTTCATTATATCATGAGGGTCAATAAACAAAAGTTCAAGTGATCCTATCATGTAATAAGTTCCAAAGGTAACGAGTACTCGCATAAGAAATAAAGCTTAGCCACCTTTAGAAGTCATGAGTTCTCTTCCAAGAGTTTCATTCAAAATTTAATTTTATTTCATTTAGAACTAATTTGAATGAAATCAGGAATGAAAAGAAGGATGGGGTTGCAAACCTCCTTGATGAGTTGTTATGTCGATGTTTTGGTTAGGCACGGGTCTAACCTAGCTACCGGATCTTGAGTTGCATCAAATTTTGCTCAACTTCGCCAAAGAGTCCGTCTCAGTGTTGTTCATGATGTTCATCTGCGCACTTGATGAAAATATTAGAATAGGGGGGGTCGGTTGGCACACAAATGTGCACCAACCAACTAAAGCACAAGCATGAGGCATTTATTTCATTTTATTTTAGTTTTTTTTTCAAAAATAACTGGGCGCTTCTGAAACAAAACTTGAGAAATAAACTGGCGCCCATTATCCTAGACTAGGGTAAGGTATGTTTAAGGTCTGGCGATGACCATAAACGAGGGCTCTAGCTCGAATAACTCATAGTCGTTTATCCCTTTGAGTTCTAGTAGTTCGGGCTCGAGGAATATTTACAACATTCCCGTCATCGTCCTGGAGGGTTAATTAGATAAGGCTCTTTCCACTTACTTCTAAGCTTGTCACGACCAATCAGACGAAGGTGGGAATTAAAGAGTAGTACCTTATTTTCCCATTTCGAAATGCTTGATCTTGATCCGCTTATCGTGTCATCTTTTCATCCGCTCCTTGTAGAGCTTGGAGCTGTGGTAAGCCTACTTCCTCCATTCATCCAATTCAGCCCATTGGATTTGACTTTTAACCACGACTGATTGAAGATCCATTTTTCACCTCTTAATTGCCCCGTGGGATTTGAACTCATGGTCAACTGGTGTATGACAAGTTTTGCCATAGATCAGCTGGTGCAGTATTTGTCCAATCAGCGTCTTGAAGGATGTTCAATAGGTCCAGAGTGCCTCGGGTATCATGCCATTCCATCCTTTCCCCATGGCATTAGCTATCTTCTGCAGAATGTTTCTGATCGTCTTGTTAGATATTTCTGCTTGGCCATTGGTCTAGGGATGGTATGGAGTAGTAGCCCGGTGGTTTTACTCTCAACTCGCTGAGACACTTCCTGTAGGTCTTGTCTTGTGAAGTGTGAGCCTTCACCACAAAACATGATTCTTTGAAATTTAAAACAAGGAAATGTGATTTCCTGAATCATCTTCTTTGAATTCTTCGAGTCGGCCGCAACACAGGAAGTGCTTCATCCATTTGGACAAATAGTCCTTGGCCTCCAAGATGCATTTGCTCTGACATAGGGAAAGACTCACAAAGTGAACTCCCCATATGTCGATTACTTCCAACTGAAGGTTGCTCTTCAGTGGTGTAGCATCTAACATCTTGGGCACCGCACAGATTCTTTAGCGTCTTAAAACTTGGTTGGCTAGAATTATGGATTCTGCCAAACCTAAGCATGGATACGGAATACTCTGTAGTGTCATCCTTATGGTAAGGAGTAGCACAGTCGAGAATCTTGCGGGTCTCACATAGCGGGATGCAGCGGTTGGAGTAAACCAATAGCACGGACTTCAATAGATAGGGGTTCTCCCAAGGGTGGTATTTTCTGAGGTGAATATAACTTCTTCTTGTCTTCATCTAGAGATATATATATCCAGTCTCCATAAAATTCACTTAGTTCTCATACCTTGGACTAGATATAGTGATCTCCAGAAGAGTATCATCTCTCAAGAAGTCAATCGGTTACTCAAATCCTTGAGAGATGAGCAGCCACACAATTTTCTACTCCTACCTTATCTCTGATTTCCAAATCAAATTCTTGTAGGAGCAGAATCCAACAGATGAGTCGTGGCTTGTCTTCCTTCTTGATCACATGTGCTTTAGTGTAGCATGATCCGTGTATGCTATCACCTTAGCACCAACCAAGTAGGAGCTGAACTTAATGCAAATACCAACACCAGAAGTTCCTTCTCCGTTGTTGCATAACCGTGCTCCGGTCAATGTCTTACTTGCCTAAGATTTGGCATAATGCTGATTATCCTTGCATTGACCCAACACTGCACTGACGGCGTAGTCATTTGCATCGCACGTGGTCTCGAAAGGAAATTTCCAATCGGGAGGATGCATGATGGGTGAAGAAACGAGTGCCTCATGGCACTCAATGTCCGAGGACAATTTTTGCTCGGACCATAAAGTGATACTTCTCCCAATTAAGGTTAAAGTGTGTTTCTTGGCAATTCTTAAGAACTTTGTCTGAATTCTCAAGGTAATCTTTGCTAGGGACTGAGAAATCATCCATGAAACCCTTCATGATGCTCTCGATTTGGTCAGAGAAAGTCGCCATCTTACACCTCTGAAGTAAAGCAAGTGCATTGCAAAGACCAACGACATTCACCAGTAGGCGAATGTGCCATAGGGACAGGTGAAGGTAGTCTTACTTGGTCATACCAATTTGGTGATGACCAGAATATCCGTCAAGGTATTGGAAGAATGAGTGCTTAGCCAGCCATTCAAGCATCTTGTCAAAGAAAGGGAGAGGATAGTGGTCATTACAGATAGTCTTGTTGACTATCGATACACGTACTTGATGACTTTCCTCTGGGATATGAGTGCTCTACTCTCAGAGGTGATTGCTCCCTTCTTTGTGACCACTTGAACTAGGCTGACCAAAACACTATCTTACACGTGGTTGATGACGCCTGCGTGCAGTAGTATCAACACCTCTTGGTTCACTACCTTCCTCATCTCATTGTTCAGCCATCACTGGTGCTCTCGAGATGACTTATGATCCCGTTTCATAAAAATGCGATGGGTGCACAAGTCGGGGCTGATCCCCTTTCTAGTCATGGAGAGAATACCCGATGACGGACCGGTACTTCTCTAGGACTGCAACGAGCAGCCAAGTCTCACTCTCTGTCAGCTTGTCGCTGATGAAGACTAGCATGCTACTGTTGTTGTTGGAGAAAGGCAAACTTCAGCCTAGGAGGCAGTGGTTTCAGCTCAGGAAGAAGATGTTGCGGTTTTTCTTCTTCGTTGAACTTGAGGTGGCCGCCCGGATCTGTTTCCTAGGTGAAGTGAATGGCATCTTCTTCAGAGATAAACTGCCTTCTCCACTCGATCTTGCTCCGGTCTAGTCTTTTGTATTACCTGAATGGACTAGACTAACCAGGATCTTATCTTTGTCAACCTCGAGCTATGAAGAGTATCTTGGTATCCATTAGGGCTGACAAGTAGCTCTATTGGCTGACTGATCAAGAGAACTTTTCACCTTCAGGGATATCGAAGATGTGGAGATCCAGAAAGATCTTGTTATGCCCCATCTTTAAGGACATAACATGGAAAAATCTCCTTACTCTCCATCATCTGGCCATCGATCCACTTCGGGTGCTTACGGGAGAAGGACACGATTTCCTTCGGATCGTAGAAGTTCTCTTGTGCTGCAGCATCCCCAATAGTGCAAAGGAGTTTTCAAGAATTGAATTCCGCTCCTCTACCATTCCTTGCTAGTGATCACAGTAAGACCCTCAATCTATGACGTAGCATTTGGAATGAATGCCTCAGATCTTGAGCATATGCACTTATACTCCTTCGGCATGTTTGAAACATGACCGAGGTCATGATGAGCATTGGCATATCATCAATGAGTGGCTCATAATCTATGGACTTGAGTGGTTCGGTAATTTCCACAATACGTGGTGGAGGTGAGAGGATGCAGCTGATAGGGTGATCAGTTGGTTTGGGTGGAAGAAAAAACTAACAAAATGTTGCTTCAACATCTTCCGGAATTTGATGAGGTATCCCGGATTTTGCCATTAGCAAAGATCTTTCCCACTCTGTTCCAAGTGCGAACACTTTGGTAGCAGGGGAGCAAAATTCATCCTTCAACTTGATCCAATCTCCTACAACTCTCCCCGCCGTCTGGTCGTACCAAATTTTCGCTTCGCCCGTTAGAGAGAATGGGGAGAGCTTCACCGTAAGGTGTTTTGGTTCGAACCGGGTATAGTTGAATTCCAGCAGGGATTCTTGTCCTTTCTCATAGAGAAGGACTTTGCGCGAACCATGATTTATGAGATTGGGATTGATCTTGTAACCATCAGATAAGGGGGGGGATGGTAAGATGGTGGCCGTTCCAAATACTCGCGGGATGGAATTGCCGGATAACTAGGAGTAGAACTCCATGTGGATGGGCGGAAAGGTGTACAGCTGAACGAATTCTAGAATAGTCTTGCTACCATTCCCCGGCAACGGTAACAGAAAGCTTGTTGGCACTCTTTAGCCTAAACGAATTACTCCGCAAGCGCACAGAGACCGATTGTATCTTTCACCAGGGAGTATACCTGGGATATCGAATCCAAGGAACGGTAAAGCTTCGACCAAACCTAGAACTAGTTCAACCGGACCCACTAGGGGAAGAGAGGTAAGTGGGTAGAGGGTCTAACATCGGTTAGCCAACTCATTACCCAAAGGACTTGCAACTAAACTATGTTGATCTGCTTGGGCGGCTGGAAGAGGAAGGACTTCAGAAAGGGGTGAGAGGGGAGTCCAACGGCAACCTGCAACTACTGCTATGAAAACACCCGAATGTGGTGGACTACGAGGGACGGACAGGGCTGTCACCACCTGCCGCCTACCACAACGGTTCCGTGGGGTGGAACACCATCCTATGTAACTAACCAAGTCTAGGCACCACGCCTAACACAATTGAGTTACGTACTCCTACTCCCGGCAAGACAGAAAGCACTCTCAAATAAGTAGAACTTGCTACTTACACAGACTAGGGATCCCGCTAATCAATGACAGAAAGTAAACAAGTAACTGAAGTAAAGAGAAAGACTAGAGAGATAACGACGAGAGACGAGGAACTTCACTCCGAAGATATTCCATTCCTCCGAGGTGGCTTACAAAATGGAGTAAGACCGAGAGAACTCGGTACCGCTCCTTTACTTTGGCTTTCGCCAAGACTCTCACCTCACACTCTCCATATTCTACTAACTGGGACTACATCTTGCTTGGACACTTCTCCTCTCCAAATGGTGTGTGCTGAATGAGGGGTGGGGGCTCCCTTTTATAGGCCTCCAAGGTGGGTTGCTTAGCTTGTAAGCAAGGCTAAGGTTGCTTATCTTGTAAGCTAAGCTATGGTTGGTTTGACTTGGAAGCAAAGCTGTCCACGCATGCATGGCGGTTGTAACTTCCACTTGAGGGCTGCACACATGGCGGTTGTAACTTCCACTTGAGGGCTGCACACATGGCGCAAAAAGGTCAGGCCGGCCGGCTAGCCTGGGGTGTCGTCCATTTTCCACTGCCTTTCTGCTGGACATCCTGGATCACCCGTAGATGTCGGTTGTATTTGCGTTGGTCCGAAGCGAGGCAGTTAGGGGCTGGGCGGCACGGCCTAGGCCGGCCGGCCTGGGGTTGTATGCCCTCGGCCCTCCGCTCCACCGACGTGTCAATCAACGCTTGTATTTTCCTCCTCAAGTCGGTTTAGGACTTGGTTCTGAGTTTGGTCACTGCAGGTGGACCCAACTTGTCATGGCTCAAGCCTTTCGGTATTGGTTTATGCATTTTGTATAAAACCACATTGGATTGGCTTGTATTTGCACTCATGAGCACTCTGACCAAAGATGAGCCTGAATTGCCAAGGTGGATAGGTCGGCCGGCCTGGGTTTTCTCCCATTTTAGCCAAATTTTGTACATGTTGTTCCTGCATTCAAATACTCACCAAAACTTATGGAACTTGTTAATATAAGTGAATTTGGCATAAATATGACCTTTGTTTCAAGAAATCAGCGGAGCGTTGGCGGCGAAAATCACCGATATCGACCGCCAACAAAGATGCTAATCTGGCGTCGGGTAGTGATATGCAAATAAGAGCCCATCGGCAAAGGCTGTAGATAAGGTGTATCGGCAAAGCTGTACGTGTAAGGTGCATCGGGAAACCTGAAGGAATGACCCCGCATCGGAAAAAGTCCCTAGGAAGGCTTCGCGTCGACAAAGTCCCGCGAGGGAGACCATCGGCAAAAGGGTGCGCAACAGTTTGAAGCGGATAAGAAGGATGATGTCACCCGAAGTGTTGCGGCCTGGAATCAGAAGGCGGACTCCAACGAAAAGGGAAAGCTTGGAGCCAAAGTTGTCTTCTTTTGGGATATTCCTTATTTTGTTTCGTATTTGATTAGGACTCGTGTTAGCTTCAGGGTATAAATAGAAACCCTACGACAATGTAAAGAACTCTCCAACAATCAATACACAAACCGGCCCCGTGCCTTTCGAGTCCAGTCGAGTCGTCGAGTTCTTCGAGATGGCTATTCGATCCGTCGACCTCCGTAAGTCTCGACAACCTTGTCTATCAGGTCTAGTATCGTGCGGCAGATTTAGATGAGATGGCAAGTAGTCTTGTTTTACTTTGCTTAGTATTGTGTGGCAGATTTAAGCTTAGTAGCAGGAGGTCTTCGTTTCACCTCGTATCATACGGTGGATTAAGGTAGAACAAGATAGTTATCGAGTCTTGGTTGAGTTGGGTGTCGTGCGGCAGGCATAGATTTGGCTCAAGGATTAGTTATCGGCTCTATTAAATCGGGCTAATATAGTAGATTCATTAAGTTATCCAAAGTGTTGATTATTTATTATTGTTTATATTTATTGCAACACTTTTTTGCCCAATCTAGATTGATCGAGCTTGGCCTTACATCTTTTATAGATCTAATTTGTCTTTGATGCTTTTTATGTCCATCTTGCCGTGACAGTTAGATCTAGTGCTTGCATTGGCCCAGTTATATAAATCTAGATTGTTACATGTTGTGGGTTCGAGCTTGTTAGATGCAAATAGATGCTTGACAGAGCTGGGTGTCGTGCGGTAGACGTAGGTTTTTGGGTTGCTTTAGAGCTAGTCATCCGGTTGACTAGAATTTGATTCAATCTGATTGGTTTATTTGTGTTTGGCTCGTTTGTTCCTGCTCTATGAACCCCGGATCGGCAAACTTGCCGATGCGGTTATGCTTTCACAAGTAGTAAGTATTTATAGATCTGTCAGGTAATGCATGCTTTTAGCTTCTTGCTTCTAGGTCGTGTCATGCGGTGGATTAGTCTAGTTGTGAGCAGTGGCATATATCTAAGAAAGTGGTATCATGCGGTGAATTAGCTTGATTGGGTTTATGCTGGACGGGTTTAGGAAGATTAGTCATGCGGTGGACTAGTTAGATTAAGCCTATGCATGTGTTATTTAGACTAGATTTATTTATATGAGCTACCCCTTTTATCTATCATGTTAACTATATTTGATTGGCTAAGGTTATGTGCTTTACAAATTGTTATTCATATAGCTGGTTTAATCTTTTTAACATGCTCACTGATCACGATCGGCAAACATGTTTTTGTTCATTCATTCATCAGAATTGCCGATCACATCGTTTATCCGTTTGGCAGACAACTTCCTATCTGTATGTCTCATACAATCAGCTCTAGAGCCATAAATATGGAACTGTCTGGCAACACCCGATAAGTTCTAGCTTTTGTTACTGATCGGTTTTTCTCCCTTGTCAATTGCATGTCAAATTGACTAGCATGTCCCAGATCTCACCTTTTTGAAGCCACGCGTTTTGGCTTGCTGTGTGTTAGGCACAATGTGCCGACTGAACATGGCTGCTTGTTCTATGGACCTACTACCCCAGGCCACTTCCACCACAGAGTACGAGGAGGCAGCCGCCTATGTGAGGAGGGTATACTACTCTGACGCTCTACGTGCAATGGGAGACTGCCAAGTACCCCCTCCGATAGATTAGTCTTGTCCCAGCTATAGATTCACCATGATGTAGGAGTAGAGATTCTACTATGGAGAGCCCTGCGTGGCTAATGGGATATGTCTCAGTCATGAGCCTCTATCATGAATTGATTAGGAGTTCCACCTTTGATCTACCTGCGTGTAGTGCGATCCTCGAGTTCAGGAGTAGTAGTTGATGAGCTCGATTTCATGTAATAAAACTCATGTAATGAATGTTCGGATCTTATTGCATCTTAATGGACCTTATCGCTTGAAAGGACCGGTAGTGCGCTCTAGCCTAAGAGGGGGAGGGGGTGAATTATGCAAACTAAAAACTTAGACCTATGACTCCAAATATTTGCACAATATTAAACTAAAACATGCTATCAAGATGTGCAACTATGGTTGTTCTAGTGAAAAACCCCCTATCCCAAAAGAGTTTAGCAACCTATAGCCTTTCCTATCAAGAAATACTCTATGAAAGTAAAGGCACACAAATTGCTAGTATGAAATGCGGAAGCTTTAAAGAGCGGGATAGGATAAAGCAAACTCTCGACGCGGGTGTTTATCCCGTGGTTCGGTTAGCCACAAAGGCACACCTACATCCACGTTGTTGTAGCAGTCACTAAGAGTATTGCTACTCGGCCACC
Organism: Panicum virgatum; assembly: GCF_016808335.1. NCBI lineage: Eukaryota > Viridiplantae > Streptophyta > Magnoliopsida > Poales > Poaceae > Panicum > Panicum virgatum. The sequence goes on along the minus strand of NC_053141.1, from coordinate 28,075,239 downwards.
AAGTCTCTTCTGTGAACACAATCACGGTCACCTTGGCCCCGGGTTCCACTAAGGAGCTTCTCCACAAAGGATGGGGGTCTCCACGTCCCCCGTACAAAGTTGTCGTCGCCGCTCCACACCAAGTCGGAGGGTCGATGACGTTGCTGGCGAGCTTCACAGCTCCAAGGGGCCGATGCACCAAGCTCTTCTTTTGGTTCACTAAAGAACCACATCACAAAGGCTCAAGGCCTTGCAATCTCACTCACTAAGAGCTAATCCTTTATACAACACTCTTAAAGTATGCTAAGGGCTAAGGATATGAACACTAAGCTCTTGGATGGCTTGGAGATGTTCTTGGGTGTGTTTGTGACTTCCTTGAACTCTAGCGAACTTCAAATGGCCGGGGGAGCACATATATATAGGCCTCCAAGTTGAACTAGCCGTTTGTAGCCATTGGCAGAATTCTGCGTAGGTATCAGAACTTCCGGTGTAGAGACGTCAGAACTTCCGGTCACTCACAGCAACTAAAGTAGCTGTTGGCTTCCTAACACAGTTGCAGTGACTCCAGGGACATTGGTTTAACCGATGCTTGGGGCATCGGTTCAACCGGTCACATACAGCAACTGGCCTAGCCATTGGACTCCTTTCTTCTGCTGACGTCATTACTCCGATGGTATGCTCCGATGCTCCGTCGGTTGAACCGGTGCTGAAGACTTTGCTTCTGGGCCCTTGACATCGTCTCTGGAACATAGCACGTCCATTGCACCGATGCCTCTTTTTACACTGTCAGTTCAACCGGTGCCTCACTAGATCTCCAGAGGCGTTCAGACTTGCATCAAACTCCAGGGCGTTGGAACTTCCGACAACCATCGGATGCACCGATGCTTAGGCATCGGTTCTTTCGGTGCTACTGATTTCTGCAGAACTCGTCCAGTTTAGCGTTTCTTTGAGTTCTTTCTTCTTGTTTTGCTTTGCATGGCCTTTTTACTTCATCCCTGGGATCTAGAAATGTTCACTTGACAAACTCATTAGTCCCATTGATTGCGTTGTCCATCGATCACCAAAATCACTCGAAATGGCATAGATGGTGCCATGTTCGTTACATCGCTTCTTTGGTTGACTGTACTTTTAGATTAAAGTTTTTAAATCATTTAAATCATTTAATTACTTTATATATATATGATGAATAAATCATATCACTTATCGTAAACCTCCAGTCCTATGCAGCAAGATGTCGAATGCTCATGCTGAGCACCTCAATGCTCGCACTTCCTCACTCCCTGTAGGAGAATCTCCACCTGGTAAGATCCAGTCAAGGTGTTTGATCACCATACCCAGTGCTTGGAGACTATGGCAAAGGACTTGCAAAGCCATGATAGGAGTCTGCCCTTGGACCCCCAAGAGTCGGAGAGTGACTCCAAGTTGGAGCTTTCCACTTTTAATGGCACAGCCCAAGATCCCCTCACCGCCATGAGCTGGTTCTTCGAGACCGAGGAGAAGCTATACCAGACCCACTACACTGAGGAAGAGTGTGCCACGATAGCAGCTCGTCAACTCAAAGGAGCCGCACTTGTATGGTGGGGCCAATTTATGTTCTCTCGCCCCAATCCCGCTAACATCCAGTGGGACGAGTTCGCAAAGGCATTTCGTGAGTGCCACCTACCAGAAAGCCTTATGGACGCCAAGATGGAGGAGAGCCACAACATAACGCAGGGATCTGAGAGTGTCCATGAGTATAGCACTCGCTTTATCCACCTAATGAGGTGTACACCACTTGTGTGTGACTCTGAGGAGATGAAGATGTGTCACTTCCACATAGGCCTGAACAAGCACCTACAGTGTGACCTTGAGGGTATCATATGTGACTCCATGATCGAAATGGTCAACATGGCAAAAGTGTTTGAGGAAGACCACCTTGAGACCGCCATGAAACACATCGTGAAGAAGCTCCGCACTAAGGAGGCAGAATTTGCCATGATTCATGGAGGTGGTATCTACACCACCAACTACCACCACCTTGCTCAAAGCTCTGGCAAGAGAAAGGCAGTTGCAAGCAACAAGATCGTCATCTGTTACGGCTGTGGTGAACCGGGCCACAAGATTTATGAGTGCCCTAAGGAGAATGTTACCCCAATCATACAGAGCCTTAGTAAAGGGAAAGCAACTTCACCCACCCTCATGGGAAGTAAGACTTTCACATGCTATGGTCGTGGTTAGCCAGGTCGCAGAATCACTCGTTGCCCTAAGAAGAAGGCTACACCACCTGTCTGTGGCCCAGTTGTGAAGGACACCCCTCCACCTAATCTCACTTGTAGCTTGTATGTCACCTGCTATGAATGTGGCCAACCTGGGCATAAGAGCGCCTATTGCCCGACAAGGGACAGTGCTCTACCTGCTCGGACCACCACTTAGACAGCTCAGGGTACCACGTCCAAGTGTGTCGCTGGATCTAACCGCAGACGTCTTGCATGCTCTTCTACGGAGATTGCCCCTGACATAGTGTACATAAGCTCGGGTATGTTTTATGCACATAAGTTGAAGGTTCTATTTACATTCTTAATTCCTAGCACCGCATCATTATGCATGTCTAATAAGTCTTCATGAGAGCCTAGCTCCCTAAGCAACCACCCAAGGACCCCAATTTCCGTGAGTATCATCTAATGCCTAGAGATGTAGGTTGTGAGAGACTCGACCCATGGATATACCCTTTTCTAGCTAATCTCACCATGCTACTCTCTTATGGTCTAAATGTTTCCTCCGAGAATGAGCAAGAACCCCAAGTAAACCTTTGACCCATGAAATAACTCGTCAGACAAAACTGTCCTACACAACCACCTACACTTGAGCCCCAAGAAACTCCTGAAACACTATGGGCTATATAGATGACCATGGCATAACTTTGAATAGAAAACAAAATAGAAAAAGGAGAAAAGAGAAGGGAGAAATGGCAATGCCATTTTAGTCAGAGAACAACTTAGCCAGCCCGGCCCTAGGCCTTTCTTGCTCTCGCCTAAGCAACCGGCCTAGCACCACGCGCACAGCAGCAGCCCAGCCAACACTGCAATTGAGGCCTGCCTCCCACCAGCATTCACCGCCTGCGCGGCCCAACACTGCCACCGGCCCAGCACAGCCACGACCCGCTGCCGACCTTGCCTTCACCTCAGCCGCTGACTCGTGGACCCGCCATACCGACGCGCTTGCCTCCGCACCGGGTCGAGTCGCACCACGTCGTCACTCCCATCTAAACCCGGCCGCCTCTCACCGACAGATGGGTCTGCCCGGTCATCCCTCACCTTGGGCTCTTTCTTTTCCTGTTTCAGCAAAGGAACACACGGGCGACGCGCTTCCGCCGCACCGGAATAGCACCAACCCGACTCGCCCGGCCAATCGCATGCACCAGACCGCCCTAGACACCCACGCAGATGCCACCAACCCTTTCGCTGTGGACCCCACCTGCCTATCGCCCTCGCCTTCCCCAGTTCGACCACGAGCGCGCTCTAGTAGAAATGCAACCGCCACTGACACAATCTCTGCCTCGGCATGATCTCGCTCCCTGCTATTGACGCCCAATTGAAGCACGGCATCCCACTCGCTCTCGCGTCGCGGCCATGCAACCCCAGCCTGGAAGCCTTGGTCACCGTCTGATCGAGCAACAACGAGATCAGCCGTCCACCACACCTATGGCCGTGGCCGCCCTATAAAAGGGGAGAGGCCGGGAGCAGTAGGGTTCTAACCCAATCCGCCGCCGCTTCAGTGGCTTGCCCAACAACCTACCTGCTGTGCTAGAGAAGAGAAAGGAGAAGAGGAGGGAGGCGGAGAGAGGAGAGGCAGGAGGCAGCGAGAAGAAGCCGGAGCACGCCGGAGTACCGTCCGTGGTCGCCAATGCTGAACAAGCCACCGGAGCTGCTCGGGACGCCCGAATCGTGGGTGCTGCGTGGTACGACTACACCAACGCCGCATGCTGCACCAACCTACCTGTGTCGAGAATCGACGACAAGCTTGCGGTGAGCACCCAAAACCCCCACCGCACTAGCTCTATGGCCGTAACACGCTCGTCACCGAGGCATGCTGCCGTCGCGTTCCCGCACCGGGAAGCGCCGAGCGGAGTCTCGCTCACCACAGCACGCGCCACGCATCCACGCACACACGAAACGTCGGCCGCCTTGCCACGCTGAGCTCTACAGCACGGAAACGCACGTGCCAAAGGGCCACGGGCGCCACACCCGCCATGGCCAGAGCACGGCCATGGCGAGGCCGTCCAAGCTTCATCCACCGTGTGTCGCCATGGCGTGGGCATTCCACACCACTCCGGCTACCTCGCGCTGTGAGGGTGAGCCGTCGAGACTCACCTGGTGACCGTGAACCTAGCCGCCTAGATGAATTAGAGAGAAAGGACCACCGAAAACCGATTTCCCCCGTCCGCACAAATGCCAGAGTTTCGTGGTGCTTCCCCGGCGCACGCGGACCCCGCCATAGAAATTGGTCGCCGCCGTCTTGGCCATTAGCTCCGCAAGGATTTCAATCGAGGGAAGACAGGGCACTTTTGCCTCGGTTTGGTTTGTAACCATACCGCCACAATCCGCCATCAGTGCGGCCCTGCCACCGCTATGGCCATCCTTGCCTAAGCATTATCCAGCCGCCCTAGCAGCGAGCATTAACCCGCCGAGGCACAGAATAACCCATAGAGTCCCCACGAGCTTTTGCCCTAAAGCCGATGGGCCTTGCCGTTGTAGCGGTACCGCACGCCGCTGCGATGTCGCTAACACCAGCCGCCGGAGACACCTAACCACTCGCTGCAGCCGCCTTAGCCCCACGGAACCGCCACGGAGCCCTAGACCACCATTAGAGCCCTATAGGTCCACCGAAGATTGCGCGGGTGCAAGCTCACCGGCGGCGGCACGCCACTGTGCAGAACAGAGGAGCAGAGGAAAGTTGGAGAAAGAGAGGGGAAGCCGGTGCACCTAAACCACCATGAACTAGAGGGAGGAGAGAAGAAGTGGACGCTGTCCACCGCGAGCCGAATCTGTGGCGCACGAGCCCGTACCAACCTGTCCACTATACACCGAACCCCGTAGACCAGGGCCTAAGGAGTAGCCGCGCCGTGGAGCCGGTGCACCGTGGACCTAAGAGAAAAAGGAGAAGGGTGCACATGGTGCACCATAGACCGAATCACCGGTCTATAAGACCACCCGCACTTGTCCACCATGCACTGCAACCCGTGGACCCGAGCCCGATTGGAGACCAGACCCACCACGTGGATCCACTGTAGTGTGGCACGTGTCCGGGCCGGGCCGGCCCAACTCGGCCCAACCCGGCCTAATACCGGCCCACTTGACCCATTACCGTTGACTAGGTCAATGCTGACATCAGCATGATGTCAGCTGGACCCACCAGCCAGCCTCTAGAATACCACGCGATGACGTCAGCATAACGTCAGCTCAGCCTATCACAGACTGCCTCATGTCAAGCTCTGATTAAACCAGCCTTTTATCTTTTTCAGAAAATGGTTTAAACTTTAGAAATTCATAGAAAATTCATACGGAGTCAAAAAAATATGAACTTGGTGTCCAGAGTTTTCTAAAAATAAAACCTATGTCATAGGCTTATGATTGAGTGAATTTGGTTCTTGTATTTTCCATTTGATTCTTTGTGAATGTCATTAGGGTTGCTTATCGCAACCATACATCCCGTATCGCAGACTTTGAAGAGGAGCTGCCCGGAGAAGGATACGCCGGACCTGGAGAACTAGGAGGACCGCGCTGAGTACTCAGGAGCTTCAACGCAGGTGTCATGGCAGCACCTTATCTTAGAGAATCCTATTAAACATTGCAAGTAGAATTGCTAGTGCTTTTACTTTTACTCCTTTGCTAGTATATATGGTGCATGCATATACCTCAGCCTTATGCCTTGATTTAAACCCTTCAGCACCCAATTAACTAGCTACGCGCTCACACTAATATATGCCTTCCTGCTTGCTTGCACTTTGCTCCATCATACTTTTTATATAACCTTAGATGTATGATGGTGGAGGAATTAATTGGTGAAATGTGATAACAACTGGGGAGTGTGCTGGTTGAGTCTTGGGTGTGTGTGTATTGAGGGTTGAGTCGACTGGACAGGATTTACGATGAGTCATGAGATGAGTCTTGCCGAGGAGGATGTGACCTAGGCATTCCCGCTTTTGCTTACCTGTGGCGGGTACCTGTTTTGAGGAGTTCCCGTCTTGGACTCTTGTGATGGGAGGAAGACTGGGGTGGAGGTGCTGTAGCGGCATGGGGAATTGGATTGTCCCCTTTGAGGAGATGTCATGTCTAGTCCTTCTAAGGACTGGTATATCAGAGAACCGGCCCCTAGGAAAATGTCTCGTGCACACCACTAGTCCCCGATGGGCGGGGTGCGGATACCCTTCTAGTATGGACGGTGCCATTACTATTTGGATGAGAGTGGATAGTGTTAGGGGATGGATAGTTGCGGCCTCCATTCCCCGATTAGCGTGATGTCCATAGGCCCCACATCACGTTTCACAGACTCAGTGCCCCAGTGCACTGGAGTGACCTAGGCTGAGTGATAGGGTGGCATCGAACCTCTAGGAGGCCTTTGTTATTGCCTAGGTGTTCAGGAGCACTGATGACGGTGATCTTGTGGCTACAGGTGTACAAGCTCTGCAGAGTTATCAAATCAATACGTATTATCCTGGTTAAGGCATGGTCAAGATTTAGGCTTGGACTACTGGCGGGCACGGCCGACCCTTGAGCCTGGACGACCGCCCATCTTCCTCCTCTTTCTTCTTCTTTTCGAACTCAATGTTTATGCCCTTCACCGTGTCTAACACCTTTTTACTGTACCTCATCTTTTCTAGCTTGTCAATTTGAGGTTCGGCCTGGTCTTCAATTATTATTTCTAAGTTCTCTATTTGATTAAGTTCAGTTTTTATTAAATTTTATTTACTGGAACTCTCCTTGCATTGAGTGCTCTAGTCTTAAGATCTAGATTAGAGTAGTAAACATTAGTGTAGACATGGTTTCTAGGCTATAGTTCCTAAGTTTATGCCCAATCCCACGGTTACTTGTGGTAGCCCCAGAGGTGATAGCTCTGTCTGGCCATTGTAATCCACCATGTTCTCGTTCCGGTTGGTGTTCTTAGAGTTTTTTTTGGCAGCCTTCCCCCAACTATCTTTTCCTAGTCTTTTTGGAGAGTTAGAAGGTACTTTTGCTCCAAATTAAGTAAAGTATAGTATAGTATCCTGATCTTGATTACCTAGAACGACTTAGAAAACCTTAGAAAATTCCTCCCTAGCCACAAAAACATTTAAACTTATATATCTTTACCTTTAGACGACCTTGTTTCATGCAAGTGCACTTTGTGTTCCTTATGAAAAATCGATACTCTGGAATACTCCTTGGTGAAAGCTACATCGTTATCCATCTGATTATGGATTTTTTTTCTGTGTACATGAAAAAAATAGCAACAAATTTTCTGGTGCCGTTGCCGGGGAATGGTAGCTGTGCTAGTTTAGAACCAAGTCGTTCGTGTATCCTTTTACCTTTTACCACCACCTTTACCAACAAATACAGTGCATATCATCTTTGGAATTCAACCCCCTACTAGCTTTGCTAATTTGTTTGGTTCTTGGCTACAAGGATTAAGTCATAAACTCAGAAACCAAATTTAACTAGGGGCTAGCTACCGCACTGTGTTAGGCGATATGGTTGAATAGGCACGATATGATATTCAACTATGCTAAATCTAACACTTCAATTATGTAGGTAATTTTTAGGGCAACATATTGGATTCGTCAATGGTCTATATGCTGCATAGAGAAGACCGACCATTATTCAAGAAGGGGTGGCAACAGCCAGGAGACCATGATTTTGGCCATGTTTACAAAGTTTGGTTGGATATTCAAGAATGGGATTGTGTTTTTGTTTTGTTCATTGTATGGCTAAACTAGACGGGACAAACTATGTTTTTTTTGTTCTGAGTGTGCAAGCTTATGGCTTTGGTTTGTAAGACTAACTGCACTCTTCAACCTCTATATTCCTTCTCTAAAAGCATCCTGGTCATCAAGATTCTCTCTTCTATACCACTTTCTCCCCCACCCATCAATCCTCTATATTCATCCTCTATGTTAGTGGGACGCACGCATCATACTCCACTTTTATTTTTTCCCCCACCCGGCCTCTCTCTCCTCCCTTCCATTCCCTGCTCCCACCCCAACCACACTCTCTCCCTCCGCCCTAAGCTCCGGTGGTTGGCGCGGAACCAGATCCACCCTTTTCCCTGCTCCCTCTGCCCCGAGCTCCCTCCAGCAGCAGGCGTGGCCCCCTCCTGCTCACCCGTCAGCGCGGGACACCAGAGGGAGGTGCCCTCGCTGCGTCGCCGCGGGCGTCCGCAGTGCCCACCGCGGCCAGACGCTCCCGCCGCTCAGGTATGGTGTCCTCCCCGCCCTCGCGACATCGGCGCCAGGCGGCGCTTTTAGAGCTGGGGCTGCGCGCGTTGCGCGCCAACCGGTGACCGGCCAAGCCATGGGGGCTGATGACGCGGTGCCGGTGGCCGTCACCAAGCCCAGCCAGGGAACACGGAACGGAGGGTAGCCGGGCTCGGACGGCTAGTGGCGGCTCAGCCACCAGCGCAGGTGACGACGGACGGCGCTCTGGTGGAGGTCGGCAGCAATGCTCCCTGCGCGCCGCGTCCTCTGCCTTCTCCCAATCAGCTCCGAAGCCGCCTCCTTTGTTCTCTCTCAGATGAACGCGAATGGGGAACAGAGTAACTCACGCACAGCATTGAGCTCGCCTTATTCCCGTCACATGGCATCGAGCCCGCCTGATTCCCGTCCCCGGCCACCGCACCGACGTCGGTCAAGGCGGCGCGCCCGCAGCCCGCGACGAGTCCCCCCTCCCCGGCGGATATGCTCCCCGACGGCAAGTCCTCCCCAGCACGACTTCCCCGGCTCATCGGTGGGCATGCGGCTCCTTGGCGGAGGCGGCTCGCGGTGGCGGCCCGACGAGCTCCGATGATGGAGCTTCCTCTCCCCATCGGGCTCTCTCTCTTTCCCATCCCTCCGAGCACGGGCGCGCGGGACCCGCACCGATGGCGGACGTCCTGGATGCCCGCTATTCCCAGCAGAAGTCAACCTACGCTTGGAATTACTCTGGTAATCTACTTCTTATTTTAGTAAGCAACATTGTTTATATTGTTCTTCTGATCTGTGAGTCTCTTTTGAGTACTTTAATCTAAGGCCTTTGGTTAGAGTATTATTTGTAGTGTAAGTGTGGTGCTTAGACTCGGATATCTCGTTAGATTCACACTGCATTCCGGATAGGTGGTAGCTAACGGGTGTGACCTCTCGACCCGTTAATCCTCTGTAGTCCACCTCCTGTCTGTAGGGCTAGTGGGACTTGGTTGCTAGGGAAGCATCCTCTGTTGGTGTCTTTCCCTAGTTAGAAACTGTCTCCAGATAGAACAATAGAACACATAGCTTACTAAGGTTAGAGCTAGATATCTTAGTCATCCCCTCTACACTCTCAGCCTTCTTAAGTCTTATGCTGCTCTAGGTTAAGTTAGATCATAGTCAACCTCACACATTTCCCTGTGGATACGATATTTAAAACCCTCCGGGTGAAAGCTACAACGGTATCCGTGTGCTTGCGGATCTTTTATGTGTGCGTCTTAAATGTACCAACATATAGCCCTCGAGCCCCCGGGCTATATGTGAAATCGGTCGAGGGGGGGAGGGGGGGTCCGCCGATCGGCTTCTTCAATCCCAAAGACTTAACAGCATACCCCTATGTTTGACTCTCGTCGGTGTTCATCGCAACACACAGAGAAAGAAAGTCCAATTGGACGCAGTTAACGAGCAACTAACACTACTGGAAACAGACGCTTTGCCTAGTGCCTGCGGCACTATGCAAAGACCAGATTACACTAGGCAAAACACACTAGGCAAAAATAGACTAGGCAAAGGGCGCTTTGCCTAGTGTCATTTATCGTGCACTAGGCAAAGTCTTGGCTAGTGCCGGTTTGACACTAGGCAAAGAAAAGTCACTGTGACAGCAATGAAGGTAGTAATGGCAGGTTTGCCTAGTGGCAGCATTTTTGACTTAATATGGGTTAAATAACATGAATATCGTTTTTCTACTCATTTTTTCATATATTTGAGTCACTTGTAGTTCAAATTTGACTTGATTTAAAAAATTGCTGAAAAAGCAATTAATTAGTTAATTATAGCAAATAAATTCAAAAATACACCAAACTTGGAGTACCAAATGTTGTATGTGGAGAGACAAAAAGCTTGAAGAGTAGAAAACAATTTTTTTTATATAATTTGCCTAGTGGCAGCATTTGACACTAGACAAAGATGACACTAGACAAAGATTGTCTTTGCGAAGTGTCTTTAGACAACATTAGGCAAATTAAAGATATGTCTTTGCCTAGTGTTAGCCGTTGACACTAGGCGAAGACAGCAAAAATATGTCTTTGCCTAGTGTCAACGGCTGACACTAGGCAAAGCTCTAACGGCGTCGACCGGATCTAATGGCTGACACCCATGTGCCTTATGTCGGACCTTTGCCTAGTGCATTTTCGGTCGCACTCCGCAATGACACCGATTTTCCTAGTGTTTTACGTCGGGCGCTACGCAAAGGTACTCTTTGCCCAGTGTCTAAGCTTTGCCTATTGTCTGCTAGAAAACACTAGGCAAACAATTTGGCACGCAAAGGCACCTCCGGCAGTGTTGACCATGGCCTGCACATCTCCGGTGGTGTGCAGATTTCCTGAATCGCAGTTTGGACTAGAAGGATTAGGAGGTCCCGTTCTACGCTCAAGCTTGGTGAAGATGATCCTGAAGATGCTTCCGCCTCTCTGATGCTTTTCTGATATGATTAGACTCTGATGTATATGCCACATGGCGATGTAATAAGTTCCTAAACCTTTATGTACTCTTTTATTTGATACATGCGCTCTCTACCGACTGTAATTTGGATAATGTGATGGGAACTCTATGGAATCTATCATATTATAATGCGAATATGTGGATTTTCCCTTCGTGGAAAATCAGGGTCGTTACACCCTGGTTTACAAGATCCTAACATGACTTCAGACCATCCTTCATCTTAGTCTCTTGATGTCTAGTAGGACCCAAATCATGCTCTTGAAGACATTCTTCTCTAGGCATGCAGTCGATGGCATGGGGTGTATCTAGCTCCTTCTAACGACATGTACTTGAAGAAACATGACTATTTCTTTAATGAAACGAGGACCAGGATAGGCTCTGCTTCTTCCTCCATCACATCCCGCTTTCTGTTCTTCCTTGGTTTGGGCCCATCTTCCTCCTCTTTCTTCTTCTTTCCGAACTCAATGTTTATGCCCTTCACCGTGTCTAACACCTTTTTACTGTACCTCGTCTTTTCTAGCTTGTCAATTTGAGGCTCGGCCTGGTCTTCAATTATTATTTCTAAGTTCTCTATTTGATTAAGTTCAGTTTTTATTAAATTTTATTTACTGGAACTCTCCTTGTATTGAGTGCTCTAGTCTTAAGATCTAGATTAGAGTAGTAAACATTAGTGTAGACATGGTTTCTAGGCTATAGTTCCTAAGTTTACGCCCAATCCCACGGTTACTTGTGGTAGCCCCAGAGGTGATAGCTCTGTCTGGCCATTGTAATCCACCACGTTCTCGTTCGGGTTGGTGTTCTTAGAGTTTTTTTGGCAGCCTCCCCCCAACTATCTTTTCCTAGTCTTTTTGGAGAGTTAGAAGGTACTTTTGCTCCAAATTAAGTAAAGTATAGTATTCTGATCTTGATTACCTAGAACAACTTAGAAAACCTTAGAAAATTCCTTCCTACCCACAAAAACATTTAAACTTAAATATCTTTACCTTTAGACGACCTTGTTTCATGCAAGTGCACTTTGTGTTCCTCATGAAAAATCGATACTCTGGAATACTGCTTGGTGAAAGCTACATCGTTATCCATGCAATTATGAATTTTTTGTGTGTACATTAAAAAAATAGCAACAAATTTTCTGGTGCCGTTGCTAGGGAACGGTAGCTGTGCTAGTTTAGAACCAAGTCATTCGTGTATCCTTTTACCTTTTACCACCAACTTAACCAATAAATACAATGCATATCATATTTGGAATTCAACCCCCTACTAGCTTTGCTAATTTGTATGGTTCTTGGCTACATGGATTAAGTCATAAACTCAGAAACCAAATTTAACTAGGAGCTAGCTACCGCACTGTGTTAGGCGATATGGTTGAATAGGCACGATATGATATTCAACTATGCTAAATCTAACACTTCAATTATGTAGGTAATTTTTAGGGCAACATATTGGATTCGTCAATGGTCTATATGCTGCATAGAGAAGACCGACCATTGTTCAAGAAGGGGTGGCAACAGCCGGGAGACCATGATTTTGGCCATGTTTACAAAGTTTGGTTGGATATTCAGGAATGGGATTGTGTTTTTGTTTTGTTCATTGTATGGCTAAACTAGACGGGACGAACTATGTTTTTTCTGTTCTGAGTGTGCAAGCTTATGGCTTTGGTTTGTAAGACTAACTGCACTCTTCAACCTCTATATTCCTCCTCTAAAAGCGTCCTGGTCATCAAGATTCTCTCCTCTATACCACTTTCTCCCCCACACATCTATCCTCTATATTCATCCTCTATGTCAGTGGGACCCACACATCATACTCCACTTTTATTTTTCCCCCACCGGGCCTCTCTCTCCTCCCTTCCCTTCCCTGCTTCCACCCCAACCACACTCTCTCCCTCCGCCCTGAGCTCCGGTGGTTGGCGCAGGACCAGATCCGCCCTTTTCCCTGCTCCCTCTGCCCCGAGCTCCCTCCGGCCGCGGGCGTGGCCCCCTCTTGCTCACCCGTCGGCGCGGGGCACCGGAGGGAGGTGCCCTCGCAGCCTGCCGCGGCTAGATGCTCCCGACGCTTAGGTGCAGCGTCCTCCCCGCCCTCGCGACATTGGCGCCAGGCGGCGCTTTTTAGAGCCGGGGCTGCGCGCGTTGTGCTCCAGCCGGTGACCGGCCAAGCCATGGGGGCTGATGACGCGGTGCCGGTGGCCGTCGCCGAGCACAGCCAGGGAACACAGAACGGAGGGTAGCCGGGCTTGGACGGCTAGTGGCGGTTCGGCCACCAGCGCAGGTGACAACAGACGGCGCTCCGGTGGAGGTCGGCAGCAGTGCTCCCTGCACGCCGCGTCCTTTGTTCTCTCTCAGATGAACGCGAATGGGGAACAGAGTAACTCACGCGCGGCATTGAGCTCGCCTGATTCCAGTCACACGGCATCGAGCCCGCCTGATTCCTGTCCCCCACCGCCGCGCCGACGTCGGCCAAGGCGGCGCGCCCGCAGCCCGTGACGAGTCCCCCCTCCCCGGTGGATATGCTCCCCGACGGCAAGTCCTCACCAGCGCGACTTCCCCAGCTCCTTGGCGGGCGTGCGGCTCCTTGGCGGAGGCGGCTCGCGGTGGCGGCCCGACGAGCTCCCGCGACGGAGCTTCCTCTCCCTGTCGGGCTCTCTCTTTCCCATCCCTCCGAGCACAGGCGCGCGGGACCCGCATCGATGGCGGACGTCTTGGAAACCCGCTATTCCCAGCGGAATTGCGCTCGACCGGTTGGATAGCGGACCCTTCCAGTATGGCACTGCGGCAATTTTTTCCTGTAAACAACGATACAGGCACCGGTGCAGTCAGTCTAATCAGACTATATGTTGTGTGTACCACCTGCTGGTGGTACATGCTAGAACTTTGTTTCCTTGTTAAAGAATCTCTTACTTTTCCTTCTTTTTGTACGGACATGTCCAAAGGCAAGCAAAAGGAACAAGCCATCTTAGCGTGATCGACAAATTAAATGCAAAGCTAAAGACGAGCTATCCTTGTGGTCACACAGAGCCACTACAGCGGGCGTAGTCTTCAGCATGAAGGCTCCTTCTGTAGGTGGTCCAAGCAGCTTTGTAGCGGATCGCAAATGAAGCTAGATATGCCCGGTGCATGGCAGCCGCCAACTTGGATTATTCTCTCTCTAAGTCTCTAGTTTAGTTGCTCGCTCTCGCCAGTCAAGATTATTTGATGCCAGCTCGGACATTTATATGTTTTCCACGATACATATCAGATATGGCATTAATATGTCGTCATCCAACTCATGTGTATATCTTTAGGTTTATAGTGTATACTGCCCCACAAAGTGTATATAGACAAAATATATGATTATATTATATATACTAAATCATCTAGGGTGATATATGTACGCCAAGTATGCAAGTATATGTAGAGTATATGGCTATATTTATTTTATATACTAATGTAATAGTATTATAATAATATGTTAAAAAATATATACATGGAAAAGGATCAATGAAAAAAAAAGGTTGGACACTATTCTCTTATCAACTTTACATTCTCGCATTGTTCTCACAATTCTACTCGAATTACGTGGAGAGATAGGTATATAATATGGATTAGGTATAGATATAGATTATTGACAGGTCGTCAGATCAAGCCGCTGGCGTTTGGCATGTATTAACTAGTAGTCAATATTAGGATAGCAGAAAAAAATCATAATTGTGCACAAAAGCAAATGCGATTGAAACAGAGTTTAGAAATTCCAAAAAAGAAACAGAGTTTAGAAGAATGGAAGTGATATGGTAGAGATGATATGCATCATACAGAATTAGCTGAGAAACAAACATACAAGCTGAAGGGAGAAACTGAAGGGGCGCCGGTGTGTGGGGTGGGTTGAGTGCTAATGTAGTGCTATGGGGATCGGAACAAATCGAACAACTATACTAAGCAGGCCCCAATGGAAGAAGGTATATTGCTACTCCACATACACGCACATATATGGCACGCAAAGGCACCGTCTCCGGTAGTGCATACGGCAGCAAAATGTGCAGCTGTCGACGCCTCAGCCCAACGCACCCCACGATTGCCTATATATACGTCGGAATTATGGGAACGCTAGCTGAAGCACGGTCGAGTAGTACACACAGCAGGGCCTAGTGTGTACACCTAACTGCAGCCATGCCGCTTGTTCCGTCTTTATTTTTATTACTACTTCTGCACCTGTCCTGTTCTCCAACTGTCCAGCTAGCAGCTGCAGATGAACATAAGTACACACTCGTGGCAATGAGCTCGCTGAAACCCAAAGCTACGTGCTCCGGATACAGAGGTAGGAGCAAACGGTTACCGATCGATCATAAGCTTGCATTGCATTTATACTAGTAGTATTATATTATATGATTGCTTCTGCTGCTGCTGCTACTACTAGTAATAATATAAATAATGGATATTGACTCTCCCATCCATGCAGTGTCTCCACCCCAGAACATTACGTGGGTACCACTGAATCACCCCCATGGACCGTGCTCGCCATTGTCGGACGCTGCAACGCCGTCCTTGGCCGAGCTGCTCCACCATGACCAGCTCCGTGTCGACGGCATTCACATGAGGCTCTCTAACGACACTCCTGGTGATAGTAAGAAGACGCAGTCGGACCAAAATTATCAGACAGAGTCTTACGGCAATGTAGTTCATGCCCACGTTGGCGGAGCTGGACACCCCCCTCCTTTGAAGCACCAAGGTTCTTCCCAGCTTCGTCGCAATATTGATGCGTCAGCTGCCGCCGCCGGAAGCAGGTCATCCAGCCTTCCCGGAGTGCTCCAGACGTTCGTTTTGGACACAGCCAGCGACGTGCCGTGGGTGCAGTGCCTGCCCTGCCCCATCCCGCCGTGTCACCCCCAGGTGGACAGCTTCTACGACCCAAGCAGGTCGCCCTCCTCCGCGCCTTTCTCCTGCACCTCCCCGACCTGCACCGGGCTCGGCACCTACGCCAATGGCTGCGTCAACAACCAGTGCCAGTACCGCGTCGTCTACCCGGACGGCACGTCCACGTCCGGGAGCTACATCGCTGACCTGCTCACCTTCGACGCCAGCAACGCCGTTCCAAGCTTCAAGTTTGGGTGCAGCCATGCCGAGCAGGGCAGCTTCGACAGCCGGGCGGCGGGGATTCTGGCGCTCGGCGGCGGCCCCGAGTCGCTGCTGTCCCAGACCGCGTCCCGTTACGGTAAGGTCTTCGCGTACTGCATCCCGGCGTCGAGCAGCTACTCCGGGTTCTTCATCCTCGGCGTGCCCAGCCTTGCCTCCTCCAGGTACGTTGTCACGCCCATGGTGAGGTTCAGTCAGGCCACGTTTTACGGCGTGCGCCTCCGTGCCATCACTGTCGGTGGGCAGCCGCTCGGCGTGGGCCCCACGGTGTTCGCCGCCGGCTCCGTGCTGGACTCCCGCACCGACATTACGCGCCTGCCGCCGACGGCGTACCAGGCCCTGCGCGCCGCGTTCAGAAGCAGCATGAGCATGTACCGCTCGGCTCCGCCCAAGGGGATCCTCGACACTTGCTACGACTTCACCGGCGTCGTCAACATCAAGCTGCCCAAGATCACCTTGGTGTTCGACCGGAACGCCGTGGTGGTGCTGGACTCCTCGGGCATCCTCTTCCACGACTGTCTCGCCTTCGCCTCCAATGCCAACGATCGCATGCCGGGCATCCTCGGCAGCGTGCAGCAGCAGACCATTGAGGTCCTCTACAACGTCGATGGCGGCACCGTGGGCTTCCGCCAAGGCGCGTGCTAAGATATGATCGTGGAGATGACTGCAGGCTACAAGCAATCTACTACTACTATCTAGTGCCAATTTGCATGGCACCCCAGCATAAAATAAACTAATTACTAGTGTGTACTCGTTCTTGTGCGCCAGGTTTGGATGGCTGCTGTTTAGTCCTTGTGTGTGTGTGTGTGTGCACAAGCTGCTGGCTCATTGTGACACAAGACCTAGTTTGCTGTCATCATCCAAATTAATAATTGAACCCAATGCAAGGTTTGCATACTGCTGTTCAATCCGGCTCGTCATGAACCCAAAGGAAGGGGATCATGTTGTTGTGGGGATATTGTGATTGTGTTTTGACCAAAATACTGTTTTATATACATTTCCCTAGCTATACCGAAGAAACAACCATAAACGGGTATCCACTAAAAAAACACCCAATGTGGATGCCATTTCTTATGAAGGACGATGTACTATCTTGGAGCCGTGAAAGATAGTTTTTTTCTAAAATAGAATTGTATCAGATTATATATCATTTCACTCATGTACTTATTAGCTAGTGTGACAAGACGAGACATCTCTTTTGTTGTGAGTAAATTGAGTATGTTCATGTTAAAACCTGGGTGATAATCATTGGCATGCACATGAAAGACCAAACATCTCATTTCACTCATGGAATTCACTATTCAGGGCGCACCCAGCTATAATCAGCAGTAGTAGTGGTGGAAATGGAACGAGGTACCCTCTCCTAGACCTAGGTTACGTGTTATATGGGCAAACCACAAAAAACAAAACACCCAAAACCTCAACCACAACCACCTCACAAACCACAACCAAACCCCCCTGCCAAATAACCCTAACAAACCCCCCTCCCAAACCCCATCCAAAACCCCAAGCCCCAAAACCCAAAAAAACTCCTAAACCACAAACCCCCTACCAAACACACCCCTACAAAACCCCCTCCCATTCCCCAAATCCCAAAAACCAAAAATACAAAGGCCCAAAAACCCAAATTCCCAAAACCAAAATCTACCAAGTCCCAAAGCCCCAAAATCCCAAATAACCAAACCCCCCTACCAAACCACCCTACCCAACCCCCAACCCAAACCCCCTACCAAAACCCAAACCCCAAAACCGAAAAAACAACTCACAAACCACCTCCCAAACCCCAAACCCCAAATCCCAAAAACCACCAACCAAACCCCCCTCCCAAATCCCCTCCAAAAACCCAAATTCCCAAAACCAAAATCTACCAACTCCCAAAACCCAAAAAGCCCAAAATCCCAAAACCCTCTCTGAAACCACCCTACCAAACCCCCCACCCAAAGCCCCTCCCAAACCCCAAACCCCAAAACCCAAAAAACAAAGTGACAAAGGGTTCTGCGAGAATCAGATTACATGGGCATCGGACAATAGAGACATTTATTTTGCAACGGAGCGAGTATATATGCATGTAACCTATTAAAGCTGATGCCGATGGTGATGCCATAGACTGCCTTACAGCTGATGAAAGTTGCATGCATATAATCTTTACTGCCGGCTGTTAGCACATTGGTGTTTTCATGAAAATTATGAGAGTCGTGGTCATCCTGTACACGTGTCCTCCCTTTGGCAAGGCGGAGGGAAGAAGATGGATCAGATACCAATGCAAAGAGGGAAACAGAGAAAAGGAATCTTGTAAACAAAGACTGTCTCATGAAAATGATGGACTCGTGGTCCAGCACAACACGTTCTTCCTTCTGCAAATTAAAGCGAAGAAAAGAAAACGACTATTGATAAATGCTCCAGATGGAAGAGCAAAGAAATACATAGGTCTCATGAAGATGATGAGGGTTGTGGTCCTGTACATGCGTCCTTGCTTTGGCAACGAGGAGGGGATCAGATACGAAAGAGAGAGAGAGAGAAATGGGATCTTGTAAACAAAGACTGTCTCATGAGAATTGGACTCGTGGTCCAGCACAACACGTTCCTTTGGCAAATTAAAGAAAAGAGGAAAAAAATGGAATAAGTACCAAATTAAGAGAAAGAGAGAAAAAGGAATTAGGGGCGAATCTACAGCTTCTTACCCAGGTCAGAAGACTCCGATGAGTTCCAGGAAATCACACTATCACACTGCTATTTCATAAGAAAAATGTGACATATAAGTGTGGTTATTTATATACTGATACTCTCATGTCAAAATTCCTTACGAGCCAACATAGTTTTGGACTACTATTTGGTGTATTCCATCCACACTCAAGGTTAGAGCATCTACAGCTATGCTACCTAAAACACAGCCCCTACTTCCCTGTTTAGGGTGCTACCTATTTTCATAATACTCATATTTTATGGACGCTTTTCATAATACTCATATTTCACTGCTCAAATGAAATATAAGATGCTTTGGCCTTTTTAGATATATAGTTTTGCTGTACATTCTGATATATACACTATGTCTATATAATAAGAAAATGTATCTAGAAAAGCCAAAATGTCATATGGTTTAGAACAAAGTAAGTACGTAACGTAATATGCAATAAAAAGATGAGAACTGACATTGCTTCGCCTGTAAGTCATGTTCCCGTGTACATCCACATATTTAGATAGCTAGAGTAGGATGGCTTTGATAGAAGGGACAAGAAAATAAAAGAAAAGAGCTCCCTTTGTCTAAAGATATACAACTATGGATTATGTGCTGGTTAAAGTGACTTTTGACCTAGACTTCAGTGAATGATATCCACATTTGTGCCTCTAAGCTAATTTATTATAAAAATATTTTTATAATTAATCTAATGGTATTTATTTGTTACCATAAATATTGATATTTTTTTAAATCTACAGCTAGTCAGATTTAAGATATTAAAATATCACTCTGTGTTAGAATTGTATTCTTTCTTAGAAAGAGGGAGTACAGACAGAAAAATGGTCCCAGCAGTATGCATTTAAGATATTCTTTCTTAAAAGCTAATGTCGATGTTGATGCCTAAACTGACAGCTGACAAAAGTTGCATGGATACGATCTTTAGTGCAGGCTGTCAGCAGGTTGGTGTTAAAGCTTACTCTTATAATTTGGTCTCATGAAACTGATGATCCTGAGAAGAAAATGGATCCGATACCAAAGAGAGAGACAGAGAAAAGGGATCTTGTAAACAAAGACGTACTGCTGATGATTCGTGGAAATGAGACTCCTGGTCCAGCGCAGCACGTGCTTGCAAATTAAAGAGAATAAAAGAACATGGAATAAGTATCTAAGGTAAAGACACAAAGAAAAGGAATACAGTACATTGTATATAAACAAGACTGTTGATGATCCAGAACGAAGCACATGGCTAACAATCCTATACATCTTTTCCAAAGGAAACTAGCTTCTAAAAGGAGGCCAATGCCACAAACGAGATTCCATTTTGCATTTGTAGTACGGGGGTATATATATATATATATATATATATATATATATATATATATATATATATATATATATATATATATATATATATATATATATATATATATATGCGCTCCCTGCATTATGTATCTCTCTAACCTTCTAAAGCTGATGTCAAGGTTGATGCCGTAAACTGCCTTACAGCTGACAAAAGTTGCATCGATATGATCTTTAATTAGTGCAGACTACCACAGATTGGTGTTAAAGCATAGGCCTCTAAAAATGGTGAGATTCGTGGTCCTGTAGTACACTCCCTTTGGCAAAGAGGAAGGAAGAAAATGGAATCAGGTACCAAAGAGAGAGCCAGAGGAAAAGGATCTTGTAAACAACGATGGCTTCGGTCGCAGTACTGGACAATATATGATCAAGTGCAAAGATGGCAGTGCTCCCTGAATGGAACTAATAACACTCGAGACCTTGTAGAACTATACTGGTACGACGCTGCTTGCACTGCATGCAACGATGATCAGCAACGAGAAGTGCCTAGACAGTATTAGCGACATCAACAGCTACGTCGGTAACCTCACATCATCCTACACCGACAAGAGCAATGAGCCCAACATGGTTGCAGCCTCCGTGATCATGTTCGCCCTCGCCGGGCTCTTCTTCAACCTCAACCTCTTCAGCGGCATCACTGACACCAGCGCCATCCTCGACCCCAAAGTTCGGCTCTTCCTCTCCTCGGCGCTCTCCCTCTTCCTCCCCGTCATGTCCTACCTCTTCTCCGAAGCCAAGAACAACCATAATGCTGCCGACCAGTACTACACTAACAAGGGGGGCTCTGCCTATGTCGCCGACCTCTCTCTGAGGGCCGGCATCATCTTGGCATGGATGCTCCTGGTGGAGCTCCTGCGCAAGAAGGTGGACGAGATCCGCATGCGCGGATACTCCGGCACCATCCAGCGCGCCGGCCGCGTCGTCTGGCTGGGAAGCCTCGTCTTCTTCAACATCAAGAGCACCGGCCGGAAGGTTGTGTTCGCCATCCTCTGGATCCTCTGCGCCACCCGCGTGCTACAGAGGATCGCCTTCACCGAGTTCGGGAAGCGGTCCTATGCCCATGGCAAGAACGCCCGCCTCATCAGCTCGTACATGGCCCAGATGCTGGAGCAGCAGCAGGAGGAGCCTCGAGCTACTGTCGGCGTTGCTGGAGATGAGGTGTTGAAGGAGTGCAACTACATTGTCATGGGAGAAGAGATGCTGGTGGACATCGAGCCCACTGCAGATGGCTACAAGCTGGACAAGAAGGCCAGCTCCCGAGGCTATGACGACGGCGGCGGCGTTGTCCGGTTGATCAGAGAAAACGATGGCATCGTCACCGTCGGCAAAGTCTGGGAGCTGGATGACAAGGACAAGTTTTTCACCTCCCTAGAGCAGATCCAACGCCTGAAGAGGATCTGCCTCTCGTTCGCTCTCTTCAAGCTGCTGCGCCGAAGGTTTGAGCACCTGCCGACGCTGAGCAAACAAGAAGAGGACGACTCCCGGGACCTCCTCCTGAAAGGCCTCTACGACACCAACGGCGAAACCGCAAGCAGCTCAGCCGAAGCAATGTTCCAGGTCATGAACGACGAGGTCAACTTCCTTAGCGAGTACTACCACTCTGTTGTCCCTGTCGTCCTTGCAAGCCCCTTCTTCCTCTTCCTCAACTACATTATCCTCAACATAGTCATCGCCGTCCTGTGCGTCATGACCGTCATTATCTGCGCCAATGGTGACGTCCGCTACGCGTTCCAGAGCATAATCACAGATAACTACACCTTGAAATCTGGGGTTTTCAAGATAGTTATCTGCCTTCTGCATAGAGTCAACAAACCTGAAGCCTTCTTCTCCATCGTAGACCTCTCCATCACCGTCCTTCTGTTCATCATCTACTTCTACGAGGAGATATGGGAGTTCTTCGTCTTCCTCCTCTCCAACTGGTTCATGGTGTCCATGCTCTACAACTACACCTCCAAACCACGCTGGCTGAGGAACACCACCTTCCGGGGCACCATGTTCTGGGTGGGCTTCAGCATCATCATGTGGCTGCGGAGCAAGATGAGTCACCCCAGCCGCCTTGAAATCAAGCAGTTCTCCGTCCTGAATGTCCGCTGGCCGCTCAAGCTGCCACTGTTCGCCGCGTTCACTGGCTTAGCAGTGCAAAAGAGGCTAGTGCCCAACAGTGTGAAGAAATCCATCATGGACTACCTAGTGGAAGATGGACGTGAAATCCATCTTGACCGTGGCAGGTCCGCACTGCGCAAGAACTTCCTATCTGACAAGTTGTCGTGGGCATGCCAGAGCGACAGCGTCGCCGAGGTCATCCTCACGTGGCACATCGCCACCAGCATCATGGAGGTGGAGCGCCGACCGCAGAGCATAGCAGCAGAAGAAACAACCTTCAGCAGGGTGGCCATTACGCTGTCCAAATACTGTGCCTACCTGGTAGCCTTCCACCCGGAACTACTGCCGGAGAATCCGGAGAAGGTGGAGCTCGTTTTCGAGGAGATGAAGAAGGAGCTCAAGGCCATGATCGGCTGTCGGGAGTACTACTTCTCGACGCAACGGGCGCGGATCCAGAAGCTCATTGATGGCCCGACGACGCTGACCCCCAGTGATGAATGCAGCAAAGTTGTGCGTGACGGCGTGAAGCTAGGCAAACTTCTGATGACAGACGCAGCTGACAACAAGTGGAAGGTGTTGGCGGATGTGTGGACGGAGCTCATCATCTACCTGGCGCCATCGAGCGACGAGGAGCGCGTGATCGGCCATGAGGGCGCCCTGGTGCAAGGAAGCGAGTTTATCACCGTGCTCTGGGCGCTCACCACCCACATCGGCGTGTCCAGGCCACCGACCGAAAAACCACCGGCAACAACTTACCACGTTGATCTCGAAGGATGAGGAGAAGACACAGAGGCCTGTGGTGTTGGCACATGCCATTTTCCATCTGCGTGCTTTGCCTTTAATTTCCAGCTTGCTTGGTGCTAGTGTTGTTCTGCCTTGCGACAGTGTGTGTTTTGGGTTTGGCGTGCTAGCTTTCCTTCCATGCATATGAAGAAAGCTTATTCCATCACCTCCTTTCGATCAGGGGGATGTGAGTTTGTATTGGCTGTGCATTATGTATTATGAGTATCACACACTACACAGTATTAATGTGTGTGATTGCTTAATAATTATCCAATTCAAAAGGTGCTTCTGCTTTCACTTCTGTACTTTACTTATGCTTTCATTTCATTACTAGATAAATTACCACTACAACATAAACACATATCAATGTAGCCTATATATCATTGCAATTGCGGTGATTAGGAATCACTACCAGTGTTACAACATATAAACACATATCAATTGAATTGACTCGCGTCTTCTTCCCCAATCGTGACTCTACGGTCGAGCACCTCCTCGGTGCTGGGAGCGCATGGTGCCGAGGTGCACCGGCTCTTCACATGGCACATCGCCACCAGCAGCATGGAGGTGGATCGCTGCCCGCAGACGATGAGCAGCACCACGGAAGGAACAACCTTCAGCAGAGTGGCCATTGCGTTGTCCAGCTCGAAGCTCATTGACGGCTTGTCCAGCTCGAAGCTCATTGACGGCCCGACGCTGACCCCCGGTGATGATTGCAGCAAACTTGTGCGTGACGGCGTAAAGCTAGGGAAGTTTCTGATGACAGACGAAGTAGCTGCTAATAAACGGTGGAATGTGTTGGCGGATGTGTGGATGGAGCTCGTCATCTACCTAGCGCCATCAAGCGAGGAGGAGCGTGTGATGGGGCATGCTGAGGGAGCCCTGGTGCAAGGAAGCGAGTTCAGCACCGTGCTCTGGGCGCTCACCACCCACACATCACGTGTACAGGCCACCATGTTCATTTGCAAGGATGAGGAGCGATCGAGACTATTGACACATCCGCCATCGCTTCGTCTTGTAATTGTACTATGTCATGGCACTACCAGAAACAAAAATATCCCTGTGTCCCCTTCATTTTTTTTACCCTTCATTTTTTTTCTGAACGGCACCTACAACACACACGCGAAAATTGCTTCTTCCGCCCGGTCCCGAACTTTTCATCTATTCTAGTTTTATCTGCCTCACGTCCGCCGTCTCTCCCTCACTTATCCCTCATCACCGCTCACGCGCGCACACTCTCTCTCCCCCTAGCCTTATCCTTTCCCCAACCTTATCTCCTCTCTCCCATGGCAGTATGGCACCCAGTGGCTTCGTCAGCGCCGGCGCAGCAAGCTCCCTCGACGTAGGGGCGCAAGGCCTCCGGGGCCTCACCCTGCTCCTACTCGCCACGCTCGCCGTCTCCCATGGCTGTGCCGTATTCGCGCTCGGGTGTAGGCGCCATGGATGCCCCCCGCACAACTCTGCTGCCGGGCCCCCATGGACTTGCCGTTTGGCTCGTGTTGTTTTGCTGCCGGCTTGTCAACGACACAGCCATGCCCGAGCTGCAACCTCTGCTGCACCATTCATCGCTGGTCCAGCCGCCATCTTCATGTCCGCCGGCCAAGAAGCACCCGGATTAGTTCCCTTCACTGTGCTGGCTCTGCCGCATTTTCCGCATGTGACAGCCATCTTGTGAAGAGGTGAGTAGCAGAAGCTAATAAGCATAGTTTAGAATCTTTTTATTACTTGCATATTTTGACAACTCACTGCATAGATCTGGAACCATCTTCACCGGATCTGCCCATCTCCAACCTCGTTGGGTCAACACAGCCTTCAAGATTGTCATCTTACAGTGTCAATCCTTGTATGTCTTCTAATCCAGTTGCTTTGCAGCACGGACCGGAGGCTTGCCCCTCCGGCCCTCCCTAGGATTTGTGTAGATAGTGATTAATTATGTGCAACTCATGCGGTTAAGGTTTTTTCTAAGCGATTTGGTTATTTGCAGTTGAGTGGAGACTGGAGAAACCATTATTTGTTACCCTAGATTTTTTTCTCGTCCTAGTTACTTTCAAGCTGCAGGTATGTGATAGATTTCATAAGTGGACTAGACTGTAGTTTCTGAACGAGGCCTGGACGCTCAATGTTTAATGCTTCTGTCTTTTCTTTCAATTAAGTATGTCTTGTTTTTCGATAGTGTTGTTTGGGCTGTGTAATCTGTTCTGAAACTGCAGATTGTGCAGTGTTGTATGGGCAACTGCGAATGACCTTAGTTTGGTTCCTCTATGACATTCTGCATATATATAATTTATATGACATTCATTTGTAGATTAGTTCCCTTAACAAGCTAATGTTGCTTTAACAAGCTAATGTTCAGTTCTTTGTCTCTTGCAAGGACAGAAGACACCAGAAAATGGTCCATGCCATTCGTGTTAAGCAGACACCAGTACACATGGATGTCACTAATGATATGTGCTTTTCACTTTGTGTAATGAAATATAAAGGGCATTGGTGTGTATGTGTTGGAAATTCAATGAGAAATAATGGCTGCATGGATTGTACAGATCTTTAAGATTCAACTTAGCTATATGTGCAAATGTGTATATTTGAGTGATTCAATTTGTTATGTCGACTAAATGAGGAAATTTGTGTGCTGTATTTTTTTTTTAATTTCCTAGTTGGCTTTTCCCTGTGTGGCAACCGACAGGAAAATGATTTAACCTGTCGGTTCTTGACGCTTCTCAAAACCTGATGCCACCGAAATTTTCTGGGAGTGAACTGTCAGAGAATAACCGTCAGAAAAATATATTCTGTCGGGAAACTGTCGGGAAAATTAAATTTCTCTGTGAAGCTATCCCTGACGGTATATTTCAATAGTGCGTAGGGATTAGAAAATAAAAAAAATAGAGGTATGTAACCAACTATATATTTATAGGATGCCGCTATTCCATACCCTAGGCAGGGTATGGAATAACATACCCGAGCCAGCCAATGCGCGCCGTCCCTCGGCCGCCCTCGTGCTGCCCGCTGGCGGTTTTTCTTCGAGCCGTTCCGACGCGGCGCACTCGCCCGCACAGGAGGCTGGTTCTTTTTCGTGACCTGTACGTGGACCGTGGAGGCAGTGTTTGTTTTTTTTCTCTCTCTCTGTCCCACGTGCACACGTCTCCGCCAAGCAGTTCGATCCTGTCTCCGACAAGCATCGTTCCTAAATCCTAATCGCTGGAGGAAAACGATCGCTATGTCTTGGAAATGCTATCTCTGTCTGTCTCCGTCTCCGAACATTGTATTTAAAAAATGCATTGGCAAAAGAATTCGCGAGAGAATGGGTCACGGATAGGCAGAACACCATCGAATACAACTGACTGACTTTACTAGCAGCATATTTGTTCACCAAGTTAATTTGTGTAACAGGGTAACATGTATATATGTACAATGAAAGGAGGCACTGGGACACTAATCTAGCTAGCACACACTATACTTCAGATAAATATTTAAATGGAAGGGGAACCCTTCAATACTAAACTAGAGAAGCTTGTCGGTTAAGTATTCCACCATGTTAGCTGTGTGAAAAGTAAGGTAATGCAGCATCTCATCCCTCATCCTAGCTGATCGTGCCTGCAAGAAAGCATAACTATAATACTTTAACAAGAAAATTGGGGTATTGCAGAAATGGGATGTAGTTTAAGAAAATAGTATACTGTGCTTACCAGATCTATATTAGTCTTTTAGGCAGGCATGGCCTTCACCATCACAATATTCCAGAATTTTCATTGCAAAGAAGACAGTCATTAAGAGACTTCTGGATAGATTACCCGCACGTCCGAATGCACCGACATGCTGAGAATGATATCAGTCATCCTAATTTGCTCCAATGCACCTGCTCGATGCCTCACCTCTGATGATTGTATTAGATGATCTCCATGCAGCAATAAACTCATCAACAATCACACCGCACTGAGCAGCCAGCTGAAACTGACCTCTCACAATGTTTCATTGAGCTGTCACAATGGTCCTCTTTCTTCTACGAGACGGTGGCATCAAACTGGGCAAACAAATCACTCATTACATGGAAAGGCCATCGAGCAAGACAGGCCAGCGGCTGAGATAACAAATCTTGCATGCGTGGATGTCGAACGGCAGCGTGCCTGGATGCACTTCATGTCCATTAACAAGTAAGCAGGACCATTTGTCATAACCAATTTAAAAAGTCACAGATATCAAAATGGTTTATAAATCAGTAGGACACATAGTGGCACCTAGCTACATTAAACTAAAAATAAAGCATATATGGATTTCCACATGAATCTTACAGCTGAAATTGAAGTAAAAGAATTAGTCTACTTTATTTTATCCATTCTTTACTTTGCACTTCAACAAACCTGTTAAAACACACAAAACACCAAATCAAAATAAACTAAGATGGACAAAGCTGCTTGTGATAGGATACGCTCATAGAAAATTAAATACAAATCTTTACTATCTGCACTAGCCCATTATTATGTGTTAACTAGTGAAGAAATTCTCCTTTCTAACATTTTTCATACTGACAAAAAGAATATAAAACTAGTGACAGATTAAGTCGAATAAACAGGTTACACATTACATTGTCTACACATGATGGGATAGAATAGCAACATTGGTAAATCCCAATCCGTTCCAGTTGAATAGTTTCCCTAAAGAAAAATTAAGTAGTAGCTAAAACAACAGATTGCTAGTAACATGGCCATATGCTAAAAGAGTATATGGCTGCCCGTCCACGCAAGAATCAGTACCAGGATACAACACTCATGTCTAAGATCAGAACCCTCCCTGCATGCACTGATCAGATGGGAAGCTCATACGTCTCCAGCTTTCCCGCGTGCTCTTGAACACCACCCTGCTGAGAACCAATATAATCCTGCAAATTGACATTGTGTCAGTGTCTGGTGTGACACCCACAAGAACTGGGAATAAATTGTTGGTGTGTATATATATCAACAAGAATATGTGCAAACATTGTGTTACTGTGGCTTAGCAGCAGCAGTTAGAATACTTGTAATAAATCATAGTTCTAAATCTTTTGCTACAACGTTCCAGCAGCAGCAACAGTTAACTATGAGTGAATACTGAATAGCTCATAAATTGCACAGCCAACTGAAACAATCACAATCCATGAGATATTGTATCATTCGTAAGCTCATACACTGAGTTTTGATCACCCAGATAGGTATGTGAAGCGTCCCCTCATAAGAGAAGACTTAAATGTGATACAAACATCAATCCCAGGAGGCTGATGACACATTTATTAGATGGTACATCACCATACAACTCTATACGGTAATAGGCAGTGAAGCGCCACTATCGCGAGGATAACCACTAACACCCACACCACAATATTAACTACGTAGAGGGGGTCATCAGAGTCTTGCGCCATACGGAACTCCTGCGGGTGACCCTATCCATAGGCAAGGTTGGGTGCAGGACGGAACCTCTACTCGACGTCTTCAGGAACGAAGTCTAGATCCTCCTCTGTAAAAATTAAGAATGGGGTGAGTACAAACGTACTCAGCAAATCCAACCATACCCACGGAGGGGTATAAACAGAATATCATGCACAGGGTAAATCAAGGATAAGGCTAGGGTTTAATTTGCGGAAAGCTAATTTTTATGCAGGGGTTCATTTGAAAGAAAGGATTTTTCAAAGCAAGTTTTCTTGTACCGAGTAACACATAGGGTTGATCCACACAGGATCCAAGTTTTAAGTTGCTGCCGGACTCCTCGTCTGCCGTAGCACACGGCACAACTGCCGGACACTTTTCCAAAATAACCCACGCCAACCCATCCATTCCCAGAAGAAACACTAGTTATGTGACCACACCGTAACTCGCCCAGTACCGTGGGCACGGCTATTCGAATAGATTCTTAACTCTGCAGAGGTGTGCAACTTTACCCACAAGCGGGGTACCGCAACTCGATCACCTTAGTGTCGGAGCAGATCCCAACAAAGCCATTACCCACTTTAGCTAGACCTGACTTGCCACCACGGGATCAACCAAGGGGCCATAGACCTAACTCCGAGGTTTAACCAGGGCATAAGTCACACAGAGTTTATCTTTTCTCCTTAGTCACCCGTTGCTCTCAGCTCTCTTGATGGCTATCAGACTAACTAGTGGGGTTTATGCTAAGCCGTTGCCCATACAACGGTCGAGTGGTTTGCACGATAGTGGAGTTAGGTGAGATGACACATCAACTCGGTCCTTAATGGTGACAGGATGGATATCTCCCTTCCTTGCTCAACCACACAGGTTCGAGCACACCATTCGGCAAATCACACAGAAGTGCCATTCCATTCGAAAACTTATATCCAGAGACGGGTCAGTCTTGCTGAGTATTAGTATACTCAGCCTTGCTTGTGGCACTGTTTTTCAGGTACTAACTTTGAAGATCTGTTCGCGAGTCTTACTTGGCCGTGTACCATGCCTCCGGGCTGGTCTGTTGAGTGGGATGGTCCTTCAGCCGGTGCTGACCGCCCTCCCGCTGAGTGACGCTTTCGTACGGGCTTTATCGATGCATCACGTTACTTCGCTAGTTACCTTTTTATGCTTCCACTGAACA
This sequence comes from Panicum virgatum, assembly GCF_016808335.1. Classification (NCBI taxonomy): domain Eukaryota; kingdom Viridiplantae; phylum Streptophyta; class Magnoliopsida; order Poales; family Poaceae; genus Panicum; species Panicum virgatum. Next base: position 28,045,775 of record NC_053141.1, on the reverse strand, counting down.
ATGTGACTTGAATAATTTGAGTAGATGGAACTCTGTAGTACTTTACTATTCTGAACCTGGTTTGTAATAATTTTCCTTTCCGCTGCAATCACTCTGAGATGTATGAATTGTTCTATGTTGTAATCTCTGGGCTCACCTTCGTGTGAGTGTTGTCTGCTGATCCTGGAATAGCGTGGCTTTAATCGAGGCTTCACTCGAGGAACTACCGGTGCGTGCCGATTTGGGTCAGAGTTGCCTAGCAATGAAGATCAGTGCACCCGGGCCCAGTTAGTTTGGGTGGTTCCGCCACAAGGATAAGGGAGGAGGAGGGAAAAGAAGAAAAAGAAAAAGGAATAAAAATGGAAAAGGGAAAAAAGAAAAGAAAATGAGAGAGAGAGACCGCTCGGCGGAAGTTTCAGCGGCGACAGCGGCGTCGGTCGGGCACGCACGGCGGTCATGCGTGCGCGCGGAACGAGGGCCATAGAGAGATTTGTCGGGGTTTGGAAATCGGGTGTTTGGGACAGAGAAAAGATTTCGGGGATTAGGGTTTAGGGTTTTAGGAAGATTTTGAGCTCAACGATGAAAGATTTCGAAAATTATATTTAGCGCGTGTTTTAATTTTGGTGAATTTTTTTCGGGACATCACAAACCTACCTCACTTAAAATGAATCTCGTCCTCGAGATTCGGCTGGCTCCTAAACAGATGGGGAAATTCTTTCTTCAGAGCATCTTCACGTTCCCATGTAGCTTCTTCTACTCCGTGTCTGCTCCACTGAACTCTGCAAATCCGTACCTTGGAGTTTCTTGTCCTTCTAGTGACAGTGTCCAAAATCTTAACAGGTACTTCCTGGTACCGAAGGTCTGTCTGTAGATCTATCTCTTCTTCTGGCACATGCTCTTTCTCCGGTACTCTCAAACATCTCCTTAGTTGGGACACATGGATAACTGGCTCCTGGGTGTATATCCGACATTCCTCCTGGTAGCTCCGGTACTCTCAAACATCTCCTGGGTGTATATCCGACATTCCTCCTGGTAGCTCTAGACGGTATGCTACGGCTCTGACTTTCTTCAGAACTTGGTACAGCCCAATGTACCGAGGGGCCAGCTTTCCTTGTACTTGAAATCTTCGAGTCCCCCGAATAGGTGAAACTTTAAGGTAGACGAACTCTCCCAGGTTGAAGCTTACTTCTCGTCTCTTCTTGTCTGCGTAGCTCTTCTGTCGGGACTGGGCGGCCTTCAGTTTTTCTCTAATCTCGGCCACTCTTTCTTCTGCTTCCTTTATGAGTGCGGGGCCGACTAGGGCACGCTCTCCAACTTCTGACCTCATCAGGGGAGTTCTGCATTTTCTCCCATAAAGAGCTTCAAATACTGACATGCCCAAGCTTGCTTGATAACCATTGTTGTATGAAAATTCTGCATAGGGTAAACTCTGCTCCCAATCCTTACCATAGGTAAGGACACATGCTCTCAACATATCCTCCATAATCTGATTCACCCTTTCTGTTTGGCCGTCCGTTTGTGGGTGATAGGTGGAGCTGAAATCCAATTTGGTGCCCATAGCTTTATGCAAACTTTTCCAAAACCTAGAGGTGAATTGGGTCCCTCAATCTGAAACGATTCTGCTAGGCACACCATGCAACTTCACTATATTCTCCACATAGTGCTTGGCTAGTTTTTCTCCACCGTAATTGGTCCGTACGGGTATGAAATGAGCCGCTTTAGTGGGTCGGTCCACTATTAACCATATGGAGTCATGTCCTTTCTGTGTCCTGGGCAAACCCACTACAAAGTCCATTCCTATCTCGTCCCATTTCCAAATCGGGATGGGTAGGGGTTGCAACAATCCTGCTGGCTTTTGATGTTCGGCCTTGATCCTTTGGCAAGTATCACAATGGGCGACAAACCGTGCAATATCCACCTTCATACCTTTCCACCAATACTTTTGTTTTAAATCCATATACATCTTGGTGGATCCTGGGTGGATGGAGTAGGCCGAGTTATGAGCTTCATCCATAATTATTTTTCGGAAGTCTCCTTCCTGGGGCACACAGATTCTATTTTTATACCATAAAGTTCCTTTATTATCCACTCTAAAGTCCGGTGCCTTATTTTCTCCAGTCTGCGTTCGGATTTCCATCAAGTCCTTGTCCGAACTTTGGGCTTCTTTGATTTTATCCTCCAGAGTAGATTGAATGCTCATCTTGCGAATGGAACCTCGGGGGACAATGTGCACATTCAATCGTGCCATTTCTTCCTGTAGATGTGCATCCTTGAGTCCATAAGATTTCCGGCTTAAGGCATCGGCTACCACATTAGCTTTGCTAGGGTGGTAATGAATTTCCACATTATAATCCTTAACCAGTTCTAACCACCTTCTTTGCCTTAAGTTTAAATCTGGCTGAGTGAAAATATACTTCAAACTCTTATGGTCAGTATAGATCTCGCACTTATTTCCGATTAGATAATGCCTCCAAATCTTGAGGGCATGCACTACGGCTGCAAACTCCAGATCATGTGTTGGGTAATTCTTCTCATGCGGCCTGAGTTGGCGGGAAGCATATGTAACCACTTTCACGTCTTGCATGAGGACACATCCTAATCCTTGTCGGGATGCATCACTATAAATAACAAAATCCCGATGAATATCCGGTAAGGTCAGCACTGGGGCGGTTGTCAACTTACTCTTTAATTCTTGAAAACTTCTTTCACATGACTCTGTCCAGGTGAATTTCTTATCCTTCTTGAGCAGCTCCGTCATGGGCTGGGCTATCTTGGAAAATCCTTTGATGAATCTCCGATAATACCCAGCTAATCCAAGAAAGCTTCTGATTTCACTAACATTGGTCGGTTGCTGCCAGTTGGAGACTGCCGCGCGTCGAGGCGGAGCAACCCAGACCACTGGAGGCTGCAGGCGCTCCGTATTCCTTTCTGTCCTGCTTCAGTTCCTCAGATAAGTTTACTCTGCCCTAATGAAGCGTGCTGGACGTGAAGGCGACGGCTTCAACCATCCACTGCTCATCCACTACAATCTGCATCTCCCCATCACAGAATCAATTTTCTAATTCATTCATTCATGATAGCTGCTGAGAGGCAAGTAGGTGCCCTGGCCAACCAACAATGCAGGAACCAACCATGATCCGAGAAATGGTCACTTGAACAATCCAATCAACTATTCAGCAACTTAACCAATTTTCCCAAAATCAGCACATCAGAATGTGAAGATCAGCATCACAAAATCTCAAACACTACCCATTCTACTGCAATTTCAGCACTGCAGACTAATTTTACTACACGACGGCGGCAGGGCAGGACGGGCTCGGAGAGGAGGGAGGAGCCACCGTCGATGGCACACACCTGCAAGTCCACATGCCGGCGTCTCCTCCTCTCTGGTCGCGGCAGCAAGGCCTGGCGGCCTCCCAACACCGGCTGTGCTTGCACCTCGCCGCATCAGGGCCAGCGCAGCCACCTCGATGCACTCGGCGGCCTCCCGCAGCGGGCCGCCTCTCCCAACGCCGGTGGCACGCCTCCACCTGCAAGAGGGCGTACCTCCGCGGGCGGTGGCAAGGCCGGCACGCCTTCACGCGCATCCGTGGTCGGCGGCAGGGCCGGCGCGCCCGTCTCCCACACGCGCGGTGACGGGCCACCTCCCACGGTCCCACGCCGACCGCCTCCAGCGGTCCGGGCTGCTCCGCCTCGACGCGCGGCAGGCCGCCCTCTACTCACGGCGGCGGCGCGCCTCGGCTCGCAGTGGCTTCCTGGCCGGACGCAGGCGGACGAGCCAGGTGCAGGGGGAACGGAAGCGGCGTAGTTGAAAACGGGAGGAGGCCCTGTCGCGACGGGTTGAAAACGGAGGCGCGGGTGAAAATGGAGGCCTACGGGTGGGCCGGCACAGCTGGACCATCCGATTCGTTTTCAATGCTTCAGATCGCTCAAATGTTTCATGGTGACATGCTATGGCAATGTTACTGAATCTGAGTCCGGGTGGGGGGCGGGGTTGTTGTGGTGTGGGGGGTGGGGGGGGCGATGCGGACCGGGGCGAACCGGTGGGTGCGAAACCGGAGCGGCAAAGCGCAGGCTAGGCTCGGGTGGTGCGGCGGATCGGGTGCGGAAGGTGAGGTCGGGTATGGAATAGTTTATTCCATACCCAGGGTATCCAATAGAGATATTATATATGCATTATGTATCTGTCTAACCTTCTAAAGCTGATGTCAAGGTTGATGCCGTAAACTGCCTTACAGCTGACAAAAGTTGCATCGATATGATCTTTAATTAGTGCAGACTACCACAGATTGGTGTTAAAGCATAGGCCTCTAAAAATGGTGAGAGTCGTGGTCCTGTAGTACACTCCCTTTGGCAAAGAGGAAGGAAGAAAATGGAATCAGGTACCAAAGAGAGAGCCAGAGGAAAAGGATCTTGTAAACAAAGACTGTGTCTCATGAAAATTGGTCTCGTACGTGGTCACACACACAGCACGTTCTTCCTTTTTGGAAAATTAAAGAGAAGAAAAGAAAATGGAATAAGTACCAAAGGTAGAGACAGGGGAAGGAAAACAGCATATGTATATAAACAAAGACTGTTGATGATCCAGATCATTCCAGAAGAGCACATGGCCAGTGCTCCCTTGTCCCTTGTGAGATCTGCTCTAGTAGCTCGGACCTTCTGAAATCTTTGTTGTCAACTTGGGCTGGTTATTGGGGTGCCCAAGTTAGAGTGTTCACGTGGACCGCTGCATGGCTGGACCAATTTGGTTTGGCTGACCAAGGAGTAAGCCTCATGGTCAGGCTGATTAGTTGCTGTGGCCGGATCTTCACAAAACGCTCGTGGCCTGCAGGATGCATTTTGTTTTGGCCCATGGCACATTACGCTAATAGATTGAGGATATCTTCCATTGTATACACATTATGCTATCCCAGGGCTAATCACCAAAGTTTGAGCACATGACCATTTAATTTTTAGTTGAACTCATTTCTAAATTCTTTGTGTTTATGATAATAGATTGCTATATAATGTTACAATTCTTAGAAATTATGGATAGATAAAGTATATAGAGAGAGGCATGGAGGTGCAACCCAGACTAGTGTGCACGTCAAAGCCATGTTGGAGCCTCAGTCCATATCAATTTTGAGTCAAAGTTCTACGTATGCATGGAAACTTAAGGAGATAAGCTTTTCAATTACACCGGTGTCCTATCAAAATTCCTTATCAGTCAAAATTAATTGCCAAAACAATTGGGCATGCAAAATCAATCAAGGTGTCACATCACCGCCTTTTGGCCTGTTGGGCTATGTATCATTTCGACTTTCGAAGTTCATTAGGTATACGCCTGGGCTTTCTTCGTGGCCCCTAACACTTTATATTCTGGAGTCATCAACCAAATAAAGCATTGGAATTTCTTAGATTACTCTATCATTGAACAACCGTTGTTTATCAATTTGTGGAACCTCAACTTGTGAGCTAATCTATATCAGCCATATTTCATATTGTGTTCTTTTTGTTCTTCTTGTTCTTTAATTCATAGGCAAAGATTAGCCAGAGGAGACATGATGTTACACGGATTGTAGGTTCTTTGTGATTGGAAGCTGGATCATGTATTTGTCAAGTCTCCACCAAATTGAGAGTCATCTTCATGTAATATAAGATTCGACATCTTTGTTTCCCTCACTTGCATACTCCTAGAAACCCTTAGCCAATCAAATTTGGATAGGACATGTAGTGACCATCACCGGATTTCAGGGCTTTGCCGAGTATCAAATTAAAACACTCGACAAAGGGCACTCGGCAAAGTCCTCTTTGCTGAGTGTTTTTTTCGAGCACTCGGCAAAGGATTTGCTGAGTGCCAAAAAATACTCGGCAAAGAAAAACACTCGGCAAAGTTAAAAATAAAAAACCCAAAAAATTGAAAAAAAAATCGGGGAAGGCCACCACCAGCTAGCTCTCGCCTACCCCACCCATGGTCTTTTTTACACACTTCGCGCAGACGGGATTCAAACCCACGACCTCTCACTCGCATGTCTCCTGCTCTAACCACTGCACTATTCTCTCACTTGTGTTTAGGTTCCGTATTAGTTCCTCATATATTATACTAAACCTAGAGTAAATTGCTTGTTTGAGGTCCTAAACAATTTCAAATCAAAAAGATGTCAACTAAAAAGTTTCATAATTTTTCGCGATCTACAATTTTCATTTAGGGAGATTCTCCATCCGATGTTGTTTACAAAATTTAAATTTTAAATATTTCAAATTCAAACATATTTTTCGCAAGTTTTCGCATGGCAAGATGATTTCAAATAAAAAAGTTGTCAACTAAAAAGTTTTATAACTTTTTGAGATCTACAAAATATATTTTGGTCATTTCTCTATTAGTGGTCTTTTGAAAAAGTCAACATTACTATAACTTTGTCAATGAATTTGTGCATCCAACATTTGTTCGCATCCAACATTTGTTCGCAAATCTTATATATCTCTCTTCTACTTTCATGAAACTATATGAGAGATATGAGGGAGATGTAAATTTTGTGAACAACATTACTATAACTTTGTCAATGAAGAAATGACTGAAATAAAAATTGTGGATCTTGAGAAGTTATACAACTTTGTAGTTCAAAACTTTTTTTATTTGAATTTGTTTAGGGCCTCAAAAACTGATAAGAAAAACTGTTTTACCGAGTGCTAGATTTCTGCCACATGGCAAAATGGTTTTTGCCGAGTGCCAAAAAAGAAGCACTCGGCCAAGAAGCCTTTGCCGAGTGTTTTTTTCCGGCACTCGGCAGAGATGTATTTTGCCGTGTGCCAGAAATCTGGCAGTCGGCAAAATTCTTCTTTGCCGAGTGCTGTGTGTTTTCGATTTGGCACTCGGCAAAAACCGTCTTTGCCGAGTGCCCGATAAAAAAATACTCGGGAAAGCCAAGATGGGATTTCTGGTAGTGCATGCACACGTGGGTCTATCAATTATTTCTCTCGTGATGTGCATGGTATAAGTATGTGATCCCTCGCCAATGAAATTTAGGCTATTGTTCTCATTTGTTTTCATCTTTTTAAAATTGGACAGCTTTTGTATGTAAGGTCAACATTTTGAATTATGTTAGCGCAACTGATGGTATCTATAAAAGTAAATGTCCCCTCAGAAAAAAAAAATAAAAGTAATCCCATGATTCATATGTTTTGGAATCATCGTTATGTACCGATATTTTTTATGTTGTATGTGTAGTTACAACTTAGGTATTAAGTGTGTTGATAGTTGTTCAACTACACATAAGTTCATGACTTGTTGAATATTTTGATAGATAATCTATATACAGCTTATATCCATCTATATGCATACTAACTATTTATGGTTATAACATCAATATTGATTATTGATCGCACTGACAACTAATTAATTGGTAGTAGGAATACAGGTTTGGGGTCACAGATCCAAAAAGTCATGCATGTCGATTAGAGCTATGGGGTTTCACCACTATAGGAAGAGTTATGGGGTTTCACGTGGAACCGTGTCATGTTTAATTGCACTATATAAAGGAGATGAAGAGAGTATATTGAGTGTGTTTGTTTGCTACTTAATTATTTAACCATTGACAAACACCATATGATACTGCTATGCGTTAGCGTGGCAATCGACCACTTAGTATGGAAATTTTTGCTATCTATCGAGTGCCACAGATTGGTTTCGAGCCATCTATGACAATTTTTGACAGTCACAGATCCACTGGAAGTTAACTTAGCCCACTCTCTGGGCAGCCCTATAGCCTGTGAAGATATTTGCCATCATAGATTTGAATCGCCATGTGTTCGTCAATGTGGAAGCTCACATATCATCTCTGCCATGTAGGAATTAGCCTAGGTGTTTTGTGGCCCAATTAGGGTTTGCAGGAGCTTTAGGCCCATTTTACGCCCAACTGATTTTGTTGGGCTGATATGATTTTCTGGGCCTTTTAATGGACACGCAACCCAATTCAAATTGGGCTATTTATTTTTGAGCCCAACAAGAAATGACTGATACCAAAATAAAATATTTTTATCCTCAATTTGAGCCAAATTAATTACCAAAACATTATTAATTTAACACATGCTGTCATCATTCATAAAAAATAGTTCGAGATCAGCACATAAATATCCTGAGAACACGTTACAACCTTCACATCTCATAAAACATAACTAAAACATGTCCAAAAGCACAGGACAATATACCCCACAACCACCAATGCATTTTAGCCACTCCAGCATCAAAGTTCACATATGTTTGGGCCTAGCAACCAGACAGTATAGCAGCAGCAGATTTCTTTGCTTGAACAATGGTGAACGTGCATTGATTGTCAATGCAAAAATGAAAAAAAATAGCAATTCTGTGTAGACAATATAAGCAGTCAAGCACTATCTAAATCCAAGCAATTCGTAGATAAGTTCCCTATCTCACTTTTATTTAAATAAAAAACAACAAGAACAATATATTTAGAATTAGTGTTCTTAGATACTATGCTTGATCCAACATGACACCTCAACCTGTTTTAGATAGCACTGCATAAAAAATTGCTTTCTAGTCATGTGCGTAGGGAAAACATTCTTGTTCATGACAGACGAAACCAATGTGACAACAGCTAACCATGTTTCAAAAAGTTTTTCCTGAGTTTGAAGTGAACTACACCCTTCACTCATTATAAAATTATCACAAGAAGAGCTTGTGCCAGCTAGCCACTTATCCAGTTACCCAATCCCTAACATGGGGATTTGTTCCTTTCTTAGGAGATGGATAATGACAGCCTTTTTATTCCTATGACTTCAAGATATGCTATATAGTAGCTAACCATTTCAGTCCTGAAAAATTTTGATGAAAGAACTTGGAAGCATGGTAATGTAATGATTGGTACTACATTATTAAAAGATAAAAAAGTAGAATTAACAAATATTTTGAGATAGGAAATAATTTAAAATTGAAAAGTCACCAACATCAAAATTGTAGAACTTATCGAGATCTACAAATTTTGTTTTGGTCATTTCTCTATCCGGCTTTGTTCGAAAGATTCAAATTTGAAATTTAAAATATAAGAAGCTTGAATAAAATTCTAGGAACATAAATGATTTCAAACAAAAATGTCGTCAACTACAAAGTTGTAGACATCATCAAGACCTATAACTCTGGTTTTGGTGCTTTCTCCATATGATTTTGTTTGAACAATTGAAAATTTGAATTTCAAAATGTGAGAATTTCAAATAGAATTTTGAGATAAAAAGAATTCAAATGAAATTTTTGTCAATAACAAAGTGGTAGAACTCATTGATATCAACAACTTTTGTTTTAATCATTTCTCCATATAAATTTATTTGAACAAAGTGAGATTATATGTCCTTCACAAATAGGAACACCAGTCACAAAACTTTGTGTGAGATGTGTCTATTTATGAACAATGTGTAGTAATGCCTTATCAAAATCATTTGATTTTTTTTTATAAAATGATGGTACAACAAAATCACATTGCCATGCAAGTTTTTAGATTTTTCTAAGAAATTTTAGATATTATTACATTTATTCTAAGGTAATTGAATAAAAAATTACTAATTTTTTCAGAAAATTCTTCAAATTGATGCAATCACAAATTTTGTTCAAATTAACATAATAACATATATTGGGCCTTTATGCATTCCATAATAATATAAAAAAATAAAGTAGGACTATGCAACCTTTACAATACAACTATCTCTCACTTACATAACAAAGAGTGAGATGTGTCAATTTTGGCATGGCAAACAATTTTGCAAAAGTAAATGGTTTAAAATGAAAAAAATGTCAACCAAATAGTTGTAGATATCATCAAGATTTACTACTTCTTTTTTAGCCATTTCTTCATCGCAATTTGTTTGAACAAGTAGCAATTTGAATTTCAAAATTTGACAACTTCGAATAGAATTTTAGGTTAGTACATGATTACAAATGGAAAAGTTGTCAACAATAAAGTTGTAGATTCATTGGGATCAAAACTTTTTTTTAGTCATTTCTCCATCTGACTTTGGTTGAAAAATTTTAAATTTGAATTTAATGATACTTGGACATAGAATCTAATTTTTAGGATTCATAATTATTTCAAAAAAAAAGTCATCAACAACAAAGTAGTAGAACTCATCAAGATCTACAACTTTTATTTTGGTCAAAAAAATGTTTGGCTAAACCTTCATAATGTGCATTCTTCATTTACTTGATAATAGAAAAAAACAGTGGGCCAAAGATGAGAGTTGGTCTCGAATTATAATACTCCCAAAATCTAGTTTTTGAATTCAAAAAATGATGTCAGCAGTGTCAGTCCATGAATTTCATCATAGAATCTGTGCTCAAGGTTGGGATTCAAGAGAACCCATGTCTGATTCTGAAGACGGTACAAAATATTAGTCACAAAAAAATCTATCATGGATGATCAACACTTTTCTTGTAGTGTTAAATACTAGCTCAAGTGGTTGTTTCTTTGCCTCTGTGTCAGTTCATATATACTGTTGATGGTAATTCCATCATGGCTTCACATAGTCAAAACAGTCAACAAAGTGTCATCCTTGGAGGCAACTGAGAATAACATGAATGGTTTTGGTTTAACTAGCTTGGTTCCACATGTACATGCCCTCTATTTGAATGTAGGAACAGTATCGATGAAAAGCCAAGCTTGAATCCCAGCTTGACACATTGGCCTACCTCATGTGTGGCCAATTGACAATTCAAATACATCTAGTCATTGAAAATTGATTTCTAGAAACGGATTTAAAACCATTCATAAAAATCACTTCTTCTACAATCGGTATCGATCATAGTAGCAGTTTTTTAAACCGACCCTAGAGATCGTTTTTTACCTCTAGCAAAAATCATTTGTTGTACTAGTGACTTGTTTCATATCATAAGTCATAATTTGAAATTTTGAACCATGTTTTTTCAGAAGAGATCAGGATATCGTGAGCACAATAATACTTTACTATTGGGGAAAAAATTCATCCAAAACACCATGTGGATGTACCATGCGGCATCTGATTTACCATGCATACGGATAAAATAATTTTGTGATCCACGTATCAGCTGCATAGTCCGCACCACGTATTGCTAAGGATGGTCAGCAACGTATTTTTTTTTCCATTTACATTATTATTACAGGTGATGTGCATCTGGCCATCACGTAAAAGGTGGGCAAATTGCTACTAGCCGCGATTGCAAGCTTATGAATAGGTGTTTTTTAGGTCAAGGGAAGCAAAGGTGGATAAGAAGTGCAACGCTAAAATGGAGATATGTTCGCCATTTAAATTTCTTTATTGTGAATTTCATATATAAAGTTATTAATTATCATTTGTTATATCTATAAAATCCTTAATTTCATTTGGTCCTCCGCCATTGCGGGGAGCTGCCTTACAGCTGACAAAAGTTGCGGCGATAGATCTTTAGTGCAAGCTTTAATTTAAGCAGATGGAAAAAGCACCCCTAGTTTTGTTCGTGAACTTGTATTAGACGATGTAACTGTCTTCAATCAATAAAGCGTGTGTATGCTTTCAAAAAAAAAAGAGTACCAAAGATAAAAGTTAGGAGAAGAAAGCATAAAACAAAGACTAGGTCATCACACTACTAGAAAACGGGCCAAAAGTCCTGGCCAAAGGTTTATAGCCGGTACTAATGCCACGCATCAGTACTGGCTGCAACAGCAGCCGGTACCTTTGGCCAGGAGCGAGCCCAGGTAGGGCTTTTGGTACTGGGTTAAAGTACCACCCGGTACCAAAACTCCCGAATAGGCACCGGTTGGTGCCACCAATCGATTCCTATTCCACCATGGACATTTGGTAACCGGTGCCTAATGTGCTGACAACGGCACCGGGTCTTGCGATGACCCGGTGCCGGCAGGTGCCTAGGGAAAAGGCACCGGTTGGAAACATCAACCGGTGCCGATGCCTAATATTTTGCACCGGTTGTTCTGCACCAACCGGTGCCTTTGTACCGCCACTATAAATATCACGCCCTCTTCCCCCTCCAAGCTGTCGTGAACTCACTGTTCATGGCAGCCGAGCGAGAGGAGGGAGGCAAAATTTTTCAATTTTTTTAAAAAAGGTTAGTAATATTTTTTCCATGCTTTATCAAATTAAGTTTGTAGATGTAGTTAGCACTTGATTTAGTTTATACACATGATAAATATTTGTAGATGTAATTTGGACCCGATTTAATTTATAGTTTTATATTATTGTTATATAAATTATTAGACATAAGATAACTATTTATTTAGATGTAATTAGAAATTGGATTATTTTATTATTATATTAGGCATAAGATAAATTATTAGGTATAAGAAAACTATTTATTGTATATAATTTTGAGGACACTCCAATTTATTTCGTAATCAATTATTTATTTATTTAATTTATTATTTTACTTCCAATATTATTTAATAAATGAATTATGTTGACACTTGATTGATGTTAATAAATAAAATGTGAACGCAGATGAGTCGGCAATGGATGTACATGGCCGACCGGCGTTCAAAGGAGTTCATTGATGGCGTGCATGAATTCATAGAAATGGCCGAGAAACACAAGTACGGTGGTTTCGTTCGCTGTCCATGCAAATTCTGTAACAATGAGAAGGATTACTCATCATCAAGAACCATCCACAGTCACTTGTTCAGTAGTGGTTTCATGCCGAATTACTATGTTTGGACCAAACATGGAGAAAGAGGAATTATGCTGGATAATAATGAAGAAGTAGAGGACAGGATTCCTGACTTTGCAGCAAAAAATAAGAGTACCAAAAATAAAAGTTAGGAGAAGAAAGCATAAAACAAAGACTAGGTCATTAGGTCGTGATGAACAAGATCGAGGAGCATCCATGCCACGTCACATGCATGTATGTGTCACACGCATTCTGTTACATTGACGATGCAGCGTCACCCTGACCCATCGGATCCATATGATCATGATTCCCAGCTCATGCACTTGATACCCATGCACCTGATACCTAACTTGGCATACACATACACGCGATGCCATTTTCGCCACCGACAACGATGGCTTCGATCGCAGTACTGGACAATATATGATCAAGTGCAAAGATGGCAGTGCTCCCTGAACGGAACTAATGACACTCGAGACCTTGTAGAACTATACTGGTACGATGCTGCTTGCACTGCATGCAACGATGATCAGAAACGAGAAGTGCCTTGACAGCATTAGCGACACCAACAGCTACGTCGGTAACCTCACAGCATCCTACACCGACAAGAGCAATGAGCCCAACATGGTGGCAGCCTCCGTGATCATGTTCATGAAGGGAATCGGGTAGGCTACGCTAGCATCACTACCGCATATACCCAAGATACTTGCGAGTAGAAGATCATAGATCGTTACCACTAGACGCGCAGCGCAGCGGAAGAAGTCGCGCGTCGATGTAGAGGAAGTAGTCGATCACGTCCCACGAACCGAGCTCCTCTTACTTGATCCCAGCAGCCGATCAGCGCAACAGTCGCAGCAGCGCCTCGACGGAGTTCACACGTACGGGGATGAAACGCCGGGCGTCAGTGTGCTAGCACCGCACGCATGGCATGGGCGGCGGCCGAGAGAGAGAGGGAGGGGCGGCGGCTAGGAGGTGGCGCAGCTCTCTGGTCGTCGCCCCCCTAGCCCCTCCCTCATATATATAGGGCATACTAATGGGCTTCTATCTCATAGGCCCATTAGTAACCCTAATCCCTCTTGGATCAATATCCTCTTGGGCCTTTAAACCGTATTGTGATGATGGGCTCTTGGGCATATCACCAACAATCTCCCACTTGCACTAGAGACAATCATATAGGCAATCTTTCCAACATTCCAAACCCCTTAAGTGTGTGACCCGTTAGGTTCATGTGTAGGTGGTCGTGATCGGAAATCATTTCCGAATCACAAGTCAATAGCGGCACCTAGCAGGGCATAGTGACTCACAAATACACATAAAGATCATATCGGCCGAACCATAGATATACTCATACACCGATCCCTTTGCCACACGATACCAGTCAAGCTCAAAGCGAGATGCGTGCCACCTTTGTGATAGCTCGACCATTCTCTCGATCTAATAGTGGATTCTATTCATAACTAACCTTTAGTCATCATGATTAACTCTTTAATCACTTTGGCATGGCCATGCACTTTCAGATCCAACTATCTCGAGGGGCCCAGAGATATCTCTCTCGTTATCTAGGAGGGGCAAATTCCATCTTGATCCGCTCACATCCCATTCCATGTTTCATGACACACCTGTAAGCTGCTTTTGTAACTACCCAGTCACGGAGTAGCGTTTAGCAGCCCCAAGATGCACCACTATACCCAGTGAGAAACAATGGCGATCTCAGGTCTAAGGATCCAGTAGGTATAACACTGAAGAACAACTGATGGCACATACAAAATAACAATCCCAACATTGTCTTGGAGTGGGTCAATCCAACACCATGTTCACTAACATGTGTCCACATCATTAATCCGATATCTCCATATCCATGATCCGTGAAACATGATCATCAATTAATGCATGTGCTAGTCTCAACATCATTGTTGTCCCACACAACGACATAAACTAGGGATAATTTAGAATCATATCATTGTCAACAAAGAGTTTCACGAACAAGTCACATACTTGATAATCAATGTAAAAATAATCATCCATGGAACAAATAACAATTATTTATCATTACATAAACATACTCATGACACAAAAATCTCCCACGCACACTAGAATCACTGATGTAAGTATCTAATACCCATAGATCTCATGTGCGCCTCATGCTTTGGTTGTGATAGAGGCTTCGTCAATGGATCAGCAACGTTTGAATCCGTGTGCACCTTGCAAACCTTCACATCACCTCTCTCAACAAAGTTACGGATGAGGTGATACTTCCGCAGTATATGTCTGGACTTCTTAGTTGTTCTAGGCTCCTTTGCTAGTGCAACGGCACCACTATTATCACAATAGAGGTCCACTGGACTGGACGCACTAGGAACAACACCCAAGTCAGAAACAAACTTTCTGATCCAAACAGCTTCTTTTGCAGCTTCGGAAGCTGCAATATACTCGGCCTCTGTCGTCGAATCAGCCACCGTATCTTGCTTGGAACTCTTCCAGCTCACTGCCCCACCATTGAGGCAGAAAACAAAACCGGATTGCGATTTGGAGTCATCTTTGTCTGTTTGAAAACTAGCATCGGTGTAACCCTTTACAAGGAGCTCATCTTCGCCTCCAAATATTAGGAACATATCCTTAGTTCTTCTCAAGTACTTAAGGATACTCTTTACAATTGTCCAGTGAGGTTCACCGGAATCTGACTGATACCTGCTCGTAACACTTAGAGTAAAGGAAACATCTGGGCGCGTGCAAAGCATAGCATACATGATCGACCCTATGACTGAAGCATAAGGAATCGTACTCATCCTCTTTTGCTCATCAGGTGTCGTAGCACGCTGACTTTTGCTTAGAGTAATGCCATGTGACATTGGCAAGAAACCTTTCTTGGAATCTTGCATATTGAACCGATTCAATATCTTGTCAATGTACGTGTCTTGGCTTAATCCAATTAGCCTTTTTGATCTATCTCTATAGATCCTAATACCCAGAATATAAGCCGCCTCTCCTAAATCCTTCATCGAAAAACTCTTTTTCAATGAGGTTTTAACGGCTTCAAGCATTGGAATATCATTTCCGATCAGTAATATGTCATCCACATATAGGACCAGAAACACAAGTGCGCTCCCACTAGCCTTTTTGTAAACACAAGGCTCATCTTCATTCTTGATGAAGCCAAACCCTTTGACTACTTCATCAAAACGAATATTCCAACTCCGAGATGCTTGCTTCAATCCATAGATGGACCTCTGAAGCTTACATATTTTCCCAGTATTTTTAGGATCGACAAAACCTTCAGGCTGTGTCATATACACATCCTCACTTAGATGTCCATTAAGGAAAGCGGTTTTGACATCCATTTGCCATATCTCATAGTCATAATATGCGGCAATTGCTAGGAGAATCCGAACAGACTTTAGCATTGCGACGGGCGAAAAGGTTTCCTCATAGTCAACACCTTGAATTTGACGGAAACCTTTCGCCACCAATCGTGCCTTATAGATGTGAACATTTCCATCCATGTCTAATTTTTTCTTAAAAATCCACTTACAGTCGACAGGTCTTACACTGTCAATCTGATCGACCAAGTTCCAAACTTGATTATCATGCATGGATTTTAACTCGGATTCCATGGCTTCAAGCCATTTGTCGGAGTCGGGTCCCATCATTGCTTCTTTGTAGGTAAGGGCTCATCATTTTCCATCAATAATACGTGGCACTCCTCCGTAATAAGGAGGTTGAGCTTGTCAGTAGCGCGACGTGCCCTTATAGACCTTCGTGGGGCTGGTGCCTCAACTACGGGTTGTGCAACATCTTGCACATCCCGTGAATCTTCAGTGGGTGCTGAAACAGTTTCGGGTGTTTCCTTAATTTCTTCAAGTTGCACCTTGCTCCCACTAAATCCTTTTGAGAGAAACTCCTTTTCTAAGAAAACACCATTGCGAGCGACAAACACTTTGCCTTCCGCCTTATTGTAAAAATAATATCCTTTGGTTTCCCTAGGATACCCCACAAAGAAACATTTGTCTGACTTTGGAGTGAGCTTATCTGACATCAAACGTTTGACATAAGCCTCACATCCCCAAACTTTGAGAAAAGATAATCCGGGACGCTTCCCAGTCCATATCTCATATGGTGTCTTCTCAACAGACTTACTTGGAACCTTATTCAGTGTGAACGCAGCAGTTTCAAGAGCGTAACCCCAAAATGACAATGGAAGATCAGCTTGGCTCATCATGGACCTAACAATGTCCAACAAGGTTCGGTTCCTCCGTTCGGATACCCCATTCCATTGAGGTGTTCCGGGCGGAGTTAGCTGCGGAATAATTCCACATTGCTTCAAATGATCACCAAATTCAAGGCTCAAATATTCTCCTCCACGATCAGATCGTAGAAATTTAATTGTCTTGCCTAATTGATTTTGTACTTCATTCTGAAATTCTTTGAACTTTTCAAACGATTCAGACTTGTGCCTCATTAAGTAGATATAGCCATATCTACTAAAGTCATCAGTGAAAGTAATGAAGTACTGAAAACCACCTCTGGCTATTGAGCTCATTGGTCCACATACATCGGTATGTACAAGTCCCAACAAGTCACTCGCCCTCTCACTATGACCAGTGAAAGGCGCTTTGGTCATCTTTCCAAGCAAACAAGACTCACATGTGTCAAATGATTTAAAATCAAATGAGCTTAACAATCCATCTTTATGGAGTTGTTCAATACGTTTCTCATTTATATGACCTAAGAGACAATGCCAAATAAAAGTGGGATTCAAATCATTTGGTCTAAGCCTCTTAGTATTAATGTTACAGACAGATTTATCCTCAAGATCAAGAACATATAATCCATTCACCAATGAACAATGAGCATAAAAAATACCATTGCAAAAGATAGAACAACGTTTGTTCTCAATTACAATCTTAAAATCACCAACTTCTTCCAAACATGAAGAAGAAATAATATTCTTGCTCAAAGCAGGAATGCAATAACAATTATTTAATTCCAAAACTAATCCGGAGGGTAGAGACAAGTGGTAGGTGCCGACCGCCAACACCGCAACCTTTGCACCATTGCCGACACGAACGTCCAACTCGCCTCTTGCAAATCTTCTAGTCTCACTTAGACCCTGCAACGATTTGCAAGTGTGAATCATCGATCCAGTATCAAATACCCATGATTCACTAGAAGATAATGCAATATTTATTTCTATAACATTTATACCTGAAGTGGAAGTCTCACTTCCCTTCTTCTTCTTCTTTTCTTCCAAGTACTTCTTGCAGTTCCTAGACCAATGTCCCTTTTCATGACAGTGGAAGCATTCATCTTCAGAAGTAGGGCCAGATTTGGCCTTAGGTGCTGGCTTTAGCTTAGAGCCCGAGGACTTACCACCGGAACTCTTTTCCTTGCCTTTACCTTTGGGATTAGGAGGCGTCCAACGCTTCCTCTTTTTGTTCCCCTTCTGAATCATCATCACATGATTGGGATTCTTCTTAATGCTCTCCTCTGCTGTCTTTAGCATCCCATGCAACTCACTCAATGTTTTATCCAAGCCATTCATCTGAAAGTTCATGATAAAAGGCTCATAGCTCGCCGGGAGCGACTGGAGAATAACATCAGTAGCCAAGTCTTGGTGAAGTTCAGAACCAAGTCTGTCCAAAGTCTCAATGTAACCAATCATTTTGATCACATGAGGACTGACTGGACTACCTTCTGCCAGCTTGCACGCAAACAAGGACTTTGAGATATTGAACCTCTCAGTCCTGGCTTGGTTCTGAAACATCCCACGCAGCCCCTCGATCATGGTATGAGCATCCACATGCTCATACTACTTCTGCAGATCAGGGGACATGGTGGCGAGCATCAGACAGCTAACATCAAGTGAGTCATTGCAGTGCTTCTCATAAGCTATGCGATCAGCAACAGTTGCATTGTCAGGGAGATCATCAGGATATGGCTGCTCAAGAACATACTCCTTTTTCTCTTACCTGAGAACAATTCTTAGGTTGCGGTACCAATCAATAAAGTTTGTTCCATTCAACTTTTCTTTCTCAAGAACAGAACGCAAATTGAAAGCGGAATTGTTACTGGCAGACATGATCTACAACATTAAAGTAAAGCAAGATTTCAGCACTAAGTTTATGTAAAGACTTTCATTAACTGATTTAACAAAAGACAACCTACTATATCAAAGTCATCTTCCCTCTAATGACATATAGTGGTTCAAGATCCATAATCACTAAAATTCTAGTGAGCTTTAGCATCACGGCTAGAAAAGTAGTGATACAGGTAAGTAACAAATTACTAATCACATCTCTATGCGACTCTTGTTTGTTGGGTGGCATCCAATGCCCCGGCCCCAACCCTATGCCTTAAAGCCCAAAACTATTTTGATAGCTTTGCTGAGTAAACCAATACTATGCTTGTGAATGTCCGACATCCACCCTATACAAAAGTGATAGCTGAGGGTACTCTACTTTGGTAAACCTACCACACAATGATCAAAATTTATAGGTGCAGCTATTGGTAAAAGGCATCAAAACTCAACCTTTTCTGAGGGAAGCTATTCTATCATGATTAAAGCATCCACCATATGTAAAAGCATGAAAGAATAGTATGACAGGAAAATAAATATCACAGGCATATAATCATATTATATTGTGAATAGTATGGCCTCTTGCATCACAATGGGCTCCATCGCCATGGCTCCAAGGTGACCTCCATTGCCATCCGTCCTGTCTTGTGGTGATCATCATCGCCATCATGATTGAAGCCTCCAAAACAGAAACAGAGTTTAGAAGAATGGAAGTGATATGGTAGAGATGATATGCATCATACAGAATTAGCTGAGAAACAAACATACAAGCTGAAGGAAGAAACTGAAGGGGCGCCGGTGTGTGGGGTGGGTTGAGTGCTAATGTAGTGCTATGGGGATCGGAACAAATCGAACAACTATACTATGCAGGCCCCAATGGAAGAAGGTATATGAAGGGAATCGGGTAGGCTACGCTAGCATCACTACCGCATATACCCAAGATACTTGCAAGTAGAAGATCATAGATCGTTACCACTAGACGCGCAGCGTAGCGGAAGAAGTCGCGCATCGATGTAGAGGAAGTAGTCGATCACGTCCCACGAACCAGCGCAGCAGCCGATCAGCGCAGCAGTCGTAGCAGTGCCTCCACGGAGTCCACACGTACGGGGATGAAACGCCGGGCGTCGGTGTGCTAGCACCGCACGCACGGCATGGGCGGCGGCCGAGAGAGAGAGGGAGGGGCGGCGGCTAGGAGGTGGCGTAGCTCTCTGGTCGTCGCCCCCCTAGCCCCTCCCTCATATATATAGGGCGTACTAATGGGCTTCTATCTCATAGGCCCATTAGTAACCCTAATCCCTCTTGGATCAATATCCTCTTGGGCCTTTAAACCGTATTGTGATGATGGGCTCTTGGGCATATCACCAGCAGTTCACCCTCACCGAGCTCTTCTTCAACCTCAACCTCTTCAGCGGCATCACTGACACCAGCGCCATCCTGGACCCCAAACTCTGGCTCTTCCTCTCCTCGGCGCTCTCCTTCTTCCTCCCCGTCATGTCCTACCTCTTCTCCGAAGCCAAGAACAACCATAATGCTGCTGACCAGTACTACACCAACAAGAGGGGCTCTGCCTACGTCGCCGACCTCTCTCTGAGGGCCGGCATCATCCTGGCAAGGATGCTCCTGGTGGAGCTCCTGCGCAAGAAGGTGGACAAGATCCGCATGTGCGGATACTCCGGCTGGGAAGCCTCGTCTTCTTTAACGTCAAGAGCACCGGCCGGAAGGCAGTGTTCGCCATCCTCTGGATCCTCTGCGCCACCCACATGCTGCAAAGGATCGCCTTCACCAAGTTTGGGAAGCGGTCCTATGCCCATGCCAAGAACCCCCGCCTCATCAGCTCGTACATGGCCCAGATGCTGGAGCAGCAGTAGGAGGAGCCTCGAGCTGCTATCGGTGTTGCTAGAGACGAGGTGTTGAAGGAGTGCAACTACATCGTCATGGGAGAAGAGATGCTGGTGGACATCGAGCCCACCGCAGATGGCTACAAGCTGGACAAGAAGGCCAGCTCCCGAGGCTATGACGACGGCGGCGGTGTTGTCCGATTGATCCGAGAAAACGATGGCATCGTCACCGTCGGCAAAGTTTTTCACCTCCCTAGAACAGATCCAACGCCTGAAGAGGATCTGCCTCTTGTTCGCTCTCTTCAAGCTGCTGCGCCGAAGGTTTGAGCTGTTAGTTTGATCTCCACCAGGCCAGTCCAACGACTGGGCCAACCTTGACTCGCGTCCTGATCAGGGACGCCCAGCCCAAGATGAGGCTGGTGGGCCTCCGTCGCGCAGCCCTATAAAGTGGAGGTGGGGATTAGAGGCTCTGGTCATGAGGTTCGCCGCCGCTACAGTTCCTACCATCCTAAGCCCTAATCCGATCTAGAGAGGGGGGTTGTCAGCGACGGGAAGCTCCACCGTGCCGCGCCGTCGCCGCCACTGGCCCGCCGTCGACTACAACACCGCCAACCCTGCACCACGTCGACACCGCCACCATGTTGTCTCTGCACTGCGCGTCGCTGCCCTAGCGCAGAACGCCACCGACGAACCTGCAGAGGCTACCAGCGAGGTATTTCTTCTACAGAAAGGGAGTACAACCCATCGATCTACTCCTAGTCGATCTAAAGAGTATAACAATGGTATCAAGAGCTAGTCTAGTGTGTGGATCGAATTGGGAACGACGATTCGACGCCGAATCGAAAGAAAACAGAGACATTTCGATGCAAATTGAAGAAAAGAACTCAAACTAACCCTAGGAAAAGAATGAGGTGCGGCGAGACTCATCTGGGTCACACCGTCGCCGCCACCGCCGGCAGTCGCCGCACGGGAAAGTCCTCATCAAGCGCCGGCTCACCGGCACTCGACCACCGCAGTGCGAGCAGGGCACCCCAAGGAGCTGCTCTGCCGGCGTGTGCGCTTCGGGGCAAGGGCCCCATCGCAGAGCCGCTCGACGGCGGCACGCTCGCGCACGGGCGAGCGCGCACGCCGGAGAGGGGGCCTGCGGTGGCGCCAAGTTTTCTCTGGCCGCCACGGGTGGACGCCACTACTTGCTCGCCTATGTGCGCTGCGGACAGAAAGAGAGGGGAGGAAAGTAGAAGGGTCGCTGGCCGTCGGCCGGTGGCCGGACCCGGCCGTGCGCCGACGAGGGCGGGCGACTGCGGCGCCGCCGGATCGGACCGGGAGAGGACTAGAATGGAGGCTAGGGTTATGGAGTCGGGCACCGGTGGCCGATGGGATTTTGACCCCGCGAAATGTGCGCTCGGCCGTCCATCGCGATGGACGGCCAGGAGCCGCGGCAGCAAGTAGGCCGAGCGGGCGGACTGGGCCATGAGCACGAGTGTGGCCCGCGTGCGGGGGTGCTCTGCCACGCAGGCCCAGGCGGGTGCTGCGCGGGCTGAGTGCTGCTGGACAGCGCCGAGCGAGCGGGCCGCAAGGCCGCACGGACCTTTTTGCAATGCTGCGCAGGCCAGATGTATAGTGAAAATTTAAGAATTATTCTTATTCTTTTCAGAAGCCCTTTTTATGATAAGTTTTGTATAGTTTTATCTCTATTCAAATTTGAACCAACGAGATAATTTGTATTAGAGAATGGTAAAGTTTCATAGTGATGATGCTTCTGAAAATGAATTTTTCATGTTTCCGCTGCAAAGTAATAGTTTCATCCTCTATTTAAATTAGAACCAACAGGACAATTTAAATAGAGGAGAAGAAAGATATTGGTTTAAAGTTAATTATGATATTGTTATTTTCTGACCAACGTTGATGATAACAATATTATAATTTTATTGTGATTTTAAGTTCAATGTTAATTCTCTGACTTTTTTTGCATCAAAGTGATCAATTTTTGTTTTGGCACCATTATGATGTTGTCATTTTCTGACTAAAGTTGATAATGGAAATATTATAATTTTTATTCTAGTCATGTGTTCTATTTCTGCCCAACGGTGATATAGAATTGAAAGAAAAGGAATGTTGTATGTTTTAATTTTGACCAACGTTAAATTAAGACATACAATTCTTCCCAAGTAGAGAGAAATTAACAGACAAAAATTGATTCCGATCAACGCTACAGATAAAGTTTTGAGGTTACTCAGCTGTATAGTTGAGGTTAAGAAAGAAAAGTGCTCGTTCCATTCTGACTTTAGTTGATATGGAAAAGGGATGCAACTGTTTTCAAGAGGTTTTTGGTTTTTCTCTCACTAAAGTTTTTGTAATATAGAGATTTGTTAAATTTTCTGATTAAATTGGAACCAACGGGAAGATTTAATCAAAAAATAAAGTATATACGCATGTTTTAGTCATTGTGACCAAAGTTTCTTCGTCCTTCAACAACAATAAAGATAATGGTTGAAATGACTTTGATGCATGTTCAATTTGACCAACATTGAATTAAACATTTATTACCAATGCATTTAAAGTTTTATACCGCATGTCGGAAAAGGTTTTGGCACTTGTGCCATTCATATCCTGCATGACAGGAAAAGTTGTGATGACTCATGTGCTGCTTGAGTATCACATAAAAGTGAAGAAGTCTGGGGGAGCTTTTAAAGCTATCCCAGCAATTATCATGCACTGTTATAGTGACATGTTGAATACTGACTTGGAAAGAGTCGAAAGACAAAAGAAACTTGTATGCGAACCAAGATTGCAAGCATGACTAGCAAAAGTATAGCAAAATGAAGAACTTGATGAGTTCTTGAAAGTGCAACAAATCAAGACCTCTGGGGAGCTCTTGAAAAAGGAATAAGGAAATGGTACTCCCATTATTTTGTATGACTTGGTCATATGAATAAAGTTCTAGTAATGAAAGGCTCCTCATTCACATTCACAAGTGTTAAAAATAGTTTGGAAATTATGGCAGCAAAGTTTGTGCCATATTTCGAGGGTGAGAAAGATTAGAAAGACAAAAAAATTAAAATTTAGAGAGAATTTTCCCTGCAAAGTTAAATGTGATGCATTTTTAAAAGTAAGGATGATCTATTAAAGTGAATATGACCAAAAAGGGAGTACAACGGTCATAATGTTGATACCCTAACCATAAAAAAATAGGAAGAAAGTTGAGCATCAAAACATCTGAAAGAAAAGGTGGTGCTTAAAGCAAGGTGGTGCTTAAAGCACCATTTGAGCCTCAAAACATCCGAAAGAAAAGGTGGTGCTTAAAGCAAGGTGATGCTTAAAGCACCCTTTGAGGCTTGTAAAGAACAAACCCAAACAAAAGTTTGAAGATATTCCATCTTTGCAATAGATGGGATAATCTGGGGGAGTAAAGTATGCTGAGAACTAAGGCTTGAAGAGAAGTGGGACTGTATTTTCACTCCTATGATTCAAGCACTGAAATTGTCTCAACATATGTTTTGACGTTGTGTGAATGTCATAAATTGAATTGTCTCATTCATTGACGTGGCGAGAAGCCATGGAAGATATAATGAGACCTAAAAGTTCTAAATCTATTTTGGAACATGGAATAAGTTTCTAATGGAGCCAAAACAGTTGGCTATATTCGGTCTACAAGATTGAAACGTGACTCCGGAGGGAACATCAAAAGTTGCTAAGAACAACTTATGGCAAAAAGTTTTGTTCAAAGAAAAGAATAAGTTATAATGAGACATTTTATTCAGTCTCATGAAAGAATTCTTTTAGAATCATAATGCAATTGATGGCATACTGCTTTTAGAATTGCATCAGATGGATGTTGGAGCAATATCTCCCGACGGAGATTTGCTCAAGAAAGTATATACATGACATAACCAAATGGTTCTTTTTGTTGTGGAAAGAAAAGAACATCGGAATACCATCTGATGAAATCCGATCACTGAATAGTGATATCTAAAATTTTATGAGAACAAAGAAAGTATTGGATTTTAAGTAAAGCTCAAGATGACAAATTGTAAATATGCAAAGTTCAAAGATGGTGTTTGCACATGCCATTTTCCATCTGCGTGCTTTGCCTTTAATTTCCAGCTTGCTTGGTGCTAGTGTTGTTCTGCCTTGCGACAGTGTGTGTTTTGGGTTTGGCGTGCTAGCTTTCCTTCCATGCATATGAAGAAAGCTTATTCCATCACCTCCTTTCGATCAGGGGGATGTGAGTTTGTATTGGCTGTGCATTATGTATTATGAGTATCACACACTACACAGTATTAATGTGTGTGATTGCTTAATAATTATCCAATTCAAAAGGTGCTTCTGCTTTCACTTCTGTACTTTACTTATGCTTTCATTTCATTACTAGATAAATTACCACTACAACATAAACACATATCAATGTAGCCTATATATCATTGCAATTGCGGTGATTAGGAATCACTACCAGTGTTACAACATATAAACACATATCAATTGAATTGACTCGCATCTTCTTCCCCAATCGTGACTCTACGGTCGAGCACCTCCTCGGTGCTGGGAGCGCATGGTGCCGAGGCGCACCGGCTCTTCACATGGCACATCGCCACCAGCAGCATGGAGGTGGATCGCTATCCGCAGACGATGAACAGCACCACGGAAGGAACAACCTTCAGCAGAGTGGCCATTGTGTTGTCCAGCTCGAAGCTCATTGACGGCCCGACGCTGACCCCCGGTGATGATTGCAGCAAACTTGTGCGTGACGGCGTAAAGCTAGGGAAGTTTTTGATGACAGACGAAGTAGCTGCTAATAAACGGTGGAATGTGTTGGCGGATGTGTGGATGGAGCTCGTCATCTACCTAGCGCCATCAAGCGAGCAGGAGCGTGTAATGGGGCATGCTGAGGGAGCCCTGGTGCAAGGAAGCAAGTTCAGCACCGTGCTCTCGGCGCTTACCACCCACACATCACGTGTACAGGCCACCATGTCCATCTGCAAGGATGAGGAGCGATCGAGACTATTGACACATAGAGACACAACTGCAAAATTGACCTTCAGTGCCGCCGCCATCAGTGTCGGATTTTTTGAGCTCCCACTGATGACCCTTCACTGCCGGTTCCATGCTTCCAAAACCAAAAATTATCTTGGCTATCCAGCATCCGGCAGTGATAGACGATATCACTGACGGCTATAGCCACTAACCGGCAGTGATTGAACGTTGTAACATAACTACTGGTTCTTGGCATGAACCGGCAGTGATATACAATTAACCGTGACGGGTTGTGGCTTCGCCGGCATGTCGTGTAATCACTGTCGGTTTGTAGCTTAACCCGCCACTGAAATACAGCTCTTTTATGTACAGGGACCATACAAATATTTTTACAGTGTTTTTGAGAATACATGCTCTTCGATTCAATCAGTTGCATTGGGTCTAAATCTACATCTAAATACCAACACATAATTAGTTTTTTTATCAATGATTAAGAACCTAAAATCATGTCCTCGATTGCTCTCATCTTCTTTGTTTTCAAGGCTCTGTTTGAACCCTATTTTTGCAGTTTAATATACTTCTAGCTACTCGATGACGTCCAGTTCAAATGAGTATTGCAACGGAAGATCCTCTCTAGAAAAACTCACTAGGGTGATGATGATAACAATTCATCTTGCAATCAAAACGATTACTATCCAAACAACTGTTAATGTTGCACGTATTTATTTGTAAGAATCGGGTCAAAAAAAACTTGTCGCACGTGAACCGGACACAATCCCAGATTTTAAGCACAGGGATTTGTTAAAACACATGGAAAATAGAACACCAACACAGAACAATTTAACATAAGTCTGGCATCATTCAAATATATAATATACATAAAAAAGGGTCTAGTTACTCCTCCATCTCGCCCTCTGCCGCCGGTATCCCCTCCGAGAGGATATCTGCAAAATCAGCCACCTTGGGGGCGTAGTGGTTGATCTTCTCATCCAACGGTGGCGGCAACGTCCTCAGACGATGGTCTGCCGCCATCTGGTTCAGCGTCTTGAAGGCGTGCTTGAGACGCTCTATGGCGAAGGCCCTCTCCACGACGGCTGCATAAGGCTGGCTCCAACGGTGCCCCCTATCCCTCCCCCCACCCCATATCGGGGGAGTTATAGGGGGAAATCCGATCCAACGGTTCCCCCTATAGCTCCCCCTATATACGAGGGGAGTTGAAACTCCCCCCATATATAGGGTGAGTTCCAACTCCCCCTATATCTCTAATCACATTGTTTCTTCGCGATATTAATTCCGTTTGAGTCCCGTAACACGATGATAATGCGTATTATAACAGTACAAATATTGTATGATTTTTTTAAATTCAAAAACATGAAATAAATAGTTAGTTAACGAGTGATAGTATATAGGGGGAATAGATATAGGAGGAATAGTTATAGGGGGAGGAATCTTTTAGAGGGAGGTAGTAAAATATAGTAGAAAGTACATATAGGGAGAGTTGGATGGGGGGAATGGTTGGAGCAAGCCAAGCGGGATTCTCGGCCGCCATCCCCAGCTGCTCGGCCAAGTTGTCCACCATTGATGATCAGAAAGTGGTTGGGAGAGAGATAGCACGTGTGACTGCATGGGATTATGGAAAGAGATTGAGAGCGCTCCATGATCAGAGATGGTGTATAAGACTAGTCTCAGTGAAAGTTTCATGGACACAGTTATCTAGACTGAGAACTAGATAACTGTGCCAGATGAGTTTTATGGTGATGAAACTCTCTTCACATCCTATAAAACTCTCTTCACATCCTATGAAACTCTATCATTCTCTCTTCTTGTCATGTCAGCAAAAGTGTTGGTATTTAATGTCATGAAACACTCCATGAAACTCCCATTGAGACTAGACTAAGTAGTTATTACCCGTGGCTGTTCATATCCCAAAGGAGAACGGCGCCATCAAGTGCCGCCACTTGGAACTCGAACGGCGACCGACCAATTCGAATTCCTCGAAGGTTGCGTCCGCGTTTCCCATGAACGACGACTGACCAATTCGAATTCCTCGGCTACGATTCCCACAGACGGCTGCGCTTCGCATTCGTCGGCTGCGTTTCCAAGGTGGGTGACAACCAGGCCCACCGGCAGTGATGGTAAGTAATCACTGCCGGGTGCTATAAGGACCGGTAGTGATGGTAATCAGTCATTGTAGGGTGCTATATGGACCCGGCAGTGATAAGGATTCATCTCCAAATAAATGAAAGAAACAAAATCTACCACTATGAAATAACTACTCTATCACAGTGGTCAAGGCAGGGGTTTGAGTCCCCACTTATTAAACTTTTTAAAATTTTAAAGTATTAATTAAGTCACCCTACATAAAATCAAATAAATATCAAAAGGCTTCCTCTTTTCCTCTCTTTAATTTGATGACTAATAACAAAGACTTTACAACATTGAAACTAAGTATACAATAATAAATACCTATTCGCAGACAGGTCAATGTTACAATCAAAGTGTACAAACCCATTATAATTTAACCACCTCAGTAGAACTCTTCTAGCATCTAGGGTCGAAGAATCGCCGAGATGGGTCGATGAATCCCAAGGATGTAAGGGTCCTGCGGGACGCTCCAACAAGGCAGAGGTGGAGGTGGAGCCAACGGTGGCACGTCGTACTTTTTGGGGTTGCATTAGTGCAGTAGTCCCCAAGCAGACATGCCCTGCACGTGCGATGGCTGACTCTGGATATACAGTCCAGAGCCCACAGGATCGGATGGCTCCGTCAACCTAGTGGCCTCTCCAACCTTTGCCATTCCTCAATCTTCAGTAGGACTCTTCTAGAACCTCTTGTGTGCATGCATAACAATATCTGTACGTGGAGGGCTTTCTCCCACAGAGCGGCCATATCTATGTGCATAAAAAATTGGCAAATCACAGAAATGTGTTAGAGAAAATATATAAAATAATGTGAAGATTTACACATTAATTCATGATAAAGATCACATATACCATCATAAAGATCTTACACAAAAAATTACATATATGATAACAAAGACCTTGAAAAAAAATTACATATATGATAACAAAGACCTTTCTTTGAGAGGGTCAATGTTAAGATCAAAGTGTACAAACACATTAAAATTTAACCACCTCAGTAGAACTCTTCTAGCATCTAGCATCGAAGAATCACTAACGAGGCAGTCAAAATGAGCGTCGCCTGGAGGTTATGGGATTGTTAACCAACGCACTGCCTCTGTGAATGGAACACCCACCGGTGCCATATCTGGATCCAAAGTCCAAAGTGACACCGGAGATCCATAATCCCGGAGGTTGTGGGATTGTTTATCCACCTCCTCTCCAACCGGAGAAGGCCATGTCTCTCTGGACATACAGTCCAGATGAGCCCACAATCCAGAGGCCACAGGATCGGATGGCTTCGTCAAGATCACTGCCGCTCCAACCTTCAGCGTTACTCTATCTTCAGCAGGACTGTTCTAGCACCTCTTGTGTGCATCATTTTGGTGGACTATGATGCATAACGATATCTGTACGTGGAGGGCTTTCTCCCACAGAGAGGCCATATCTATGTCTATAGAAGTTCGACAAATAACAGAAAATGTGTCATGGTACATTGCAAGAATCATATATATATATATATATATATATATATATATATATATATAAAGAATACATCAAGATCAATTAGGTTTCCATATAACCAATTACTCCCTCCATTCTAAATTATAGATTATTTTGATCTTTTGTACATAGTATTTACTATGCATCTAGTTATATGCAACTTCTAGATATATAATATATCGAGAAAAGCTAAAGTGGCGTACAAATTGGGCCACGGTTTAGGTGGCACCATTAGTACTATGTCGTTAAGGCGGTGATTCTGCTCACACTAGACATAAGCTAACCAGCCAGCAGTACTGTTTTCTCATACTAAATCAGCACCAACCACCAGCCAATCAGCAGTACTGTTTTCTCATAACAAATCAGTACCAGCCATCAGCCATAGCCAAGCAAACACAGCCTGATGGGACGTGAAGCTAGTGCTATCGATCCGTATAGGCGGCGCCCATGGTCGGGATCACGAGGCCATGGTGAGGTTGACAGCGGCAGCGGGCCCCTACTGGCATCCAGGTACATGAATCCTTGCTCGAGTGGTCAATAATCCTGATCTTTGCTTGTCCTCTTTAACCAAACGAGAGTTGGAAATATTTTTTTCTTGCTTGAGATTGAATGCTTATGCTTTGTTCTTGCTAGCAGCCTGTTTCTTGTGTGTGCTCTATGCAGTTTGAGTGCGCATGGCCGTGAAGCTTTCTCCACCCCGGATGATGGGTTCGGCGGCTGCGGCCACAAGAATTGCGGTGCTTGGAGGCATGGCCATAGTCACCGCAGAAATTGAACGCCCTTGTGTTGTTTCACATTCTGGGAACACCGTTTCGGAACGGAAACGCAGGGATATTTTTCATTCCTGCAGTGTAAAAATGTATCTCAAATGTTGTTCCTGGTTCTTCATTTCTCGATCCGTAGTTTGGAGGACTTCGGTGACTAGTTATGGGCATGGCAACACCGCAGCCACGATCGACGCACATGCATGGCAGCGTGGACCACGGCGTGGCAGAGTTCCCAAAGGCATATGGTGGCATAGATGTCCCACGGGCATGGCGCAGCAGGCTGGAGGTCCCCAAGCATTCTCATCCACCAGCGGCTTGCCGCATGCTAACCTGTTCCATAAAAATACCCTTTAAGGCGCGGCTGATGACATGTGCCGGTTTTGTTCTGCCGCGGCCATGCTTGCCGGCCTGAGTGATGCTGTTAATGTGCAGATCATGGCCTGTACGTAGCCATATCTCGGTCCGTCATGGTTCATGGAGATGAGCAGAGACAAAAATGATAGGACTTTTTTTTAGATTACACAGTACAATTCAGACACTCACAACGCACGCACACTCACACCTCTATGAACAAACGTACGCAAACCCTACCCCTATGAGCATCTTCGAAGACTGAGCTGACAAATCCTCGAGATTGACGAAGTCACCACAGGCGCCTCGCTGTCGACGGGAACGTCGCCTACCACTTAATACACAATACCGTTAAATCCTAAAATATTTGCTCCCATGCTGTAACACCCAGGAAACTACGGACGGTCCACTAAGGAGCGGCAGACGGTCCGCCAAAGTAATGCTCAGATATTTATCTGGTTGTGGGCCTGATCGTCATCTCCTCCTTCCTCCTCCTCCCATCGATCAGAGACGAGCTCCGCTCATCCGCTCGCTCCGCCGTCACCCCTTCCTTCGATCTCCCTCCTCCGGCCACCATACCTCGATTCTTTGTGCGAGCATCTTCCCCAGCACCTCCTCCACATTCCCCAACCCCCAGCCCAGCTTCTCTCGGCCGGAATCACCCCCGCCACCACCGGTCACCATTGGAGCCCGCTTGAAGCTTTGCTCCACCGTCGATCCGTTTCTCCGGTCATCCTCCGCCCGAACCGACTGCGAGAATGGATTCGTGGTGAGTTACTTGTGCTCCCTGGCCTTTTTCCTCTCCTGTTGTGCGCCGCCGCCGCCACCGCACCTGCTGCCACCTATCGCGTGATGTCAAAGAGGCGAACCGCGCATGGTCCGCCCAGGGGGGCCGGACAGTCCGCCAGTAAGATTAGGGTGGGTCCAGAGACATCATTTTCTCTGGTGGGTCTGCAAAAGTGAACTGCGGATGGTCCGCCAAGGAGGGCCGGACAGTCCGCAAGTTAGGTTAGAGTTTGTCTAGAAACGTTGTGTTTCTGGTGGTCCCGCGTAGATGAACCGCGGACGGTCTGCCAAGGAGGGCCGGACAGTCCTCAGGTAAGTTTAGAAATTGTCCAGAAACGTTGTTGTTTCGGGTGAGTGGGCAGAGTGAACTGCGGACGGTCCGCTAATGGGGAGCGGACAGTCCACCGTAGAGCTTGAATTTCGTCTAGAGACGTTGTTGGTTCTGGTGAGTTTGCAAAGGTGTACTGCGGACAGTCCGCTACCGGATCGCGGACAGTCCGCAGTATAGTTGTGGGTTTATCCAGAGCCGTTGGTAGTCTGGTAGGTCGGCAAGGTTGAGCTGCGGACAGTCCGCTGCCGCATAGTGGACAGTCCGCCAGCTAGTTCATTTTGAGTGTGGTTTTTTTGTAAGTAGGGAATTTTACCTGTGCTAATTTGTGTCATATGCTTGTGCAATAACTGGCATTTCATATATATTCATGCATATACATTATTGCACTTCATTTAGGTACGTTAGATGTACACGTGTGACGTGAAGCACGCGGTGTTGGAGTCGATCCACAAGACGGTGTTCGACGGATATCGCCAGAAGATGGAAAGAACCGCTGAAGCAACCAAAAATCCGGCCCAAGGTCGGAAGGGCCCAAGGCCTTGCTAGAGTTAACACTAACTTAGGGCCCGTTTGGCACGGCTCACGCCGGCTCCGGCTTCAGCACTGTAGCGCTACTGTAGCGCGGAGCCGGGTGAGCCACCCAAACCTGGCTTAGGCAGCTTCTGTGAATAGTACTCGTGTCAGTGAGAGAAGGGAGGCAGAGCCGCTTCGGTGAATAGTGTCGCTACAGTAGAGCTACAGTGTTTGTTCAGTGAAGCCGGAGCCGGCGTGAGCCGTGCCAAACGGGGCCTTAGTGTTACCCTCAGGCAAGCCCCGGTGCATGTCCTACTATTTCAATTTATGAATCACTATATATGCTTATTACTTGTGCATTATGTTTTAGGAGTTGTTTGAAACCTTAGTTGCATGATCCCTAGGTTTCCCTGGGCCTTATACTAGTATGTGTAGGTCGGTAGCACTGCTATGCTTAATAGGTCTCGGTAGAAGTCGTGTGATATCCTATTACTCGCGAGATATAGGATATTTTAGAGTCGAGTAATTTCCTGTTACTCACGAGATATAGGATATTTTAGAGTCGAGTAATTTCATGTTACTCGCGAGATATAGGATGTCTCTATAAATTGAATATATGGAATATTGGAAGATGCAGGAAAGAAAAGGAATTGGAGACCGGGCGGGAAATGTTTATCTCCATCTGTGTCGGTTAAGGACCGTACCATTGTCTGGCCCAGCTGATCGAATTTGATATTGTACTAACCGCATGCCCGAAGTAGGAGCCAGTCGAAATCGGTAAGCCTAGTACTGCCTTGCTTCGAAAGTACAGGAACCCGCACCCAACTCCTAGGGTAGTCGAGTGGCCGCAGAGAAAGGGGTTGCATATGTTTACTTTTGGTGGTCTAACGTAGGGCTCGACTGACTATATGTCATTGGGCTGGTTTCTGTAGTTCGAGGTGGGGAGGGGAATGGTTGGCGTGTGTGGTCCGACGGGGCTTATGCATGCCGTGTTGGTTAGGTCCACCTTGCAAGGTTAAATCGGATTGATTCGCCGTCAGTCGCTCTCGGATATGAGCACCTTGATTGCAGCACCACATCGTAGTGATATAATATGGAATATGGATTATACATTTATGATGATGGTTACATTGAATTATAGTATATTTGCTCTACCCTGTGTGCTCTAGTTGGTTTAGGCAAATATTAGATTATAGTTAATCTATATAGAACCTGGAGCTAAAATATTGAAAATAAGGATCCATTTTTAGATGTTTTTTCTACAAAATAAACCACCAGCCAAATGTCTTGCATGTCTAGATATGTGGGCTAAGTATACCCAATAGTCGGGTAAGTCTTGCTGAGTATTAGTTGCTCAGGGTTTATTGTTTACCCTATTTCAGGTATAGGAGCTAACTAGGTTTCACATCGGTGGGCTCGGTGTGGCAAGTCTTCACGTCTCGGTAGTTCTCGACTTGTTTATTTTGTTTTATTTACTCTCTAGTAAAAATGCTTTGTAAGTTAGATTCTCTTCCGCCGCTATCTTTTCTTTTGTAAATTTTAAATTTAAAGCTGCTTTGTAAAAGTCTTAATATTATTTACTATTTTTTTATAAAAATTGTATCATGCTAGTACCTTCTGCGCTCGCCTTTGTGCGAGACTTCTGGTGTGTTTCGATCGGCCTGTGGGTTGGAAACAGCCTGTCAAGTTACACTTAATTAAGCTAATGCGCCTGATGTGTTCAAATGATGGCGGTTACGCTTAATTAAGCGTTTTAACTCGGCGGGTCTGTCACTGCTGGTATCAGAGCTGAAATGCACCAGGAGGGATACCAGCATGTTTATTTTTCATGTTTTTAAGACTAAAAGTGAGTTTTAGAAAAATACGCTTCTCTGCGCTTAAGGGATTAGGAGAGATTAGTTCGTAAGCCCTATATAGTGTAGGTTATATCAGGTGGTTAGATATATAATAGCAACTAACTTCTAGGCAATTAGCATTCTTGGATATAAATATATATAATGTGATTTTTTTTTGCAGGTACACTAACCCCGCTTACGTAGGATAGAATTAGTAATAGACGGCTAGTATATAGGGAGAGTACGTATGGTGCCACCGCAAGGACCTCCGTATATTGCCATAGTTTGAGTGGCAAAATTTTTATTTTTGTGAGGACGTATAGTTCATGCATACATCATATCGTACGTACTGTTTTTGCTTTGAATGTTTATTAGCATTTTATCATATTGATCATATTGTTTTGTTTCGGGTGTTATTATTAAGTTTTGTATAAATTCCTTCACGCCCGGCACATCTCCTTCCAGTAATTTTGAACTATACATGATTAGGAAAACCTGAAAATCAGTGTGTCGTGCTTGAACAAAACGTATCTATTTAATTAAATAGTTGAAATGCGAAGTACGAATATAGTAGTGGTTAATGTTCTTCGTTTCCGAGGATGAAGCCTTCTGATTGATCTTATCATCTTGAGAGTCAAAATAACGACGTATAGGGCGTGCATGCACCATGTTAGTCATTTAAATTCATGCACTATGTCATTCATTTAAATTCATTTCTTGTGTTTTGTTGGTTGGTTTAAAATTTTGTGCTATGCTGTCATTCGCGGTCCTCACCATTAAGAGCATTTTAATGATAGGAAGTTTTAGGAAGTGTGTTGATTAGGACTCTGTTTTATAAAATTTGAATAAATTCATGGTTTCAAACTTGTAGGTAACTTAGTTTTAGGTGTTGTCAAGAATTATGAATTTTTAGATCTTTAGTTTGTGGGTTCTGAAATTTGACTACTGCCGCATCGAGATGTTAGAAAAAAATTAGTACTCTGCAAGGTATCTACAATTTGGCCATTTCGAAATATGAAGATAATAAGAGAAGAGCCCTCAGTAGTGGTAGACCTCTTCGATACCTTTTCAATATAGACTTTTTATTCCGTGTTAGATTATGATCTAGGAAAAATAGCTAAGATCATCCTATCTGTGGTTCATTGACCATTTCAATTTATTCAAATATTGATATTCCCACTGTTGATCAATGTTAATTTGTCTCTAGGCTATTCCTTCAAATGCTCGAAGATCACCCGTCCCGGTCATTCTTGATAATTAAAACCACCCTATTGTTCTTCTAGTATGAGTATTCGTTTATTTCTAATCGCCTTGATTCCTATACCTAAAGTGGTTCCGCTTGCATTCTTGCTCAAATAAATATAAATAAATTAGAAACTTGATCACATTCAGTATAGTTATCCTGCATTAATAAGGTCCCATGTTTATTGCATGGCAACCACACTATTGCATCACATCATATTGCATTGTTGGGTCATGCAAGGTTAGGGAAAAATTTGGTGGTAGTTTGGCTGACCATGTGGATTTCATGCCTTTGAACGTATTTTCTAGCTGCTCTCTAATCTCTTTGTATCCAATCGTGTTATTCGGATTTCTATTATTGGTTCTTATATGGTGAAGATTTGTCCCACGCCCTATAGTGCCACGACGGGACCTAGGGCCTCGCGTGTGCGGCCGCCACGCGATTGTGCTCCTAGGAGCGCGCCGGTGCTTAAGTGCGTGTGGATGAAACTACACCGTCATTCCTTTTGTGCAATATTTGAACTCGATTTCTCCTGCGTTATTCTTTAAGGGGGTAGGCTCTCGGAGAGTATGATAATGGGTTATTTGATGTTTGAGTTTCTGGGGATCATAGCCACTAACTTGCATAGTAACATGTATGTCTTGCGTTATTTCACCTAATTAATGAACAAAGTTGAGCAAGAATGTATTGGGCAACCTTGATGTCCTTTCTCCAGGGATTCCAGGAGTTCCTTGAAACTCATAATGTATAGGTAGTAGTTTCTGTTTTTAATCCAATTCAGAAAGTCCTTGAGTTCTTCTTCCTCCTAATGTTTCCTTGACATCATTTGGATGTCAAGCACGGAGCTGGAGTAAATGTGCAAAATTTTGTGGCCCACTCATATTGGTCATGTATAGTTCTTAGAAGTTCATTCTCGGCCCTTTCCTTTCCCTTTTATATCTCGGGCCGAGATTTCTTTAAGGGGGTAGGGTTCTAACATCCAGAAAACTACGGACGGTCCGCTAGGGAGCGGCGGACGGTCCGCCAAAGTAACGCCCAGATATTTATCTAGTTGTGGGCCCGGTTGTCATCTCCTCCTTCCTCCTCCTCCCATCGATCAGAGACGAGCTCCGCTCGTCCGCTCGCTCCGCCGTCACCCCCTTCCTTCGATCTCACTCCTCCGGCCACCATACCTCGATTCTTTGCGCGAGCATCTTCCCCAGCACCTCCTCCACCTTCCCAACCCCCAGCCTAGCTTCTCCCGGCCGGAACGCCCCCGCCGCCGCCACCGCCGGTCACCATTGGAGCCCGCTTGAAGCTTTGCTCCACCGTCGATCCGTTTCTCCGGTCATCCTCCACCCGAACTGACCACGAGAATGGATTCATGGTGAGTTACTTGTGCTCCCTGGCCTTTTTCCCCTCCTGTTGTGCGCCGCTGCCGCCGGTGAACGGCCGCCGCCGCCGCCGCACCTGCTGCCACCTATCGCGTGGTGTCAAAGAGGCGAACCACGGACGGTCCGCCAGTAAGATTAGGGTGGGTCCAGAGACGTCGTTGGCTCTGGCGGGTCTGCAAAAGTGAACTGCGGACGGTCCGCCAAGGAGGGCCGAACAGTCCGCAAGTTAGGTTAGAGTTTGCCTAGAAACGTTGTGTTTCTGGTGGTCCTGCGTAGTTGAATCGCGGACGGTCCACCATGGAGGGCCGGACAGTCCGCAGGTAAGTTTAGAAATTGTCCGGAGACGTTGTTGTTTCGGGTGGGTGGGCAGAGTGAACTGTGGACGGTCCGCTAATAGGGAGCGGACAGTCCGCCGTAGAGCTTGAATTTCGTCCAGAGACGTTGTTGGTGTGAATTTGTAAAGGTGTACTACGGACAGTCCGCTACCGGATCGCGGATAGTCCGCGGTGTAGTTGTGGGTTTATCCAGAGCCGTTGGTAGTCTGGTAGGTCGGCAAGGTTGAGCTACGGACAGTCCACTGCCGCATAGCAGACAGTTCGCCAGGTAGTTCATTTTGAGTGTGGTTCTTTTGTAAGTAGGGAATTTTAGCTGTGCTAATTTGTGTCATATGCTTGTGCAATAACTGGCATTTCATATATATTCATGCAAATGTATTATTGCACCTTATTTAGGTACGCTAGATGTACACGTGTGACGTGAAGCACGCAGTGTTGGAGTCGACCCACAAGACGGTGTTCGACGGATATCGCCAGAAGATGGAAGGACCCGCTTAAGCAACCAAAGATCCGGCCCAAGGTCGGAAGGGCCCAAGGCCTTGCTAGAATTAACACTAACTTAGTGTTACCCTCAGGCAAGCCCCGGTGCATGTCCTACTATTTCAATTTATGAATCACTATATATGCTTATTACTTGTGCATTACGTTTCAGGAGTTGTTTGAAATCTTAGTTGCATGATCCCTAGGTTTCCCTGGGCCTTATACTAGTATGTGTAGGTCGGTAGCACTGCTATGCTTAATAGGTCTCGGTAGAAGTCGAGTGATATCCTGTTACTCGCAAGATATAGGATATTTAGAGTCGAGTAATTTCCTGTTACTCGCGAGATATAGGATATTTTAGAGTCGAGTAATTTTCTGTTACTCGCGAGATATAGGATATTTTAGAGTCGAGTAATTTTCTGTTACTCGCGAGATATAGGATGTCTCTATAAATTGAATATATGGAATATTGGAAGTTGCAGGAAAGGAAATGAATTGGAGACCGGGCGGGGAATGTTTAGCACCGTCTGTGTCGGTTAAGGACCGTACCGTTGTCTGGCCCTGCTGACCGAGTTTGATATTGTACTAACCGCATGCCGGAAGTAGGAGGTAGTCGAAACCGGTATGCCTAGTACTGCCTTGCTTCAAAAGTGCAGGAACTTGCACCCAACTCCTAGGGTAGTCGAGTGGCCGTGGAGAAAGGGGTTGCATATGTTTACTTTTGGTGGTCTCACGTAGGGATCGGCTAACTATATGTCGTTGGGCTGGTTCCTGTAGTTCGAGGCCGGGAGGGGAATGGTTGGCGCGTGTGGTCCGACGGGGCTCATACGTGCCGTGTTGGTTAGGTCCACCTTGCAAGATTAAATCGGATCGATTCGCCATCAGTCGCTCTCAGATATGAGCACCTTGATGATGGTTACATTGAATTATAGTATATTTGCTCTACCATGTGTGCTCTAGTTGGTTTAGACAAATATTAGATTATAGTTAATCTATATAGAATCTGGAGCTAAAATATTAAAAATAAGGATCCACTTTTAGATGCTTTTTCTGCAAAATAAACCACCAGCCAAATGTCTTTGCATGTCTAGATATGTGGGCTAAGTATATCCAATAGTTGGGTAAGTCTTGCTGAGTATTAGTTGCTCAGGGTTTGTTGTTTACCCTATTTCAGGTATAGGAGCTAACTAGGTTTCACATTGGTGGGCTCGATGTGGTGCTTTGTCTTCACGTCTCGGTAGTTCTCGACTTATGTATTTTGTTTTATTTATTCTCTAGTAAAAATGGTCTGTAAGTTAGATTCTCTTCCGCCGCTATCTTTTCTTTTGTAAATTTTAAATTTAAAGTTACTTTGTAAAAGTCTTAATATTATTTACTATTTTTTTGTAAAAATTGTATTATGCAGGTACCTTCTGCGCTCGCCTTTGTGCGAGAGTTCTGGTGTGTTTCGATCGGTCTGTGGGTTGGAAACAGCCAGTCAAGTTATACTTAATTAAACTAATACGCCTGATGTGTTCAAATGATGGCGGTTACACTTAATTAAGCATTTTAACTCGGCGGGTCTGTCACACATGGAAAGTCAAACTTAGGATCTCAGGTGCTACCGAGACTCTTATAACCAGCTACAGGCCCTTTTGCCAAAAACGATAGGACTTGATGCAGTCGTGCAGAACTATCCAGGTGTGTTACTGTGTTTGAATTGGATGTTCATCCTTTTTTCTTTCTTTTTTTTTGAGATGCTCCACGGATGTTTTTTTGTATTGATTAGTGGCATGTCCTCTTTTTGCAGCGATGCAAGCTCCACTTGCTCACGAGTCGTCACGCACGCGGCCACCGGACGCTCTAGCTTCCTGAACCCTGACGTTTGAGCGTCCTGAACCCTGTGCTTCAAGTCCTCAACTACTACAGAATTGGCCTTTGATACTTGCATTTATTCTGGCCGTCGTTGGACTCAGGGATCAATGGAGGCTTTTACCCCAAGTCCAACAACTAGCCGGGCTCGTGGAGAGTGGAAGGATCTTTTATCTTGGCACCAACCCATACCAAAGACCCTTTTTTTTATCCTGGTTGGTAGCACCAACCGGGACCAAAGGGCTCTCTACAGGTTAGTACAAAGAGAAAACATCCCATAATAGGTCGCATGCGCGGTATAGCTGGGATGGTAAAAAAGCTATACTTGAGACAACAGCTCTTGGGTTCGATTCCCATAAAATACAAACTTTTTTTCACGTCGCGGACCCTTTGGTCCCGGTTGTAGCAACCGGGACTAAAGGTCTCAGGCTTTAGTCAACCGGGACTAAAGGGGGTTGTCAACCGGGACAACATCCCCTTTCTGTTGTAGTGCCCCCTCCTATTTCCCTAGGATCAACGGATACCTCCCTAAGCTCTCCTTCATTTTTAGGATGAAAGAATAAAAAGGAAGGGGGGAGGAAGAAGAAGAGAAAGTAAGGAAAAAGAAGAGAGGGGAGGAGCGGTCGCCCACCCCACTCCTGGCCAGGCCTGCCGCCAGTCGGATGTATCACCAGCTATGTACATGGCTCGGTCCATGAAATTTCACTCATAGAAGTTAAGAGGCAGCTGCGCATGGGATGCCTAAAATTGGAGGTTTTATTCTTGGGTTAATTAGATCTATGTCATTATAATTGTCTGAGTTCACTAATCTACCATTACAATTCGTTATATTGGAACCATATCATTACAATTTTAAAAATCTTCGAAAGATACTATTTACCCCTTCGACATGTTTCTCAAAATTTATGGATCAAAATACCCTCTATCTTCTTTTTCTTCCTCTCATCCCCTCTCTTCTCTCTCTCTCTCTCTCTCTCTATATATATATATATATATATATATATATATATATATATATATATATATATATATATATATATATATATATATATATATATATATATATATATATATATTCTCCTCCTCTCACTTAAGAGATGATTCAGTTTATCATATTATAGGAGTGCTCGATATCAAATTCAAGATGTGTGATGAACATGAGATGCTACTTAAGGGTGTGAAGTATGTGTCGGGGCTACGGAGGAATATGATTTCGGTTGAGTTATTGCATGATTAAGGATGGTTGTATCAGGCGGCGTCTGATAATAAGACCTTAACACTACTATAATTTTTATTTTCGGAGGCGTGCATTTTCAATTTTCGATTTTCGATTTTCGGAGATGCTTTTCGGAAATGCCTCAGAGCTATAGTCACTATAAATGGAACATTTTTAGAGGTGTTCTTGTGCACGCCTCTGTTAATAAAAAAATAAAAAAAACAGGTGAGCCCGCCGAGCCCATCTAGGCCCAGTGAGCCCATCTGATACCGCGCTGCCGGCCGCCCGCCCGCCGCTTGCGCCACCGCCACCCGCCGCTTGCCAGGGGCGCCGCCGCCGCTGGCCGCCCTCACGTTGGCCGCTGGCTGACCTCCGCCTGCCGCGCCGCCCCTCCGCTCCGCACCGGCCGGGGGTGGCCGGATCCGCCCCTCCGCTCCGCGCCGGCCGGGGGTGGCCAGATCCGCCGCTCGGAGATGCCGTCGAGGGAGGGAGGGGGCGGGGCGGCGCCGCCGCACGGGCCGCCGTCTCCGCTGTGTAAGGATCACCGGGGTGTCCGACCCTAGAGGGGGAGGGGGTGAATAGGGTCGCTAATCGCTTTTTAACCTAGGGCTCAATCTACTTGCAAACGATAAACCTAACACGTCCTACACATGCTAGTTATGACTAAGGTTTATCTATGCAACTCTCTACTTACCCCTAAAAACTTGCAACCTATAGCCAATCCTAATCAAATTAACTAAGAAAGTAAAGGCACACAAGAAAGAGTAAATGCGGAAACGTAATAAGGTAGGTAAAGAGATAAGTGCAAGAGGGATGCAAACTCCCGAGTAGACACGGTCATGTAACGTGGTTCGGCACAAACGCCTACGTCCACGGGACACCGAGGCTCTTCCGATCACCGTCTTGCACTACGCCACCAAGGCGATGCCGGCAAGCAAAGGCAAGTGCGCACAAGACACCGAGTCTAGTGCACCGCCACCGTCTCTCTCGGTCACCCGGCCGAAATCCACTACGGAGCTTTTCCACCAAGGAGGGGGCCTCCTCTTCCCCCGCACAAAGTGTCGTTGCCACTCCACACCAAGACGGAGGGTCACACGACGGATCACAAGTTGCTTGCCGCAGCATGACTTCTCTCAAGGGAGCTCTCGCAAGAACTAATCCCTAAACAAGCACTAAGCACTCTCACAAGTGTGCTTAAGCCTATATGAT
Source organism: Panicum virgatum (assembly GCF_016808335.1). Classification (NCBI taxonomy): domain Eukaryota; kingdom Viridiplantae; phylum Streptophyta; class Magnoliopsida; order Poales; family Poaceae; genus Panicum; species Panicum virgatum. The sequence goes on along the minus strand of NC_053141.1, from coordinate 28,004,385 downwards.
GTACAATGAAGCTCTATGGTGGTTGGAGATGTTCTTGGGTGTGTTTGGGATGTTCAGCAACTCCAGCACACTTCAAATGGACGGGGTGAGGCGTATATATAGGCCACCAAGTCTTGTAGCCGTTGCTCCAACGGTCAGCTGAAAATCTGCTACCACCGGAAGAACCGATGCCTCTTGGCAGGGTAGCGTCGGTTCATCCGGTCACTCACAACATGAAGTAGCCGTTGAAGTCCTGACAGCTGACGCAGAGACCACCGGTTGAACCGATTGAATGCACCGATGCCTCACCGGTTCAACCGGTGCTGAAAGAATCTTCTCCTGGATGCTGACGTCATTACACCGGTGGTATGCACCGATGCACCGTCGGTTGAACCGGTGCTGAAGAAACTTCTTCTGGGCACTTGACATCGTCTCTGGTACAAAGGACGGCCATTGCACCGATGCCCTATTTTGGACCGTCGGTTCAACCGGTGCCTATAGGCTGACTTGGCTTCGATTCCCTTCTGCACCAAAGTATCAAGGCGTCGGTTCTTCCGACTACCATCGGATGCTCCGATGCCCTGGCGTCGGTTCTTCCGGTGCTCCTGATCCGAAGAGCCGTAGGGGCAGCCCTTCGGGCCTTGCTACGCCTATCTTCTCTTTCTCTTTGTCATCACTTGAACCTAAAAGCCTGAGAATGATCATCTTAACAATCGTATTAGTCCAAGTGTTGTGTTTGTCATTCGATCACCAAAATCACTCGAAATGGCATCAATGGTGCCATGTTCGTTACAAGCACCGGCGTGAGATCCGATCCCTTCTCTAATTGGACAATTCAATTCAGATATCTGAAAAACAGTGTGATTCAAGATTGTAGGAAAAAAATTAGGCATGGAAATCAAGAAGAGGGACGGAACAAACAATCGCAGTAGAGGAGGAAGCTGAATTCTGGAGAGGAAGCTGAGTAGCCGACCGAGACAAGGAGATCTTGCCCGACCAAGTTGCATCGCCGCCCGCGAAAGGGCCTGTAGTCTAGTGGTTACAAGAGTCTCGATAGCACCTGAGGTCCCCCTATGAGAGCGAATATTCTGAGATTTAATGGCGTTGTGCATTCAGTGGTAGGCGATGTTTCTATCGACAGCGAGATGCCTGTGGTGACTTCGTCAATCTCGAAGATTTGCCAGCTCAGTCTTCGAAGATACTCATAGAGGTAGGATTTGCGTATGTGTTCATAGAGGTGTGAGTGTGAGTGCATTGTGAGTGTCTAAGTTGTACTGTATAATCTAAAAAAAAGTTGCATCGCCGCCCCGTGCCCAGCGACGCTCGCCATCGTCGTTCACCCGCGCCCTTTTGCATCCATCCCAAACACCACGCGCGCATCCCATCTAGCTCCCCTGCATGCGCCTAGCGTGCCCACACAGCGGAGGGCACGGGATAAGGCTGTGATCTCCTCAAGCCTCGGCGGCCGGCGGGAGGACAAACGTCCACTGCGTTGATGGAGGCGTGCTTCTCCCGCGTCTTAGGAGCCTCTGCATGGTGACGTGACCCAATAAGAATTGACAAATTTCACCGATTTTAGATTGATGAGATTTTTTTAGATAAAAGAATATGAATATCTCAGCCTCTATATAGAAACAATATATCCAGCTATTATTTCAAGTTATATATATATATATAAATCGAAAAGAATTGAAAACTTTTTTTACCCAAAACAGGTTAGACCCATAAAAATCGCGAGCTAGAAAATATTTCTGCCAAAAATCAAATTATTTTGGCACCACCCCTAATTCTACCCGCCTGTTGTACCCGCAATGAGATCTGTCTAACTCTCCTTCCTATTCTGATCGGATCGGCTGTTAATAAAAAGCTAAGAGGGCCGGCCGGTCGGCAAAAACTGTACGACTGGAGCTCTGATCGCCTCTCGCGCTCACGCGCGGGCGGACAGCACGTGGTCGCCGCCATTGGAGTGCGTGCTCCGCATGCGGCGACGTTGAACCCCTGGATCCTCACGGCCGGCGTGAACGACGGGTCAAAACTTGTTCCTGCTGCTGCTAATGCTACTGCTAATATATTCATCGGGTGATGGCGGTAGTTGCTGCGGCTCTGGTGGAGTGGTGGTAAAAAATTCCTGAGCTCCAACGGCGACCAGTCAGCGGGGGTGGCGCTGGTTGAGCAGGCAGTGGGGGGCGTGCACGAGCTGTTATCCGCATGCACCGGCGGCGACCCGCCGAGCTGCGCCCGTCCTCATCGCCGGTGCTCTGCACCCCAAGATCGCACAGGGCCCATGTCCACCCCTGCATCGCCGATCTCATCATCAGTTCGCCGCTTTTCTCGCTTAGAAACAAGGTACTGGGTCAAATCCACACCAACCACTGCTTTTGTCTTGGAAAAATCCCTTCTTTTGGCCCTTCTTGTTCATGTTCTCTTACAAAGACTTGCAAAATCTTTTCATAGATGGATGCAACTTTGCGCGATGAATCTAACAAGCCTAATTAACCCGGCCGAAATCCACTACGGAGCTTTTCCACCAAGGAGGGGGCCTCCTCTTCCCCCGCACAAAGTGTCGTTGCCACTCCACACCAAGACGGAGGGTCACACGACGGATCACAAGTTGCTTGCCGCAGCAAGACTTCTCTCAAGGGAGCTCTCGCAAGAACTAATCCCTAAACAAGCACTAAGCACTCTCACAAGTGTGCTTAAGCCTATATGATGTACAATGAAGCTCTATGGTGGTTGGAGATGTTCTTGGGTGTGTTTGGGATGTTCAGCAACTCCAGCACACTTCAAATGGACGGGGTGAGGCGTATATATAGGCCACCAAGTCTTGTAGCCGTTGCTCCAACGGTCAGCTGAAAATCTGCTACCACCGGAAGAACCGATGCCTCTTGGCAGGGTAGCGTCGGTTCATCCGGTCACTCACAACATGAAGTAGCCGTTGAAGTCCTGACAGCTGACGCAGAGACCACCGGTTGAACCGATTGAATGCACCGATGCCTCACCGGTTCAACCGGTGCTGAAAGAATCTTCTCCTGGATGCTGACGTCATTACACCGGTGGTATGCACCGATGCACCGTCGGTTGAACCGGTGCTGAAGAAACTTCTTCTGGGCACTTGACATCGTCTCTGGTACAAAGGACGGCCATTGCACTGATGCCCTATTTTGGACCGTCGGTTCAACCGGTGCCTATAGGCTGACTTGGCTTCGATTCCCTTCTGCACCAAAGTATCAAGGCGTCGGTTCTTCCGACTACCATCGGATGCTCCGATGCCCTGGCGTCGGTTCTTCCGGTGCTCCTGATCCGAAGAGCCGTAGGGGCAGCCCTTCGGGCCTTGCTACGCCTATCTTCTCTTTCTCTTTGTCATCACTTGAACCTAAAAGCCTGAGAATGATCATCTTAACAATCGTATTAGTCCAAGTGTTGTGTTTGTCATTCGATCACCAAAATCACTCGAAATGACATCAATGGTGCCATGTTCGTTACAAGCACCGGCGTGAGATCCGATCCCTTCTCTAATTGGACAATTCAATTCAGATATCTGAAAAACAGTGTGATTCAAGATTGTAGGAAAAAAATTAGGCATGGAAATCAAGAAGAGGGACGGAACAAACAATCGCAGTAGAGGAGGAAGCTGAATTCTGGAGAGGAAGCTGAGTAGCCGACCGAGACAAGGAGATCTTGCCCGACCAAGTTGCATCGCCGCCCGCGAAAGGGCCTGTAGTCTAGTGGTTACAAGAGTCTCGATAGCACCTGAGGTCCCCCTATGAGAGCGAATATTCTGAGATTTAATGGCGTTGTGCATTCAGTGGTAGGCGATGTTTCTATCGACAGCGAGATGCCTGTGGTGACTTCGTCAATCTCGAAGATTTGCCAGCTCAGTCTTCGAAGATACTCATAGAGGTAGGATTTGCGTATGTGTTCATAGAGGTGTGAGTGTGAGTGCATTGTGAGTGTCTAAGTTGTACTGTATAATCTAAAAAAAAGTTGCATCGCCGCCCCGTGCCCAGCGACGCTCGCCATCGTCGTTCACCCGCGCCCTTTTGCATCCATCCCAAACACCACGCGCGCATCCCATCTAGCTCCCCTGCATGCGCCTAGCGTGCCCACACAGCGGAGGGCACGGGATAAGGCTGTGATCTCCTCAAGCCTCGGCGGCCGGCGGGAGGACAAACGTCCACTGCGTTGATGGAGGCGTGCTTCTCCCGCGTCTTAGGAGCCTCTGCATGGTGACGTGACCCAATAAGAATTGACAAATTTCACCGATTTTAGATTGATGAGATTTTTTTAGCTAAAAGAATATGAATATCTCAGCCTCTATATAGAAACAATATATCCAGCTATTATTTCAAGTTATATATATATATATAAATCGAAAAGAATTGAAAACTTTTTTTACCCAAAACAGGTTAGACCCATAAAAATCGCGAGCTAGAAAATATTTCTGCCAAAAATCAAATTATTTTGGCACCACCCCTAATTCTACCCGCCTGTTGTACCCGCAATGAGATCTGTCTAACTCTCCTTCCTATTCTGATCGGATCGGCTGTTAATAAAAAGCTAAGAGGGCCGGCCGGTCGGCAAAAACTGTACGACTGGAGCTCTGATCGCCTCTCGCGCTCACGCGCGGGCGGACAGCACGTGGTCGCCGCCATTGGAGTGCGTGCTCCGCATGCGGCGACGTTGAACCCCTGGATCCTCACGGCCGGCGTGAACGACGGGTCAAAACTTGTTCCTGCTGCTGCTAATGCTACTGCTAATATATTCATCGGGTGATGGCGGTAGTTGCTGCGGCTCTGGTGGAGTGGTGGTAAAAAAATCCTGAGCTCCAACGGCGACCAGTCAGCGGGGGTGGCGCTGGTTGAGCAGGCAGTGGGGGGCGTGCACGAGCTGTTATCCGCATGCACCGGCGGCGACCCGCCGAGCTGCGCCCGTCCTCATCGCCGGTGCTCTGCACCCCAAGATCGCACAGGGCCCATGTCCACCCCTGCATCGCCGATCTCATCATCAGTTCGCCGCTTTTCTCGCTTAGAAACAAGGTACTGGGTCAAATCCACACCAACCACTGCTTTTGTCTTGGAAAAATCCCTTCTTTTGGCCCTTCTTGTTCATGTTCTCTTACAAAGACTTGCAAAATCTTTTCATAGATGGATGCAACTTTGCGCGATGAATCTAACAAGCCTAATTAACCCGGCCGAAATCCACTACGGAGCTTTTCCACCAAGGAGGGGGCCTCCTCTTCCCCCGCACAAAGTGTCGTTGCCACTCCACACCAAGACGGAGGGTCACACGACGGATCACAAGTTGCTTGCCGCAGCAAGACTTCTCTCAAGGGAGCTCTCGCAAGAACTAATCCCTAAACAAGCACTAAGCACTCTCACAAGTGTGCTTAAGCCTATATGATGTACAATGAAGCTCTATGGTGGTTGGAGATGTTCTTGGGTGTGTTTGGGATGTTCAGCAACTCCAGCACACTTCAAATGGACGGGGTGAGGCGTATATATAGGCCACCAAGTCTTGTAGCCGTTGCTCCAACGGTCAGCTGAAAATCTGCTACCACCGGAAGAACCGATGCCTCTTGGCAGGGTAGCGTCGGTTCATCCGGTCACTCACAACATGAAGTAGCCGTTGAAGTCCTGACAGCTGACGCAGAGACCACCGGTTGAACCGATTGAATGCACCGATGCCTCACCGGTTCAACCGGTGCTGAAAGAATCTTCTCCTGGATGCTGACGTCATTACACCGGTGGTATGCACCGATGCACCGTCGGTTGAACCGGTGCTGAAGAAACTTCTTCTGGGCACTTGACATCGTCTCTGGTACAAAGGACGGCCATTGCACCGATGCCCTATTTTGGACCGTCGGTTCAACCGGTGCCTATAGGCTGACTTGGCTTCGATTCCCTTCTGCACCAAAGTATCAAGGCGTCGGTTCTTCCGACTACCATCGGATGCTCCGATGCCCTGGCGTCGGTTCTTCCGGTGCTCCTGATCCGAAGAGCCGTAGGGGCAGCCCTTCGGGCCTTGCTACGCCTATCTTCTCTTTCTCTTTGTCATCACTTGAACCTAAAAGCCTGAGAATGATCATCTTAACAATCGTATTAGTCCAAGTGTTGTGTTTGTCATTCGATCACCAAAATCACTCGAAATGGCATCAATGGTGCCATGTTCGTTACAAGCACCGGCGTGAGATCCGATCCCTTCTCTAATTGGACAATTCAATTCAGATATCTGAAAAACAGTGTGATTCAAGATTGTAGGAAAAAAATTAGGCATGGAAATCAAGAAGAGGGACGGAACAAACAATCGCAGTAGAGGAGGAAGCTGAATTCTGGAGAGGAAGCTGAGTAGCCGACCGAGACAAGGAGATCTTGCCCGACCAAGTTGCATCGCCGCCCGCGAAAGGGCCTGTAGTCTAGTGGTTACAAGAGTCTCGATAGCACCTGAGGTCCCCCTATGAGAGCGAATATTCTGAGATTTAATGGCGTTGTGCATTCAGTGGTAGGCGATGTTTCTATCGACAGCGAGATGCCTGTGGTGACTTCGTCAATCTCGAAGATTTGCCAGCTCAGTCTTCGAAGATACTCATAGAGGTAGGATTTGCGTATGTGTTCATAGAGGTGTGAGTGTGAGTGCATTGTGAGTGTCTAAGTTGTACTGTATAATCTAAAAAAAAGTTGCATCGCCGCCCCGTGCCCAGCGACGCTCGCCATCGTCGTTCACCCGCGCCCTTTTGCATCCATCCCAAACACCACGCGCGCATCCCATCTAGCTCCCCTGCATGCGCCTAGCGTGCCCACACAGCGGAGGGCACGGGATAAGGCTGTGATCTCCTCAAGCCTCGGCGGCCGGCGGGAGGACAAACGTCCACTGCGTTGATGGAGGCGTGCTTCTCCCGCGTCTTAGGAGCCTCTGCATGGTGACGTGACCCAATAAGAATTGACAAATTTCACCGATTTTAGATTGATGAGATTTTTTTAGATAAAAGAATATGAATATCTCAGCCTCTATATAGAAACAATATATCCAGCTATTATTTCAAGTTATATATATATATATAAATCGAAAAGAATTGAAAACTTTTTTTACCCAAAACAGGTTAGACCCATAAAAATCGCGAGCTAGAAAATATTTCTGCCAAAAATCAAATTATTTTGGCACCACCCCTAATTCTACCCGCCTGTTGTACCCGCAATGAGATCTGTCTAACTCTCCTTCCTATTCTGATCGGATCGGCTGTTAATAAAAAGCTAAGAGGGCCGGCCGGTCGGCAAAAACTGTACGACTGGAGCTCTGATCGCCTCTCGCGCTCACGCGCGGGCGGACAGCACGTGGTCGCCGCCATTGGAGTGCGTGCTCCGCATGCGGCGACGTTGAACCCCTGGATCCTCACGGCCGGCGTGAACGACGGGTCAAAACTTGTTCCTGCTGCTGCTAATGCTACTGCTAATATATTCATCGGGTGATGGCGGTAGTTGCTGCGGCTCTGGTGGAGTGGTGGTAAAAAATTCCTGAGCTCCAACGGCGACCAGTCAGCGGGGGTGGCGCTGGTTGAGCAGGCAGTGGGGGGCGTGCACGAGCTGTTATCCGCATGCACCGGCGGCGACCCGCCGAGCTGCGCCCGTCCTCATCGCCGGTGCTCTGCACCCCAAGATCGCACAGGGCCCATGTCCACCCCTGCATCGCCGATCTCATCATCAGTTCGCCGCTTTTCTCGCTTAGAAACAAGGTACTGGGTCAAATCCACACCAACCACTGCTTTTGTCTTGGAAAAATCCCTTCTTTTGGCCCTTCTTGTTCATGTTCTCTTACAAAGACTTGCAAAATCTTTTCATAGATGGATGCAACTTTGCGCGATGAATCTAACAAGCCTAATTAACCCGGCCGAAATCCACTACGGAGCTTTTCCACCAAGGAGGGGGCCTCCTCTTCCCCCGCACAAAGTGTCGTTGCCACTCCACACCAAGACGGAGGGTCACACGACGGATCACAAGTTGCTTGCCGCAGCAAGACTTCTCTCAAGGGAGCTCTCGCAAGAACTAATCCCTAAACAAGCACTAAGCACTCTCACAAGTGTGCTTAAGCCTATATGATGTACAATGAAGCTCTATGGTGGTTGGAGATGTTCTTGGGTGTGTTTGGGATGTTCAGCAACTCCAGCACACTTCAAATGGACGGGGTGAGGCGTATATATAGGCCACCAAGTCTTGTAGCCGTTGCTCCAACGGTCAGCTGAAAATCTGCTACCACCGGAAGAACCGATGCCTCTTGGCAGGGTAGCGTCGGTTCATCCGGTCACTCACAACATGAAGTAGCCGTTGAAGTCCTGACAGCTGACGCAGAGACCACCGGTTGAACCGATTGAATGCACCGATGCCTCACCGGTTCAACCGGTGCTGAAAGAATCTTCTCCTGGATGCTGACGTCATTACACCGGTGGTATGCACCGATGCACCGTCGGTTGAACCGGTGCTGAAGAAACTTCTTCTGGGCACTTGACATCGTCTCTGGTACAAAGGACGGCCATTGCACTGATGCCCTATTTTGGACCGTCGGTTCAACCGGTGCCTATAGGCTGACTTGGCTTCGATTCCCTTCTGCACCAAAGTATCAAGGCGTCGGTTCTTCCGACTACCATCGGATGCTCCGATGCCCTGGCGTCGGTTCTTCCGGTGCTCCTGATCCGAAGAGCCGTAGGGGCAGCCCTTCGGGCCTTGCTACGCCTATCTTCTCTTTCTCTTTGTCATCACTTGAACCTAAAAGCCTGAGAATGATCATCTTAACAATCGTATTAGTCCAAGTGTTGTGTTTGTCATTCGATCACCAAAATCACTCGAAATGGCATCAATGGTGCCATGTTCGTTACAAGCACCGGCGTGAGATCCGATCCCTTCTCTAATTGGACAATTCAATTCAGATATCTGAAAAACAGTGTGATTCAAGATTGTAGGAAAAAAATTAGGCATGGAAATCAAGAAGAGGGACGGAACAAACAATCGCAGTAGAGGAGGAAGCTGAATTCTGGAGAGGAAGCTGAGTAGCCGACCGAGACAAGGAGATCTTGCCCGACCAAGTTGCATCGCCGCCCGCGAAAGGGCCTGTAGTCTAGTGGTTACAAGAGTCTCGATAGCACCTGAGGTCCCCCTATGAGAGCGAATATTCTGAGATTTAATGGCGTTGTGCATTCAGTGGTAGGCGATGTTTCTATCGACAGCGAGATGCCTGTGGTGACTTCGTCAATCTCGAAGATTTGCCAGCTCAGTCTTCGAAGATACTCATAGAGGTAGGATTTGCGTATGTGTTCATAGAGGTGTGAGTGTGAGTGCATTGTGAGTGTCTAAGTTGTACTGTATAATCTAAAAAAAAGTTGCATCGCCGCCCCGTGCCCAGCGACGCTCGCCATCGTCGTTCACCCGCGCCCTTTTGCATCCATCCCAAACACCACGCGCGCATCCCATCTAGCTCCCCTGCATGCGCCTAGCGTGCCCACACAGCGGAGGGCACGGGATAAGGCTGTGATCTCCTCAAGCCTCGGCGGCCGGCGGGAGGACAAACGTCCACTGCGTTGATGGAGGCGTGCTTCTCCCGCGTCTTAGGAGCCTCTGCATGGTGACGTGACCCAATAAGAATTGACAAATTTCACCGATTTTAGATTGATGAGATTTTTTTAGCTAAAAGAATATGAATATCTCAGCCTCTATATAGAAACAATATATCCAGCTATTATTTCAAGTTATATATATATATATAAATCGAAAAGAATTGAAAACTTTTTTTACCCAAAACAGGTTAGACCCATAAAAATCGCGAGCTAGAAAATATTTCTGCCAAAAATCAAATTATTTTGGCACCACCCCTAATTCTACCCGCCTGTTGTACCCGCAATGAGATCTGTCTAACTCTCCTTCCTATTCTGATCGGATCGGCTGTTAATAAAAAGCTAAGAGGGCCGGCCGGTCGGCAAAAACTGTACGACTGGAGCTCTGATCGCCTCTCGCGCTCACGCGCGGGCGGACAGCACGTGGTCGCCGCCATTGGAGTGCGTGCTCCGCATGCGGCGACGTTGAACCCCTGGATCCTCACGGCCGGCGTGAACGACGGGTCAAAACTTGTTCCTGCTGCTGCTAATGCTACTGCTAATATATTCATCGGGTGATGGCGGTAGTTGCTGCGGCTCTGGTGGAGTGGTGGTAAAAAAATCCTGAGCTCCAACGGCGACCAGTCAGCGGGGGTGGCGCTGGTTGAGCAGGCAGTGGGGGGCGTGCACGAGCTGTTATCCGCATGCACCGGCGGCGACCCGCCGAGCTGCGCCCGTCCTCATCGCCGGTGCTCTGCACCCCAAGATCGCACAGGGCCCATGTCCACCCCTGCATCGCCGATCTCATCATCAGTTCGCCGCTTTTCTCGCTTAGAAACAAGGTACTGGGTCAAATCCACACCAACCACTGCTTTTGTCTTGGAAAAATCCCTTCTTTTGGCCCTTCTTGTTCATGTTCTCTTACAAAGACTTGCAAAATCTTTTCATAGATGGATGCAACTTTGCGCGATGAATCTAACAAGCCTAATTAACCCGGCCGAAATCCACTACGGAGCTTTTCCACCAAGGAGGGGGCCTCCTCTTCCCCCGCACAAAGTGTCGTTGCCACTCCACACCAAGACGGAGGGTCACACGACGGATCACAAGTTGCTTGCCGCAGCAAGACTTCTCTCAAGGGAGCTCTCGCAAGAACTAATCCCTAAACAAGCACTAAGCACTCTCACAAGTGTGCTTAAGCCTATATGATGTACAATGAAGCTCTATGGTGGTTGGAGATGTTCTTGGGTGTGTTTGGGATGTTCAGCAACTCCAGCACACTTCAAATGGACGGGGTGAGGCGTATATATAGGCCACCAAGTCTTGTAGCCGTTGCTCCAACGGTCAGCTGAAAATCTGCTACCACCGGAAGAACCGATGCCTCTTGGCAGGGTAGCGTCGGTTCATCCGGTCACTCACAACATGAAGTAGCCGTTGAAGTCCTGACAGCTGACGCAGAGACCACCGGTTGAACCGATTGAATGCACCGATGCCTCACCGGTTCAACCGGTGCTGAAAGAATCTTCTCCTGGATGCTGACGTCATTACACCGGTGGTATGCACCGATGCACCGTCGGTTGAACCGGTGCTGAAGAAACTTCTTCTGGGCACTTGACATCGTCTCTGGTACAAAGGACGGCCATTGCACCGATGCCCTATTTTGGACCGTCGGTTCAACCGGTGCCTATAGGCTGACTTGGCTTCGATTCCCTTCTGCACCAAAGTATCAAGGCGTCGGTTCTTCCGACTACCATCGGATGCTCCGATGCCCTGGCGTCGGTTCTTCCTGTGCTCCTGATCCGAAGAGCCGTAGGGGCAGCCCTTCGGGCCTTGCTACGCCTATCTTCTCTTTCTCTTTGTCATCACTTGAACCTAAAAGCCTGAGAATGATCATCTTAACAATCGTATTAGTCCAAGTGTTGTGTTTGTCATTCGATCACCAAAATCACTCGAAATGGCATCAATGGTGCCATGTTCGTTACAAGCACCGGCGTGAGATCCGATCCCTTCTCTAATTGGACAATTCAATTCAGATATCTGAAAAACAGTGTGATTCAAGATTGTAGGAAAAAAATTAGGCATGGAAATCAAGAAGAGGGACGGAACAAACAATCGCAGTAGAGGAGGAAGCTGAATTCTGGAGAGGAAGCTGAGTAGCCGACCGAGACAAGGAGATCTTGCCCGACCAAGTTGCATCGCCGCCCGCGAAAGGGCCTGTAGTCTAGTGGTTACAAGAGTCTCGATAGCACCTGAGGTCCCCCTATGAGAGCGAATATTCTGAGATTTAATGGCGTTGTGCATTCAGTGGTAGGCGATGTTTCTATCGACAGCGAGATGTCTGTGGTGACTTCGTCAATCTCGAAGATTTGCCAGCTCAGTCTTCGAAGATACTCATAGAGGTAGGATTTGCGTATGTGTTCATAGAGGTGTGAGTGTGAGTGCATTGTGAGTGTCTGAGTTGTACTGTATAATCTAAAAAAAAGTTGCATCGCCGCCCCGTGCCCAGCGACGCTCGCCATCGTCGTTCACCCGCGCCCTTTTGCATCCATCCCAAACACCACGCGCGCATCCCATCTAGCTCCCCTGCATGCGCCTAGCGTGCCCACACAGCGGAGGGCACGGGATAAGGCTGTGATCTCCTCAAGCCTCGGCGGCCGGCGGGAGGACAAACGTCCACTGCGTTGATGGAGGCGTGCTTCTCCCGCGTCTTAGGAGCCTCTGCATGGTGACGTGACCCAATAAGAATCGACAAATTTCACCGATTTTAGATTGATGAGATTTTTTTAGCTAAAAGAATATGAATATCTCAGCCTCTATATAGAAACAATATATCCAGCTATTATTTCAAGTTATATATATATATAAATCAAAAAGAATTGAAAACTTTTTTTACCCAAAACAGGTTAGACCCATAAAAATCGCGAGCTAGAAAATATTTCTGCCAAAAATCAAATTATTTTGGCACCACCCCTAATTCTACCCGCCTGTTGTACCCGCAATGAGATCTGTCTAACTCTCCTTCCTATTCTGATCGGATCGGCTGTTAATAAAAAGCTAAGAGGGCCGGCCGGTCGGCAAAAACTGTACGACTGGAGCTCTGATCGCCTCTCGCGCTCACGCGCGGGCGGACAGCACGTGGTCGCCGCCATTGGAGTGCGTGCTCCGCATGCGGCGACGTTGAACCCCTGGATCCTCACGGCCGGCGTGAACGACGGGTCAAAACTTGTTCCTGCTGCTGCTAATGCTACTGCTAATATATTCATCGGGTGATGGCGGTAGTTGCTGCGGCTCTGGTGGAGTGGTGGTAAAAAAATCCTGAGCTCCAACGGCGACCAGTCAGCGGGGGTGGCGCTGGTTGAGCAGGCAGTGGGGGGCGTGCACGAGCTGTTATCCGCATGCACCGGCGGCGACCCGCCGAGCTGCGCCCGTCCTCATCGCCGGTGCTCTGCACCCCAAGATCGCACAGGGCCCATGTCCACCCCTGCATCGCCGATCTCATCATCAGTTCGCCGCTTTTCTCGCTTAGAAACAAGGTACTGGGTCAAATCCACACCAACCACTGCTTTTGTCTTGGAAAAATCCCTTCTTTTGGCCCTTCTTGTTCATGTTCTCTTACAAAGACTTGCAAAATCTTTTCATAGATGGATGCAACTTTGCGCGATGAATCTAACAAGCCTAATTAACCCGGCCGAAATCCACTACGGAGCTTTTCCACCAAGGAGGGGGCCTCCTCTTCCCCCGCACAAAGTGTCGTTGCCACTCCACACCAAGACGGAGGGTCACACGACGGATCACAAGTTGCTTGCCGCAGCAAGACTTCTCTCAAGGGAGCTCTCGCAAGAACTAATCCCTAAACAAGCACTAAGCACTCTCACAAGTGTGCTTAAGCCTATATGATGTACAATGAAGCTCTATGGTGGTTGGAGATGTTCTTGGGTGTGTTTGGGATGTTCAGCAACTCCAGCACACTTCAAATGGACGGGGTGAGGCGTATATATAGGCCACCAAGTCTTGTAGCCGTTGCTCCAACGGTCAGCTGAAAATCTGCTACCACCGGAAGAACCGATGCCTCTTGGCAGGGTAGCGTCGGTTCATCCGGTCACTCACAACATGAAGTAGCCGTTGAAGTCCTGACAGCTGACGCAGAGACCACCGGTTGAACCGATTGAATGCACCGATGCCTCACCGGTTCAACCGGTGCTGAAAGAATCTTCTCCTGGATGCTGACGTCATTACACCGGTGGTATGCACCGATGCACCGTCGGTTGAACCGGTGCTGAAGAAACTTCTTCTGGGCACTTGACATCGTCTCTGGTACAAAGGACGGCCATTGCACCGATGCCCTATTTTGGACCGTCGGTTCAACCGGTGCCTATAGGCTGACTTGGCTTCGATTCCCTTCTGCACCAAAGTATCAAGGCGTCGGTTCTTCCGACTACCATCGGATGCTCCGATGCCCTGGCGTCGGTTCTTCCTGTGCTCCTGATCCGAAGAGCCGTAGGGGCAGCCCTTCGGGCCTTGCTACGCCTATCTTCTCTTTCTCTTTGTCATCACTTGAACCTAAAAGCCTGAGAATGATCATCTTAACAATCGTATTAGTCCAAGTGTTGTGTTTGTCATTCGATCACCAAAATCACTCGAAATGGCATCAATGGTGCCATGTTCGTTACAAGCACCGGCGTGAGATCCGATCCCTTCTCTAATTGGACAATTCAATTCAGATATCTGAAAAACAGTGTGATTCAAGATTGTAGGAAAAAAAATTAGGCATGGAAATCAAGAAGAGGGACGGAACAAACAATCGCAGTAGAGGAGGAAGCTGAATTCTGGAGAGGAAGCTGAGTAGCCGACCGAGACAAGGAGATCTTGCCCGACCAAGTTGCATCGCCGCCCGCGAAAGGGCCTGTAGTCTAGTGGTTACAAGAGTCTCGATAGCACCTGAGGTCCCCCTATGAGAGCGAATATTCTGAGATTTAATGGCGTTGTGCATTCAGTGGTAGGCGATGTTTCTATCGACAGCGAGATGCCTGTGGTGACTTCGTCAATCTCGAAGATTTGCCAGCTCAGTCTTCGAAGATACTCATAGAGGTAGGATTTGCGTATGTGTTCATAGAGGTGTGAGTGTGAGTGCATTGTGAGTGTCTGAGTTGTACTGTATAATCTAAAAAAAGTTGCATCGCCGCCCCGTGCCCAGCGACGCTCGCCATCGTCGTTCACCCGCGCCCTTTTGCATCCATCCCAAACACCACGCGCGCATCCCATCTAGCTCCCCTGCATGCGCCTAGCGTGCCCACACAGCGGAGGGCACGGGATAAGGCTGTGATCTCCTCAAGCCTCGGCGGCCGGCGGGAGGACAAACGTCCACTGCGTTGATGGAGGCGTGCTTCTCCCGCGTCTTAGGAGCCTCTGCATGGTGACGTGACCCAATAAGAATCGACAAATTTCACCGATTTTAGATTGATGAGATTTTTTTAGCTAAAAGAATATGAATATCTCAGCCTCTATATAGAAACAATATATCCAGCTATTATTTCAAGTTATATATATATATA
Source organism: Panicum virgatum (assembly GCF_016808335.1). Classification (NCBI taxonomy): domain Eukaryota; kingdom Viridiplantae; phylum Streptophyta; class Magnoliopsida; order Poales; family Poaceae; genus Panicum; species Panicum virgatum. Next base: position 27,989,283 of record NC_053141.1, on the reverse strand, counting down.
AATCAAAAAGAATTGAAAACTTTTTTTACCCAAAACAGGTTAGACCCATAAAAATCGCGAGCTAGAAAATATTTCTGCCAAAAATCAAATTATTTTGGCACCACCCCTAATTCTACCCGCCTGTTGTACCCGCAATGAGATCTGTCTAACTCTCCTTCCTATTCTGATCGGATCGGCTGTTAATAAAAAGCTAAGAGGGCCGGCCGGTCGGCAAAAACTGTACGACTGGAGCTCTGATCGCCTCTCGCGCTCACGCGCGGGCGGACAGCACGTGGTCGCCGCCATTGGAGTGCGTGCTCCGCATGCGGCGACGTTGAACCCCTGGATCCTCACGGCCGGCGTGAACGACGGGTCAAAACTTGTTCCTGCTGCTGCTAATGCTACTGCTAATATATTCATCGGGTGATGGCGGTAGTTGCTGCGGCTCTGGTGGAGTGGTGGTAAAAAAATCCTGAGCTCCAACGGCGACCAGTCAGCGGGGGTGGCGCTGGTTGAGCAGGCAGTGGGGGGCGTGCACGAGCTGTTATCCGCATGCACCGGCGGCGACCCGCCGAGCTGCGCCCGTCCTCATCGCCGGTGCTCTGCACCCCAAGATCGCACAGGGCCCATGTCCACCCCTGCATCGCCGATCTCATCATCAGTTCGCCGCTTTTCTCGCTTAGAAACAAGGTACTGGGTCAAATCCACACCAACCACTGCTTTTGTCTTGGAAAAATCCCTTCTTTTGGCCCTTCTTGTTCATGTTCTCTTACAAAGACTTGCAAAATCTTTTCATAGATGGATGCAACTTTGCGCGATGAATCTAACAAGCCTAATTAACCCGGCCGAAATCCACTACGGAGCTTTTCCACCAAGGAGGGGGCCTCCTCTTCCCCCGCACAAAGTGTCGTTGCCACTCCACACCAAGACGGAGGGTCACACGACGGATCACAAGTTGCTTGCCGCAGCAAGACTTCTCTCAAGGGAGCTCTCGCAAGAACTAATCCCTAAACAAGCACTAAGCACTCTCACAAGTGTGCTTAAGCCTATATGATGTACAATGAAGCTCTATGGTGGTTGGAGATGTTCTTGGGTGTGTTTGGGATGTTCAGCAACTCCAGCACACTTCAAATGGACGGGGTGAGGCGTATATATAGGCCACCAAGTCTTGTAGCCGTTGCTCCAACGGTCAGCTGAAAATCTGCTACCACCGGAAGAACCGATGCCTCTTGGCAGGGTAGCGTCGGTTCATCCGGTCACTCACAACATGAAGTAGCCGTTGAAGTCCTGACAGCTGACGCAGAGACCACCGGTTGAACCGATTGAATGCACCGATGCCTCACCGGTTCAACCGGTGCTGAAAGAATCTTCTCCTGGATGCTGACGTCATTACACCGGTGGTATGCACCGATGCACCGTCGGTTGAACCGGTGCTGAAGAAACTTCTTCTGGGCACTTGACATCGTCTCTGGTACAAAGGACGGCCATTGCACCGATGCCCTATTTTGGACCGTCGGTTCAACCGGTGCCTATAGGCTGACTTGGCTTCGATTCCCTTCTGCACCAAAGTATCAAGGCGTCGGTTCTTCCGACTACCATCGGATGCTCCGATGCCCTGGCGTCGGTTCTTCCGGTGCTCCTGATCCGAAGAGCCGTGAGACCCGCGAGGGGCGGCTCCCCCTCGACCCCCGTCCGCTAACCGGGTAGCGGAACCCCCGTAGGGGCAGTCCATCGGGCCTTGCTACGCCTATCTTCTCTTTCTCTTTGTCATCACTTGAACCTAAAAGCCTGATAATGATCATCTTAACAATCATATTAGTCCAAGTGTTGTGTTGTCATTCGATCACCAAAATCACTCGAAATGGCATCAATGGTGCCATGTTCGTTACACGCTGGTCGCGTGGAGGGCAGGAGAGAGAGAGGGGGGTGAGGAGAGAGGGTGAGTGATGAAGAAAACCCTAAGTGGTGGATACCTCATCATATCATCATCTCCCATCCCAAACACATCTCACCGCACACACTCTCACACTCAGGCGGTAAAGACGGCTCCCAACCACATGGGCTCACAGCCGTATCAGAAACCAGGGGAGAAAAGAAGGACTCATCTCATTAGTCAGAGACACGTGGGTCAAGGGAAGAAAACAAGAGAAAGGCCGGTACATGTCCGGCGGTCGTCCAGGCCCGAGGGCCGGCCGTGCCTGCCAGTAGTCCAAGCCTAAATCTTGACCATGCCTTAAGCAGGATAATACGTATTGATTTGATAACTGTGCATAGCTTGTACACCTGTAGCCACAAGATCACCGTCATCAGTGCGCATGAACACCTAGGCGAAAACGAAGGCCTCCTAGTGGTTCGATGCCACCATATCACTCAGCCTAGATCACTCCAGTGCACTGGGGCACTGAGTCTGTGAAACGTGATGTGGGGCCTATGGACATCACGCTAATCGGGGAATGGAGGCCGCAACCGTCCATCCCCTAACACTATCCACTCTCATCCAAATAGTAATGGCACCGTCCATACTAGAAGGGTATCCGCACCCCACCCATCGGGGACGAGTGGTGTGCACGAGACATTTTCCTAGGGGCCGGTTCTCTGATATACTAGTCCCTCTGATATACTAGTCCTTAGAAGGACTGGACATGACATCTCCTCAAAGGGGGCAATCTGATTCCCCATACTGCTACAGCACCTCCACCCCGGTCTTCCTCCCATCACAAGAGTCCAAGCCGGGAACTCCTCAAAACAGGTACCCGCCACAGGTAAGCAAAAGCGGGAATGCCTAGGTCACATCCTCCTCGGCAAGACTCGTCTCATGACTCGTCATAAATCCTGTCCAGTTGACTCAACCCTCACTACACACGCACCCAAGACTCAACCAGCACACTCCCCAGTTGTTATCACATTTTACCAATTAATTCCTCCACCATAGTACATCTAAGGTTATATAAAAAGTATGATGGAGTAAAGTGCAAGCAAGCAGGAAGGCATATATAAGTGCGAGCGCGTAGCTAGGTAATTGGGTGATGAAGGGTTTAAATCAAGGCATAAGGCTCAGGTATATGCATGCATCATATATACTAGCAAAGGCCCGTTTGAATTTTCTATGAGTTTCTGAAGTTTAAACCATTTTCTGAAAAAGATAAAAGGCTGGTTTAATCAGAGCTAGACATGTGGCAGTCTGTGATAGGCTGAGCTGACGCCATGCTGACATCATCGCCACGGTGGTATTCCAAAGGCTGGCTGGTGGGTCCCGCTGACATCGTGCTGACATCAGCATTGACCTAGTCAACAGTAATGGGCCAAGTGGACTGGTATTAGGCCGGGTTGGCCCGAGTTGGGCTGGCCTGGCCCAGACATGTGTCGTGCTACAGTGGATCCACGTGGTGGGTCTGGTCTCCAATCGGGCTCGGGTCCACGGGTTGCGGTGCATGGTGGACAAGTGCGGGCAGTCTTATAGACCATTGACTCGGTCTATGGTGCACCGTGTGCACCCTTCTCCTTTTTCTCTTAGGTCCACAGTGCACCGGTTCCACTGCGCGGCTACTCCTTTGGCCCTGGTCTACGGGGTTCGGTGTACGGTGGACAGGTTGGTGCGGGCTCGTGAGCCACAGACTCGGCTCGCGGTGGACACCGTCCACTTCTTCTCTCCTCCCTCTGGTTCATGGTGGTTTAGGTGCACCGGCCTCCCCTCCCTTTCTCCAACTTTCCTCTGCTCCTCTGTTCCGCACAGTGGCGTGCCGCCGGCGGCGAGCTTGCGCCCGCGCGATCTCCGGTGGACCTGTAGGGCTCTAAGGGCGGTCTAGGGCTCCGTGGCGGTTCCGTGGGGCTAGGGCGGCTGCAGCGAGTGGTTAGGTGTCTCCGGCGGCTGGTGTTAGCGACATCGCAGCAGCGTGCGGTAGCGCTACAATGGCGAGGCCCTTCGGCTTTAGGGCAAAGGCTCGTGGGGGCTCTACGGGTTATTCCGTGCCTCGGCGAGTTGATGCTCGCTGCTAGGGTGGCTGGATAGTGCTTAGGCAAGGATGGCCACGGCGGTGGCAGGGCCGCGCCGTCGGCAGACTGTGGCAGTACTGCTACAAACCAAACCGAGGCAAAAGTGCCCTGTCTTCCCTCGATTCGAATCCTCGCGGAGCTGATGGCCTAGACGGCGGCGACCAATTTCTACGGCGGGGTCCGCGTGCACCGGGGAGGCACCACGGAACTCTGGCGTTTGTGCGGACGGGAGAAATCAGTTTCCGGTGGTCCTTTCTCTCTAATCCATCTAGGCGGCTAGGTTCACGGTCACCAGGTGAGTCTCGACGACTCACCCTCACAGCACGAGGTGGCCGGAGTGGTGTGGAAAGCCCACGCCATGGCGACGCACGGTGGATGAAGCTTGGATGGCCTCGCCATGGCCGTGCTCTGGCCATGGCGGGTGTGGCACCCGTGGCCCTTTGGCGCGTGCGTTTCCATGCTGTAGAGCTCGGCATGGCAAGGCGGCCGACGTTTCGTGTGTGCGTGGATGCGTGGCATGTGCTGTGGTGAGCGAGACTCCGCTCGGCGCTTCCCGGTGCGGGAACGCGACGGCAGCATGCCTCGGTGACGAGTGTGTTACGGCCACAGAGCTAGTGCAGTGGGGGGGGGGGGGTTGGGTGCACACTGCAGGCTTGTCATCGATTATCAACAAAGGTAGGTTGGTGCAGTGTGCGGCATTGGTGTAGTCGTACCACACAGCACCCACGATCTGGGTGTCCCGAGCAGCTCTGGCGGCTTGTCCGGCTTTGGCGACCACGGACGGTACTCTGGCGTGCTCCAGCTTCGTCTCACTGCCTCCTGCCTCTCCTCTCTCTACCTCCCTCCTCTCCTCCTTTCTCTTCTCTAGCACGGCAGGTAGGTTGTTGGGCAAGCCACCGAAGCGGCGGCGGATTGGGTTGGAACCCTACTGCTCCCGGCCTCTCCCCTTTTATAGGGCGGCCGCGGCCATAGGTGTGGAGGACGGCTGATCTCGTTGTTGCTCGATCAGACGGCGACCAAGGCTTCCAGGCTGGGGTTGCATGGCCACGACGCGAGAGCGAGCGGGATGCCGTGCTTCAATTGGTGTCAAAAGTAGGGAGCGATATCATGCCGTGGCAGAGATTGTGTCGGAGGCTGTTGTGTTTCTGCCGGAGCGCGTTCGCGGTCGAACTGGGGAAGGCGAGGGCGATAGGCTGGCGGGGTCCACCACGAAAGGGTTGGTGACATCCGCGTGGGTGTCTAGGGCGGTCTGGTGCATGCGATTGGCCGGGTGAGTCGGGTTGGTGCTGTTCTGGTGCGGCGGCAGCTCGTCGCTCGTGCGTTGCTTTGCCGAAACGGGAAAAGGAGCCCAAGGTGTGGGATGACTGGGCACACCCATCTGTCAGTGAGAGGCGGCCGGGTTCGGTTGGGAGTGATGACACGGTGCGACTCGACCCGGTGCGGAGGCAGACTCTAATGAACCACATCAGAGACACAGCTAGTTAATACGAGTCTCTGATAACAATTTGCAAAAATAAAAAAAAGAAATCTAGATCCACAATGTACATTTCTAAATTCCACATTTCACAAATGGTACATTTCAACCATTAAAAAACTTTGCACAATGATGTTAAGAAACAATAAAACGGTCTGAAAATTGACCTTATGTAAGACTTCTCATGATCAAAATACATAAGATAAATGGTTCACAGTACACAAAAATTTTGATTACAGTCTATTCAATTGTAAGCAATTACATAGAGTATCCACCTAACCAATCAAAATGTGATGGTTGCTCTAGAATAAATGGCAATACAAATACCTCCTAGCTACTTTCTTTCCTCTCAGCTTCAGCAAACTGCTCCTTGGCTACAACAAAACAGCATATTGTTAATTGAAGACATAAATGTACATTCTTCTCAATTTCACCAAAATAGCAGGGAGTTGTTAAGTATAGAGATGCATAGCATACATAGCGGATGATCTGCGGTGGCTCGGATACTCTAATGAGAACCAGATTAGAAAGTATGTAGAGATTCAACACTATGTAGAGATTCAACACTGTACAAATATGACCGTGGAAAGGTTAAAGAGGTTTGAAGAATGAAGTTAAGAGTGTAAGATACCATGCTAATGTAGTACTACATTATGTAAAGATACAACGTTGTGGCCATGATCAAGGTGCAAACAAGATCAAGTAACTCAGCAAGTATCATGAAAAGAAACAGCTATAGAAACATGTCGTCATATGCCAAGTTAACAAGCAAGCTACTCAAGAATAAGCAGATTCAGTTATTAGTTTTTTAGAATCATATTAGGTAATCTAATTACTTTAAATAGCATTCAACAGCTATATATAAAATTGGTACATATTCTTAGTGAAATCTCAGATAACTGAGCTATTCATGTGTTTGATTCAAAATTAACAGCTGTTGTGGAATGTTCAGACAGTTATGCAAGCCAAACTTACCTTAGGAACAAAACAACAATTCAAATCCATAAAACGATAGCACAGGCTGCTCTTGTGCTGCTTACCTGCACAAAATTCAGACAAGCAAAGGCTGCAGTTACAATGAATCTATCAATCATACTGATGAGGCACCGGTGGATGTTGACCCAAGCAGGATATGATCCAATAGTCAGTCAAACTTGGACGCAGTGGAGTCCAGCATAAAAAACACATCATTTGTCCAGCATAAATGTGGTTATTCAACTTTTTACACCGCCATGGCAGTATGTCAATCTACGGTCATGCAGGCAAATATACATACTAGCAGTATGTCAATCTACGGTCAATGAATAAGAGAATAGGAATAGGAGAAACGAGTACCTTGATCGGGCACTGTGAGTAGTCCTTTGCAGCTCTGGCACTGTAGTTTCAGCTTTTACAGTGTGCTAAATTGCCTTTTACAGTGTGCTTCGTGCACTCCTTGTTTTTGCAACTGAGTATCAAACCATATGCAAGTTCTCAATCAGAGCAATTCCTGTACGAATTAAATATTAATCAATTGCTAATCATAGAGCATGTTATCTGTCCTTCAGCCAATTACTCACACATAACTATTATCAGAAATAAGAAATTTGTTTCAAATGGAGAACTCACTTTGGTCAGTCAGCAGTTCATTTGGAATACACAAAATCCTAACCCAGTATTCAGAGAACTAGAACATTAGGCGCACGATGTGCGCCCTACCATTTAAGCAAGCAATTAAACATAAGTATATCGAAGGTAATGAAATGTGACAACTGGCATGCATGGTATATGATAATAATTCAACACAAAATCACAGCATATAGTAATAATACATCATTAATATGCTAACATTTTAGCAGTGCGGTACACTATGCATAATAGGTGTCTATCCGGCATTGTAGTGTTTAAATAAGCAGTCAGGATGCAGCTTGCCTGCAACATTATGCACTGTTTTAGTCAAGTACAAGTTTTACATATCACATCATGTCGAATTGTAGGAACAATCCACGGGTTCATGACTTAGTGCTAAGGAAGATGGATAAAAATAATACAATCACAATAGGTACTCTGTTTTTAGATCACTGCCTACTATTTTCTTCTCTAAATGCAGGACGATAGTAAAAAGTAGCTGTTGTTTTCATGGTCGTTTAGAGGCAAAGTTTAATAGTGCTAGTTGCTCTTGTCACACATATATGATCGGAATGACGAACTGGGAAGCAGGTTCATGAGCATATCCAGCATGCTGGCCGGCACTCGTTGCTGTGCTTGAGCTCGAGCTCGACCAGGACCATGTTGCTGCGCCGCCCTCTCGCCATCACCCGGGACCAACCCACCACGAGGCACGCCCATGGCCTTGCCTGCCCACCGCTCCAGGCCGCACCCAAACATGATCACCTGCAGCAAATTTGGCAACGACGGTCACAGAGCCAAAAGGAAATTCCAAATCCACGACCTTTTTATTGGTACAAGGAGCAAGGTACCAATCGAAAAGGCAAAATCGTTTAACTGATCCCCTCACAACAATGATGCACGTATTGAAGACAAATATAACAGGCAGTGTAGTGGAATTCAGCACAATGCCATCAAATGCTTCACTGTTTATCCAAAAAGGGGCAAGGCATAGACCACTGCAATAATTATTGTGTATAAATGTAAGTCACTGAATTAGTGAAACGATTTTGAATACAGTCAAACCATATTTATATCAAGTTATTGACCAAAGACACTGTGTGGTGTTCAGATATATGGTTCAAGTTAATATTTCATAGAAATTATCAATACTATCCAAAAAAAATATTTTGATATATGATAAAAAATGTAGCGGTCAATTTGGAATCATAATTACTTAGAAAAGTACCAAAATTCTCATCTCTTAACTGGCGGAAGTATTCCGATATTATTCCAAGCGTGTAGTTTTCACATGAACATCACATACCAAATTTGACCATCTTGAGAAAATCATGCATGTTTCCTAGGCTGGAGATAGGTAAATAGGTTACAAAAAGTAGCATCATTGCATTGAGCAACACCTTACCTGGAGGTCACCAATGGCCTGGATACCTTATTTTTTTGCCAATTTGAAAATTTTCAAACAGATATTCTGTGACAATCCCAAACTGCATGAACAAACAGAAATATGGTAGTTAGTATGTGGCTCTAGACAGAAAAGCCTCGATACAAAGAGTTACACATGTAAGGCAAACAAGGTCCATAAAAAAACAGATAACAAAAAAAAGGTGGAAACAAATTCCAGGTATCAGGCTACCAAAAAGAAAGTGCAGAGAAGCAAACGATTATGCAGGTTGTTCGAGGTAGTAAGCAAACCTTTGCTTTGATGCCTTTTCCTTCCTTTCAATGACCATGTCCTCTAGCCCATCCTAGGACTTACTGGCATGAACTGCTTTCAGGTTATCAGAAAATGGGGTGCTCCAAATAAGATTGACTTTCTCTCTTTGTCTTACACAAGGCATGCTGAAGATGTGTGGCAGGTAACCAACTAATTACATTGTGGATGCAACTTTAGATGTTAACTCTACTACTTGTCCTTCTAAGCAATGCCTATTTTTTCAATGAAAATGTAACATTGCTATATCTGAATACAATAGCTTCAGTTTATTTGCATCCAATACAGAAGAATGTTATCAATAGTCTGGTATTTTTTTTTTTTTTGCTTCAACACAGGCACGGGAGTTCCTCTCAAAATTGTGCAATCTCAGCCAAACACAGATTTTTGCCAAAATTGAGAATGTTGAGGTATTTTTAAAGATAGTACTTCTACATCATTAGCCAACTATAAGTTGTAATTTGTTTTACCATATCTGCTCCAAATTTCATGGGAGGGCTTGAACCATTTTGATGAAATACTGGCAGAGGTAGATGATATCATTCTATCAAGAGGAAACCTTGGAATCAATCTTCCACCTGAGAAGGTTGGCTACCTCGACTAAAATTTTAGCATTCCAGAGAACCTCAATTTAGACAGATGCTAGTATTTGAGTGAAGATTAGTATTGAGTTCATGCACCACCTGGTAAAGCCTTAGGCAATTTGGCCAATAATACACCCTCTCACATCTGGGCTCCAAACCTGCTAAGTTTCATACCTATCTGTTTACCCAGAATCTAAACCTGTTGATGAAAGATAGACAATTAACATGAACTTAAAACGTTTCAACTCATGATTCATTTTCTTCCATTCCCAAATTAAATCCTTGGAGCAAAGGAAGAAGCAGGCTTGAGTAGATCTGTGACAACAAAGATCTGGAACCTGAATCCTAGAAACGGAAGGGGAGAGGAGGATGGACAGACAGGGAGCAACGGAGATTGGGAGGAGGAGGATGCTCACTGGAGGATGGCAACACAGGCTGCTGTTGCAGTGTTACCAGGGGAGGAGAAAACACGGGGTCCATGAGCTGTGGCCAATGCGAAGCTGTCGCGGCGGCGGAGGAGGTGCTGAGCATGGGGCCGCGGCTGCGGCCGCAGCGGAGGAGGGGGTGCCGAGCGCGCTGGCCCGAGGCTCCGACCTTGACGGCGCGGTGTGTGTGTGGGGGGGGAGGGGTGTCGTGCACGCGGTGGAGGAGGGGTTGCTGAGCGCACGGGCCCGCGGCTTGGGCCCCGGCGGTGCGGCGGAGGGGTGCCGAGTCCAGGGCCGCATCTCGCGGCGGAGGCGGCGCGAGGAGGAAGAGGGCGGCTAGGCAGCGGCCCGCTCTCCCACGGTGCGCAGCGGGGCGTGGCCTTTGCCACGGGGAGCTGGGGAGTGGTTGAGCGCGGGATTGCACGGCGGAGTGGGCAAGCCCCTACCGCTCCGCGTGCCCGCGGCGGGGGCCGCACCGCCTCCTGGTTGCGAAGGGGGACGAGCGCCGCCTGTTCGAGCTGTCCGTGCGCTCGCGCAGCGCGGCCAGCCTCGCCATGTCGGTGCTGTGCGTCCGGACGGCAGCCGCCGCCGGGGCCGGCCCGTGGCCAGGAGGAGAGCAGGAGCGGGCGGATCTGGATCCAGCGGAGCGGGCGCGGTGACGGAGAGTAGGAGCGGCTCCCGCTACCTCGCACGCACGCCGGCAGCCCCGCGGCCACGCTTGCTCGTGCGCCGCCCGGCCATGCGCCTGACCTCGCCAGCGCGGCGGAGGAGGGGCTGCCGAGCGCACGGCGGAGGCGGCGCTGTGGAGGAAGGGCCGAGCGCGCGGGCCCGTGGCTCGTGGCCCGGCTGTGCGGCGGCGGAGGCCCTGTGCCGCGGCAGAGGAGGGGGTGTTGAGAGTCGGGGGGCGCAGCTCCGGCGGAGGAGGAAGAGCGCGGTGGCGGGGAGCCGGGGAGGAGAGGAAGGGAGGCGGCGGCGGGCAGGAGCGGGGAGCCAGGAGGAGAGGAGGGGGTTAGGGTTCCGCTGTGCGGGAGGGGCCAAATGAAAAATGGCTCGCGGGTGTTTTCTGTAAAGATAGCAGGACTATCGATTTTTCTCTTCTTCTCATCGAAATAAACATTAGTTTGGGGGTTTATATGGAAAATAAATGAATCTGAGTATTGTACCGTCAGGATGAACTGGGTTTTGTTGTGATTTTGAGAAAATTGAAGGGCTTTTATGTAAAAACGACCGAGCCTCGCGCAGGTTGACACGCGCCCAATTTTTCGCGTGGAGTGCGGAGGGAGCAGCAAACCAGGGTAGGTTTTAACCATTGCGATATGCATAGCTTGATTAGGTAAAGTTCAAAGACCAGTGAACAAACAACAAGTGGATCCAGTTCATCCAGCTTATATTCAGACCAGTTATTCAGTCAACCCTTCCATAGATCATGGGAATTTTGGGGCCACCTGCTTCCTGGAATGAAAGAAATCAAAACCACCATCATTATTAACAAGCAGCACTTTATGGATGATCATCACTTAATCAGTACGCAGGAGCGATTTAAAGGACCTGAATGGCTGTGGAGCTAGCTAGCTGAAATAGATCTGCATATGCGACACCTGAAAACTTATCCTTGATCGGCTGGATCAGCTTCAAAGCACTACCAGCATTAGCCCCATGCTTTAACTTAATTTCAAGTAGGCCAGTCCTGCAACTACAATAAGTGCTTAAACAGATAGGGATCATAAAATCTTCTATCCTAAAGATGACATAGGCATTATTTGGTTTGGTTCAAAGGCAAACATAACTGAGTATCCCATAAATCCATAATTCTATTCCTACCCAAAAAACACAATCTCCAGAAATCCACTAAGGCTTGCCCACTAACAACTCTAGAATATAGCAATCCAAAGATAGAAGCACAGAGTTTCTAACTTCACAAGTATTCTACAGAAGACGCACCTCCAAAGTAGAAGCATCAAGCATGGATGAATGGATAGTAATCTGGAAACAACCAAACAATTGTTTTAATAAGGAAACTGTGTAGCTAACAATATTCTACAATAAAGCATATATTAGTTAAAAAGATGTATTCTACAATAATGTCATGTATCAGCAAACCAATATTCTGCTCTGCTCTGTTCTAATGAACTGGACCTTACTTATGCATTGATCAAATTAACGAAGACTCAAATTTATGTCAGCATGTATGCATGCATGCAGTTCAGTTCCAACAAAATGACAAATCCACACTTGAACTGAAATAATACTACCAACCCAGTTCATGGTGTCCATGGATTCAGTATGAAGGATAAATACCAACAAAGCAAAACTTATTAGTCTTTTGATTTATTGTACTAACCGATTGGTGATCTTACTGGTGCCTAACAGATAAATTGATCAAAGAAGAACCATATCAAAACGCTACACATCTACCCTGCAGGCCTGCACACAATAGCTTGAATAATCCAATCCACCACATCCATGCATCAGATCTGAGGATGAGACGAGTGCAAGGTAACTTACCATGAAACAGGAGATGCCTCTGCAACACCGTCAGCCACGTCCCGCGCCTACATGCGGAGAGCTCGCAGACGAGGCGGCGGTAGGCCGCGCTCCACCACACCGACTCCTCCTCTCGCCCGTCGAAGTGGCACAGGTGGTAGGAGAGGGTGCGGGAGCAGGGGTCGAACGGCGCATCGCGGGCCTCCTCCTTGTAGATCAGCAGGGCGGCGTCGGCGCGGCCGTCGCGAGTGGCGAGGAACGCCGTGGGGAGGAGGCGGAGGTCCGCGGGGGCGGCGGGGTCACTGCCCTCGGTGCTGTCGACGTCGACGAGAGCAAGGTCGTGCTCGGCGCGAGTGCGGACGTCGCGGAGGTGCGCGCCGAGCAGCGCGGCCTGGGAGGAACCACGCGACGGATTGGGGCTGCAGCGGCGGCTAGACGACAGGCGGTGGCTAACCCTAGTGGAGAGGAGAGGATAGGATAACAGTGGAGAGGAAGAGACGGGAGGTGGGGATGGACGGACGGACGCAAGGTGTAGTTAACGCCACTTGATAATTTTTTCGGGTCCGAGTAATGGGAACACAGACGTGTGGTTCGTCCACGTCTCTGATGACTGTCTAAACCATCTGAGACGCGTTTTGTTCATCAGGGTCTCTATTATTCCACATAAAAAACATGTTACCGCAGTAGTCATTTGAGATTGATCACATCAGAGATGTATATAGTAGATACACGTCTCTAATAATAAATTACAGACGCGAATTAATTCAACATCTCTGATGGCAGTGTCTTTTTTGTTACTTTCTTACATAGTGGAAGCTGCTGAGGAATTTGAATTGTTGTGTTGGCGGGAACGGTTGGCATCAGGGTGGAGCATGGTGACTGCGCCCAGAGCATCGTGCGTGTGAAACAGTTGTTTTCTGCCAACTTGTATCGCTTTGTAGCGTGTGTTTTTATGTTGCAAGTGTGTGTGTTAGCTATTGGGATAAATAGATGGGTGTAAGAGGAGCGTGTTAGAGCCTCAGTTATATTGTAACCTCCATTGTAATCGGATTTGTTATCAGTGAAAAGGGGGCAATGTCAACACCCTGTCGACAGTTGCAGTTCGTCGCATTTCCTATGTTCTTCGTGCGCGATCTTGACCTATAGGCCTAGCCACCATGCGAATCGCTTGTGATTGTTGATCCTTTGCTTTCATTTGGCATCGGAGCCATCAATCACTTGTGTTGTGTTGTGTTTGATCCACCATGTCAGAGCGGGGTGTTAGGAATAGTGGTGGAGGCGACGGGGGGCGGTTCTATTACCCACCGCTGACACACACCAATTATGTGAGTTGGAGCATCCGGACACAGGCGATCATGGAGGATCAGGGAGTATGGGAGGTGATAGATCCGACGGGACAATCGTCAAGTCAAGATCGAGCAGTGGTTGCAAAGAACAAGGCCAAGGACATGAAGGCAAAGGCGCATCTGCTCCAATGCCTGCCTGACGATCTGTTGATGCAGGTTGCAATGAAGAAGACCGAGAAGGAGGTCTGGGACTCGCTCAAATCAAGATTCGTGGGTCAACATCGTGTCAAGGAGGCAAGACTATAGACTTTGATGTGTGAGTCTGATGCATCGAAGATGAACGAGGACGAATCGGTGGACTCCTATACTGGGAAATTGACGAGTATGTCAGTAAGGTATTCGGGTCTAGGTGGATCACTTCATGATGGTGCACTGGTGAAGAAACTTTTCGACACTTTGCCAGAGAGGTTCATCAATGTGGTTACCAGGATCGAGCAGTTCTACGATTTCAAGAAACTCCCATTTGACGAAGCAGTTGGGAGACTGAAGGCATTCGAGGAGAGAACCAAGCGGGGTGCAGGAGGTTCTCGGTCAGACACCGGCTAGGTGCTCTTGACACAAGCGGAGTGGGAAGCTCAGCAGAAGGTGCCTGGAGAGAGCTCTGGTGGTGGGAGAAACCATGGCAGTGGTCGTGGACGAGGATGAGGACGTGGCAGTGGTGGTGGAAGCAGTGGCCACGGTAGCATTGGTGGTGGTGGCAGAGAAGGCGCGGGAAGGCGTGACAAAAGCCACATCAAGTGCTTCAAGTGAAAGGAGTACTGGCACTATGCAAATAGATGCCCGAGTGAGAAGAAGGATGAAGAAGCCCATCATGTCAAGAAGGTTGAGTTCGAGGCTACAGTGTTGATGGCTGAAACGGTAGAACCGGGACAGCCAAAATGCCTGTTGTCGAAAAACATTCAGGTTCAGGAGATGGTGTGTCTGAATGAAGTACATCTCGCTTCAGAGTTGCATTTCACTAGAGATGGAGTCAAATGGTGATTTGTGGTACCTGGACAATGGTGCAAGCAATCATATGACTGGAGATCGACTGAAGTTTAGGCACATCTATACCACCATTGGTGGCAAGGTATGGTTTGGGGATGGTTCATCAGTTGAAATTCATGGTAGAGGCTCTATTTTTTTCAAGGTCTGTCAGGTGAACAATGGCTATTGTGTGGTGTTTATTACATCCCTAAATTGAAAAGCAATCTCATTAGCTTGGGTCAGTTAACAGAGATAGGCTATAAAGTAGAAATGGTGATGAATTGATAGAAGTGACAAACAAGAAAACATGGAGAGTAATAACGAGAGTTCAGAGAACTATCAATAGACTGTATACGATTTATCTAAATGCAGTTGAGCCAGTGAGTTTCCTTGCTAGTGTTGGTGATCAGTCTTGGCTTTGGCATGGGAGATTGGGACATGTAAACTTTCATTCTATTGAGATGTTAGTAGAAAAGGAGATGGCTAGGGGTGTACCACTCATCAGTCACCCAGATCAGGTATGCCATGCTTGTTTGGCAGGGAAGCAAACAAGAATGTCATTTCCAAAATTTACATAGTGGAGAGCAGAAGAGCCTCAGTAGTTGGTGCATATATATTGACCTATGTGGCCGAATTACACCTGAGACAGCTGGTGGTAACAAATATTTCATGCTAATTGTGGCTGATTGTAGCAGATGGATGACAGTTGAGATCCTGAAAACAAAGGACCAAGCAGTATCTGCATTTGTCAAGTTCAAGGCAGAGGCAGAAAGCTGTGTTGGGTATAAGATTAAGACAGTTAGGTCTGATAGAGGTGGAGAGTTTTTAGCAGCAGCTTTCAAGGATGTGTGTGAACAGGTTGGGATTAAGAGGCAGTTCACATCACCTTTTACTCCACAGCAAAATGGTGTTGTTGAAAGGAGAAATAGAAATGTCATGGAGATGGCTAGATCAATGCTCTAAGGTATGAGAGTACCTGAATGTTTCGGGGGTGAAGCTGTAAAGCATTCAGTGTACTTATTGAAAAGGTTAGGCAAAATTGGCTCCTGGACACTCTTCAAAGATGGCTTTTGCCATAGGACACTGAAAAAGATGTCTTTGTCAAGACACACTCTTCAATCATTGTAATTTGCCACAAGACACTATAACTCAAATAATATTATTTTTAGTCTAAAGAGGTCATGAAACATAATTTTTGGACAATTTGCCCTTAGCTCGAATAAGAGAATAGAATAGACCACCATAACGATGATGTTGAGGAGGCAGAGCGCGTACGCCAACCACGTCAGGACCGGTGGTGTGTCGGAGGTGTCCTCATGCTCCTGCTGTTGCTGCTGCATTGATGACGATGACAGGTCTTCGCCACCGCTGCCGCCTGAGCCCGCGCGCGCCGCAGACAGCGTGACGGTACCAGCGCGCGAAGCAGTAGAAGAGGAAGATCTGGATGGAGAAACCGTCGATGAAGGCGGCGGCGACCACACCGTAGCTCCTGCGTCCCGGCCACCGCCCAACCCCTGGACCGCGACGCCTTGGCCACGATGCCGCTGCCCCGCCTTGGGATCCGGGCCGCAAGCGCCCAGCCCCTGCGCGCCGGCAAGCTGCCGCCCGGCCTGGTCCCTATGCATGCGAGTGCCCCGCCCGTGCGCTCCTCTGCAGGAAGCCGCTGCCCCGCCCCTTCGCACTGCTGCCAGAAGCTGCTGCCGCCCCCCGCTCCTCTGCCGGTGCTGCCCCCGTGCTTGCGCCCAAGCGATAGGAGCCGCTCGAGTCGTGACTGCTAGTCTGCTATCCTATCTGGTGTTGTCCGGTTAGAAGTGAGGATTAAGGGCATTTTAGTCATTTAGCCTGGCCTTCAATTAAAATGAAATATAATAATAGGGGTAGTGTGTGCGAGCAAATAGCTATGAAATTTTAGTGTGTTTGAGCAAAGACCAATTTTTTTTAATGTCCCACAGCAAAAGGCACATTTGGACAATGTCCTAGAGCCAATTTTGCCAAAAGGTTACCAACAAAAGTCATGGGCTATAGGACTCCTTTTGTGGGGTGGAGTGGCAGAAAACCACAGTTCGGTCATGTGAAAGTTTTTGGGTGTAGAGCCAATGTGAGACCAGCAGTGTCTCATATGAGAAAATTTGATGATAGTAGTTTTGGCATGGTCTATTTTGGTGTGGAGGGAAGTAAAGCACACAGGCTATACAATCCTCAGACTAGAAGAATAGTTGTCAGTAGAGATGTTATATTTGAAGAAACTTTCAATTGGCAGTGGAACACTGAATTTGGAGAAAATTCAGATTTTGTGGTGGATGACACTGAGGCAGTAGTGTATCAACCATGGACAGGTGGTCAAGTTGATGGTGATAATCATAATGGTCATCAGTCTAAGGGAGGAGAAAATGACAATGAAAGTGGTACTCCTAGTGGAAACAACTTTGATGATGCATTTGCAGATTCAGGTACAGTAGGAGAAAACTCACAAGCAGATACTGTTCATGATCATGCAATAGAGGTTGAGGCCTTGGTGAATGCAAATACAGGAGATGTACCTACAGAGATGGATGTTGATGATACAATTGACCTGGATGAGAGGCCTGTGAGATTCAGAAATCTGAATGAAGTGTATTAGGACACAATGGAGGTGGAATTAACCTCTAACAGTGAAGTAGAAGCTCTATTGGCAGCTATGGAGGAACCATCTTGCTACCAAGATGCATCTGGTTATGGTAATTGGATAATAGCAATGGAGAGTGAAATCCAATCCATCAACAACAACAAGACCTGGGAGTTGGAGGAACTACCAACTGGCCACAAGCCAATTGGGTTGAAGTGGGTTTACAAGTTAAAGAAGAATGCAGAAGGAGAAGTGGTGAAGTACAAAAGCCAGATTGGTTGCTAAAGGATATGTTCACAAACAAGGCATTGACTATGAAGAGGTCTTTGCTGTAGCAGAAAGACTTGAGACAGTGCTGTCACAAAATGTGGCTCATTGTGCCTAACACACAGCAAGCCAGAACGCGTGGCTTCAAAAAGGTGAGATCTGGGACATGCCAGTCAATTTGACATGCAATTGACAAGGGAGAAAAACCGATCAGTAACAAAAGCTGGAACTTATCGGGTGTGGCTAGACAGTTCCATATTTGTGGCCCTGGAGCCGATTGTATGCGACATACAGATCGGAAGTTGTCTGCCAAACGGATAAACGATGTGATCGGCAATTCTGATGAATGAATGAACAAAAACATGTTTGTCTATCGTGATCAGTGAGCATGTTAAAAAGATTAAACCAGCTATATGAATAACAATATGTAAAGCACATAACCTTAGCCAATCAAATCTAGTTAACATGATAGATAAAAGGGGTAGCTCATATAAATAAATCTAGTCTAAATAACACATGCATAGGCTTAATCTAACTAGTCCACCACACGACTAATCTTCCTAAACCCGTCCAGCATAAACCCAATCAAGCTAATTCACCGCATGATACCACTTTCTTAGATATATGCCACTTCTCACAACTAGACTAATCCACCGCATGATACGTCCTAGAAGAAAGAAGCTAAAAGCATGCATTACCTGACAGATCTATAAATACTTACTACTCGTGAAAGCATAACCGCATCGGCAAGTTTGCCAATCCGGGGTTCATGGAGCAGGAACAAATGAGCCAAACACAAATAAACCAATCAGATTGAATCAAATTCTAGTCCACCGGATGACTAGCTCTAAAGCAACCTAAAAACCTACATCTACCGCACGACACCCAGCTCTGTCAAGCATCTATTTGCATCTAACAAGCTCGAACCCACAACATGTAACAATCTAGACTGATATAACTTGGCCAATGCAAGCACTAGATCTAACTATCACGGCAAGATGGACATAAAAAGCATCAAAGACAAATTAGATCTATAAAAGATGTAAGGCCAAGCTCGATCAATCTAGATTGGGCAAAAAGTGTTGCAATAAATATAAACAACAATAAATAATCAACACTTTGGATAACTTAATGAATCTAATAGATTAGCCCGATCTAATAGAGCCAATAACTAATCCTTGAGCCAAATCTATGCCTACCACATGGCACCCAACTCAACCAAGACTCGATAACTATCGTGTTCTACCTTAATCCACCGTATGATATGAGGCGAAACGAAGACCTCTTGCTACTAAGCTTAAATCTGCCACACGATACTAAGCAAAGTAAAACAAGACTACTTGCCATCTCATCTAAATCTGCCGCACGATACTAGACATGATAGACAAGGTTGTCGGGACTTACAGAGGTCGACGGATCAAATAGCCCTCTCGAAGAACTCAACGACTCGACTGGACTCGAAAGGCACGGGGCCAGTTTGTGTATTGATTGTTGGAGAGTTCTTTACATTGTCGTAGGGTTTCTATTTATACCCTGAAGCTAACACGAGTCCTAATCAAATACGAAACAAAATAAGGAATATCCCAAAATGAAGATAACTTTGGCTCCAAGCTTTCCCTTTTCGTTGGAGTCCGCCTTCTGATTCCAGGCCACAACACTCCGGGTGACGTCATCCTTCTTATCCGCTTATAACCGTTGCGCACCCTTTTGCCGATGGTCTCCCTCGCGAGACTTTGTCGACGCGAAGCCTTCCTAGGGACTTTTTCCGATGCGGGGTCATTCCTTCAGGTTTCCCGATGCACCTTACACGTACAGCTTTGCCGATACACCTTATCTGCGGCCTTTGCCGATGGGCTCTTCTTTGCATATCTCTACCCGACGCCAGATAAGCATCTTTGTTGGCGATCTATATCGGTGATTTTCGCCGCCAACGCTCAGCCTGATTTCTTGAAACAAAGGTCATATTCATGCCAAATTCACTTATATTAATAAGTTCCACAAGTTTTGGTGAGTATTTGAATGCAGGAACAACATGTGCGAAATTTGGCTAAAATGGGAGAAAACCCAGGCTGGCCAGCCTATCCACCTTGGCAATTCAGGCTCATCTTTGGTCAGAGTGCTCATGAGTGCAAATACAAGCCAATCCAACGTGGTTTTATAGAAAATGCATAAACCAATACCGAAAGGCTTGAGCCATGACAAGTTGGGTCCACCTGCAGTGACCAAACTCAGAACAAGTCCCAAACCGACTTGAGGAGGAAAATACAAGCGTTGATTGACACGTCGGTGGAACAGAGGGCCGAGGGGGGACAACCCCAGGCCAGCCGGCCTGACCTTTTTGCACCACGTGTGCAGCCTTCAAGAGGAAGTTACAACCGCCATGTGTGCATCCCTCAAGTGGAAGTTACAACTGCCATGCATGCGTGGACAGCTTTGCTTCCAAGTCAAGCAAACCATAGCTTAGCTTACAAGATAAGCATTCTTAACCTTGCTTACAAGCTAAGCAACCTACCTTGGAGGCCTATAAAAGGGAGCCCCAACCCCTCATTCAGCACACACCATTTGGAGAGGAGAAGAGTCCAAGCAAGATGTAGTCCCACTTAGTAGAATAGGGAGAGTGTGAGGTGAGAGTCTTGGTGAAAGCCAAAGTAAAGGAGCGGTGCCGAGTTCTCTCGGCCTTACTCCATTTTGTAAGCCACCTCGGAGGAATGGAATATCTTCGGAGTGAAGTTCCTCGTCTTTTTCTTTACTTCAGTTACTTGTTTTGTTTCTGTCATTGATCAGTGGGACCCCTAGTCTGTGTAGGTAGCAAGTTCTACTTATTTGAGAGTGCTTTCTGTCTTGCCGGGAGGCAGGAGTACGTAACTCGATAGTGTTAGGCGTGGTGCCTGTTGACGCTCCTTAGCGCCCCGATTTGTATACCGCAAGCGCACGGTTCGTGTAGCTTTTCCCTTAGAGTATTCCCCCAAGGTTTATCAATCCGTGGATCGACAAAGAACTATCTAAGGTTTTCCATCTAATCTAATGGATCTATCCTAACATGAAGCATTGATTGCATATAAAGGGTAAACCTTTAATAGATATGAGTGATATGTAAAGGTTGATCTCATCCATGAACATAGGCTTAATCATAGCAAAACCAAAGATATGACTAGGCCTATCGTCATCTAGTTGTAGTTCAAGCTAACGAGCGGATAAATCATGCATCTCAATCAAAAGCATCTTTAAACCCAAAATCTCCAATCCGATCCCTCGATACTCCGCCTATTCTATGGCAACGGCCTGTCACGACGCCACCCTTTTGGACGAAATACCCTGAAGCAAGTCGAACCCCCTTTGGTAGTTCCGCCATGAACCTCTAGCCACCATGACTACAAGATCATGCTAAGCGATCTATCTCGATAATAGATCTAAGATGAAGCAAACCCAAAGAGAAGAACGAAATCGAAAGAAAGAACATGATCGCTAATAGATTCGGAAGACATGATTATCATTACTCACATAATAGATTCGTTTGAATCATCACCGCCATGTGCACACCATCGATGAATCCAACTAGCTCATGAACTCCGCCATGGCTCAACCATGCAGGGAGGCCACGGCGGCTAGGGTCGGCCTAAGCCATCTCCTAGACAACTTCGAAGACTTGCGGCGGCCGTCGTCTCCCTCCAGTCTTGGCCCTAGGTTTTCGTCGAGTTCTCGGTGGATGGATGCTTCGAGTTGAATAAGGTGCGAGCTATTTATAAGCCGAGGAAGCCACCGGTCGAAGGGGAGGCCAAACTGCCTCAGAAATAGGCTAGGCCGGCCAGCCCCATGGGCCTAGGCCGACCGGCCTACCCTGTATCGGGCGCGCCTCGGTCTCATCTTTCGTGTGTAGACTCCTCGCATCTTCTAGAGTTTATGTCCTTCAAGATTGCACCCCTTTGGACGTTGTTATCTTGGAGATATCTTCGAGGAAAGGATAGGATAGGGAATCCTTCCTTAAATCTTCATTTGCTTTGCTTAATCCTGAAGTATCTTGATCTCATCTTTGTGGGCTTGGTCCTTTGGGCTCTCTTGGAGGATGGATATGCGTGAATGGGCTTCGAATCAACATGGGCTTTGGTCCTTCCTTTGGGCTTTGGCCTTCGTCTTTCTCCATGTTAGCACTCGCTCACGGGCCTCGTCGTTTCATGCTCCAAAATAGGCCAAAAACCTACAAAAATGAAGTTCCTCCAAAATATATGTGCAAGTGTGAAAATGACCAATAATTAGGCCGGGGTTAGGATGGTTATTGATTTTGATATTAAATTCATGCCATTATCAAGGATAAACAAGGGATAAAATGGGTACTTAAGGAGCGTCAACATTCCCCCCATGCTTAAATCTTGCTCGTCCTTGAGTAAGTCCAGGAGCTTTGCTTATAAAGAAATCAGTGTTGCCCCTCAATGTGCTCTCTGCACTTAGTCATACATAACATGACATATTGCTCTCTCAAGTATTTAGCATTTAAGTTCATATTGTGACCGGCTACTTTTTCATTATGGAAGATAGACTAGCAATTAAAGAACAAGCCACAATAATAAATAAATGCAATGCTCTCAAACTTAAGCGAACTTCAAACCTTTACCTTGTTTCATCGTGAAGAGTTTTCAAAAGAATGCATATCAAATATAAGTGAGGTTCTCTTGCAAAAGATCATGGAAATACTCATCTCATCAAGTCGCTCAAGCCTACATTAGATTGTCTTCAACATATTCTACTCATATATAAAAGTGGAAGACTTATGTGGAGCTTGGTAGGTAAAAACAATCCTAGCAAAACATTATACTTGAAATATTATCAAACTAAGAGAGAGATCTAATGGAATTACCGAGACTAGTCAAAAAGGCCATTGGAAAATAATGTTGGAGAGGGGGAAAGATGAAACACACACATTTAGATAGGTCGACATGTGCAAGTAGCAAATGGATGATCCCGAGACACAAATGAAGTTCTCGTTATCGGATTGCACATGGTTGGAAGATTTGAGTATGGAATAGTTCTTCAAAGTAACTTGGAAAATTAACGAAGCCAAAAAGAGCTAAGGAGCATTTTATTCTTCTCTTTTTTTTCTTTTTCTATCATTTTTCTATTTTCCTCTTTCTTTCTTTTTTTCTTTCTTTTTGCTCCTTAGAACTTTTGATAACATAGAATACTTACCCAGCCATCCCCCCATGCTTGAACGAATGCTCGTCCTCGAGTATGAATAGTGGGAGAACCAACAAGCTAGGGTAAGTATCTCAAATTCACCTTCTTCTTCGTAGAACCACTTGAATCTCGAGGAGCCTTGTCTCCTAAAACTTTTCTTTATATGATGCCCTTGATTCTTTTGATTCCGTCGAAATGATAATCCATACTCAAAGTGGGTTGTGGTCAAGGAGGTAATCACAAAAAGATGTTTTTGGTTTAGGGTGGATATCCAGCGAGGTTTGTAAGATTTCCGAAGTAGAAACTCACAATGCATGGATAAATAGGCTAGCAAAAAGAAGGTTACACAAAAAAATGGAATGACCAGCTTCTTAGTCTCGTACCAAAGAAATCAATCTTAATCCAACTCATCAAAATATAAGTTTGCAATCTAAAGGTTTCATCATGAAAGAATATGTATGTATAGGCTTTGGTAGGTAGAACTTTGCAAGAGATTCACAAATGTAGATAGCATAGGAATTATGTTTTCAAATTAAACAACACAAGGTGTAAGGTCCTCGGTAGACTTAAATCAAAGAGCAACATAGAATATGTGGGTTTAGAATTTAGTCATTTAACCTCCACAAATAAAAGATCCGGTATTTAATTATTTTAATTCCATTTAATTGAGAGCAAATGGTCAAGTCATATACAACATAGCGTAGGTAAAACAAAGCAGCAACTTTCATCATTTTTCCATAAGCATAAGGCATTGCCAAAATGTATCAATGTGGTGAGCACAAATTATGGTGATCCTACACTTATTGAAAACAAAAACAAAACTAGGTTGTCCTCCTAGAAGTCATGTGATAGGTTGAGAGATATATACAAAGGTTGCATCTATGGTTGAAGGCATATATGTGCAAGCATTTAGAAAAAGAGAGAGTTGATGAAGAATTACCGTCCTTCTCGATGCTCGTAATGAAGTGTAGCGCGGCCTCCCCCATACTTAAGCATTGAGCTAAGCATAGAAGAAGAATCATGAGCATCTTGTGGCAACCGTGATTATCTTACTCCATGAGATCTTTCTTCCTTGTCCACGAAATCCTCCCTCATGCTTAGCATGATGCTAGGCGCGGAAGGAGAAGATGGACCATCTTGCAATTCTTGAAGTCCTTCCCTCATGTGTATGAATATCATCTTCAATGTGTCTTCACTTTTGTTGCCTCAATTTTCCTTCAACTTCTTCTTGAACTAAGTCATGGTCCCAATCATTGCTTCACGTCATCGTCGCCTCCTTCAATTCCTCGTTGTCCCATTACTGCCTCATCTTCATGAATTTTTTCTTTCAATTTCCAGAACAGAACGTGTATTGAAACATTGCTCCATTGCGAAGTGCACGAATTTTTCTTTCCAACGAGTCCTCATTCGCCCAAAATTGATTCCGAACAGAGAGTTATGTCCATTTTGTCCCAGCGCTGCAATCTGCCCTGACGAATTTCAGAACGCGCAATGTTCAATTTTCTTGCCATATCTCCTTGTACGGGTCTTCAAATTCGTTGATCTTGGATGTGTTGGAACGGGAATTTCATGGAGCTTCTGAATATCAACTTTTTCTTCCTTGTACATCTCTGTCCATGTGCAAAATTTGATGAAAACAGCGGGGCTTGCTCTCGAACTTTGGAGATGTTGACGAATTTGATTTCTTCTTTGATCACGAATTCATGGGAACGCTTTGTCATGCCTGCAAAACAATTCAAGTGCACAATCTACCCCCAAGGTGATAGTCGGGAGTAGAGACAATTGCCGACAAACCTACCATTCCTAAGATCTCAATTTGTGGCATAGCTAGCTTAGCGAAAAAAATAAAAACCTAGTGAGTGTACGTGTGTGCTAGTGTAAATGCAAATGAGAGGAAGATATATAAACAAAGACAATGTTTACACCTAGTTCTAAACACCATATTTACAACTAGGTTGCCGAACTTCTCCATAGCCACAAAGACTTATTTAACCAAGGTCAAAACACCATGTCTATCCCAAGATCAATAGGCCTTCATAGCACAAGAAAAAATAAAGCGCATTGCAAAGCTTATAAACCAACCAAATGCAACCTCATAGTTTGGTTTATAAAACTGAATGATGATGGTCTTCAATCATGTCTAAACACCATGTTTACACAAGATTGCAAAAAGGAAAATGCTCACGTGAAGCATTAACATGGATATGAAAGCTTTCATCAATAAAGTTCTACTGAAGGATCAAGCTAACAAAATGAAAGTGAGGACAACGAGGTGGATGCAAAATGTAAATGCAGTGCAAAGTAGAGAATAAAATGCACATGATATGGGAGAACAATATGGTCAAACAAAATGGTGTGACATGAAAATATGGAAGTCCTAAAACAAAAAGAGAGTTATCCTAAGTTAACTAGCCACAAGTTTAGAATCAAAGGGTGGTGCAATGCTTCATAAATCTCTCTAAAAAGGACACAAAGAAAAAGACTCAAGACACTAATAGGCACACAAAAAGGTCTACAAGTTTCCCAAGATCAAATAACAAAGTGCTCCCACAATAACATTTAGAATGAACAACATGAAGTTGTGGTTTTTATTAGAGCAATGGTACAATATTACTTGATATTCCAATTAAAGAGTGCAATGTAGACGGTCATATTAATATATATAAAACAAAAGATCGGGTTGCCTCCCGCAAAGCGCTTCATTTAGAGTCATAGAGCTCGACTTTCTTACATACCTTCTCATTGATGTGAAGCCATGGTCCTTCATGCAAGAGGTGAAGGTGTTCCATGCAGCTCTTATTCCACTTCCCATATTGGACATGATCAATCACGCTTAATGGAAAACTTGCCCAATCGTCTCTCACATCATGGTCACCTCATTCTTGTTGTCCTTCGTCACTACCTTTCTTTTCACGGATTTTCCTCTCTGTCCAGATAGGGAATTGCTCCAAACAATTGATCCAATGCAAGGTGCACGAAATCTTCTTTCCAACAAGTCTTCATTTGCCCAAAACTGCATTCCAATTGAGAGAGTTATGCCCCTTTTTCCGCGTCACTGCAATCTGCCCCGTGCTGATTTCAGCACATGCATCTCCGATGTTTGAGACATAGCTCCTCCCGTGGGTCTTTAATTGTATCGATCATCGATGCGTTGAACCGAGGACTTGATAGAGATCCTAAATATTCAACTTTCTTGCATTGTAAATCTCTAGGACTTGTGCACAAAATTGATGGGGCTTAGCGACGTCCGTTCTTGAAACTTGAAGATGTTGATGATGGTGTTCAAAATTTTGGGCACCATTTCCCTCCTCATCATTTAAGTTTCATGACCTGCATGGTTAGTGAAATTCGGGGCTTCTCCCGACATGTGCTCTTTTAGGGTCATGAGCTTGACCAAGCGCAAAGCAAGATCGAGATTTGCAATTATTTGTAAACATATGCAACATAATCACATCCTCAATTAAATTTCATCAACAAGGCATGGTGTAATTAAATGCAGCATGTGTTTCTTGCATAGTGCGGAGCTCATTATTAGGCAGAGGTTCTTTAAGCATGAAATCAAGCTTCTCAAGAAACTCTAGCCTATCATCATGAAAAGAACAAGGCATAGAATTTAAACCTTCATTCCGACTATCGGTTCGAGCATGAGATTTTTAAAGATTATCAACAAAACCAATAGAAGCTTGAGAATTCACTGTATACCTTAGCCTCGGAGCTTTTTCATACTCATTGGAGTTGTGGTGCTTTGTGCGAGATGTCATCTTGATGCACTCTTCGTGGTCCAGTCGTGATTTGCTTCTCACGTCTCCATGTGCTGAATGTTGCGCTCTTGTAATCCGTCGTGGTTTGTTTGCAACATCTTCGTTTGTCGAAGATCGACCGCTTGTGCCTTCATTTGCCAATATCATTGGGGTTCTTCCTCTGCTCCAAGCCTCTGAATTTTATCATGTATGCTTGATGAAAACATCGCCCAAGCTCCCCTTCATTGTTGTCATCGTCATCTTTTCTATCTTGTTCTTATCGCATTGCTCCTGCCTCTTCTTCGTGGAATCTCTCCTGTATACTCAACAGAACATATACCAAAATATAGATCTATTGAAAAGTTTATGAAATTACCTTTCCAATGAGTGGTCATTCGCTTTAAACGGAGTCCAAACGAGGGAGTTATGCCCGTTTCACTTTTGGCGCTGCGTGCTGTCCAGAAATTTTCAGAGTGCATAACCTTCAATGTTTTGGCCATACCCGCTTGTAGGAATCTCCGATTGACTTGGTTCTTGATTTGTTGGGACGGGAACTTCGTGGAGCTTTTGAATATCCAAAAATATGTTGCGATTTGCTTCTGAGGTTTAGCAGAATATTGATGATAACAATGACTTCTTATGAATCGATCCGAAGATGTCGATGATCTTGATCTTGTGGTCTTCGGAGTGTCTTGTTGTGCATCCTTGGCTTCAAGGTCATCACCATTGATTCACCAGAGAGTAGCATGGCTCCAATGGTCTGTCTCCATGGTTCTTGCTTTGCCTAAGGTGTCGGGATCGAAGGAGGCTCCCGTGCTTTGTGTCGATGATCAGAGCGGTCTCTTTCTTTGATTGCACTCGACTAGAAGTTTCTTGAGCATCCCATGGAGAAGATGGGTGGCATCATGGTTCCTCTAATCTTGTTACCTCTAGCGTTGGTCAACTTCAAATCATCAACTTTTGTGCACAAGGTTCTCCAAACATCTTGCGACATCATCATCACTTTCTCCATTGTTTGTTGCTGCCTCTTCTTCGTTGAATTCCTTGATCATCCTGCACAGAATATGTACCAAAATTCTACTCCATGAAAGCCTTATGAAATTACCTTTTCAATGAGTGGTCATCAATCCCAAACGGACTCCGGATGAAGAAGTTATGGTCATTTTACTCCGGCACTACGCTCTGTCCCGAGACATTTCAGAATGCGCAACGTTGAAAGATTTTACCATAACTCTTCATACCGATCTCCAAAATTCATGATTCTTGATGCGTTGGAAAGTAGACTTGATGGAGCTTCAAAATAATCTATTATTTGCTCATGGTACTTCCCTAATCTTGGACGAAAAACTCATTACAACAGTAACACTTTGGAGATGATGATGATCCGATCGCACGATTTTCTTCGCGGGCATGCTTCATACCTATTGCTTGAACAAACTAATTTTTCCCAAAAACATTAGTCTTTAAAATCAATTGACACGGCGGCGTACCTTATTTATCATCTTTTGCTTTAGGGAGTGGGGACTCGATAGCGGATGCTGGGCCACTAACAAAAGTTAGCACCTACCACTAAAGAGCGGGTCTTCACGTAGCCATCAACTTGCTTGAGTGAGATTGGACTTGTCAAAGTACGGACGTTGAGAACTTCTCAATCACTTTGTGTCTAGGGTTTTACCTGCATTCATGGACACAAACAAGAAACACAGGATATATGCAATAATAAAATTAGGGTTAGTCCAAAAACTAGATAGATCGCCCTAGGGTTCGTGTTGCCGATCCCCGGCAATGGCGCCAGAAAAGCTTGTTGACGCTCCTTGGTGCCCCGATTTGTATACCGTAAGCGCACAGTTCGTGTAGCTTTTCCCTTAGAGTATTCCCCCAAGGTTTATCAATCCGTGGATCGACAAAGAACTACCTAAGGTTTTCCATCTAATCTAATGGATCTATCCTAACATGAAGCATTGATTGCATATAAAGGGTAAACCTTTAATAGATATGAGTGATATGTAAAGGTTGATCTCATCCATGAACATAGGCTTGATCATAGCAAAACCAAAGATATGACTAGGCCTATCGTCATCTAGTTGTAGTTCAAGCTAACGAGCGGATAAATCATGCATCTCAATCAAAAGCATCTTTAAACCCAAAATCTCCAATTCCG
Source organism: Panicum virgatum (assembly GCF_016808335.1). NCBI lineage: Eukaryota > Viridiplantae > Streptophyta > Magnoliopsida > Poales > Poaceae > Panicum > Panicum virgatum. The sequence continues at coordinate 27,960,768 of NC_053141.1, read as the reverse complement.
ATCCCTCGATACTCTGCCTACTCTGTGGCAACGGCCTATCACGACGCCACCCTTTTGGACGAAATACCCTGAAGCAAGTCAAACCCCCTTTGGTAGTTCCGCCATGAACCTCTAGCCACCATGACTACAAGATCATGCTAAGCGATCTATCTCGATAATAGATCTAAGATGAAGCAAACCCAAAGAGAAGAACGAAATCGAAAGAGAGAACATAATCGCTAATAGATTCGGAAGACATGATTATCATTACTCACATAATAGATTCGTTTGAATCATCACCGCCATGTGCACACCATCGATGAATCCAACTAGCTCATGAACTCCGCCATGGCTCAACCACGCAGGGAGGCCACGGCTGGCTAGGGTCGGCCTAAGCCATCTCCTAGACAACTTCGAAGACTTGCGGCGGCCGTCGTCTCCCTCCAGTCTTGGCACTAGGTTTTCATCGAGTTCTTAGTGGATGGATGCTTCGAGTTGAATAAGGTGCGAGCTATTTATAAGCCGAGGAAGCCACGGGTCGAAGGGGAGGCCAAACCACCTTAGAAATGGGCTAGGCCGACCGGCCCCATGGGCCTAGGCCAGCCGGCCTACCCTGTTTCGGGCTCGCCTCGGTCTCATCTTTCGCGTGTAGACTCCTCGCATCTTCTAGAGTTTATGTCCTTCACGATTGCACCCCTTTGGACGTCGTTATCTTGGAGATATCTTCGAGGAAAGGATAGGATAGGGAATCTTTCCTTAAATCTTCATTTGCTTTGCTTAATCCCGAAGTATCTTGATCTCATCTTCGTGGGCTTGGTCCTTTGGGCTCTCTTGGAGGACGGATGTGCATGAATGGGCTTCGAATCAACATGGGCTTTGGTCCTTCCTTTGGGCTTTGGCCTTCGTCTTTCTCCGTGTTAGCACTCGCTCACGGGCCTCGTCATTTCATGCTCCAAAATAGGCCAAAAACCTGCAAAAATGAAGTTCCTCCAAAATATATGTGCATGTGTGAAAATGTACCAATAATTAGGCCGGGGTTAGGACGGTTAGTAATTTTGATATTAAATTCATGCCATTATAATGGATAAACAAGGGATAAAATGGGTACTTATGGAGCGCCAACAGTGCCTAGACTTCATTAGTTACATAGGATTGTGTTCCACCCCACGGAACCGTTGTGGTAAGCGGTAGGTGGTGACAGCCCTATCCGTCCCTCGTAGTCCACCACATTTGGGTGTTTTCATAGCAGTAGTTGCAGGTTGCCGTTGGACTCCCCTCTCACCCCTTTCTGAAGTCCTTCCTCTTTCAGCCGCCGAAGCAGATCAAGATAGTTTAGTTGCAAGTCCTCTAGGTAATGAGTTGGCCTAACCGATGTTAGACCCTCTACCCACTTATCTCTCTTCCCCTGGTGGTTCCGGTTGAACTAGTTCTAGGTTTGGTCAAAGCTTTACCATTCCTTGGATTCGATATCCCAGGTATACTCCCTGGTGAAAGCTACAATCGGTCTCTGTGCGCTTTGCGGAGTAATTCGTTCAGGCTAAGAAGTGCCAACAAGCTTTCTGGCGCCGTTGCCGGGGAACGGTAGCAACACTAGTCTAGAATTCGTTCAGCTGTACACCTTTCCGCCCATCCACATGGAGTTCTACTCCTAGTTATCTGACAGTTCCATCCCACGAGTATTTGGAACGGCCACCATCTTACCATCCCCCCCTTATCTGATGGTTACGTGATCAGTCCCAACCTCGTAAATCATGGTTCGCGTAAAGTCCTTCTCTATGATAAAGGACAAGAATCCCTGCTGGAATTCAACCATACCCGGTTCGAACCAAAACACCTTACGGTGAAGCTCTCCCCGTTCTCTCTGACGGGCGAAGCGAAAATTTGGTAAGACCAGACGGCAGGGAGAGTTAGAGGAGATTGGATCAAGTTGAAGGATGAATTTTGCTCCCCTGCTACCAAAGTGTTCGCACTTGGAACAGTGTGGGAAAGATCTTTGCTAATGGCAAAATCTGGGATACCTCATCAAATTCCGGAAGATGCTGAAGCAACATTTCGTTGGTTTTCTCTTCCACCCAAACCAACTGATCACCCTATCAGCTGCTTCCTCTCACCTCCACCACATATAGTGGAAATTACCGAACCAATCAAGTCCACAGATTATGAGCCACTCATTGATGATATGCCAATGCTCATCATGACCTCGGTCATGTTTCAAACATGCCGAAGGAGCATAAGTGCATATGTTCAAGATCTGAGGCATTCATTCCAGATGCTACATCACAGATTGAGGGTCTTACTGTGATCACTAGCAAGGAATGGATAGAGGAACGGAATTCAATTCCTGAAAACTCCTCTGCACTATTGGGGACGCTGCACCACAAGAGAATTTCTACGATCCAAAGGAAATCGTGTCCTTCTCCCATAAGCACCCGAAGTGGATCGATGGCCAGATGATGGAGAGTAAGGAGATTTTTCCATGTTATGTCCCTGAAGATCCTCATAACAAGATCTTTCTGGATCTCCACATCTTCAATATCCCTAAAGGTGAAAAGTTCTCTTGATCGGTCAGCCAATAGAGGTACTTGTCAACCCTAATGGATACCGAGCTACTCTTCACAGCTCGAGGTTGACAAAGATAAGATCCTGGTCAGTCTAGTCTGTTCAGGTAATATAAAAGACTAGACCGGAGCAAGATCTAGTGGAGAAGGTGGTTTATCTCTGAAGAAGATGCCATTCACTTCACCTAGGAAACAGATCCGGACGACCACCTCAAGTTCAACGAAGAAGAAAAACCGCAACAACTTCTTCCTGAGCTGAAACCGCTGCCTCCTAGGCTGAAGTTCGCCTTTCTCCAACAACAACAGTAGCATGCCAGTCTTCATCAGCGACAAGCTGACAGCGGGTGAGACTTGGCTACTCGTTGCAGTCCTAGAGAAGTACCGGTCCATCATCAGGTATTCTCTCCAGGACTAGAAAGGGGATCAACCCCGACTTGTGCACCCATCACATTTTTATGGAACCGGACCATAAGTCATCCTGAAAGCACCAGTGATGGCTGAACAATGCGATGAGGAAGGTAGTGAACCAAGAGGTATTGATACTACTACACGCGGGTGTCATCAACCCCGTGTAAGACAGTGTTTTGGTCAGCCTAGTTCAAGTGGTCCCAAAGAAGGGAGCAATTACCTCTGAGAGTAGAGTGCTCATATCCCAGATTAAAGTCATCACGGACGTGTATCGATAATCAACAAGACTATCCGAAATGACCACTATCCTCTCCCCTTCTTTGACGAGATGCTTGAATGGCTGGCTAATCACTTATTCTTCCAATACTTTGACGGATATTCTGGTCATCACCAAATTCGTATGACCAAGTAAGACTACCTTCACCTGTCCCTATGGCACATTAACCTACTGGTGAATGTCGTTGGTCTTTGCAATGCACCTGCTTTACTTCAGACGTGTAAGATGGCGACTTTCTCTGACCAAATAAAGAGCATCATGAAGGGTTTCATGGATGATTTCTCAGTCCCTGGCAAAGATTACCTTGAGAATTCAGACAAAGTTCTCAAGAATTGCCAAGAAACACACTTTAACCTTAATTGGGAGAAGTGTCACTTTATGGTCAGAGAAAAGATTGTCCTCGGACATTGAGTGCCATGAGCACTCGTTTCTTCACCCATCATGCATCCTCCCGATTGGAAATTTCTTTTCGGGACCACGTGCGATGCAAATGACTACGCCGTCGGAGTAGTGCCGGGTCAATGCAAGGATAATCAGCATTATGCCAAATCTTATGCAAGTAAGACATTGACCTGGAGCTTCGTTATGCAACAACGGAGAAGGAACTTTTGGCGTTGGTATTTGCCTTAAGTTCAGCTCCTACTTGGTTGGTGCTAAGGTGATAGCATACACGGATCATGCTACACTAAAGCACCTGTGATCAAGATGGAAGACAAGCCATGACTCATCCGTTGGATTCTGCTCCTACAAGAATTTGATTTGGAAATCAGAGATAAGGTAGGAGCAGAAAATTGTGTGGCAGCTCATCTCTCAAGGATTCGAGTAACTGATTGACTTCTTGAGAGATGATACTCTTCTGGAGATCACTATATCTAGTCCAAGGTACAAGAACTAAGTGAATTTTATGGAAACTGGATATATATATCTCTAGATGAAGATAAGAAGAAGTTATATTCACCTCAGCAAATACCACCCTTGGGAGAACCCCTATCTATTGAAGTCCGTGCTATTGGTTTACTCCAACCGCTGCATCCCGCTATGTGAGACCCGCGAGATTCTTGAGCGTGCTACTCCTTACCATAAGGATGACACTACGGAGTATTCCGTATCAATGCTTAGGTTTGGCAGAATGTATAATTCTAGCCAACCAAGTTTTAAGACGCTAAAGAATCTATGCGGTGCCCAAGATGTCAGATGCTACGCCACTGAAGAGCAACCTTCAGTTGGAAGTAATCAACTTATGGGGAGTTCACTTTGTGAGTCTTTCCCTATGTCAGAGCAAATGCATCTTGGAGGCCAAGGACTATTTGTCCAAATGGATGAAGCACTTCCTATGTTGTGGCCGACTCGAAGAATTCAAAAAAGATGATTCTGGAAATCACAATTCCTTGCTTTGAATTTCCAAGAGTCATGTTTTGTGGTGAAGGCTCACACTTCACAAGACAAGACCTACAGGAAGTGTTTCAGCGAGTTGAGAGTAAAACCACCGGGCTGCTACTCCATACCATCCCTAGACCAATGGCCAGGCAGAAATATCTAACAAGACGATCAGAAACATTCTGCAGAAGATAGCGAATGACATGGGGAAATGATGGAATAGCATGATACCCGAGGCACTCTGGACCTATTGAACAGCCTTCAAGATGCTGATTGGACAATTACCTGCACCAGCTGATCTATGGCAAAACTTGTCATACACCATTTGACCTTGAGTTCAGATCCCACGGGGCAATTAAGAGGTGAAAAATGGATCTTCAATCAGCCGTGGTTAAAAGTCAAATCCAATGGGCTAAATTGGATGAATGGAGGAAGTAGGCTTACCACAGCTCCAAGCTCTACAAGGAGCAGATGAAAAGATGACACGATAAGCAGATCAAGATCAAGCATTTCCAAATGGGAAAATAAGGTACTACTCTTTAATTCCCACCTTCATTTGATTGGTCGTGATAAGCTTAGAAGTAAGTAGAAAGAGCCTTATCTAATAAACCCTCCAGGACGATGATGGGAATGTTGTAAATATTCCTCGAGCCCGAACTACCGGAACTCAAAGTGATAAACGACTATGAGTTATTCGAGCTAAAGCCCTCGATTATGGTCATCGCCAGACCTTAAACGTTCCTTACCCTAGTCTAGGATAATGGGCGCCAGTTTATTTCTCAAGTTTTTTTTTTCAGAAGCGCCCAGTTATGTTTGAAAAAAACTTAAAATGAAATGAAATAAATGCTTCATGCTTGTGCTTTAGTTGGTTGGTGCACATTTGTGTGCCAACCGACCCCCTATCCTAATATTTTCATCAAGTGCGCAGATGAACATCATGAACAACACTGAGACAGACTCTTTGGTGAAGTTGAGCAAAATTTGATGCAACTCAAGATCAGGTAGCTAGGTTAGACATGTGCCTAACCAAAACATCGACATAACAACTTGTCACGGAGGTTTGCAACCCCATCCTTCTTTTCATTCCTGATTTCATTCAAATTAGTTCTAAATGAAATAAAATTAAATTTTGAATGAAACTCTTGGAAGGGAACTCATGACTTCCAAAGGTGGCTAAGCTTTATTTCTTATGCGAGTACTCGTTACCTTTGGAACTTATTACATGATAGGATCACTTGAACTTTTGTTTATTGACCCTCATGATATAATGAAATGAGAGACATGTTCTTTCTAATTCAAAGTCTTGGAGTGTTTCTTTAAAAATCTAAAAAAAAGGCAACTCTCATTCACTTTCAACCATACAAAGTCCTATCCAGAGCCATACATGAATAGAATTGAACCCACATGGCTATCTTTTGACATTTTGAGCTTGATCAAACATCATTGCCTTTCGAGAAATATCATGATCATCGAGTACTTTGGTCATCCATTGTGCACGTTCATTAATAAAGTCCATCAAAACTGATTCGCCAAAAGCTCTCCATCCCCCTGAAAAAAAAGAGTGAGCAACAATCTTACTCAAGCAAAAAAAGGGACAAAGGGGAAAGATGGAGAAGCCAAAGTCAAAAACCACTCAAAGGGACATTCATCCCTCACATACACATGCACATGACCAAGTTCTAAAAGATGACATGATCTCTCAAAGACAAGATCTTTGATCTTGCAAAATAAATGAGGAAGATATGCAAGTTTATCCCTACCTTGAGCCACACAAAAGCCTATTTAAACGTAGGAGAGGTTTTCTCTAAAGGCCTTAGTGAGATTCAAACACAAAATGAGAGACTAAGAGTGAGTTGAACGAGATGAGAGCATGCCTCCTGTTTTGAAAATCTTGCAAAACCTCCAAGTACAAAGAAAAGGAAGTGAATCATGTTCTCCATCGAGTTGTTCTAGGGGATCAATATTCGAAGGTGAAGGTGTTAGCCACCCGGAATCCAAGGTATGAGGAAAGTTTAGAAATAAATCTTATGCATTCTTTGAGTTCATGAAACCAGGCTTCACTTTTCTTCGACCTTATTGCTCGGGGCAAGCAAATTCTGGCTGTGGGGGTGTGTTGGCGGTCGATATCTGTGATTTTCGCCGCTAATGCTCCGCCTGATTTCTTGAAACAATGGTCATATTCATACCAAATTCACTTATATTAACAAGTTCCACAAGTTTTGGTGAGTATTTGAATGCAGGAACAACATGTACAAAATTTGGCTAAAATGTGAGAAAACCCAAGCCGGCCGACCTATCCACCTAGGCAATTCAGGCTCATCTTTGGTCAGAGTGCTCATGAGTGAAAATACAAGCCAATCCAATGTGGTTTTATACAAAATGCATAAACCAATACCGAAAGGTTTGATCCATGACAAGTTGGGTCCACCTGCAGTGACCAAACTCAGAACCAAGTCCTAAACCGACTTGAGGAGGAAAATACAAGCGTTGATTGACACGTCGATGGAACGGAGGGCCGAGGGGGACAACCCCAGGCCGGCTGGCCTAGGCCGGGCCGCCCAGCCCCTAACTGCCTCGCTTCGGACCAACACAAATACAACCGACATCTACAGGTGATCCAGGACGTCCAGCAGAAAAGCGGTGGAAAACGGACGACACCCCAGGCCGGCCGGCCTGACCTTTTTGCACCATGTGTGCAGCCTTCAAGAGGAAGTTACACCCGCCATGTGGAGTAATTCGATATCCTAGGTATACTTCCTGGTGAAAGCTACAATCAGTCTCTGTGCGCATGCAGATTAATTCGTTTAGGCTAAGTAGTGCCAACAATCTTGCACTGGCCCACTTGTCATCCTAATTCATTACCAAAATCTGGTGTTAACAGATGCCCCCAATTTTAGGATAAAATTCATTTTATTCCAAAATTATGACTTTAGCTCTTGTATCTCGGCAATTCAACTGCTTGTATATTGCCGACCTCTACAGCTCTTCCGATGGCCATAAGGATCTTCCCAATTACTTTCCTCATCTGTCCGGTAACAGCCTCATGGATGTGGAACCATTACTCAATTTTGTCTCATTCCATCTCTTGCGAGTGCGCCGGTTGGGCTTTCCAATTAATGCATATTACTTTCTTTTCCCACGCCCAGGCCATCGTCGACCTCACTCCTCCCCAGGAAATCATCCAGAAGGCGTTCAAAGATGATGAGGATGATGATGAGGATGATGATGAGGATGATGAGTAAAGAAAAGTTTTGAATAATAATGTTTGTAATATATAAACCATTCTGCAAATGTTCAGTTTGTTCCATACCAATCTATGATGACTTGCATGCTTGTTTTGTTTTCATTTTTGCAATAAAGGCGATGCATGCCGCACCGGCTATTCTCCAGTGTTGGAGTTTTTTGCACTAAAGGCGACACATTCAGTGTCGGCTATTCGAGCCAGGTCTGAAAACTGGCTTTAGGTGTCAACCCCCACGCAAGGATAGTAACGTTTTATGAAATGCCCATTGATTGCTCTGGTGAATTCGTCTCCCTTCAACGTTTTCAGAATGTAAGCATTACCAGGCGCACGCCTAGCTATGCGGAAAGGACCTTCCCAATTTGGCGACCATTTGCCAAACTTGTTGTCTTTAGTTTCGATCGGCAAGATCACCTTCCACACCAAGTCTCCCTCTGAAAACTCCTTGGGCTTAACTTTCTTGTCATACTGTTTTGCAACTCGAATCTTATTCCTTTCAATGTTCTCCAAAGCCCACAGCCGAACCTCATGAATCTTCTAATTCATCAATCATGAGATTTTTATAATCCTCGGCCGCTAAGTCCTTTTGCAACACAATTCACCTGGATTCAGATTGCATTTCCCATGGCAAAACTGCATGATGCCCATAGACAATTTCATAAGGGGAAGCTTTAGTTGAACCGTGGCAGGCCATCTGATAAGCCCACAATGCATCATTGAGAGTCAAATGCCACTTCCTTGGCTTCTCATCAATTTTCTTCTTAATAAGCTTAATCATGATCTGATTCGAAGCTTCAGCCTGACCATTAGCTTGAGCATAATAAGGAGAAGAATTAAGCAACTTAATTCCCATACCATCAATAAAATCGGCAAACTCAGATGATGTAAACTTGTCCCCTGATCGGTCGTAATTGTCTGAGGAATCCCAAATCTATGAATTATGTGCTCCTTGATAAAATTAAACATATTTTCTGATGTGACTTTCTTCAAGGGAATTGCTTCTACCCACTTGGTAAAATAATATGTAGCACCAATATAAATGTGTCCTTTACTTGACCGTGGAAAATTTTGGCCGATCAGATCAATGCCCCATCCTTTAAACGGCCATGGCTTAACAATTGGGTTCATAGTTGAAGCTGGTGCCCTCTGAATCTGGTCAAAATGTTAACAATCTTGAAAACTTCTATAAAACTCAAAGCAATCTTCCAACATTGTCGGCCAAAAGTATATTGTCCTTCTGATGATCCACTTCATCCTATGAGCAGACTGGTGAGCACCACACAAAACCTCATGTACCTCACTCATCATTCTTATTACCTCTTCTTGACTTAAGCACTTGAGCAAGATTCTATCAATGGTTTTGTGATATAACTGACCATCCAGAAGAACATACTTAATTGCCTTATACCTCAGCTTGTGAGTGACTTTCTGCGATGGATCCTTCAAGTAATAGGCAATCTCAGTTCTCCAATCTTTGCTTTCAGCCTCTTCATTGCTATAGCTTTCCTGGATCACACGATAACCCGAAGCACTTTGAGCCAATCGGTTAGCTTCTCCATTTTGCGCACCCGGTGTATGTTACAGAGAAACCAGATAGAATTTCTTTAACAAAACTAGACACTCCTCATAATATTTCCTTAGAATGTGATCCCTGCACTCATATCGGCCAAGCAACTGATTGATCACTAATTGAGAATCTCCGAATACCTCAATTACCTCGGCCTTTACTTCTAGGAGAAGTTGAAGTCCCTTAAGAATCGCTTCATATTCAGCTTGATTATTGGTCACCATGGGTCCAATTTTCATAGCAAACTCATAAATCTTGCCTCTAGGAGATATGATAACAATTCCAACTCCTCCACCATGCCTGCATGATGATCCATCGAAGAACATAGTCCAAGGAGCTATATCCAAATGATTAACTAAAGGCCCATGGTGTTGAGTGATAAAATCAGCCATCACTTGTCCTTTGACCACTTTTGCTGACTCAAACCTCAAGTCAAATTCTGATAGTGCCAGGATCCATTTGCCGATCCTTCCGTTGAGAATTGGCATTGACAGCATATGCTTGATCACATCTTCCTTTGAAACTACCGTGCACTCAGACGACAACAGATAATGACGAAGCTTAGTGCATGAGTAATATAGACACAAGCAAAGCTTTTCAACCGGTGTATACCTGGTTTCTAGATCCAATAATCTTCTACTGAGATAGAACATGACTTGCTCCTTTCCTTCAAATTCTTGCATAAGGGCCGATCCAATCGTATGGGTGTCGGCCGCCACATACAACTTGAAAGGCTTATTTAGTTGAGGAGGTACTAACACTGGTGGAGCCTTTAGATATTCATTAATCTCCTCAAATGCCTTCTACTGTTCGTCACCCCATTTGAACTCTTGATTCTGCTTCAGCTTTAATAGTGGAGAGAACGGCAAAACTCTTTTGGACAGATTTGATATGAATCTTCTCACAAAATTGACTTTGCCAAGGAGGGATTGCAACTCCTTCTTGGTAGTTGGTGGAACCACTTTGTCTATAGCTTTCATGCTTTTCTGTCCCACCTCAATACCTCTCTGATGTACTAAGAAACATAAGAATTCTCCAGCTGACACCCCCAAAGGCACATTTTTTAGGATTCATCTTCAAACTGTTTTCTCTGGTGCACTTTAAAGTCTCATGCAAGTCAGCTAGATGCTCCTTATTCCCCTTAGATTTGACCACTACATCATCGATATATATCTCCACAATTCTGCGGATCAACTTATGAAAGATATAATTCATAGCTCTCTGATAAGTCGCACCGGCATTTTTCAGACCAAAAGTCATGACAACCCACTCATATAAACCAACTGCACTAGGACACCTGAACGTTGTTTTGATAACATCTTCAACCACCATGAACATCTGATTATATCCGGCGTTTCCATCCATGAAGCTAATTATTTTGTATCCTGCTGCAGTGTCAACTAACAAATCAGCAACCGGCATCAGATATCCATCCATTGGTGTAGCCTTGTATAGATCCCGGTAGTCTATACATACTCTCATTTTGTCGTTCTTCTTGTAGACATGTACTATAGCAGAAATCCAATGTGCATACCTACACGGCCTTATGAAATTGGCCTCCAGTAATCTCTCAATCTCCTCTTTCACATCGGCAAGCACTTTAGCATTAAGTATTTTCTGAGGAGGCTATTTATGAGGCCTGTACCCAGGCTTAATCGGCAAATGATGCTCAACAATAGAACGATCAAGACCAGGCATTTCCGAATAATCCCAAGCAGAACAATCTTTAAATTCCTTCAGGAGGATTATCAATTCTAGTTTAAACTCTGGGTCTAAGTTAGCACTTACATATGTCAGCCTTGGTTTATCTCCTGAACCAATGTTCACTTCTTCTAAAGCATCGGCCGACGTAAAACCTTGTCCTAACTTACCCTTGTTTCCATCTATGGGGTTCCCCATTAAAAATTACTCTCAAAGCTGACTGCTCGGATCGGCTGTTGACCATCATCATTGATCTTGATGTTGTCTTCTGCCGACTCTTTCCCAAAGAAGCACTGCATTTGATCGAAGTCCCAATATGCAGGATCAGCTGCAGCAATACTGACAGAATCATCGACAGGGACCACTTCTGCATGATCTCCATTCCATTGGATTAGCACTTGATGCATTGTGGATGGCACACAACAGTTGGCATGAATCCAATCTCTTCTGAGCAGAAGACTATAAGAGCCTTTGCCATCAATCACAAAGAAGGTCATCAGCAGAGTCTTTGTACCAATTGTAAGTTCACAATGTATTGCCCCCCGAGTATGAGAAACATTGCCCCCAAAGTCCCTAAGCATCATATCAGTTTTAAGAAAATCTTCAGGACGTTTGCTGAGCTTTCTGAATGTGGTATAGGGCATAACATTGACTGCAGCACCACTATCCACCAACATCTTTGTCATGGGCTTCCCATCAACATAACCTTTGAGATACAAAGCTTTGAGGTGTCTATGATGCTCAGTTGTGACGAAACCGCCAAATTAAAACTCTGAATTAAGTGTAATGGCTGTCATTTGAACACATCGGGCATATTTTTGCTTAATGGTTTAACTTAACGGTCCTTTCTCAACTCACGGTCCAATCAAAACAACACCGGTAGTCTCACACGAAGGTGAGCGTAGATTGTACAAGCACAACACAATACTTAAAAATACAAATACCATATGATTATGAAACATTAAGTTTACAAACCAAGTTCGAAATACATAATAATATACAAGTGTGCCTTCCATTTATACAAAAGTTTGATAAACATAAAATCTACCTACTACAATGCATAAGAACAAACATGAATTACACACTCAGCTCATGAGTATGCAATTCCGTATCCTCCAAAGCTACGCACCTGGGTCCTCAACGTTCCACCCATCCGCGTCCAGCCGAACGAACTTGGCACAGCACGGACAGAAGTCTACGTGTGCGGGTCCTGAAATCATTGTTCCAACAAGCCTTGAGCAACTAATGCTCAGCAAGACTTACCCGACGATGGGTATACTTAGCCCACATATCTAGACATGCAAGGCTTTTTGACTGGTGGTTTGTTTTGCAGAAATAGCAACAAGGTGTGCTGTGGCAGTCCCAACCAAATTAACCCGGCTTAAGTGCGCTAACCATCACCGGAACGGCAACCAGGGTTAACACGCACTTAAAATGGAGTAATCCGGCAGTGCTGTCGGGTAAAATCTCGATTAAACCACTTGAAACAGGATCGACAAAGCAGTTCAGAGAATACAACATTCCGCAAATTTTACAGTACAGAGTATGAAACTGAATTCTTATTACAAACCGAGTTTGAATGTATAAACATACAATAGAGTTTAAGGGTGGCGGAAAATGAACCATACTCTAGCGATGAAATAAGACGTCATGATGAAGCCCGTACATGACGTCAACCGCATTCTCAGATGCACCACCTGAAAAACAAGCCACAAGCAAGGCTGAGTATGCTAATACTCGGCAAGGCTTACCCGACTAAGGGTATACTTAGCCCTTTATCTAGACATGAAGGCTTTTGGCTTGAGGAGTTTGGTTTGCCGAAAAGTAGTAAGAGTAGATCCTTAATTGCAGGTTTTAGCTTTCAGGTTCTAGTTCAATTAGCCATTCTAGGTGAGCATCTATCCAATAGCATATATGGTGGAAATAATTATCTTTCATCATCCAACCAACCATATTCATCATCATCATCATCATCTTTCACTTCTTACTCTATGTGGTAAAAGGGTTAAGCAGTCCCAAATCGTGAGAAGCGAATGATTCGAATCGAATTTGTTAACCTGGCCAAGCAGACCTAACACACACGCATGGGGATCGACATCTCGCTTCGCCCACGCGACTTTTCCCTTCAATTCCCGCTGCACGGAACAGGCCCACCGCCCTCGACTGCAAGAATCCACGCCACGGTACGACGCCGGGTCGTGAGCCTTCTTGCACCCGCATGTGGCCGCATGAGAATAACGTTCAAAGATGGTAGGGAGTATGTTTCAGCCTCGGTGCAATCCAGTACTTAAGCTTACCGATTACCATATTTCTCGGCATGTGGTTAGTACGTTCAAAAGCTTAACCACCACTACCACACACTACGGCCTTATCCATTTTCACTAAACAGACGAGGTATCACAAGTACCACAACCCCGCCCGTGAGCCTTATAGTTGCAATATGTAGTAGACATTCAACTCCTATAATTTTCGCGAGGGACAGAAAATCACTCGACTCCTACCGAATCATTAGCATAGCCATTTAACGACCTACACATACTAGTTTCAAGCATATGTACCTAGGATCATGCAGCTAGGGTTCCAAGCAACACCTGTAAACTTAAATGCGCAAGTAGATAAGAATAATAATAAGTTGCATAAATTTAAAATAGATAGGATATGCTCCGGGGCTTGCCTGGAATTAACACTAGGTTAGTGTTAGTTAGAGGACAATCGGCATGCAATCATCCTTCGGCCGTGCACATCAGGATTCATCCGTCCATCTTCTGGATGTGTCCACCATTCACCGTCTTCTGGCTCGGCTCCAATGTCACATCCTTCACGTGGTTCATCTGTCGTACCTAAATGAAATGCAACAATGCATATGTAAGAATGCAAAGAAGTGCAACACGCGAAGCATTCATAGGGTTCAACACACTAACATAAGTACCTAAAGCTATTTAATTCAAACATCACTCAAGCATCTCATAGGGATGAGCACAACAAGCTAACTTGTATGAGTTTTATAATTTTCCAAGTACTAGAACTATTTATCATGAATTTGTGCTATTAACATGGATTAAAATCAAAACCATAGAGTGGTGATGAGGCTCAAACTTTTACTATACTGTTATGTTAGTATCTTAAGTGCACTGAAAAAGTTTCATCCAAAAATATTCATTAGAACATCAAGAACCAAAAATAGAATTTATTCCTAGCCTAGTACAAGATCTAATAAAAACCCATAGCTACACTTATCTTCTGGGTCTATAAATTTTACACAGGATTCAACTTTCAGGTACATAGCTGCTGTCCAAAAATCATATGCAGGTCATTTATACAACTCCTAGAATAATTATGAGCTATTATTTCTAATCTTTATCCTAGATTCAAAACTAAGCAAAATCTGAGTATGTGCATGTAATGAAAGTTGTAGAGTTTGTCACAAGGATTACAGAACAGTTGGATTTGCATTTTTATGATTTTTCTATGAATTGTTATGTATTTTCAAAGTTCACAGCATGAGTTCATGTATAATTTGCAAACTAGCCCCTGGAATCTTTTACTTCCTTGCATCCAGGCCCTTGGCCGGACTTTACAGAGCAGAGGAGCGGCGGCGAGGGGATTGTGGGGGAAAAGGTAGAGGAGACAGAGGTGAACCTCTGGGTGCTTGTGGTTGGGGCTGGGGTGGACGGAGGCGCCGATGGCCGGTGGTGGCGTTGGGCAGCGGTTGTCAAGCCGGTGAGCACCAGTGGGATTGTGGGAAGCTCGCTGGGGGGTCGAGTTGGGCGGAGGGAGGCCGGAGAGGGGACCTCCACGGCGAGGTCGAGCTTCGGCGGCGGCAATGGGAAGGGAGTGGAGAGGGAGGTCGGGAACGCGTGCTGCGTGAGCTCAAGGGGGAGAAGAGGGCCGAGGGTGCAGGTGAGATGGAGAAGTGGCACACGGCACGACTCGGCGCGTCGACCGTCCTCGGCGTGCGCGCAGGGAGGCGGCGCCGTGTGGCGAGGTCGAGAAGCATTGGGGAGGAACCGGGGGCACGGCGCGTGGCCGACCAGTGGATGGGATGCCGTCCCCGATGTTCGCTGGCGGCGAACGGCGTCGTCACGGCGAGAAACAGAGAGGAGAAAGGAGAGATGGTGGTGAGGGCAAAACCGTAATTAACTCGAAGTTCCAAAATGCAGTTTGTAAATTCAGTTTTCCCCCCTTCTTCATGGCCTCAAATGAAAAAACTCTTGAATACCAAAGTTGTTCAAAATTTCGAGATCTACAACTTTTGTTTTAGGAACTTTTTCATTTGAACAATGGTTTGAAAGATAAAAATTGAAACTTTAATGCATTTGAAAATGTCGTATACGCTTCGGAAACCAACCTTTTCTCCCATTCTTGTGTAGCAACTCGAAAAACTTTGAACACGAAAGTTGTTCGTCATTAGAAAACCTATAACATTGGTTTTGGGCAAAAGTTCATTTGAGCAATGGTTTAAAATTCATTTTTAAAACCTGTTTGTTTCAATTTGAAAGATATTTTAAACATTTAAAAACTTTGATTTGAAGAACTCGTCATTTCATGTGTAAAATTTTATTTTCTCCCCTTGACATCAACTAAACTTTGGTTTATCATGAAGTTAATGAGATGCCTAATTAATTTAAGTGTTCTCCCCTGTGTTCAAACACACAGACACACATACATATAGACATTCATGCATGCACACGCATTCATTCTGAGGTTTCTTGGTTAATGATGCATGATTCTGTGGTTATTATTTCTTGCTTAGTATTTTAAAAATGGGAAAATTCGATTCATGCCATCACAACTCCGTGAAATTGGGTGTCATGTTGAAAATCATGCCACTCAATGGCATGATTTTCAACATGAGATCCAATTTCAAGAAATTGGAGTGGCATGGATCCAACTGACCCAAAAACTTTAAAAATCTAGGATGTCACATGTGGATCCTTACCTTCCATATTTTAGCCCATATTCTATATAAATTAAGAACCGCTAGGTATTTCCAATAACCTTTCTAACACAAACATGGTAGAGTACAATATTTCATTTGAGCACTATCCATCTGACATTTTCATATTCCATTCCTCCTGCTACGATGCGACTCGGTGATCAAGGTGCTCATGTCTGAGAGCGATTGAGGGCGAACCGATCCGATTAAACCTTGCAAGGTGGACCTAACCAACACAGCACACATATGCCCCGTCGGACTATACGAGCCAACCATTCCCCTCCCCGCCTCGAACTACAGAGCCGCCCCACCTACATATAGTCAGCTGGGCTCAACGAGAGACCACCAACAGTAAATACATGCATCCCAATTCTCCGCGACTACCCTACTCGCCCTAAGGGGTGGTGTTGAAGTTCTGTACTTTCGAAGCGAGGCAGTACTAGGCTTACTAGTTTCGACTACCTCCTAGTCTCGGTGTGCAGTTAGTACAATTCAAACATGATCAGCAGGGGCCAACAACGAACGGTCCTTAAGTGACACAGACGGTCTACAACTTTCCCGTCCGGTCTCAAATTCCATTACCTTTCATTCTTAAGTTCAACAACTTCACTTATGGAAATATAAAAACATCCTATATCTCGCGAGTAACTGGAAATTACTCGACTTCTACCGAGTCCTATTTAGCATAGCAAGGCTTCCGCCTACACATACTAGTATAAGACTCATGTAACCTAGGTATTGTGCATCTAAGGTTTCATTTCAACTCCTATAAACTTAATGCACAATTACTTTAGTAAATACATTGCATAATTTAAATTAGGGAATTATGCACCGGGGTTTGCCTTCGGGCTGCTTGCTCGACACCGGGATCAGCTGGGCCTTGGGCCGGGTGCTCGTGAACCTCCTGCTGTGCTTGCTCCGAGTGCTCCTGCGGCTCTGTGATCACTCGTATATTATCCTTCGGCAGCGGCGTCTACACGTATGCATATGACATGACAATGTATGCAATATGATTTGTAACTTTGAAATAAACCTGTTATCGCCATAAATTAACAGGGTTAATTAATGGGCCGCAAGCGAGTTGGGCTTGAAGCAAGGATTAAAGAAGGCTTGAGAATCGGCTCCTGCGTGAGTATCTGGGCCG